>NC_057797.1:313921408-314521408 GCF_018294505.1 Triticum aestivum
GCCCGCGCCGCCGCTGCCGCCGAATGCCGCCGCCGCCGCCGAGGTTCGCCGCCGCCTCGACTTCCGTGCCATCAATTTTTATTAAAAAAAATATTAGAACGGTTTTCGATCGGTTTTTTTTCTCTTTTTAGATTCGGTTTTTTTAAATAGATCGGTTTTTCCGGTTTATTTAAATAGCGAGCGTTCGTCGTTTTTTTCTTTTTCTCGGATTAAATCCACGATTTTTCTGATCACGATTCCTGATCCGATTTTCGTTTTAGTATAACTTTTTGCTCGTTTATCGCAATCAGGCGATTCAAGCACCTAGAGTTTCGTATCGAAACCCTCTATCCGTTTAACCAACTTAAACAAGATTTTTCTACTGTAAAATTTGCCCTAGATCCAGATCACTAGAATGAAGTTGTTTTCTTTCGCTTTTTGACTTTCGTTGCTTTGTTCGATTTGATTCTTTTGCCAACCGGAGTTCTTAAGTTGAACCTTCTGGTTAGATCTCTTATTTGAGTTTTACCTGTGCATTAGATGAGTACTTATTGTATGCTTGTTTGTTTGTCTACGATAGAATACCCGGAGTGCGCCGCCTGTTACTTCGAATCTCTAGGTTTCGCGGATCATCAGCAAGGCAAGTAACACTTTGATCATACCTTTTCTACTACCCAGTTTTATTGCATTAGATCAATCCTCACACATTGCATGGTTAGGATCTAATTAAATTGTGGGATGGGAAGTAGTTGAGGTAGAACCTATTACCTGTTTATCAAACCTTTGGGAGTTACTTCTACGTTTTCTTATTATGCCATGCTATGCTAGTAGACGTGGATTGGGTGAGAGATATCCATGACAGATGTGAGTTTTGTTAATTAATGGTTTATCTAAGGTGGCAACTTAAACACACATCTGGGTGGATTGAGGCACCTGGGTATTCCAGGACTTGCCTGTTTTCTTTTGGACCGCCACCCAGGCTCAAAGGGATCATGAGACTATTCATACTAGAAACTTCCGTGTGCAGCCACAAGCTATTATGGGCTCTAGCATAGTTGACTAAGTTGTGCGAACTCTTACAGTGGTAGACTAGCAGATGTAGGGGATGTAGGTGGTACGGTCTACCCGATCGTAAGGCGCTAGCGCTTCTGAAAGACTATGTCTCGGTCATCCGTCTTCTCAAACACCATGTAGTGCGAGAAACCAAACGGAGGCGATCGAGTCTTGTGGGGAAAAGTGCGCAAACCTCTACAGAGTGTAATAAACTAATCATGGTTAGTCATTTCCCCGGTTATGGACATCTTGAGTATCTAGTACTTGGATTATCATGTGAATCTCAACATGTTACTCTAAATTAATTTTGTTGGGTTATGCTTAATGATGATGCTTAATTGGGATTGAGAATGCTGTCAACCATTCTCAATGTTTAACAACTACCATGATAGTTAAATAAATTTTATTCCTTTGAAGTAGGGAAAAATTGGCTTTATGCAAAACTGTAACCATAGAGCTTTCCACCAGCCAAATATGCATATAGTATAGTTGTTTCATTCCATTACTCTCTATGTGTTACATTGCCAGCATATTCCATGTGCTGACCTGTTTCGGGCTGCAACATTAATGTTGCAGACTTTTCAGACGATGATTAAGGAGTTTTAGGTCGTGGTTCTATACTCAGTGATGTCGTTGGAATTGATGGACTCACTTATCTTCCAAGCCTTCCGCTGTTATCGTTATTAGATGGCCTTAAGCCATATTTATTGTAATAAGTTCTCTTTTGAGACACTCGATGTAATAAGTGTGTGATTGCTACTCTGCTATAAATCCTCCTAGTACTGTGTGGTGTCAGCATTACTGATCCAGGGATGACACCGGAGCACAGAGATCAGACTGTTTGAGGTCTAGTCGCTACAGTTGGTTTTCCCCGAAGAGGAAAGGATGATGCAGCAGAGTAGCGTAAGTATTTCCCTCAGTTTTTGAGAACCAAGGTATCAATCCAGTAGGAGACCACGCGGAAGTCCCTCATACCTACACAACACAAAGAGCTCAACGCAACCAACACGATTAGGGGTTGTCAATCCCTTCACGTTCACTTGCGGAAGTGAGATCCGACAGATAATATTTTTGGTATTTTTGATATAAAGATGCAAAGTGAAAAGTAAAAGGCAAAGTAAAAACAAAGCAAGATTAAAGTGAGGGAGATTGATATGATGAGAATAGACCCAGGGGCCATAGGTTTCACTAGTGGCTTCTCTCAAGAGCATAAGTTTTCTACGGTGGGTGAACAAATTACTGTTGAGCAATTGAAAGAATTGAGCATAGTTATGAGAATATCTAGGCATGATCATGTATATAGGAATCACGTCCGTGACAAGTAGATCGAAACGATTCTGCATCTACTACTATTACTCCACTCATCGACCGCTATCCAGCATGCATCTAGAGTATTAAGTTAAAAACAGAGCAACGCTTTAAGCAAGATGACACGATGTAGAGAGATAAATTCATGCAATATGAAATAAACCCCATCTTGTTATCCTCGATGGCAACGATACAATACGTGTCTTGCTGCCCCTTCTGTCACTGGGAAAGAACACCGCAAGATTGAACCCAAAGCTAAGCACTTCTCCCATGGCAAGAACTACCAATCTAGTTAGCCAAACCAAACTAATAATTCGAAGAGACTTGCAAAGATAACCAATCATACATAAAAGAATTCAGAGAAGATCCAAATATTATTCATAGATAGACTTGATCATAAACCCACAATTCATCGGTCTCAACAAACACACCGCAAAAGAACAAGATTACGTCGAATAGATCTCCACAAGAGAGGGGGAGAACATTGTATTGAGATCCAAAAAGAGAGAAGAAGCCATCTAGCTAATAACTATGGACCCGAAGGTCTGAGGTAAACTACTCACACTTCATCGGAGGGGCTATGATGATGTAGAAGCCCTCCATGATGACGGCCCTCTCCGGCGGAGCTCCGGAACAGGCCCCAAGATGGGATCTCGTGGATACAGAAAGTTGCGGCGGTGGAATTAGGTTTTTGGCTCATGTTCTGATCATTTGGGGGTACGTGGGTATATATAGGAGGAAGGAGTACGTCGGTGGAGCATCGAGGGGCCCACGAGGCAGGGGGCACGCCCTGTAGGGGGGGCGCCCCCTACCCTCGTGACCGCCTCCGGTACTTCTTGGAGTAGGGTCCAAGTCTCCTGGGTCTTATCTGAGAAGAAAATCACGATCCAAAAAGGATTTTTCTGTTTGGACTCCGTTTGATATTATGTTTCTTCGAAACACAGAAATAGGCAAAAAACATCAATTCTGGGCTGGGCCTCCGGTTAATAGGTTAGTCCCAAAAATAATAAAAAAGTGGAAAATAAAGCCCAATATAGTCCAAAACAGTAGATAATATAGCATGGAGCAATCAAAAATTATAGATACGTTGGAGACGTATCAGACGACGCCAAGACCAGAAGCGCGGGAGGGCAAGAGGGCGAGGTGGACTACCTCAGCAAGATCCTTGCCGAGGCAGCCCCCCAGCCCCGACAAGAGCCTTGTCGGGGCAACTTGCCAAACGCCAGCAGAGCGAGCCACCCTTGAGCCCAAAGGTTCCGAACACCATCAACCAACTACTTGGGACCAAGGCTCGGGAGGCGCCTCTGTGGTGGCATGCAAATCTTTGTTAAGATCATAAACATATGAGTTCAGATGAGGACCAGAAGACGGCAACCCTCGGCAAGATCCTAGACGAGGAAATCCACAAGACCCCCGGCAAGACCCTTGCCGGGGATGACAGCAACGCCACGGCAAGACCCTTGCCGGGCCCCCAGCAAGACCCTTGCCGAGGGCATCAGCAGGTCCACTGCCAGGCCTGCGCCAGCCAAGACTCCACCGTTGTTTGCATGCAGCTGCCAGCCCAACCAGCTGGGAAGGCACCTCGTGGCAACATGCAGCTTCCAGGCCAAATCAGCAAGCACCTGCGTGGCGGCATGCAGATCTTCATGAAGGCCCTACCACCGTGCCACCTCAGCTGCTTGCCTGCCTACATGGCGTTGCATGCATCGCTAGCCTGGGCACGTGTCGAAGCGAGGTGAAGCGGCGAAGGACAGGACGGGCCTTGTTCCCGTCCCCTATAAAGCTAATGGACACCTACGTAGCGCATTTAATGCACTTTGTCCCATAATGTCGTGTGATAAGCTCGCGCACTATAGGCCTTTCCACCTCCTGTGTGCCACTGTGGCAACCCCTTTTTTCCTATAAAAGGAGGCCCGAGGCGACCAGGTGAGGGATTCGGCTTTTTGGAATGGCACAGCCACCGTAGCTAGTTCAAAAAGCTCAAGAACACTCAATATATCCACCAAAGCAGGACTAGGGTTTTATGCATCCTCGTGGCCTGAACCTGGGTGATGGAGTCATGTACCTAGGGTAGGGTCACAGACCTGATCTAAGTACCCTGCCCAAGGACACCCTTAGAAGAGATCACCTTCCAGTCGACCTACGAGGGACTCACTCGACTGACTTGAAGGACTCGACCACGAAGACTCACTGGACCACCAGAAGGTCAAGAGGCACTCTGCACTGCAACGGTCTGTAATTAAGTAGACTTTATGATAGTAAAGACACTTTATGTGGGGCGTTACCAGTAACGCCCCGGACTTAATGTACCTTAAACCCTTCATTACGTGGGATGGCTGGGGTCCTGGCGCACTCTATATAAGCCACCCCCCCCCTCCACAGGCAGAAGGGTTTGGCACCCTATAATTCATATACACATAATCCACTCAACCGCCTCCGGGCTCCGAGACGTAGGGCTTTTACTTCCTCCGAGAAGGGCCTGAACTCGTACATCTCTTGTGTTTACAACCTCTCCATAGCTAGGACCTTGCCTCTCCATACTTACCCCCACTCTACTGTCAGACTTAGATCCACGACACTAGGTAAACGATCCGTGTGCTTGCTCCTAAACCTGCTCTTCTCACGACCCTGCGCCCGCCGACCATAGAAGGGATCCCAGTGACCCCATAGGTGTCATTCCCACCGACATCTTTGGGAGCCAGGTAGGGGGAGCGCAGTTGTGAGAATCTGGTTTAGCGGCCGGCTTAGCAGTTTCTCGTGGCCACTGCTTCCAGAGAAGAAGACGACCAAGAGAACGACGCTGCCTGCAAGCGCGAAGGATGCCGGTGCGGCGACAGGAAAGCTAAGTCATACGAAACTTTAAGCAATTTCCTTTCTATATATGAGGTTATTGTCCTCGAAGGTCCTGCCCTATGTATGAAAGCCTGCACGCAAAGAGGCCCTTCCACAATTGGCAACACCCTTGTTCTGTTTTGAGTCCCCTCAACAGCTCAAGCGGCCGCATCGAGAGTGGCAGGGTAGCCTTCCGCAATTGGCAACGCTCTCAATTATGACTCGACTCAAGCTCGACAGTTCCAGCGGCAGCGTTGAGAGCGGTAAGGTGGCTCGCCGGGCAGCAAGCACACCTGGCAGGCTATTGGGGATCAGTCCCCAAGGTGTCGCCCTGGGTTTACGCGCCAACGAGCCTACCTAGTTAACGTAGGGCAGACATACAAGGAAAGATTAGGCAGGAGAATAGCATGCATTGTATCAAAAGTACTACAGAGTTATATTACATCATTTGTTGATGCGGTTCTAACTAAAGATATAAATTATCTTGGCCATGAACCCGCAGAGGCAACGAGAAACGGGGTGCCCAATCCCGGCGCTGGCCCTCCACCCTCTCGATTCCGTCGATGAGGCTGGTGATGGGCTTCATACGCTCCTTGAGCGTCGCGAGGTTTGCATCCTCCGGCAAGCTCTCGAGCGTGGCGACGAAGTCGAGGTTGGGGTTCCAGTGCGCCACCATTGTGAGAACCTTGGTCATGTCACCCCGGCAAAGCCTCCGGGACTCATCGGCCAGGGAGGTCGTCCGGTTGGAGTGGAGCTGCTCCAGGGCCCCGAGGACGCCCTCGAAGAAGATGGTCAGCCTGGCGTTGGGGCTCGCGTTGCACTCCGGGGTATACCTCACATTTGGCATCCCCATGGTAGCCAGCTGTGTGGTGATCCTGCCGGCGACGCCTTCGAGACGCCCGATCCAGCGGTTCTCGCCTTCCACAAAACCGTTGTGGTTGGCGGCTTCATTCTTCCGCAGCTGCTTCTCTGTCTCTAGGTCCTTGGCCAGGGCCTCCTCCCGGGCCTTGCCCTCCGACAGCATCCCCTCGAGACCCTCCAGCTTCAGCTTGAGGTCTTTGATGGAGTTGTTGCCTTTGGAGAGCTGCCCAGCCTTGTCGAGGATTGTGCCCTGCGCCTCAACAAGGGCACCGTTGAGCGTGTCCTTCTCCTTGGACAGCTTCAGGACCTGATCCTTGATCTCATCCCGCTCCACCTCCAGCTCCTTCACCATGTCGGCGTGAACCTGAGCCTGGGCATCGAGTGCCCCCTTGTGCCTCTGCTCCAGCTCCTGGGTCTGCTGCATGACAAGCTTTTCCACCTCCTCGTCCTTGCCGCGAAGTGTTGTGGCCAGCTTGTCCTCACGCACGCAAGGTTCTCCTCCTGGGAATTCAGCGCGGACTGATGCTGGGCTCGATCAGCCTCGGCTGCGGCGGCCAGGTTCTTCGCCGTCTCCTGGGCCTTCTCGATGTCGGCCCGCTCCATGGCGAGCTCCACCTCGCGCCTGGCCAGCTTGCCCTGGGCGGCCTACATCTCCTCACAGGCTTGGCGGTACCAAGTCTGTGCCTCGGCGACGCGTCCCTTGAGGTCCGCCTCCGCCTTGTACACCGTTGCCATCCTGGACTTGTCCTTGTCCAGGCGGGCGCAATGGAGTGCCTGGAGCTTCCGAAAGCTGGCGCCCATGGCCTGGAGAACCCACTCCTCCTGAGAACCGTCACCGCCGGTGCTTGGCTCGTCGACGACCTCGAGCCCGGCGGCGGCGAGAACCTCCTCGTTGAACACCTCTCCCTCAATGGGCACCCTGGAGCATGACGCCCCTGGGAGGTGGACAAAAAGGTCATCGCTCACCCTCAGGTACCTGCCAAAGCCAGGGGCAGCGGAGGAGGAAGGTTGGTCATCAGCCACCTCCTCCTCAACAACGGGCTCGCCGGCCTCCCCGGCAGGTCCCTTGCCAGCCTCCTCAGACAGTAGCCTTGCCGGGCTCCCAGGCAGGCCCCTTGGCGGCCTCCTCGGCAGAGATCTTCTCGGCCTCCTCCGCGACGTTCTTGGAGACATACTCGACGACGTTGTCTAGGTACTCCCGGTCCGCCAGGAGAGGATCTGGATATCGGAAGGGGAGGTAAAGTGAGCAGCGCGCCCGTGGTTATTCCTCTTTTTATGGGGAAGGCGCGGGCCGCCTCCTCTCCCATTAACCACGATGTGACGCATGCGTGCGGGAACTGCCCCATGCATGACCCCCATGTCATGCATGACCCACCATGTCGCGCGTTCAACACGGGTCGTGGGGAAGCGTAACGGACAAAAACAATTCTGCGGTAAAATCCCACCCCGACTGCCCGCGCACCATTTTGGGCCTAGCCCAACAACGCGTCACGCTTATGTGTGGCCCAGGCCCGGGGGCTCCTGTCGGTGTACAAAAGTAGGGGCTCTCCTTTTGACCCCTTTACTTATGCACGAGCACTCAGAGCCACGCGGCGCGGCCACACTTAGCAGGGCAGAGGAGGGAAGCCGGAGAGAAGCCGAAGCACAAGACAATCAAGGCGACGCCAAGACTAGAAGTGCGGGAGGGCAAGAGGGCGAGGTGGGCTCCCTCGGCAAGATCCTTGCCGAGACGGCCCCCCGCAGCCCCGGCAAGAGCCTTGCCGGGGAAACTTGCCCAACGCCAGCAGAGCGATCCACCCTTGAGCCCAAAGGTTTTGAACGCCGTCAACAACTACGTGGGACCAAGGCTCGGGAGGCGCCTCTGTGGTGGCATGCAAATCTTCGTCAAGATCATAAACATATGAGTTCAGATGAGGGCCAAAAGACGACGACCCTCGGCAGGATCCTAGCCGAGGAAATCCACAAGACCCCCGGCAAGACCCTTGCCGGGGATGATAGCAACGCCACGGCAAGACCCTTGCCAGGCCCCCGGAAAGACCCTTGCCGAGGGCATCAGCAGGGCCACTGCCGGGCTTGCGCCATCCAAGACTCTGCCGCCGTTAGGATGCAACTGCCAGCCAACCAGCTGGGCAGACACCTATGTGGCAACATGCAGCTTCCAGGCCAAATCAGCAAGCACCTGCGTGGCGGCATGCAGATCTTCATGAAGGCCCTACCACCGCGCCACCTCAGTTGCTTGCCTGCCTACATGGAGCTGCATGCATCGCTAGCCTAGGCGCGTGTCGAAGCGAGGCAGAGCGGCGACGGACGGGACGAGCCTCGTTCCCATCCTTGATAAAGCTAATGGACACCTACGTAGCGCATTTAATGCACGTTTTCCTGTGATGTCGTGCGATAAGCTTGCGCACTGTAGGCCTTTCCACCTCGTATGTGCCACTGTGGCAACCCCTTTTTTCCTATAAAAGGAGGCCTGAGGCGACTAGGAGAGGGATTCGGCTTTTTGGAATGGCACAGCCACCGTAGCTAGTTCAAAAAGCTCAAGAACACTCAATACATCCACCAAAGCAGGACTAGGGTTTTATGCATCCTCGCGGCCCGAACCTGGGTAAACAATCCGTGTTCTTGCTCCTAAACCTGCTCTTCTCACGACCCCGCGCCCGCCGACCGTAGAAGGGATCCCAGTGACCCGATAGGTGTCGTTCCCACCGGCACTCTACGACCGCCATCAGATGGGTGATCGGTGGGGACCTGATTTCCCTCTAATCGGGTTTAAGCCCAATCTGATCATAGTCTGTTGGGACCCCCAGGGCGGTGATGCAATCTAGCAGTTTGTTCAAAGACGAAATATCTGCCAGATCCATCTTGTCAGAGTGTTCGAGGCCGATGTGGAGATGATTTTTGGCAATTTGGGGGACAACCTTTGTCTTAACAGCCGAGCGGGCACCCATGGTAAAATTGTCGAGATGGAGGATCTGCCCAGGAACTAGGGCCCTTCCAGAGGTGATTTTTTCATTGATGACAAGGTGAGCCATCGATCCTTATATTGTCGACACATAGGAACTCTCAATGAAAGCACCAATGTCGGTGTCAAAATCGGCAGATCTCGGGTAGGGGGTCCCGAACTGTGCGTCTGAGGATCGAAGGTAACAGGAGGCAGGATACATGATGTTTACCCAGGTTCGGGCCCTCTTAATGGAGGTAATACCCTATTTCCTGCTTGATTGACTTTGATGAGTATAGGGGTTACAAGAGTTGATCTACCTCGAGATTGTAATGGCTAAACCCTAGATGTGTAGCCTGTATGATTTGTGATTGCCTCTACAGACTAAACCCTCTGGTTTATATAGACACAGGAGGGGGCCAGGGTTGTACAGAGTTGGTTTACAGAGAAAGGAAACTACACAGCCGGACGCCAAGCTTGCCATCCACGCAAAGGAGAGTCCCATCCAGACACGGGGAAGGCCTTCTATCTTGTATCTTCACGGCCCATCAGTCTGGCCCACGTCAAATGGCCCGACCATCCGAGGACCCCTTAATCCAGCACTCCCTAAGTGACCTCCATCATGAACATTGGATCGGCTTCCTCCTCCTTGGAGCTTGGATCCAGAGAACTCGTGGATTGGCCCATCGCAAAGCGAGCTTGGGAACATAAGTCTGTGGCACCGGCCACCACCGCGATTTCTGTGCGGCGCTCCGGCGTCAGCATCTTGTAGTATGTGATCTTGCGCTACACCATGGCTTTCCGATGAACTAGGGAACGGCTGATGCCGGTTGGGGGATAGAAAGGTGGGAGAATAGGCTAGAGAGGTGGTGTGATTTTGGGGTAGTGGCGACCAGCCGGCAAGTAGCTGGCATAGGCCGAGTAGCGAAGGTTCTGGTGTGAATAGTGGTTCCGATGATGACCAGCCAATCGGTTTTGACTGTGCGGAGTTTGCAAAGCCCGATGGCTGGAGCCTGGAGAGTTGTGGGGTGGGATGGAACCAAAGTTTCGGAGTTTCATGTGGTAGATGTACGGACCTCCCCACCGTTCCTGCCGACGATGAGGCGGTGACTTCATAAATCTCAAGATGACTAGCAAGATGCACGTGCATAGCACGGAACATCAGGATGCATTTTTTATGATATCTCAAGAATTTCAACGAAAAATGGCATGTCGAGAATTTCATCGAAAAGTGATATCTCGAGAAATATGAGAGATAAGGTGGAGAGGAGTGGGGAGCGGTGGTGATTCGTGGTAAGACTTAGCGGAGGCATGGGGATGGACGACAATGGCAGCAGCCACCATGCCAAATTGTTCTAGAGGCTTCCTTTTTTAATTACCCAATAATGAAGTTGTGGGAGAAAAGGATGAATGATAGAGGTGCAGGTATCCTTTTGCAGAATTGCCATAGTTTGCCTTCTATTCGTCGAATATAGATCACACGGTCTATATTGCAAGATGGCAGGCACACCATCATCACCGAGAGTAGAGATAAGAGTAGAGATAGAGGTATGAAGGCTCAGTCTCTTGAAGGTGCTCATAGGGGTAGGGTGTGCGTGTGTACATTCATAGGGGTGAGTGTATGTGCGCACGTATGAGCTCTTGTGTTTGTACTGTGTTAAAAAAAGGTGTACTCGAAGTATGCAAGTTCATAACGTACGGTCTACATCACTCTTATCGCGTTTGCGTTGCACCCCAGTACGCTGGACCCACCATGTCGCTCACCGAATGGAGTGCGCATCGTCTTGCATTTTTGCTCGCTTGTGGGACCGTGGTTGAGAGCAAACCGACGCCCCTCCCCCTTCCCCTCCTGCGTCATTTATACTACTAGAAGAGAGAGAGGTCGGCCAAATGTGACTAGTACTCCCTCCATTTTATGCGGAGTAAATAAAAACGGAGGGAGTATACTACTAGTGCAATCGATCACTACATACTCTACTTCAGATGTTGTTAGTACTCCACTAGTAATACTACTTCTATTACTATTGGACAAGGAGCTTAAAAAGTTACTATTGGACTGGCTATACATGGCGAAATCATAGTAGGAAGAGCATGCGCGAGAACAAGCATTCACTTGTTTCAAAACAAATTGGAAACTATTTCTGTTTGAATACAAATCTAGGAGTACGCACGAATCTAGCAATATTGATTGGGTGTTGTTGAATGTTGACACTTTTTTCTGTAAGTTTGATCAAAGTAGAGATACTTTGACTACACATAAAACTTATATATAAACTAGAAAGGATTGGAGGGAGTATATTGTACATTCAAAAGTGAAACGAACATTGAATACCCTTTATATATGGTTTGCTGATGCTATGGTCACCAGTTCAAAATTTTGAATCCGCCTTAGGTATCACACATGCACCCACTCGTTCTCTCTTGGTTTCATCTCGGGGTTTCTCTCTCTCCCTCCCTCTCCCTCCCTCCCCCTCTCTCTCTCTTTCTCTCTCTCTCTCTCTCTCTCTCTCTCTCTCTCTCTCGCACGCACACACATACCACCTCTCTTCCTCTTTGTGCATGTCAAACCTAATTGATCTTCCGAGGTATCAGGATTGTATCTCGCTCATCGCCAGGTCGCAATTCGACATATGCCTAGGTCACTCTACCATGCATTAATTGTAACCATGCCTTTCATGTATCTTTATTAAGCATATATTCATCCTCTCCACCCCTCTCTATATATATATCGATCTCCGGACCCACCCTATTCCTCTTTCAATCGATCTAGCTAGAGGGTACATGACCGACGCGCGCACACAGACACCCCCGGGTCATTTATATCATAGAAACACACTAAACCTTTATGTCCTTACACGACACGCACATGATCTCTCAACATCAATCGATCTTGTCAAAATGTGTCAGGGCATGAACCGAATGGGATGTCAAAACTAAGATGGGAAGCAGCATGTACTAGAGGAAAAGTGAAACTTTAAATGCACCGTTTGTCTATATGCATGTTGGACCAATTACAACATTGGAAATACAAGCATGATCTACGCCCACATGCGAATGACACTCGAAGGAATGTTCAAATGAGGCATGCGGGAGGATGGACTCGATCGGAGGGCGGCATGATCGATGGAGAAGAGGGTATATTCAATAATGAATCTAATGGTATTGATTTGTTACTATATATGTTATTATTTCTGTCTATAAACTTTGTCAAAGTTTACAAAGTTTGACTTTGAGCAAAGCTAAAACGCGGAGTAAATGAAAATAGAGGGAGTACGCAGGGACTAGTATAGTTACTACTGCTGGAACATGGTCAAATGGAAGAGCTGGCCCACGTCCTCCCCGCCACCAGCAACCGTTCATGTGGGTCATGGGGGCCTGCAACATGGTGCAGCTCGCGCACCGCCTCTGGACACGGCGACCGCGATGAGCGACACACTCATCGTCACTGGACACGCTCGGCTTTAGGGTGCCGAAGGTGGTGTTAGCATTGTGGCACGACCAGCAGATCAACACCCGGCTCGTCGAGGATGCACGGGGTGCCGAAGTGTGCGCGCACCGTGATGCATCGGCGGAGTGTTCTAGTGTGGCCAACTGCATCCCCAGGACCTGAGACCATACCGGGTCATCTTTCTTTTTCAATTATATATGGGGATCGCATGTGAGCAAAGGGCATCTCCAACGTTTCCATGAACGCAACTGACTACCCTGGGACATCAAAAACCCACGTCCCTCGCGCCGTCGCGCGCGTGTGTTCCCAACCGGCGCCAGCTGCCCGCATTCATGTCGTTCATCCATATGCCGTCATTAAGACGCTCGGTGCCTAAGGAACCAACTCTGGCGACTTAGTGGCGCACCCGAATGCTTGGCCTCGCCAGAATGCGCTGCTTAAAGTGGCAACGCCCAGCTAAATTCCACGCCATAGCGCATCCTCCTGCTACCTAGCACCACATCCACAATGACTGCGAGCGTCAATGCTCTATGGGAGACCTTGTCTTCGGGGATGAAGCTCGAGGTCGCCGCCCTCGCTCAAGTCGCTGGCTGCAACACAATGGCAGTGTAGCCGGACACAGACGTGACCACACAAGCAGTGGCCACACTGCGGCCGATGACGGGAGCACCGGCAACCCTGCGTCCTACTTGCCGACGTCCAAACTTCGATGGCGCGTGCGGAAGGTGAAGAGATGGACCATCCAGGTCCATCATCATCGACCTCATGTCCACCGGGATCGCCGAGGTCGGGGACTCCTCTAAGGATGAGTAGGGCATGGGAGGCGGCAGGTCATGGTGTGCCAACTGGCCGGTCTGTCTCCCGCGTTCTACTCTTCCTCGCCGGAGACCGCACCTTCACTTCACGGGTCTTGAACCCCGCCCCCCTCCATGGAGACGACAGATGGAGGACGTCGGTCGCCGCCGTAGAATAGGTTTAGGTTCAGGTTTCTTTTATAATTTTGTCCTATAAAAGGTCGAAATGTAATGAAAATCTGCCGTGTTTGCATGAATCTCATCCGGTGTATATGAACTTTCACAATAATAGTAAGATACATTGTAAGAGTATGAAAAAATATGGAATGATGATTCATTTTTGTGTGTATAAACTTAGAAGGTTTGACCCGAGACAAAGCTACCATGCGAAGTAAATAAACACATAGGGTCTACACAGACAATTTATCTTAGGCACTCCAATAGTACATCCACTACACATTCACGCATTTCACATCTTTCTATATCTACGGGAACCTATGAAAGAGTTAACGTAAATTGCCTCCCTCTTTCCCCCCGATTCATGTTGGTGAGCCCCTCCCTCCCCCCAATCTCCAATCAACAGCCCACACGTTTCACATTACGTTAATTGCATAACCGGGATTACGTAGGTGTAGCATTACTCGCCCTAAGAAACCAACTAAGCCAACCTCCCAGCATATCGCGTGGGAAAAGACCCAGCCGCGTCATTTTATTCGGGATTACCGGATTACTAGTAGTAGTATCGATGGATCGCGTGAAGCACCAAGTTTAAAAGGAAAAGGCGGTACACTCACAGCACGTCTGTCACGGTCGCATTGCACCCCTCACATGGTCGGTCCTGCACACGGCTCATGCAAACGGAACGCGCTTCGGCTTGCCTCTTCACTAACACGTAGGACCGCACTTGGAGAAACCGAACATGCGCCAAACTCCCCCACCCATCACGCGAAAATTGCCCCCAAATCCCAAATTCAACCACCCTTCGGCCAACTAGCCAATAATATTCCCCGAACCACCCTCCCCCCAGCCCCCTACACTCTATTCGCTCCGTCAAAGCCGCCCTCCCCACCACGCCGATACGTCGGCGCCACGGTTCATCGAGGAGACGCACGGCAATCCTCTCTCTCCCACAGTATGCTCTCGTAGACTACCGTCCTCTAGCCGCGCCGCCACCACTAGTGACGTTCTTGTGGAGATGCACGGCAGTCAACATATCCCACGGTACGTGCATTCTAGACTGAGGCCCCGTGCATGTCGGAGTAGCACTGAATGTTAATCTTACTGTTTGTCGAAATAGTTTACAGTCAATATGCTCTGCTTAAGAAGCTTCCTTGCCTTGTTCTGCACACAATCTGCTTAGCTGAGATGTCATGCCATGCCCGATTAGTTGCTAAAATATCCTGCAATATATTTATTGTGACGTAGATTTCCATGGTCTAGTAACTAATCTGTTAGGTGAAATAGCTCTACACCGTTTTATACTCGATCTTTGTTGCTGAGATGGCCTGATATGGTTGTGTGCTCGGCCTCATTGATTGCTGAAATAGCCTGCCATAATTTAGCACTCAAATCTGTTTGCTGAATTAGCTTTACATATATTTCGTTACTTAGATCTGCTTGTCCAAATATCTTGCCATAGCTTTAGACATCGACGTAGGTATTTTTTCTAGACTTCATGAACCAGCATATATAGTTTTCCTATAATATCTAGTAGAAGAACTAATTTGTATGTCTAACAGATGGACAGGACTTGGATAACTTCTTCTCGAAGATTCCCCACTGCATATGTCGAGGGGGTTGAAAACTTCATGAACTTTATCAGAGCTGAGTAGGATGGTCCGAAATCAGATGTGCTCTGCCCCTGTAGTAGTTGTATGAATTCTGTTACAAGACCTAGTCAACTGTGCCAAATCATCTACACTTGTATGGGCTGTCAGTCACATATACTAGGTGGGTTCATCATGGTGAAGTTGTGAACGTCAATGTTACTGACTATGTGGAAGCAGCAGATCATCATCTTGATCTGCCTGATGCTCGGGTGGAAGAGAAGGAGGAGGTGGTGGTGGTGGTGGTGGCAAAGCCAATGAGTTTGACCAACATTGAAACAATGCTACGAAATTCTCGCGTATTTCATGAACTCTCACCTGCAGAAGAAAAATGGTGGGCCCGCATGTTGGAACAATTTTCATGCCCAAGATGCGATTCTATCCCAATTATGTGATGAATTCATGATTTGGGCACAACTACATTTCGAGCGCATAGCAAGGTGGATATCATTACAACATACCATGCACTAAATAGATGAGAATACAAGATAAAGGCCTACACTCGCCACAAACTACAACATGAATACAACAATTCATCAATACATAGAAATCGTCATACAGAAGAGCAGGATCCGACTACGGATGAAATCAAACAAAAAAGAAGAATGACATACACCCTTCTAGCCCAGGCTCCCCGACCTGGAACCTATCCCTTGATCGAAGAAGAAGCAGAAGAAGAACTCCAAAACAAGCAAGCATCACACTCGCGTCATGATCATCGCATTACCTATACTTGCAACTGTTCTTCTAGTAATCTGTGAGCCACGGGGACTCAGCAATCCCATTACCATGGGTATCAAGACTAGCAAAGCTTAATGGATATGGAAAGGTTAAGTGGTGAGGTTGAAGCAAGCAACTAAGCATTGTATGGTGGCTAACTTACGAGTACAAGAATAAGATAAGATACTACGCAAACGGTCGCAAACTAGTAATGATCAAGAAGTCATCCTAAACTACTTACGTTCAAACATAACCCAACCATGTTATCTTCTCAAACGCACCCGAAAAGAGACAGTCATGGTTACACGCATGATTGGTGTATTTTAATTCGCATATGGTGTCAAGTTCTCTACAACCGGACATTAAAAAATTCCCATCTTCCACATAACCATGGGCATGGCTCTCGAAAGTTTAAACCCTGCAGGGGTGTCCCAACTTAGCCCATGACAAGCTCACGATCCGCAGAGACAATCCTCCATCGCGGGACAACCCGATCAAACTCGGTATCCTGATAGTAGCCACGCATATCTCATCTCAGGCAACAATCGGATTGGCTATGTCTCCGGCTGGCAAACCCGTTGGTCACCCCGGCTACTGCCATGTTGGACCAACACTCATGAGGAGCACTGGCCCGGGTTGTTAATTAAGTCCACGGGGTCCGAAAAGTCCCTATGCAAGTTTTAGTTGTTATTAGGCAAATGGTAAAACCAAGGTTGGGCCATGCTGGAAGAGTTTTATTCAAAGCGAACTGTCAAGAGGGGCCCATAAACCCTCACCATGTTAGGGATGCAAAATCAAGGAACATAACACTGGTATGATGGAAACTAAGGCGGTAAGAGTGGAACAAAACACCAGGCAAAAGGTCGAGCCTTCCACCCTTTACCAAGTATATAGATGCATTAATTAAATAAGAGATATTGTGATATCCCAAGATATCCATGTCCCAACATGGAACAACCTGCAACTACACCTGCAACTAGCAACGCTATAAGAGGGGCTGAGCAAAGCGGTAATATAGCCAAACAACAGTTTGCTAGGATGGTGGAAAAGGTTAGAGGCTATCATGGCAATTTGGGAGGCTTGATAAACAAGTGGTAGGTAGTGCGACATAGCGATGGCATCGAGACAACTAGCAAAGCAAAGATAGTAGTGAGATCCAAGGTGACGGTCATCTTGCCTGAAATCCCTCTAGGAAGAAGACCGAATCCATGAAGTAGACGAACCAACGTAGTCGAATGGATCCTCACAATCGCAACGTAACCGGAACTATCAAGAAGAGGCACGATTGGAAACAAGCAAACAACATGGTAAACCAACAAGCATAATCATGGCATGATGCACAACCAAGTATGACGCATGTCCGGTTTAAATAGGCATGTCATGACAAAGTGCAACAAACAATACTACAAGTTAAGTGGAGCTCAATATGCAATGAGTTGCATATTGACGAAACACACATTCAATCATTTAGTTCACTCTGGTTTATGTACACGACAAGATTAAACGTGGGTTAACATGGCAAAAGGTGAAGCATATGCAAACTACCTATTTAGGCAAGTTTAAATGAGGCCGGAAACAACAAACAACAATTCCGGAAGATCCCCATATGTATATATCGAATTTGGTACCGTTCTGCCCTAAACCATATTTTAGAGTTGTTAAACATGAAAAAAAGCGCATGATGTTAATCTATGCATATTTCAAGACCATTTACATATAAAGTTTGTTTAATTTGGAGTTACGGTTATTTAGTTATGAAATAAATCATTTAGCATGGAATTTAGCAAATTAAACCAAACAACAATTTCAACCATTTTAACATGGGTGGAAGTTAAAAATTATGAAACTAGATGAAATTCTAAGCATTTTACATGTATATAAATTATTTACATATGTCGGTGTTCTGGGAACGGGGTCCCCAGACTTGCCTGCCTGCGGCCTGCGGCGTGGCTCAAGTGGGGGCCCAGCGCGGCCCATCTTCATCAGCTCATGCTTAAGACCCTCGCGAGGGGCCAAGCCTCGCGGGGCGGACGACAGAGAGCTTCCTCAGAGGCAGCCTCATCAGGCAGGCTCGCGAGGAGGCGGAGAGATCAAGGAGGGGGTACCTCGCGAGGAGCCCGTGACGCAAGCCATGACGATCGAGACCAGGCGGGCGCCGGCCTGCGCAGTGTCCTTGTTTCCCCTTTGGTGCAAAGGGGGCAAGCACAGGCCAAGGCACCAGGCAAAGGTTACCATTCCGGTGCAACGAGACCAAGACCAACAGAGTGGCAGGATGGACGTCACCGTGGATCCCAAGACAGCGTCATCACCAGTACTTTTGGTAGCCGAAGACCACCTTTGGTCAGGATAACTTGTACTAGATGTTCCCCTTCAAAATGGCCAATTGTTGGCACCCTTCCCGCTCATTATTTGGGGGGAGAGGCCCAGGGCCTCTATAAATAGAGCTAGCCACCACAGAGTAGGGGGGCGGCGAGAGATCTGGTAGAACCCTAGCAGAGAGAGAGGGAGGCAACTGAACTCAACCCAGCAGTACATCGCACCAGCTCAAGAACACCTCTCGCGAGGCTGTTCTTCCCTTGTACTAATCATCTTCAGCCCTGAGGCAATCCACCACACCACACACTGGAGTAGGGTATTACACCACAACGGTGGCCCAAACCAGTATAAACCTCGTGTCCCTTGTGTTGTTCGTTGTTTCCAGCTTAGACCACGCAAGGAGATTGGACGTAGGTCGGTAGGGGAGAGATCTCCGCGTGCACCCCAGTGTTCGAACCTCAAGGGTCTGCCGAAACCCGAAATCCGACATTTGGCGCGCCAGGTAGGGGTGCGCCGGAGTCCTCCCTCTTGACAACTCGCTCTCCCCCGACATCACATCCCGCCCTCATGGCGGAAAACGCGCCGCCCGCTCCAGTAACGGATGCCGACACTGGGGCCAGGGGGCTCCGGGCCTTGGCCCCCGCCTTGCAACAGGTGCAGTGGCCGCGCAAGTTCAAGCCCGAGACGCCGCTGCGCTACAACGGCGCGACAGACCCGATGATTTTCCTGCTGGCATATGAGGAGGCCGTCCTCAGAGCCGGGGCGACGACCGGGTGATGGCAAACTGGTTACCCATGGCCCTCACCGGCATCCCGCGCACGTGGCTCCTCCACCTGCCGACGACCTCTGTGGGAGGAGCTGCGCGACCTCTTCCTCGCCCGTTTCGCCGCACTAGCGCCGCCCGTCGTCGCAGCTCTCCTGGGTGGCTCCCAGGCACCACCCTCGAGCCATCAGGTCAAGCCGTTCACCCGCCGGATCAGCACCGCCTCCAAGCACCGAGAAGCCCCTCCGGGCTGGGTGGCGCCCGAGGCCGATCTAACCTTCGACTCGGAGGACCACCCCTTCAACCCCATCGGTTTGGGCGCGCTCCTGATGCTGTGCACCCCCACCATCTACCAAGTGGCCGTCACCAGGACCCTCATCGACGGTGGTGTCGGCCTCAACATGCTCTCGGTGGAGGCCTTCAGCCTCCTCCACGTGCCGCTGCAGCGGCTCCAACCCAGCAGGCCTTTCTCGGGCGTCGGAGCCGGTTCCACCACCTCCTTGGGACAGATCCGCCTCCCGATGACCTTTGGCACCTGCGACAACTTCCGCACGGAGCTGATCGACTTCAACATCGCCCCCATTGGCCTCCCCTAGAACGCCATCCTCGGCTATCCGGCCTTGGCTCGGTTCATGGCAGCAACTCACCCGGCGTACAACCTCATGAAGATGCCTGGGAGCAGTGGCGTCCTCACCGTGTCAGGAGACACAAGGGATGAGCTGCAGGTGCTCCAGCTTGTTTTCAGGGCGGCCGCAGTGGCACAGCCCACTAGCACCGACGCCCTTGAGCCCAAGGGGGCTGTGCCGGCTAAAAAGAAGCAGCTATTCACCCAAGACAAGGCGGAAACCAAGCAGGTATCAGTCGATGAGGACAGGTCCACTGGCGCCACCTTCACCATAGGGGACAACCTCGAGACCGAGCAGGAGAAGGCCCTGATCAGGTTCCTGCGTGCAAACAATAAGGTGTTCGCGTGGGAACCTGATCAGTTAGCAGGGGTCCCAAGGGAAGTGATTGAGCATCACCTCAACGTGTGCCCCAATGTGCGCCCCGTGAAGCAGAAGGCAAGGCGGCAGTCTATTGAGAAACAGGCTTTCATCGTCCAAGAGACCCGGAAGGTAGAGGCGGCAGGAGTTATCCGCAAGGTCCGCTACACTGATTGGCTGGCTAATCCGGTCGTTGTGCCAAAAAACGGAGGAAAGGAGCGCATGTGCGTCGACTTCACCAACCTCAACAAGGCCTGCCCGCAGGACCCATTTCCGCTCCCCCGCATTGGCCAGATAGTCGACTCCACCGCAGAGTGTGACCTATTGAGCTTCCTAGGTGCCTTCTCGGGCTATCACCAGATCAAGATGGTGGTAGAAGACGTGGAGAAGACGGCTTTCCTGACCCCGTGTGGAGTGTACTGCTACACGTGCATGCCATTCGGGTTGCGCAACGCAGGCGCGACCTTTCAGCGGCTGATGCAAATCGCTTTAGGCCGGCAGCTCGGGAGGAATGCTGAAGCTTACGTCGATGACATTGTGGTGAAGTCTCATGAGGCAAGAACCCTGATACAAGACCTAGAAGAAACCTTTGCAAGCCTCAACGAAGTGGACCTATGGCTCAACCCAGAGAAGTGCGTGTTTGGAGTCCCCTCGGGCAAGCTCCTGGGTTTCCTTGTATCCCACAGGGGCATCGAGGCCAATCCGGAGAAGGTCAAGGCAGTCGAAGACATGAGCCCACTGAGGACCCTCAGAGAAATGTAGAAGCTCACCGGGCGTGTAACTGCGCTGGGGCACTTCATCTCCAAGCTGGGGGAATGAGCGCTGCCCTTCTTCAAGATGATGAAGAAAAATGGGCCCTACGAATGGACTGAAGAGGCCGACAAGGCATTCCAAGACCTCAAGAGGTACCTTACCGGTCCACTGGTGATGGTAGCTCCGCGTCCTCGGGAGCCCCTGGTGCTCAACCTTGCGGCCACCCCCTACTCCGCTAGCGCAGCCCTGGTGGCGATCAGGGAGGAGCACTGTGCTAAGGCCGCATCGACCGTCCGAACTGAAGCAAAGCAGAGCCAGGAGGACCTCGCGAAGGCGGCAACCGCAGACGGAAAAGAACAGCTGCAGCAGGAGAACACACCCGGAGCAGGAGAGGCCTCTTCAGGCGACCAAGCACTGGGAGCTCCATTGTCTCAAGAGATGCCTCAACCTCTGGAGGACGCAAGCTGCGCCAGCACCCTCAACCTCGTCGAGCATCCCGTGTACTTCGTCAGCACGATGCTATGGGATGCAAGGGCACGGTATCCCATGCCTCAAAAACTCCTCCTCGTGCTACTAGTGGCCTCACGCAAGCTGCGCCACTACTTCCAAGGACATCCCATCAAAGTCGTCTCAGCATACCCCTTGGAAAGAGTGCTCAGGAGCCCCAACTCAGCTAGAAGGGTTGCTGAATGGAACATTGAACTACAGGCATTTCAGCTAGAATTCAGTATGACCAGAGACATCAAGGGAGCCGCACTTGCGGATTTCGTGGCAGAATGGGCAGAAGCGCCGGGTCTCGAGGCAGGCGAAGACCGATCACTTTCCCCGGGAAGTGAAGCACCGGATGGCTGGGTCATGTACTGTGATGGGGCGTTCTCCCGACACGGTGCGGGAGCTGGCGCAGTGCTCGTATCCCCTACCCAGGACAAACTCTACTATGCCGTACAACTTTGCTTCCAGTACGGAGAAAAGATCTCCAATAACATAGCAAAGTATGAAGGCCTAATAGCAGGCTTGAAGGCCGCAATTGCCTTAGGGGTGAAGCGCTCATCATCAAGGGCGATTCGCAGCTCCTCGTCAACTTCTCCAACAAGATATACGAGCCAAAGGACGAGCAGATGGAAGCCTACCTCGCTGAGGTTCGCAAGATGGAGAAATAGTTCTGGGGGCTGGAATTGCAGCATGTGCCTCGCAGCACCAATCAGGAGGCTGATGACATTGCCAAGAGGGCATCTAGGCGGTTTCATCAGGAGCCTGGCATCTTCGAGGAGCGGCTCTTCAAACCCTCGGCGGTGCCGTCACCGTCGAGCACGGCGCAACCAAGGAAGGAGCTCCCTCAGCCGACTGCTTCAGGAGCCCCGGTCTGCGGCCCAGCCTCAGGGGCACGCCTGCTCCTAGCGTTAGAGCCTCAGGAAGGGTGTTGGATCCCGGAGCTCAGGAACTACCTGATGCAAGGGACTCTGCCGGAGAATGAGGAGGAAGCGGAGCGTGTGGCGCGGAAGGCCACGGCTTATTGCATCAAGGATGGAGAGCTCTACAGGAAGTGACCAAATGACGTGTCCCTACGTTGCATCTCCCGAGAGCAAGGGAAGGAGCTACTGGCGGACATACACGGCGGAGACTGCGGGCACCACTCGTCATCACGGACCCTCGTCGGCAAGGCGTTCCGTGGTGGATTCTACTGGCCCACGGCGCTCAACGACGCCGTTGAGCTTGTGAAGGCTTGCGAGGCCTGCCAGTTTCACGCTAAGCAGATCCATCAGCCTGCGGGGGGTCTACAGACTATACCCCTCTCATGGCCATTCGCAGTTTGGGGGCTGGACATTCTGGGCCCGTTTCCTTGGGCGCTAGGGGGCTATCGCTACCTCTATGTCGCCGTGGACAAATTCACCAAGTGGGCTGAGGTAGAAACCGTCCGCACAATCCCGGCAGGCTCTGCGGTCAAATTCATCAAGGGCCTCGTGAGCCGATTTGGGGTGCCCAACCGCATCATCACCGACAACGGTTCGCAATTCACCAGTAATCTCTTCAAAACGTACTGTGCTAACCTTGGAACGCAGATATGCTACGCTTCAGTAGCACACCCCCGAAGCAACGGCCAGGCCGAGCAGGCCAACGCGGAGGTCCCGAGGGGCCTCAAAGCCAGGACCTTCAAGAAGAATCTGGAGGCCTGTGGCAGGGGCTGGTACGACAAGCTCCAGTCCGTGCTATGGTCAATCTGCACAACTGCGACCAAGCTGACTGGCGAGACCCCATTCTTCCTCGTCTACGGAGTAGAGGTTGTTCTCCCTCACGAGGTCAGGCGTCGCTCCGCACGGGTCCTGGCGTTCGACGAGACGCAGCAGGACGCCATGCGGGGGATGGATCTTGTGCTGGGGGAGGAACGCCGTTGAGAAGCCACGCTGCGAGCGGCAAGGTATCAATAGGCACTGCGACGATAGCACTACCGCAACATCCGCTCTAGAACTCTTGAGGTAGGGGATCTCGTGCTCAGACGGGTTCTCTCCAGGGAGGGGCTGCACAAGCTCTCTCCCATGTGGGAGGGCCCTTTCAAGGTTGTTCATGTCGCTAGGCCTGGCTCCACGCGCTTGGAGACCACAGAGGAGGCACCCATCCAGAACACGTGGAACATTCTACATCTCCGGAGGTTCTATCCCTGAGCGAGGCCTAGCATTTTGGGAAAGGCCCGGAGCCTGTGAAGAAGGCGAATGCCTGTGAAGCTGCTGCGTTTTGGGAAAGGCCCGGAGCCTGTGAAGAAGGCGAATGCCTGTGAAGCTGCTGCGTTTTGGGAATGGCCCGGAGCCTGTGAAGAAGGCGAATGCATGTGAAGCTGCTGCATTTTGGGAAAGGCCCGGAGCCTGTGAAGAAGGCGAATGCCTGTGAAGCTACTGCGTTTTGGGAAAGGCCCGGTGCCTGTGAAGAAGGCGAATGCGTGTGAAGCTGCTGCGTTTTGGGAAAGGCCCGGTGCCTGTGAAGAAGGCAAATGCCTATGAAGCTCGCCGCCCGTCACACTCTCACGTAATAATTAGTGGGGCTGTACACGCCCTGGAGTCTCCGAAGTGCCGCCGTCGGGCCTCGGGGGCTCCCGCCCACGCCCAGTGGCAGCACTTAGCTCCGCGCTGGTGAGAAGTCGTCGAAGACTAGAATAGGTGCCGGACGCGGCTTTCCTATTTGCTTTCTACAGTTGGCTTGTTTATTCCCGTTTGAAGTTTTATTGGAGTTGTTGGCGTTCCTGGCTTGTGACTCTTTATCTTTTTCACTCGCTCGCCTTGTTTTCTCTCGCCCAAGTCTCGCGAGGGAGGTTCGTGGGCGCCATCGCGAGTGTTTTCTGCCCCGAACCTTTGGAGCTTTCCTATCCGAGTCCTCTGTGGGAGCACCCCTCCCAGTGCGTGCCTCACGGGCATCGCGACACGAGCGCAGGACCTGGGCCGATCGCCCCCACAACCAAGAACGAGAGTTACCCCTCCTACTGATCCTTGCAGGGCCCAAAGAGCACGGCGAGGCCACGGCCTCGGGAGGCGAGGGCTGCGTCAAGCCCCATCAAGCTAAAATGATTCCCGCACATGGGTGCACGGCGCGGAAACACAGTGTAGAAATAGCGGAAGCAGCACGATGGTTAACAACAGCAGTTCTAACACGCCCCCACGGGGCCCTATACTACCTTCTGTTTCTGCGCAGGAAAAGAAGGAAAACAAAATGGGCGCGATTCGTCCTGCACCAACCCACAGTGAAGGTTCGAGCTGCTCCTGGGGCTCAGGCGGATCCCTCCTCTCGCTTCGCCGGGGCGCGACGGCGGGCTGACCTGCTACCTTCACCCAGGCGGGCGCGACTGCGCGGGGGCTGGTTGCGGCCACCGCTGGAGGAGCTGCTGCCTAACAGGGAGTCGCCGAAGCCCAGCGAACCTCGAGCACCGCAGCCTAAATGCCTGTCGCCATATTCATCCTGGTCAGTACCAGGGCTGGGCAGGCGGCCGCGGTCGTCATCTTCGGGGCAGCACCCAGCACGGCGACGTCTTCCCCGAACACCCTCACAAAGAGGGCGGCGTCGCCATCGAACTTGAAGTGCAGGGTGCACCACGGGCCCAGGGCGCGCGCGGGGAAACGTTTACCAGCCGCGGGTCAGGGCCCCATTCCCAGAAACGGAGACCTACAGCGAAGCCCAGGAGGCCCTGCTGCAGCAGCCGTCTGCCTGGAGCCAGAAGCCGCACCGGGCGCTGGCCGTCAGTTCATCTACGAAGAAACGGGGGAGCTAGAGCCGGGTGCTGGTTGGGTCCGCCGACCACATGACGAACTCCGGCAGCACCTTCACAGAGCGAAAGTGTGGCCTAGGGGGCGTGCAGCCACGGCGTGCCCCCCATCGGCAACCGGGCGCTCACCACCGCGCAGGGAACCGCCTCCATGGCCGCGGGAGGCCACTACGGGGAACGTAGAATACTTGCGAGGGCGGCCCTGACCGCGCTTGGTCGGGGGGAGTCAAGCCCTGCCTGGCGGGCCTTTCCTTTCTCCACGGCCAAGAATCTCTTTGGAGCCATGGGAACCACGAGTAGCCAGGAAGAAGGCAAGGAGCAGCAGGAAGGGATGGACTGAAGGGGCTCGCCCAGCCCCGTACTTATAGCCGGACGAGGCCAACCGCCAAGCACCACGATCGCAGGTAATCATGATCGGTTTCTCTGCATGCAGGGACTTATCAAGTTGTGTGGTCGCCGAGGTGTCGTGGGGAAGCGCAGTCGCCCACGTCCAATCAATCGCCACGCGGCACCCAAGGCCGTAGGCTGTTAGGGCCCGCGGCGCTTCGCGCTTGCCCCTTTGCTTTCCTGCTAGGACAAGCCCGGGTGCGCCTTGGGCCCGGGGGCTACTATCGGCATTCTGGGAACGGGGGTCCCCAGACTTGCTTGCCTGCGGCCTGCAGCGTGGCTCAAGTGGGGGCCCAGCGCGGCCCATCTTCATCAGCTCATGCTCAAGACCCTCGCGAGTGGCCAAGCCTCGCGGGGCGGACGACAGAGAGCTTCCTCAGAGGCAGCCTCATCAGGCAGGCTCGCGAGGAGGTGGAGAGATCAAGGCGGGGGTACCTCGCAAGGAGCCCGTGACGCGAGCCATGACGATCGAGACCAGGTGGGCGCCAGGCGGGCGTCGGCCTGCGCAGTGTCCTTGTTTCCCCTTTGGTGCAAAGGGGGCAAGCACAGGCCAAGGCACTAGGCAAAGGTTACCATTCCGGTGCAACGAGACCAAAACCAACAGAGCGGCAGGATGGAGGTCACCGTGGAGCCCAAGACGGCGTCATCACCAGTACTTTTGGCAGCCGAAGACCACCTTTGGTCAGGATAACTTGTACTAGATGTTCCCCTTCAAAATGGCCAATTGTTGGTGCCCTTCCCGCTAATTATTTGGGGGGGGAGGCCCATGGCTTCTATAAATAGAGCTAGCCGCCACAGAGTAGGGGGGCGGCGAGAGATCTGGTAGAACCCTAGCAGAGAGAGAGGGAGGCGACTGAACTCACCCTAGCAGTTCATCGCACCAGCTCAAGAACACCTCTCGTGAGGCTGTTCTTCCCTTGTACTATTCATCACCAGCCCCTGAGGAAATCCACCACACCACACACTGGAGTAGGGTATTACACCACAACGGTGGCCCGAACCAGTATAAACCTCGTGTCCCTTGTGTTGTTCGCTGTTTCCAGCTTAGACCACGCGAGGAGATTGGACGTAGATCGGTAGGGGAGAGATCTCCGTGCGCACCCCAGTGTTCGAACCTCAAGGGTCTGCCGGAACCCGAAATCCGACAACATATGATGCACGGTTAATTAGTTATTAGATGCATGAATGCTAGGGGTTTTTCTGTAAAGCTACACTCTCTGGATAAATAGCTAAAATCGTACAGATGGAAAAAATGCATCGGGCAGACTCTGAACACGGGCCCAACAGAGAGGACGGGCCGGAGCTCACCAAGCTGGGCCAGGCCCAGTTTGGTGGGGAGGAGTTGGGCTCCTGTCAACGGGCGAAGGGGAGGTGCCCCAAGCGCGTGGAGTGGAAGTCAACGTGAGACGCTTGCGTGCGGGTGAATCGAGCAGGCAGCAGCGCTGCTCGTTGAGGGAGTCCTGGATTAAGGGGTCCTCGGGCATCCAACCTGTTGGACATGGGCCAGACTGATGGGCTGTGAAGATACAAGATAGAAGACTCTCTCTTGTGTCCGCATGGGTCTCTCCTTGGCGTGGATGGCAAGCCTGGCGTTCGGATATGAAGATTCCTTTCTCTGTAACTGACTTTGTACAACCCTAGTCCCCTTCAGTGTCTATATAAACCGGAGGGTTTAATCCGTAGAGGCAATCATAATCATACAGGCTAGCCTTCTACGGTTTTAGCCATTACGATCTCGTTCTTGATCAACTCTTGTAATCCTCATACTCATCAATATCAATCAAGCAAGACGTAGGGTATTAGCTCCATCAAGAGCGCCTGAACCTGGGTAAAACATCGTGTCCCCAGCCTCGTGTTACCATCAGCCTTGGACGCACAGTTCGGCGGCCCCTACCAGAGATCCACCGGTTTTGACACCGACACTCGTCCTCCTCGGTCGAGGCCGAGGAGAAACGGGGCATGGCCAGCGGACTTGGCACGGAGGAAGGAGGTCGGCGGGGACGCGGGTCTCCAGGGCGCCGAATCCGGCCAGCTTCGAGGAGCTCCGGGCGAAGCAGAATCTTGAAGCGAATGCCATGGCTCTCCTTGTTCAAACGGCAGAGAAGGTTTCAGAGAGAGAAAGAAACCAGGAAGGAAACAGGGAGGCCGTGAGGGGCTTGCTGATCGGCAGCGTAGCGGTCGGGAGGCACGGGGAGGACCGGGAATGACGGAGATGGCCGGGAGCCGACGGGTCTAGCCGGAGATGGCAAGGACGAAGGCGATACGGGATTTCCTCGGGGCTGGGCCTCTCAGGTGGCCATGCCTACTAGAGGTCGTTCAGACCTGCGTGAAAACTGCGGCGACAGGAGGGTCAGCGGGTCCAGCAAGCAGAGGAAAGGAAGGAGGAGAAGCGGAGGCGGGCGGCATGGACCTGCTGCTGGTCTGGTGCGAGCTGTTCATGGCGGCTCGGCTCCATGGTTCGGCGGCCATGGCAGGCGACAGGTGCATGCGAGAAAGAGAGAGAAGCTTGGGAGGAGGAAGGAACCAAGAGAGGAAGAAGAGGCAAGGACGCGAGGCAGTTCCTGGTGGACGGCTCGCCGATGGGTGGCGCAGGGCGGAGCTCTGGCGTGGGGTTGAGGACGAGGTGGAGGCGGCGCAGTCTTAGGGCAGGGGAGGTCGGGCTCCTCTGGTTTGATGCGGGTGCATGGAGGCGCGAGGGTGGTGGCATGGAAATAGAGGGAAGGTGGCGGCGCTGGTAGGGTGGATCGGGCAGGGGAGAACCCGAGGGGGATTTGCAAGGTGGCGGCAGGCGACGGGGAAGATGTGACAGCTCCCCTAGATTTTAGGGTTGCACGATATATATAGCTGGAGAATTTTGGTTAGGTGTATTTGGTCCCTTCGATCGTAATCGGACGGTTGTGAGAAAATAGGCTAGGTGAGTTCAATAAATAAACTGAAGATATTTAGGGGATGTTCGGAGATGATCCGGACCCAACGGTGATGACTGAGCGGGTCGGGTCGAGGGAAGTTTTCGGACGCGTGCGAGGGGTGGCTGTGCAGGGAGGTTAGGTGGTTTACCAAGAGGGAATCGAAAACCCAGTTGGTCTGATAAAGGCGAACTGAGCCAAAGGAGAATTGGCCACTACTAACGGATGCATGTTTTATGAAAACATGTGGATGCAATGCTCATGATGACCTGATGAATGCGACAAACAAATAAAACACACGCCAGAAATGAAATAACTGGAAGGCATCTGGAGCATCGGTCCCGGGTCATCACAACAATGCAGCGTGGCTGTCACCCCAAGAAATAAGATGTCAGTATTCTCAGCTATGGTTACCTTCCTTCAGGTGAACACATCTGAGCGGAGGACCAACAAATCATTCGATGCGATGTTGGCTGCTTTTCGCAAATCTTTCCCTGATGCGTCTTAGCTGCCACACACCTATAGTAAAATGAAGAATTTCCTTCGTACAGTTGGAATTGGATATGATATGATTCATGTTTGTAAGAATAATTGTGTTCTGTTCCGGAAGGATTATGCCAACTTACGTGAATTCCCAAAATGCAAATCATCAAGATGGAAAGATGGCGATGCTGTGAAGAGGATTCCTCATAATATTCTAAGACATTTTCCAATTATACCAAGATTGCAGAGGTTGTTTCATGATGCTGAAACAAGAGAGGATGTATTGTGGCATTCTAGGAACCAGGAGTACAGAGATCAGAATGTAATGAGCCATCCATCTCATGACAGTGACTAGAAAAGCTTCAATCAGAAACACCAAAAGTTTGCTGCTGACCCAAGAAACATTAGACTTGGCTTAGCTACAGATAGATTTAACCCATTTTGCCACCAGAGCACCACATATAGCATGTGGCCAATGCTTGTTATCCCTTACAACATGCCTCCAAATGTCTGCACCAATGAATCAAACTACACGATGGCCTTGCTCATCCCAGGTCCAAAAAGTCCTAGAAAGGATTTTGATTTTTTCATAGAGCCTCTTGTGGAGGAACTTCAACAACTATGGAGGGCTGTTCTCACTCGAGACCTATATAGCAGCCCACTAGCTGATTTCTTTCTATGTGTTGTTATAATTTGGTGCATCCATGATTATCCGACTTTGGGCAGTATGTCAGGGCGGACGACACATGGTTACAATGCATGTATTCACTGTGACACGAATCCTCCGTCATACGCAATACTTAGCAAGATCTATTACATTGTACACCATCGTTTCCTTGCCAAGGATAGGTCATGTCCTACAAAATACCGAAGACATGTGTTCAATGCAAAGCATGAACACCGTGATGTGCCAAAGAGGCTCACCGGCGAAGAGTTGCAAGTGGAATTAGAGAAGGTCAGGCATATTACACCAGGAAACCATCATGATGATGGTACCGGGAAAAGGAAGCATGGTAGGGAAGAAGAGAGATTACTATTTACCCGCGGGTCCACTTTGTGGGACTTGCAGTATTGGAAAGATTTAGATCTGCGGCATAATCTTGATGTGATGCACATCGAGAAAAATATATGCGACAACATTATCGGCACACTTCTTAATATTGAAGGCAAGACGAAAGATACCTTAAAATCTAAGACTGATTTGACACACCTTGGTATCAGAAAGGATTTGTAGGTGGAAGATTGTGATGCCCCGAGACCGAAGCGCCAGATGTCTTCCAGTTATTCGTCGTCGTTGCCATGTCATTCGCTTGCGTGTTGCACTTTGCCATGTCATCATATGAATTTCATCTGCATGTTTTTTAAAACTTGCATCTATCCGGGTCTCCTAGTTCTCCCCGTTGGCCGTTCTGAGCGCAGCAACACCCGCACGCGCCCCGGCACCTCTAAAATATTATTTTATAAGTGGCATAAAAATGTTCTCGGAATGGGGTGAAAGTTGGCGTGTGGTATTGTTATGTTGTAGGTAGACTGCCTGGCAAATTTCGTCCCAATCAGAGTTCGTTTGATGCCCCAACGAATAACCATAGCCACAATATAGCGGGCTAACGTCGGACGTTTTCGGTCTCCGGAAACAGTGCCGAGCCGCTCTTCTCTTTTCTCATCTCAGCTCGTAGCCCTCCTACAAAGCCCACTAAGCCAGCCCACTAATCCTCCTAACCCCCCTCTCTGACCAGAGCCGTCAGATCACGATCGGAGGGCTCCGGATCACCCCAAATCCCTCAAACCCTAGCCTATGTCTATATATAGACACCTCCCCCTACCATTTTTAGCCTCCTCCCACCTCCTCCTCGTTTTCCGTGTAGCCAGCCACCTCCCACTGCTCCATCGCTACCACTTGTCGCTCACGCCGCCGCTCTCAGCCACTCCCTGCTCGCCACCTCACCCGCAGCTCCCCACTTGGCGCCACCCCAGTAGCCTGTGTCGTCGTAGCCGCCTCCCGCAACCCACCCAGAGCATGCAACATTGCCCCCTCACCTCCCACCAGCCACCGTGGCCCGCCAGGACCTAGATCGGGCCCTAGGAAGCCCATCGGGGCCCGAGCCCCGCGACACCCGCCGCCGTGCCTCGCCGCTTGCTTTTGTAGCGCTGGCCTGCGCCTTCCCCGATATTCCGCGCCCTGTCCCCTCGACCCGCCGACAACCTCGCCGGAGCAGCTTGCCGGAGTGCGCAGCCTCCGATCCCCGCCATGAGGACGACCCTGACGCCCTTCTCTTCCATGCCGTCCTGGCCTCCTCTCTGACGCTGGAGCCACCGCCGTCGTCGTCCATCGCCCCATACCTCATCCCAGTCCGGATCCATGTCCCTACTCCACCCCTCGGTCGGATCCGGCGAGTTCCGCCGTGCCAAGACCCCCCGAAGCCGCGCATGCGGCCTCCTATGCGAGCGGGAGGGCGACGACCCCCATCCAGATCGTCGCAGCTGCCGCCGTTGACCCATGCCGCCACCCGCGTCCTGACACATGGGGTCGTTTGAACCGCCTCCCCTGCTGAACCAAACCGGACCGGCCGGTTCAGCCGAACCAAACCGGCCCATGCGAACCGCGCCCGAACCGCCCCGGTTCACCAGACCAGCCCCGAGCCGGCCCATGGGCCCTAGGTGAGCACGCTCTTCTAAGCCTCGCCCCGTGCGATATTTGCTATGCTGCGCTCGAATCAGTTAGTATGGCTAAGTCCCTGAGTTTTTCAAACAGCATGTATGCATTTTGCATTGGATGTAACTTTGTGCATATTGGTCCGTTTGGAGTGCATAATATGTCAAAATGTTAATCTCTGAATGCTCTACATGATGGTGTACATTGCATGCATGTTACTATTCATCTACATGTCCTAATCTTCATTTCAAGAGTGCATGTTGTTGTTAACTGCTGAAAACTGATATAACTTCCTCTTTTGTCTTTTTCGTGCCATTTAATGCATGCATCATATGAGCATCTTGTCAACATGAGTTTGGTGCATTTTTATGTCCTCTTGCTTGTGGTATTTATATCATTCTATGATATGCCATTTGTTGATTGAAACAAGCTTGCAAAATAGGGTACTTACTGTTACTATTCTGCTATGTCTGAAACTATATATTATGTTGCCATGTTTGTTTGATGCTACCATCAAATATATGAATAATCTGGAGATGTTGAGTGATCATGTTTTGATGTCCATGTTAGGATCTATCTATCTGTGTCCTTGTTTTCAAATATAACCTGTCGTAGCTTGTTATTTTGGTTCCCTCAAGTTGCTTAAAAATATAACTGTCAGCATACCCAGTTTTCACAAAGTCTGTTATATCATCTTGCCATGTTCACTTGAAGCTATCATAAAATATGTTGCTCCAATGATCATTTTCAGTAATGATGTTTTGTTAAGGATGTTTATTACATGCTTGACATGCTCTTTGATGCCATGAATAGTTCTTGGAGAATATACTTTTGTTATCTCAAAGTATGCATCATGAATCTGTTTTCAGCCTTACTCTGTTTTTCACTAAGTCTGGTAATCTGTTATGAATTGCTTACTTGTCTTGATGAATGCCTTTGATCCAGAGGTGATATGGAGATGCTTAGTAATCATGTTTTGCCATGGATAACCTTTACTTTAATGTCATGCTTTGGTTGCTATGATATTGCACTGTAGCATCACTGTTTCATGCCTCCAACATGTCAACATGTTATATCTGCTCACATGTATGCCATGTTTTTCACCAAGTCCTAATTGGTGTTATAAAGTGGCTTGTTGCATTGATCATGTTGGTTTAATCTTGATGCCTATGAACCTGAACCTTGATGTTATTTGAAGCATGTAATATGTACTTTAAGTGCATATCATGTGTGCCTATCTTTTTCTTGTAGCATGTTGTTATGATGCATGTAAGATGCCTAGTTGCTGTTTTGGACAGCATGTCCTTTAATCTTGTTTCGTGTGTGTGTGTTGAACCGTGGCTCCGTTTGGAGCATGCTCTATATGTAACTTGCTTGGTTTTGCATGTAGTTTCATCATGCCATATTGCATCCATGTTTTGGAGTGTTTGTGACTGTGTTTTGCTTGCATTTGCATCAATGATGTTTAACTTGTTTTGCTCATATCTTCTAGGTCGTAGCTCCGAATTAAATGAACCTTATATGTAACTTGACTAGAAAGACGTGTAGGTCATCTTGGTGCATGTTAACTTGATGTTTAACAACTCTAACTTAATATGTTATTCAGACCTGGACCAATTTCGAATTTCCCATATGGGGAGTTTCCGGAATTGTTATATGTTGTTTCCGACCTCATTTAAAATGCTTTAATGTGATGTTCTTGTATGCATCATCTCTTGCCATGAGTAGCATCATGTAGACTTGGCATGCATCATACTTGGATGAGCATCATGCCATGTTATGTGTTGTGTGTTTACCATGTTGTTTGCTTCTTTCTGATTGTGCTTCTTCCTGATAGTTCGTGTTTCGTTGCGCTTGTGAGGATACGTTCGACTTCGCTTGATTCGTCTATGCCATTCATCTTGTTCATGGACTCGTTCTTCTTCCTAGCGGGATTTCAGGCAAGATGACTGTTACCCTGGATCTCACTACTATCTTTGCTTTGCTAGTTGTCTCGATTCTATCGCTATGTCATGCTACCTACCACCTGTTTGTCAAGCCTCCCAAATTGCCATGAAACAACCTCTAACCTTTTCCACCATCCCAGCAAACCGTTGTTTGGCTATGTTGTCGCTTTGCTCAGCCCCTCTTGTAGCGTTGCTAGTTGCAGGTTGTTCCATGTTGGGACATGGATATTATGGGATATCACAATTTCTCTTATTTAATTAATGCATTGGTGTTTTGGAAGGCTTAGCCTTTTAGTTGGTGTTTTGTTACACTCTTGTCGCCTTAGTTTACATCATATCGGTGTTACGTTCCTTGATTTTGCATCCTTAACACGGTGAGGATTTATGGGCCCCTCTCGGCAGTTCACTTTGAATAAAACTCTTCTAGCAAGGCCCAACATTGGTTTTACCATTTGCTCAACATAATAACTAAACATGATAATAAATTTGATGCATAGGGAGTTAGCACTACCCGAGGTTCATTATTCAACATAATACAAGGGGCCAGTGCTGATGATGTTGGTCCCAAAACAGAGCCACTTGCGGTGCCACCCCTTCTCCTGGGGTTTTCGGTTGCCGTACGTAGTATTCATTCGGTAGTGGCCTGAGATGAGATATGTGCGGCTACTATCAGGTGTTGTCATGCCGGGAGATCTTGCTGGACTTGTTTTAGCATTGTCGAAATATCTTGTGCACCGGGATTCCGAGTCTGATCGGAGGGTCCCGAGATGGAGAATTGTCTCCGCAGATCATGAGCTTGTCATGGGCTAAGTTGGGACACCCCAACAGGGATTAAACTTTCAAGAGACGTGCCCGCGGTTATGTGACAGATGGGGATTCTTAATATCTGGTTGAAGAGAACTTGACATCAGACCCGAAATAAAATACACCAACCGCGTGCGTAACTGTGACCATCTCTTTTCGAATGAGTTCGAGAAGAGAACACTGTGGGGTTATGTTTGAACATAAGTAGCTTAGGATCACTTCTTGATCATTACTAGTTTGCGACTGTTTCCATAGTTTCTCATCTTATTCTTGTACTCGTAAGTTAGCCACCATACAATGCTTAGTCGCTTGCTGCAACCTTACCAATTATCCTTTCCATACACATTAAACTTTGCTAGTCTTGATACCCATGGTAATGGGATTGCTGAGTCCTCATGGCTCACGGATTACTACAACAATACTTGCAGGTACAGTTAATGCGATGATTTGACATGAGAGCGACGTTTACTTGTTTTGGAGTCCTTCTGCTTCTTCTTTGATTAGGGGATAGGTTCCTGGCCGGCAGCCTGGGCTAGAAGGGTGGATGTCGTTTGAGTTTCTGTTTGTCTTTCATCCATATTTGGATGTTGTTCTCATGGATGTTGTTTGATGTATTCTTGTGGCATTGGTATGCCTTTGCATGTATCCCAACTATTATGTAATGGTACGATGTAATGATATCCACCTTGCAAAAGCGTCTGCAATATGCGGCTCTATCCTTGATGGGACCTTTGAGTTTCTCTCGGATAGGATCTCATAATGGGCGTGACAAGTTGGTATCAGAGCCTCGACGGACCATAGGAGCCCCCTTGACTGATCATAGTTTGGTCGTTGTCGAGTCTAGAAGAAAACTATTTCCGGAGTATAGTTATATCGGAAAGTGGGAATTCTTTTTACTCCTTATCCCCTTCGTCTCTTTGGTGAGGAATCATGATGTAGGTGTTTTGACTTACTCCTCTCCCCCTTCAAATTCTCTTTAGGGTCACGCAGGCTTATTTTGATCGCTGTGTTGTCAATCCTTTGTAGAACTGGTGCGCTTCTTTTCGATTTATTCCATCCTCTTCAAGTTCTGCAACATCGATTCTCATTTTCCCCAACGGAGTTCGATCCTTTTCAAGTTCAATCCTCAATTCTTCTCAAACGGTGTCCAGTCCAACCGTCCCAAGTTTACTTTTTTTCCACCCACCCGCCCTTTTTCTTCCCGGAGATTCAAGAATCTATTCCGGTATCCTTTTTATTCGTGTGAAGCCTCTATATTCCGTTCTCTGTTGTTTCAACCGATGAATTCTTGTCTAGTTCACCATTATTCGTTGCATTTTCTTTTCCAATGGATTCAATTCTAGTTTTTCGGGTTGATCATATTCCTTTCTTTGACTCAAGTGATTCCCCTTGCTCGTTCACCTCTCGCCTTTTAATCATTCCGAAGTGCTAAAGACATCTCAGAAGATTCATGTTTGCACTCAAATTAATTCGAGGTTGTCACCTCACTCAATTCTTTCAATCATTCCAGTGTATCATCTCTTCCTCCAATTCTTTCCAACAATGTTTTCTTTCAGTGGGCCCTAACCCACAGGTCTTATCCCCAGGATCTTATCTGGCTCTTCAAATATTTCTGGAGTTATTCTAAAATTCTTTCAAAGTGTGACATAAGAACGGATTGCATCAGTCATATGGCTTCTCCAAGATCGTTTTCAAATTCTTCTCATGCTTGCTTCAACCTTTCGTCATTTCATTCTTCCGAAGTATCTCACAAATTATTCAAGGTGTTCCTAGTCATCATTCTCAATATTTGTAGACCAAAGAAGAATTTCTACTAAAATCTTGGTCCGTTCTCTTGAATATTCATGGTTCTAGCTTCACGCCATCCTCATAATTGTTTTCCATAGTGAGAATTCTTTCATACCCATCCGAAGCATTTCAGAAGTTGTTTTCGTTTCTCGATCATCCGAAGGCCATCATTTCAAAAAGATTTCTTCATTCCCATCTTTCAACTTCATTTCACTAATTCTCCTCAATTCATGCCTCTTCTTTTGTTTCCATATTCTTCTGCTGCTTTATGCAAGTATTCTCTAGTTGCTCGTGATCTCTTCATTCTCTTGTATTTAAATTCCCTCAAGTATCTTCGTCGTTTTCTAATTCTTCTCGGCAAATCGTTCCTTTTCTTCGTTCGTCTTTCTAATTATTTACGGTGGTTTGTTCTCTTTCATCGCTCGGTTTCAGTTCTTACGGTGGCTGATTGAAGACCTACCCAAGTTGCGTTATGCCTCTCCTCAATCCTTTTCAAGAGGAATAAGTTACATGCCTGATCCGTTCGTCATCAAATAAAATTGAAGAGGATAAGCATAACGTAATTCTTATTCTTATTTCATCGTGGTGAAGTAATTCCTTCCTCTAGAGATTGTTCATGATGAATAATCTCTCGGTCCTAAGTTGTTCATCTTTTCTTTTCCGAAGTTCCAGGGTTTCTCGCTTGTCTTGTCGCGAAGCTCCATCTAAATCATCGCAAGGCTTCATATTGTTCTTTTCAACCTTCGTTTCTTAATCATCTTGTTTACCAGAGTTCTTCATGGTGGTTCATTAAGGATTTAACTCATTACTGGAGTTCCTCATGATGAAGGTAAACCACGGTATGTGGCACCAGTTGTGTATGTCTTGGACAAGGTAAATAGAAAATAATTCTGCAAGGTCCTATCACGTGTGAGATTCCCACATTTATTTGCTTCCAACCCTGAAAGGAGAATCAGTGAAGATGGAAACTGATACGTCTCCAACGTATGTACTTTTTCTAATGCTTTTCCTCCTATTTTGGACTATAATTTGCATGATTTGAATGAAACTAACCCCGGACTGACGATGTTTTCAGCAGAACTATCATGGTGTTGTTTTTATGCGGAAATAAAAGTTCTCAAAATGGAATGAAACTTTGCGAAGAATTTTTATATAATAAAAGAGAATTTCTGGAGCCAAGACCTACCGAAGGGGGCACCTGGGTGGGCACAACCCACCAGGGCACGCCCCCCTCGCCAGGCGCGCCCAGGTGGGTTGTCCCCACCTGGTGGCCCCGCAGACCCTGATTCCAACTCCATAAATAACTATTTTTCCAGAAAAAAATCAAGGAGAAAGAATTATCGCGATTCACGAGATGGAGTTGCCGTCACCTCCTGTTCTTCATTGCGAGGCCACATCTAGAGTTCGTTTGGGGCTCCGGAGAGGAGGGTCTTCGTTCTTCGTCATCACCAACCCTTCTCCATCGCCAATTCCATGATGATCCCCACCGGGAGTGAGTAATTCCTTCGTAGGCTCGCTCGTCGGTGAGGAGTTGGATGATATTCATCATGTAATCGAGTTAGTTATGTTAGGGCTTGATCCCTAGTATCCACTATGTTCTTAGATTGATGTTGCTATGACTTTGACATGCTTAATGCTTGTCACTTTGGGCCCGGGTGACATGATTTCAGATATGAACCGTTTATGTTATCACCATTATATCCATGTTCTAGATTCGATCTTGCAAGTTATAGTCACCTACTACGTGTTATGATCCGGCAACCCCGGAGTGAAAATAGTCGGGACCACTCCCTGTGATGACCGTAGTTTGAGGAGTTCATGTATTCACTATTTGTTAATGTTTTGTTCCGGTTCTCTATTAAAAGGAGGCCTTAATATCCCTTAGTTTCCAATATGGACCCCACTGCCACAGGAGGGTAGGACAAAAGATGTCATGCAAGTTCTTTCCATAAGCACGTATGACTATTTACGGAATACATGCCTAAATTATATTGACGAACTAGAGCTAGTGTCGTATCGCCCTAGGTTATAACTGTCTCATGATGAATATTATCCAACAAGTCACCGATCCAATGCCTACGAATTTATCTTATATTGTTCTTGCTAAGTTACTACTGCTATCATCACTGTTACACTTGCTACCAAATTACTGCTATCAATGTTATGGTTACCGTTGCTGCTGCTACTATTATCAAAAATATCATACTACTTTGCTACTGATCACTTTGCTACACATAATTAATCTCCAAGTGTGGTTGAATTGACAACTCAGCTACTAATACCTTCAAATATTCTTTGGCTCCCCTTGTGTCGAATCTATAAATTTGGGTTGAATACTCTACCCTCGAAAACTGTTGTGATCCCCTATACTTGTGGGTTATCAAGACCTTTTTCTAGTGCCGTTGCCAGGGAGCATAGCTATATTTGTTGAGTCACTTGGGACTATTATCATATTATCATTCTGAAGATTCTGAAGGATGCAGAGACTAAGATTTTTCCCTCAAAGACGAGAGGAGGTAAGGAACTGCCATCCAGATCTGCTTTAGATTCACCTTCTGTTATAAGTAAACTTGCAACACCACCACATGCTATTAATTCTCATATATCACAAGTTATTGATGATGCTACTTCTGCTATTGATAATTCTTATGGTGATGCTAGTACCATGCTTAATGATGATGTGCCACTTGGTGACTTTCTTGATAAACAAATTGCTAGAGTTATACAACATGCGCTCAAACTTTATTTTGTCTAGCATGGGACACATCTATATATATCTATACATCTATACACATATATAGTGTGCGAATAACTATGAAAGTTGCTCGTTGGATGAAGCCAATTCGATGGTACAAAGATGGCAAATCCAAGCACTACTGGTCGTTGGATATCATCTAAATTCCACCAGATTCTGCCACATGTACAATCTAGAAGACTCGATGGTTGAACTTAAGCATAATGCACAAACCTCTAAACACAAGCGCTTCTCCTTTGTTCTTTATAATCTTCCATATCTTAATTGCACAAACCTTTTTTTCTAAATGAATTGTCACTTTTTGATTTTACCTTTACAATGCACAATTCCATGAATCTTAAAATAGTATTTACAAAACTAATTAATTTTGGATGAGATGAACTATAAGAATTAAATGAACATCTACATCATGCATATCTGGGAGAAGAGGCGGGAAACCGATGAGAGGAGTGGCGAGAAACGGTAGCCTGTTTTGAATGAAAACCTAGTAGAGAAGGAAGCGTGAGCTACACGACGCATGAGCACAGTGCTTACCCATGTACTGCATGTGCTGTCGAAAGGGCTCAGGGTTGTCGTTCGATCTGGGAGCATTCAACGGTGCACACGTACGATCCGTGGGGTTTTGGTTCTGGCCAGTCAGAATGCAGGACCCAGATCGTGCGCGTAGCGGGGAGATATCATACGGAAACCAACTTTCGGTGGAAACCAGTAAAAACCATGAGAAAAAGATGTTATGAAGTTTCAAAAAAAATTCAAAAAAATGCGGGATGTTAAGAGGATGATGTTTTATTGGCACACAAAATTTCAAGTTGAAACACATTAAGAGATGTGAGCTATGAAAAAGACAAAATCAATGTTGAATAGTGTCGAATAGTAATGTTACTATTCAGGGCGGAATTTGTCTTTTTCATAGCTCACATCTCGTAATGTTTTTCAACTTGAAATTTTGTGTTGCAATAAAACATCACCTTCTTAACATCCCACATTTTTTCAGATTTTTATGAAACTTTAAAATATGGTTTCCATGAAGTTTTCATTGAATATCGGCTTTCGTGAGTGAACCGTGTGCTATTTGAAAACATTTCGTGAGAAGAATTTCGGTTTTAAAATCCCCGTAAATCCAAAACTAAGCTAAAAATCATGAAACCTGCCATGGTGTCACGACATCGCACTTATATGTCGAGGAATTTTTTTCGTCCATTGTGGCGCAAGTTTTATTACAAGCCTCTTACAAACCGGAGCTTCTATCAAAGAAGCCTCGTTGTTCCGATAGAGAAACGTGGCCCCCTTGTGGGCAAAACGTAATCACTGCCTCTTTTTACCTTGTATTTTCTTCTACGGGAAACATGGAATGACAGGATATCCGTGCTGAAATTTGAACTTATTCAGGGTTCGTTTGGCCTTTTTATACACTAATTGAGTTTCCTAGGTATTTAATGTCCGTAATTAAATCTGAACAACAAATACATGCTGCAATTCACCAAAATGGCTAGAAAAATTATACATGTGTCCTTGGGTGCATGTTTAGGTCCAATTCCAGGAATGGGAACGAATTACAACCGTACTGGTGTCATGGCTCGTACTCAAACATTTCGAATCTTGGTTTTTAAGTCCCCATAAATCCTAAACTCACCAGAAAGTCATCAAAGGTGGCATGGTGTTATGTCATGGCACATACATGTCATGGTAAAAACATTGTCCAATTTGGGCCAAGCTTTATTACAAACCTCTTACAAAAACAGGAGCTTCTCTCAAAGAAGCCTTGTGGTTCTGATAGGGAAACGTGTTCCCCTTGTGGGCGAAACGTAATCACTGCCTCTTTTCGCCTTGTATTTTCTTCCACGGGCAACATGGAACCACGGGATATCCGTGCTGAAATTTAAACTTATTCAGGGTTCGTTTGGCCTTTTTATACACTAATTGAATTTGCTAGGCATTTAATGTCCATAATTCAAATCTGAACTATAAGTACATGCTGCAATTCACCAAAATGGTTAGAAAAATTATACATGTGTCCTTGGGTGCATGTTTAGGTCTCATGCCAGGAATGGGAATGAATTACAACTGTACCGGTGTCCTGGCTCTTCCTCAAACATTTCAAATCTCGGTTTTTAAGTCCCCATAAATTCTAAACTCACCAGAAAGTCATCAAAGATGGCAAGGTGTCATGTCATGGCACATATATGCCATGGTAAAAACATTGCCAATTTGGGACAAGCATTATTACAAACCTCTTACAAACGGGAGCCTGTCGCAAGAATCCTAGTGGTTTTGATAGGGAAACATGTCCCCTTGTGGGCCAAACGATAATCACTCCATCTTCTAGCCTCGTATTTTCTTCTACACGCGACACGGAACAACTGGACATTCACGCTGAACTTTGAATTTATTCAGTGTTCGTTTGACCTTTTTTATTCATTAATTAAGTTTTCTAGGCATTTAATGTCCAGCATTTAAATCCGGACTACAAATACATGCTCTAGTGCACCAAAATGGCTAGAAAATACGTACATGTTTCCTTGGGTGCATGTTTAGGTCCCATGAAACGAATGGGATCGAATTCAACCGTCTCGCCATCCTGGCCTGGCCACAAACATTGCGAATCTCGGTTTTTAAATGTCTGTAAATCCAAAACTCACCAGGAAATCATGAAACTTGGCATGGTGTCACTACATGGTATATATAATTGTCCAATTTGGGCGAAGCTATATTACAAGCCTTTTACAAACCGGAGCCTGTCGCAACCCTTGTGGTTCCGGTAGGGAAACATGCCCCTCGTGTGGGAAAAACGATAATCGATGCCTCTTGTCGCCTTGAACTTTGTTTTTTACAGGCAACATAGAATAACAGGAGTGTCAGGCTAAAATTTGAAACTGTTCAGGGTTCATTTGGCCATTGTATATATATATATATATATATATATATATATATATATATATATATATATATATATATTACTAATTACTAAGTTTTCTATACATTTAATGTAGTCCATAATTCAAATTTGAACTACAACCACATGCTCCGGTGAGGCAAAATAGGTGGGAAATCATACATGTGTCATTGGGTGCATGTTTAGGTATCGTTTAAGGAATGAGAATGAATTACAAACTTGTCGTCGTCCTGAAACAATGAGAATCTCGGTTATTAAATCCAAGTAAATAAAAAACTCACCCAAAAAACATGAAACTTGGCATGGTTTCATGACATGGCACATATATGTCGTGGTAAAAAAATCGTCTAGTTTGAGAAGAGGCGCACACATTAGTAGCCAACGAAGTCCTTTTTGAAACAAAAAGCTGACACGTTAATATCGCAAACGGTTGTATTATATTTACCGTGTCGAAATTTAACCATACTCGGTGGCGTGCGTGCAACTGTTTGATTAGATGGGACGAGCGTGAGAAGTCTGCCGTGCAACTTCGACGGGACGCGTGCGAGCAGTCCGCCGCGTAGGCTCGACGGGATGCGTGCATCCTGTCCACCTCACAGGCTCGACGGCATACGTGCGAGCAGCAAGGCCGCCGATGCTCACCGGGAAGCGAGCTCTTTGACCTCCATGCACCAGTCGCCGCCCTCCTCGCTCACAACTTCTCCATTAATGGGTTAATTAAAGCACCTGGATGGAGGGTGTTTGCTTGTGATCCCATGGAAGCATTTTCTTTGTTCCTGTTTTCAACTAGTATTCCGCCCTAATTTTAAATTGCCACATAGGGCGACGGATAATACGACCACAAATAAAATGGCAATGAATGATACGACCACAAATTTACAATGCGGCACATAATCATTGTCTTACATATTCTGGATAATTTAAAGTGCCACATGCGACAAAGCCTGAAAGACACACGGGCAAGAGAAGAAGGAAATTGCAGACAACGATCTGGGTCGCTACTGTCTCTACTCGTCGATGGATCGCCGACCAGCGAAATCCTCCAGTTCCTTCTTCAATTCCTCACGACTTTGCTTGAAAGCAGCCACAGATTCCTCCACCTCCTGCTTGCACTCGATCCAGAGCTTCCTCAAGCCACCCATCAGTTCCTCGACGACCGCTTTCAGCATCATCTCTGAGGCACTGCTCTGCACGTGCAGCATCTTCTAGCCGGCGGCCTCCTCCTCCTTCTCGGCGACCAACTTGAGGAGCTTCGCATTTTCATCCATGAGTTGCTCGACGAGGCCGGTCGCCTTGTCAACCGAGGCATCGCTGATCTTGAGCAGCTTCATCAAGCCGTCGACCAGCTCCTGGTGCGTAGTGACGCCAGCGAGAATGTCGTCATCGCCGGCGAAGGACTTCAGGAACGCCAGCTCGTCACGATGGCCGACACCGCGAATGCGCTTGTGAGAGCCCTCATGTGCCCGTGAGAGCTCGTTCGAGGGCTCCGCGGCGCGCCCGGACATCTCTGGTGCGGCTGCAGCTTCGCTGTGGGACCTCTCTAGTGCTTCCACGGCCTTGGTCTTTGCTACTTGGTTATATGTCCACCCTAAACTCCTCCTACCGGTCATGGCGGAAATACTTGACAGAGAAAATCAGTTTTGTGGGTGATGGGGAGAGGAACTGTGAAGTAATTTTCGAGTGGGTAGTTTTTATAGCCCGGTGCTAAGTGTGAACACATATTAGTTCGATAGGTGTGAACAGATTTGTAATTACTTATTGCTTTGTAATCAGCAATGTGACAAGAAACAAGGTCAAAATTTATTGATGGCAGAAGGTTGACCACGTGGTTGCTCGCCGTTGAGGCGGCCGCGGCGCGCTCTGCTCTGGCGTCCCTGCGCGCGCTCTGCTCGCCGTTGAGGCAGAGTTACAACGGCAACTCTTAATAATTCTCAATAATTGTCTTACATATTCAGGATAATTTAAAATGCCAAATGCGGCAAGGCCCAGAACACTCACGACCTACATATGCATACAATTATAATAAAATATAAGCTAAAAGGCTGAGTTGGCGGCCTTTCGACGATGGTCTTCGCGGACTCCATGATCAGCATAGCACCCTTGCGGCCATTCACTCCGAGTGTCCCCACCCGCCTCCGCCTACGGAGCTGCTGGCGCTGGGAGGCTCCTGGGGCTGCTGGGCCTCTTCCAGAAGAGCTTGACAGTGTGCAATCGCGCGCATGACAACTCCCTGGAACTGCTCCATTTCCATGTCTCTGGCCTGGTAGCAAATTCCGTCGATCACCTGCATCCTCAAGATATCACGTTGGCGATGTTCTACTTCATCGGGGACGTCAACTCCGCCAAGGATGCGCTCGCGCCTGACCACCACATCATCGGGATCGAAGTTGACACGGCTGCTGCGGGCAATGATGTAGTCATAAGCTGCCTTTATCTTGACTGAATTGCAGAGGTCCTCTGCCCATTCCTTGTGGGGCATCAGGCTCTCGATGAGCACTGGTGACGGCGGCTCTTCGGGTGGGTCGTCGATCATGCCGCCGAGCAGCTCTGGATCTTTTGCACGATGGATGGCAAACTGCTCATCACACCTCCTCTCAATATGTCGATTGTGCTCCCAAGGACTGTGACGCCGGTATCGCTGCCGATGGCCATGGTGCCTGCACCGGCCGATGAAGCTCTTGCTCCCCGACCTGCTCTGGCTCATTCTCCTCACCGAAGATGTAACGCAGGTAGGTGTTGATGTTGAAGCTTTGTTTGTTGCCTGGCATACTTGGAATAACTAATGGTAGATTGGTGAGGACTAGATCTTCGCAGAGTGTCGCGGTGATGCGTTGCCGCCTGGTTATATGCAGCAAGTCATTAGCTGGTGGCGGGAAACCGGTGAGGGAATAGGCGTGGATTTTACAATTCATCCATGTGGAAGCATTCGCTGGAGCATGGGAAGCATTCGCTGGAGCGCGGGAAGACCACGCAACCTGAATACCATATCCGGTGCCACGTGTTATTTATCACACAAGTGTTAACATAAGGAAACGTATGTGTAACTTACTGATCATCACACACGAGTACTCGCAGACGCATCGTGTGCGATACTCCTAGTCCCCGCAAGCAACTAGTTTGCATTTTTCAAAGTTTTTTGTACACACAAAATCGCACACGAACTAACTGTATTAACCGTCTGTGTTGTAATTTCTCATCGCAAAACAGTTCATCCGAGTCGGCTGTTTGCCACGTATCACGCACATCTTGTTAAGTTGAACCGTTTCTGTTGCGTTCGCTAATCGAAAATAGTTCGTCCGAGTGAACCGTATGCCCTATATCACAAACACCTTGATTTGGCTAACCGTTTCTGTTGCACACCCTAATAGCAAATGGTTCATCGGAGCGAATTGTATGTCGTATACCACACACACATTGATATGGCTGCCCATTTATGTTGTTCTGCCTCATCGCAAACAGTTGAACGGGTTAACCATGTGGCCTGAATCGCACACGCAACTAAAATCTGAACCGTGTTTGATGCATCCTCCATCACAAACGTTTTGCACCTTTTTGACAGTTTTCATACACCACTGTTTGCGATTATTGCATCGCACACAGTTTCTCAAAGGATCTCTGATCGTAGTATCGCGTTAGGAGCATCCTGCAGTAGTGTGTGTTAATGCTTTGTTCCGGTTCTCTATTAAAAGGATGCCTTAATATCCCTTAGTTTCTAGTATGGACCCCGCTTCCATGGGAGGGTAGGACAAAATATGTCAGGCAAGTTCTTTCCATAAGCACGTATGACTATTTACGGAATACATGCCTACATTATATTGATGAACTGGAGCTAGTGTCATATCGCCCTAGGTTATAACTGTCTCATGATGAATATCATCCAACAATTCACCGATCCAATGCCTATGAATTTATCTTATATTGTTCTTGCTAAGTTACTACTGCTATCACCACTGTTACAGTTGCTACCAAATTACTGCTATCGTTGTTACTGTTACTGTTACTGCTGCTACTATTATCAAAACTATCATACTGCTTTGCTACTGATCACTTTGCTGCGGATAATTAATCTCCAGGTGTGGTTGAATTGACAACTCAGCTGCTAATACCTTGAAATATTCTTTGGCTCCCCTTGTGTCAAATCTATAAATTTTAGTTGAATATTCTACCCTCGAAAACTATTGTGATCCCCTATACTTGTGTGTTATTAGAAACAAGGTACAAGGGTTGAAAACTCATGACTGCCACATCCTACTTCAAAGGGTTTTACCTATTATCCTTAGAGGATTGGGCCGCCCTGACTTATACAGAGAAGTCGCGGAGTTGGGACAATTCTTCGGGAAACTCTGCAGTAGAAATATCAGGATAGATGCTTTGGAGCGTCTTAGAGACAAGATACCAACTATCCTATGTGACCTTGAGAAGATATATCCTCCAGCCTTCTTTGATGTGATGGTGCATTTGGCTGTTCATCTACCTGATGCGGCACTACTTAGAGGTCCACTACAGTATGGATGGATATATCCTATTGAAAGGCATCTAGGCACTTTCAAGGGCTATGTTAGGAACAGAGCTAGACCTTAGGGTTCCATTACAGAGGCCTACATTGCTACAGAAGCGTTGACATTCTACACAAAATACATTGAAACAGTTGATCAGCTTAGCAAAGAGGTGGGTGAAGACAATGCTGAGCTCAATGTTTTCGATTGTCCTGTTCGAGTTATAGGGAAGAGTCGACAAGACGATAAACCTAAAGATTTGGACAAAATGGTTTGGTATGTGTTGAATAACTGTCCTGAGATTCTACCTTATATCGAGTAAGTGCTAAGTACTGCAGCTTATACATCATAATCTACTAAACTTGCAGCACATTCTTGTATATTTAGATGTTTGACGTGATCACTATGTTGTACAACATCTACAAAAAGGAGTTACTGTTGCAAAATCCAAGAAACATTGATAAACTGGTTATGGCAGGATTTGCGAAATGGTTCAAGAGCCATGTAAGCTTTTGAATTGCACTGTTAGTTTTTTTTAATATATTGAGTACATAAGATGATCAGCTTGTCTATTTTCTAACCATAGCTTAAGAAGATGCGGGAGGATGGGCAAGCAGTTAATGATGCCCTTTACGCACTAGCAATGAGTCTTGATACCCGGGTAAGACATTATGAATCTTGCGTTGTTGGAGATGTGTGCTACAACACCCTTGCACGCGACGAAGCAGGAAGACACAAAATAGTGCCATCATGAGCACGGATACGTACGGCAGAGAAATAACTAAAATGTATGCTAACATAGCAGACATTGTTCAGTTGCAGTATATCTCGAGTTTCAAGGTTCATCGGTGTGTGGTTCTGTTGTGCTGTCGTTGGTATAACCTGTTTTCCAGGATCGCAAAACCCAGAGCTGATGATTATTTCAAATCCATCAATGTCAAGGCAGTGTACAGACTGACAAGCCTTTTATTTTGGCAAATCAAGCAACACAGATATTTTTCTTGGAAGACACATATGCACATAGCGATGACTTGAGAGTACTGCAAAATTTTGAGCAGAGGAATTCGTTTAGTGAAGTAGCACAACAAAATGATGCTTACACTTCTCGTGATGTAGAAGAAGACTGGCACTGACGGTAATGTTATTGTCTACAAAGCTCGACTTGTTGCGAAAGGTTTTCAACAAGTTCAAGGAGTTGACTACGATGAGACCTTCTCACCCGTAGCGATGCTTAAGTATGTCCGAATCATGTTAGCAATTGCCGCATTTTATGATTATGAAATTTGGCAAATAAATGTCAAAATTGCATTTCTTAATGGATATCTTAAAGAAGACTTGTATATGATGCAACCAGAAGGTTTTGTCGATCCAAAAGGTGCTAACAAAGTGTGTAACCTCCAGCGATCCATTTATGGACTGGTGCAAGCATCTCGGAGTTGGAATATACGCTTTGATAGTGTAATCAAAGCATATGATTTTATACAGACTTTTGGAGAAGCATGTATTTACAAGAAAGTGAGTGGGAGCTCTGTAGCATTAATGATATTATATGTGGATGACATATTGTTAATCGTAAATGATACTGAATTTCTGAATAGCATAAAAGGATACTTGAATAAGAATTTTTCAATGAAAGACCTCGGTGAAGCTGCTTATATATTGGGCATCAAGATCTATAGAGATAGATCAAGACGCTTAATTGGACTTTCACAAAGCACATACCTTGATAAAGTTTTGAAGAAGTTAAAAATGGATCAAGCAAAGAAAGAGTTTTTGCTTGTGTTACAAGGTGTGAAGTTGAGTCAGGCTCAATGCCCGACCACTGTAGAAGATAGAGAAAAAATGAAAGTCATTTTCTATGCTTCAACCATAGGTTCTATCATGTATGCAATGCTGTGTATCAGACCTGATGTGTGCCTTGCTATTAGTTTAGCAAAGAGGTACCAAAGTAATCCAGGAGTGGATCACTGGACAGCGGTCAAGAACATTCCGAAATACCTGAAAAGGATTAAGGATATGTTTCTCGTTTATGGAGGTGACAAAGATCTCGTTGTAAACGGTTACGTCGATGCAAGTTTTGACACTCATCCGGATGACTCTAAGTCACAAAACAGATACATATTTTTATTGAATGGTGGAGCTGTCAGTTGGTGCAGTTCCAAGCAGAGCGTCATGGCGGGATCTACGTGCGAAGCGGAGTACATAGCTGGTTCGGAAGTAGCAAATGAAGGAGTCTGGATGAAGGAGTTCATATCCGATCTAGGTATCATATCTAGTGCATCGGGTCCAATGAAATATTTTATGACAATATAGTGCAATTGCCTTGGCAAAGGAATTTAGATTTCACAAGAGAACCAAGCACATCAAGAGATGCTTCAATTCCATCCGCGATCAAGTCAAGGAGGGAGACATAGAGATTTGCAAGATACATACGAATCTGAACTTTGCAGACTCATTGACTAAGCCTCTCTCACGAGCAAAACATGATCAGCACCAAGACTCCATGGGTGTTAGAATCATTACTATGTAATCAAAGATTATTGACTCTAGTGCAAGTGGCAGACTGAATGAAATATGCCCTAGAGGCAATAATAAAGTTGTTATTTATATTTCCTTATGTCATGATAAATATTTATTATTCATGCTAGAATTGTATTAACCGGAAACTTAGTACATGTGTGAATACATAGACAAACATAATGTCACTAGTATGCCTCTATTTGACTAGCTCGTTAATATAGATGGTTAAATTTCCTAACCATAGACATGAGTTGTCATTTGATGAACGGGATCACATCATTAGAGAATGATGTGATTGACTTGACCCATCCGTTAGCTTAGCATTATGATCATTTAGTTTATTGCTATTGCTTCTTCATGACTTATACATGTTCCTATGACTATGAGATTATACAATTCCTGAATACCGGAGGAACACTTAGTGTGCCATCAAATGTCACAACATAACTGGGTGACTATAAAGATGCTCTACAGGTGTCTCCAATGGTGTTTGTTGAGTTTGGCATGGATCGAGATTAGGATTTGTCACTCTGTGTATCCGAGAGGTATCTCTGGGCCCTCTCGGTAATGTACATCACTATAAGCCTTGCAAGCAATGTGACTAATGAGTTAGTTGTAGGATGTTGCATTACGGAACGAGTAAAGAGACTTGTCGGTAACGAGATTGAACTAGGTATTGAGATACCGGCGATCAAATCTCGGTCAAGTAACATACCAATGACAAAGGGAACAACATATGTTGTTATGCGGTTTGACCAATAAAGATCTTCGTAGAATATGTAGGAACCAATATGAACATCCAGGTTCCGCTATTGGTTATTGACCGGAGATGAGTCTCGGTCATGTCTACATAGTTCTCGAACTCGTAGGGTCCGCACGCTTAACGTTCGATGATGATCGGTATTATGAGTTTATGTGTTTTGATGTACCGAAGGTAGTTCAGAGTTTCGGATGTGATCATGGACATGATGAGGAGTCTCGAAATGGTCGAGACATAAAGATTGATATATTGGACGATGTTATTCGGACATCGGATGAGTTCTGGGGTCACCAGATAAATATTGGAGTGCAGGGGGTTATCAGAAACCCCGGAGGGAACTAATGGGCCAACATGGGTGTTCTGAGAAAGAGAGAGAGGAGAAGGGCCCTAGGGCTGGCCGCGCCCCCCTCCCCCTTGAGGAGTCCGAATTGTACTAGAAGGGGGCGCAGCCCCCTCCTTTTCCTTCTCCCTCTCTCCCTCTCCTTCCTCCCCCTCCCTTTCCTTCTCCCTCTCTCCCTCTCCTTCCTTCCCCCTCCCTTTCCTTCTCCCTCTCTCCCTCTCCTTTCTAGTCGGAATCCTATTTGGGGGCACGCCCCAATGAGGGTTGGCCGGCCTCCCCCCTTGCTCCTTTATATACGAGGGCAGTGGGACACCCTAGAACACACAAATTGATAGTTGTCTTAGCTGTGTGTAGTGCCCCCTCCACAGATTTTCACCTCATTCATATCGTTGTAGTGCTTAGGCGAAGCCCTATGTCGGTAACTTCATCATCAACGTCATCACGCCGTCATACTGACGGAACTCTCCTTCGGCCTCAACTGGATCAAGAGTACGAGAGACATCACCGAGCTGACCGTGTGCAGATCGCGGAGGTGCCGTGCGTTCGGTACTTGATCGGTTGGATCGCGAAGACGTTCGACTACATCAACCGTGTTACTTAACGCTTCCGCTTTCGGTCTACGAGGATACGTGGACACACTCTCCCCTCTCGTTGATATGCATCTCCTAGATAGATCTTGCGTGATCGTAGCAATTTTTTTTGAAATACTGCATTCCTCAACAAAAAGTCAATACAGCAAATCTGTTATTGTTGGCATTCATAGTTTTGAAGAGATTTTGCCTGGGCTGCTTACTATCTTGGGATGCTAGAGAGGAAATTTCCATTTACTTATTTGGTTTTGCCTATGAGCACTTCACAATGGAGGATTGAGGATTTCTTTCTCACCAGGCAAAGAGTTGAAAGAAGGCTCCCTGGGTACTCTTTTTCGACAAAGGGCGACTTTATTATCTCAAAATGTAGCATCAAGCAGATACAAAGCATTATAAGTAACACCCGGCCTCTGCATAACTAAGATGCACACAGCCGAATCCAGAAGTCTGACAAAATTCATGAAATAAAAATCGACAAACCGGCAACAGTAGAGTCTTTTAAACCGACACTATGCCTATGTCGAAGAAGGTGGTGGCTCGATCCGTAGGTTATACTGCCACCCATGTTAGGAAAAAACCTCCGTAGCCACCTGCTCCAATCGCGTACACACCGCCATGAACAGCGGTTGATACTCCAGCCGTTGTAGTATAGACCACGTACGTAGCGAGTGCGTACACCGGAAAATAACCTGTAGAGGAGAAGCATTTTTGTCATTAAAAACCAAATCATTTCTGCATAGCCAAAGCGACCAAATTAAGGCATACGCTCCCACCCTTATTAGCGTTTTGAACCTATTTGTCATGCCGTCCAACCAATGACCAAAAATATTGGCAACACTTGTGGGCGGATACAAATTTGACGCTATTTGGATGACTGACCACGTAGAACATGCAAACTTGCATTGGAAAAAGAGGTGTTTGATTGTCTCGTCATGAATACAAAAAGAACACTTCTTACTCCTTCGCCAGTTGCGCCGTGCGAGGTTGTCTTTGGTTAACACAACTCCCCTACGGAGATACCACATGAAGATTTTCACTTTTAGTGGAATTTTAGACTTCCAAATTTTCTTATTATTACTCGTTGGTACCTCAGAATGCGTGAGTGCACGGTACATAGAGTCCACTGTGAAAGACCCTGATGTAGTAAGGTTCCAACGAAACACATCCCGACCTTGTGTCAGGTTAATCAAATCCAGCCAGGATAAAAGATTATGCCATGACACAAGCCGGGGGCCAATCAAATCCCGCCTGAACGAAATATTCGGCAGGGAAGAACCGAGCACGCGCGCAATAGTATTATTCTTATCGCGAGGTACTCTACCTTGTTATATGTTATCACTGGATGGCAGGCTGCTCCTTATTAAACACCTATATGCTATCATTGGATGGCAGGCTGCTCCTTATTAAATGAGTACCCTCTCACTTCCTGCAAGAGTGGTCGCACAACTGATAAAATTTCTGACACTTTCTTTGGAGAAAATTTGGTAGTAAGTAAAGTGGAATGGCTTTAGTTGCTTGGGACAAAATCAGTAAACCAAAGTTTTTTATTAAGCCAAAACAGTAGAACAATTGTTCTACGGTATTTTTATTAATTCAAAAAATATTTACAAGTCCAGTTCAGAGTATTGAATTAATGCTCCAGCCAACTCATCCAAAAGTCGTTATTTTAGTCCTTAGACGTGGGATCAATTAGGCCGAAGAATTGTTTTATTTAATACTCATTCCGTCCCAAAATTCTTGTCTTAGATTTGTCTAAATACGGATGGATCAAGTCATATTTTAGTATTAGATACATCCGTATCTAGACAAATGTAAGACAAGAATTTTGGGACGGAGGGAGTACTACGTTGGCAGGGTCTTGAACTTAAAACCTGTTGGTTCGGATACCATATTAAATTCATGCTTCAGCCAACTCATCCAAAAATCGAAACTGATGAAGGGAGGTGGGCTATATATTTCAACACAGAGAATCACCCAATACCAGCTTTGTGAAACATAGAAGAAAATTACAAGTTTTGTGCTATCCAAGTGTTGATCAGATCAGCCTTATCTTGCTTTGCTCTGATTCTAGTTACTTCAAGCCACTGTTTGAGATAATATTTCCATGAATCGGTTAACCAAAGTTGCAGGGAGGCTTGGAAATTGATCATAATAAAGCTCTTGTGATGAAGAATCTGCATAAATTCTTCAATAGAGATGACCTGCCCTGGTTTAACCTTATTTGGTAAGTGCATTACTCCTCTTCTCTCCCACAAGACAAGGTGGGCTCCTTTAGGTTGAAGACCCACCTCAACCTACTCCAGACTTACAAACAGTCATGTCTGTGCATTGCAAATTCTGAGAGCACCATCCAGTTCTGGAGCGATAAATGGAGTGAGGAACCACTTCAACAAAGACTCCCAACTTAGAAGGTAAAACGTGTTTTGTCCGTCAAAAGCTGGCTCTTGTGTTCACCAGAAAATATATCCACATCCCGATTGGTACTTCAAGCACGATAGCTAGTACGTCACAACTTACAAGCACGATGGTAACATATTTCCTGTAGCCTTTGCTTTCCGAATGGAGGATTGCCATTGTTATGTACAAAGTGTATGTTCATAGAATGGTTGAAGTACAAAGGAAGGCTAAAAACATTCCTGGAGATATCTCCCAAGGTTAAAAGCATTCCTTGGGGGGGGGGGGGGGGGGGGGGGGAGGCTGGGCGCGGTATGGCCAAGTGTGCAAACTGCAAGACCAAGTAGATGTGTGCAATCGATAGGAGGTCATCACTTCTTACCGAATCCAAATATGGATTTGATAGCATTGATGGCGTTCTCGTTGATAAATGATTCATCGTACTTGTTTAGTAGGGTGGCGAACTCCTCCGAGTTCCTCAAGTTTGCTAAATCCGGGTCGGTGCGAATCCTCTTCAGGAAATCAAGTAAGATAAAGTGTCACTTACTATGAACCCTAGACCCATTTACTCTTGTAAAGCGGATAGTGTCTAGTTACCTTGAAGTCTTCATAGCCTGCCTTCATCGCTTCTTCAAGTGCAGAAAGGCCAGCTTGTATCTGCACAAACGAACATCCATATGTGTGTATTGAGCGGCAGACCTGCAGTTTTGCTCTTGATATTGAAACAAGTAGGAGGCGAACCCGGTCGAGCTTCGAATAACAGCAGGCGACATTGTAGCTGGCTACGGAAGCTTCATCAATCTCTGGTTTTGACCCCAGCACCGACTCGAACTTCTCCAACGCGTCCTCGTATTTTCCATCCCTGAAAGTTTTTTTTTCTCGGAACAAGTCAGCAGAGTTTTCAAATTGAAGCAATCTCATTGCATCATACAGTATGTATCACCGACTTGTACAGCTTTAGCCCCATGCGAAGGTCATCTTCTCTTTGGATCTCCTGCTCCATCTTCTTCTGGTAATTTTGCATCTGCATCCAACGTTCCAGGTCGAAACGCGCACCACAAGCATGAGCAATCTACAGAACTCTAGGAGCAGAAAGAAAAATAGACTAAAGCATGATCCTATACTTACCTGAATCTCTCTGAGTTTAGTGCTGACATTTCCGGTGTTCCTTTCAGCCCTGATGACCTCCTTGTCAGAGAGCTCAGCAGCACCATCCCATTTCCCTGGACTCAGTTAATGGTATAACTCAAATTCCGAATTGATGAATTCACAATCATATCTGTCATGTCAAGACTCACAATGAAGCAGGTAAGTACTAACTGTTCTTACCAAATTTCTTCTGCATCTTCATGTAGAGAGGGCCAACTCTCTGGCGGATGCAGTACATGGTCTGGCCGTACCCTGCCGCCGGCCAGATTTCCTCTCCAAAGACGGCGCTGAGAATTTGCCATCAGTTAGCAACACGGAAGAAATCTTGATCTGGCGGTCATTCTGAAATTGCTGTTGGTTGGCTGGTGTGAGAGGATCATCTGAGCGGACTGACCTGGTGGCAATAACCTTGTCGCCGACGGTGAACTTGCCGGTCTGCTCGGCGGATGAGCCGGGGAAGATGGCCTCGATGTAGGTGCCGCCGTCGCGGCCCTTGGCAAACTTGAGCCCGTACGGCTTCAGGATCTCCACTTCGTACTCCTCGTACGGCTCCTGGCCTCCATCCCCGTCCCCACCTCCGGACTTGGGCTCCGCCTGCGCTGACGAAGACGCGCGGACGACGACGCATCTCATCGCCGTATCCCGAAGCTTCAGGCAGCAGCTGTGGCCAAGAAACGCCGTCCTCGCCGTCCGCGCATTGCTACCGTTGGTTCTTGCGAGGCACGGCGGGGAGGAGAGGAGCGGCTGGTTGGTGATCTGGTGGGCGAGAGCCATTTCAGCTAGCTAGCTGGGAGCTTTGGGCTCTTGGTTCCTCTGCGAATTGAATCTTTGCGGTAAGGGGTTGGAAGCGGTGAGGAGGAGACGATGGTTCTGTGGCTCATCTTTGGCTGTGTTGCGTGGCGACAAGAGGTGTTGAGTTTGGATGTGAGAACTGAGAACTGAGATGATGGAGGCCACACACACCGGGCTTCAGCCAGAACAAAGCATCTACACCGGCCAGTCATATTAAATCCCTCTAGAATGGTGGCAAACCAGCTACGCCATGTGGCGCATGTTAGTTGGTCACCGTAAATTTTTTTTTTTTAAATGATAAGAAATTCTTTTTGAAAGAAAAGTTTTTTTAGGCTTTTTGTTTATCCTTTTAAGATAGTTGTGATGTTCACGTTATGCGAGAAATTTTTGACATAATAGTGAGACACGCATAGTGTTGACGATCAAAAGTGGCACAATTTTAAAGGTTGCTTAAAGCCATGTCAAGATTGATTCAAACTTATAATTGGGAGTCACCATGGGATGGCTTTCTTCGAGAAGGTCAGGATGGATATGAAGATGGTTTAAAACGGAGCTCGGATGCCAAACTTATGACAGGTTCAGAGATGCTCATGTTGACACTATATTAAAAAATGACTTGAAACCCAATTAAGATTGTCTCAAATGGAAAAAGTTTCAACATGAAAGTTGTGTGTCTCGTAGAAGCGGTTGATTTTGGTATAAAACATATCTCAATCGAAGTTCGTATGCAAAAGTTAGAGCCGAAAATGCGCGAATGCATATGGATGGCAGGACACTCCGGGAATGATCATCCGGGTTTTGGATTTCTCCGAGGTTGGCCGGACCCTCCGGGGATGTTTGTCCGGATTTTCGATTTTTCTGCCGCAGACTTCAGAAAACGGCCGCAAACGCTCTCAAGATAGCCTCTGATCAAAAAACGTTCAACATAAAAGTTGTTCGTCTCGTTGAAATGGTCAAGATTGCTTTTGGGCACGTTTCTATCCGAGGTTATTTACTGCCTCAAACATGACCCGCAAGGTGCAGCCAGGTTGTAAACCGAACAGTTTTGGAAAGTTTGGATTCCGAGTTGGACCTATCTAGGGTTTTGAACGTGAATTCTAAACCTTTCCTTGCACGGGAAGTCCATCCGCCTCTTATATACCTAAGGGGTGACGGTCGATTGAACAACAACACACAATCGCAAAACCCATCTGTCGGAGATATACCCCGCAGCGTAAACCGGCCGGAAGTATAACCCGGCCGGACATGGCGGTCTACTTGAGACCCGGCTGACACTTGGCGATTCATTGGCGACCCGCCCTAACTTGGCAGTTACAAGGCCCAAGGTCCAGAAGGCCGGTTTATGCTAATGGTGGGCCGGTTTAAGAGAAAAGGTGTATTTCCCTTACAAGGAGTCAAGACCTAGACTTGTATACGGGTTGTATTAGAAGATAGACTAGTCCTAATTCTAATAGGACTCCACATGTAACCCGCCCCTTCAACATATATAAGGAGGGGCAGGGCTCCCCAAAAGAGGGAAGATTAACAAGTTCCACAAGTTGGATAAGTTAGGTTTAGACAATAGCTCTCGAGATAGAGCACACTTGTAACCGTGATCATCATCATCAATATTAATGAAGCAGGATGTAGGCTTTTATCTCCACCGTGAGGGGCCGAACCTGGGTAAAACATCGCGTCTCTCGTCCCGCTCAACCTCTCTCAAGCTACCACATAGATGTGTTGGCCTCGCGACTAAGTCCTCACACTAGGACATCTGCCGTGACAAATCCACGACAGTTGTTAGGTTTAGACAATAGCTCTCGAGATAGAGCACACTTGTAACCGTGATCATCATCATCAATATCAATGAAGCGGGATGTAGGCTTTTACATCCACCGTGAGTGGCCGAACGTGGGTAAAACATCGCGTCTCTCGTCCCGCTCAACCCCTCTCAAGCTACCACATAGATGCGTTGGCCTCACGACTAAGTCCTCACACTAGGACATCTGCCGTGACAAATTCATGACAATTGGCGCCCACCGTGGGGCCTGCGCACGATGGGGTTGAGTCTTGGAGGGATCTTCTTTAGGGATCGAGAACCTCGCGATTGGTCGGATGAAGAAAAGCTGTTTTGGTGATCAGAATCATGATTAAAATTGAGTTCACAGTTCGAGGTTTTGAGATCAAGAGGTTAAGGTTCCATCGTTTGAACTGCCAGACTCGACGAGATCGGTCGAAGCTGCATCTACGCCAGGTCCGAGATCGAAGGAGTTAATCTGGTGTGTGTATGCGGACAAATCTAACCCGGACCCATTAAGTTTCCCCTACTCCTCGCCTCCAGACATAGGCTTCGAGTCTCGGGAGAGCCACCGGCGATTACTCGATTTTCAATTGACCGGTGCGGCTACTGCTCCCGCCGGACTAGGATCAGGTGACATGCGCTACAGTGACATGCACGGTGATATGCGGTCCAAATTCAAATTTAAACATTGCGAAAAAATCTGAAAAAAATTATACATGTTCACAGCACATATTAAGATAACCCTAAAAAAATTCAGATCAAAATTCGAAATATACATCGAGAAACGAAAAAGAGAAACTCAGATGTGAATAGTCTACAGAGAACCATTCGGGAACTATTCATGACAGATTTCTCTTTTTCGTTTCTCGATGTATGTTTTGAATTTTGATCTGAAATTTTTAGGAGTTATCTTAGTATGTGCTGTGAACATGCATGATTTTTTTCAGATTTTTTTCGCAATGTTTAAATTTGAATTTGGGCCGTATGTCACCGTGCATGTGACCGTAGCGCATGTCACCTGATCCCAGTCAGCTCCCGTCACATTGCAAGATTTCACAGCCCGTCGTTTCCTATCAAGCCAACAGGAGTATAATACTACTACTCTACACGTGGGGATCAAGGCTGAATTACAAGATTAGATCTTTTGTCTCTTGTTGCATGTGTGCAATGATTGAGCAAGCTGGTCAAACCCACCACGAACCGGAGAAGGACTTGGACATGAGTACGAACTTGGCTTTCTTCTCGAGTCGACGATTGCCTCTGCGCACTTGCTTGTCGTCGCTCCGAGCATCCTCAAGCGGCCCCGACGCCGTTGTGGCCACGGCCTCGCCGCCGAATTACCTCTATCGTTGCGGATGAGCCGCCCATTCCCGCGGGTGCGACCTTGCCTCCGCTGCTCGTTTGTGCCGTCGCGACTTTGAGTTTGAACCAATCCGCCGAGACCGAGTCGCCTCGCTCCGTCTCCAAATTGTCTTCACCGTACCTACAAATCGCCGCCGCTTATACTGCCATGGTTTTCATCTGCTCTCTCCGGCCTTGCTTCGACCGGCCGACGCCTGCGGCCCCCACATCAAGCCACCAGAACCTGTGGCGGGCGCAGGCTCGCGCACCACGGACTCCGCCACATCCGACCTCCTCTGTCGCGGTTTTCTGCCATCGCCGGCCCTCCGCCGCCGTGGTCCTCCGCGGGTTGCCGTCTACGAGCCCCTCTTTCTCAGCCGCCCCGGCCGAGCAGCCTCGTTGTTGTGGCCTCCAAGTCGCTGTGCAAACCGCCAGCCGCCTCTGCTGTTGAAGCTACGACCCATTGGCCTCGAGCCGCCTCGCCTCTGCCGCTGTGGCCGTAGGCTCGCCTGAGCCTCCCCTTCAGCCGCGCCACGAGTCGTCCGTTTCGCCATGATTGGCCGCGACGTACAAAAACCGTGCAGCTCAGTTGGGGGCATGACACTGAAGATTGACAGTTTAGGACTAAAGGCCAAGTCAAACAAAAAAGGTGCTATTGATCCAACTTGAAGAATGAGAAAAGAAATTGAATATTTCCTTGAGCAGATATCTCAAACTCCTAGAGAAGTTTTTTAATCCAGATGTATGAATACTTGAAGCGATGCAAGCGAGAAACCTTGAGCCTGCGCTCAGTTGGGTTGCTAAAGAATCATGATCAGTTATTCCAGAATAGCTCAATGCTTGAGATAAATGCCAGGTTTTCACATGTTTACACAGGCGTTTGGGGAATCAAGGGAACAGTACAGAGTCCAGAAACATCTGATATTGTTTTCAATGTGTGAGGTCACACCAAGTGGGGCAGGCCGCGGCAGGCACGGCGCAGACCCAAGTAGGTGTTCAGCTTCATCAGTAACACAGTACCAGTACAGTGGTTAGAAACGCCAGGCGTTGATATGACCAGCCGTCCCATCTCAAAAATCAACTACTAGTACTGTTGTCATCTATAAATTGCCTCCAATGTAGAATACAAAATAATCAGGTGATATCCATTCAACTTTGATTTATTAGTACATGTTGTTTTTGTCAAAGAACAAGTTTATCTTTGCCTTGGTCTGCAATATTATTTATGCAGGGCAATTATTTATGACAAAAAGTGATATTATACCGCGGAGATGGAGGCACGCCAACATCTTTTGGCACAGGTGGTCGTCGTTACTTAACGAACTCCCGCACCGGTTTACAACACCGTGGCCGTCTCTCGCGACCGCACCAACTTACAACGTCGTGGCCGTCTCTCGTGACCGCACCGGCTTACAACGCCGTGGCCGTCTCTCGCGACCGCACCGGTTTACAATGCCGTGGCCGACTCTCCCGTCCACACCGGTTTAAAACGCCGCGGCCGAAAAATCTGTCAGCACCCGCGGCCGACTCGGCCGTGATTGATTTCAGTTTCACCATGGTGATCATCAACTCCGCGGTGATAATTGCTGAACTGACGCATCAGGTGAAATCCATCCAGCATATTTTTATATACTATATATTGCTCTGTTTAAAAGAGCAATTACTCTGGTTTGCAAGTTGTCCCATGCAGGATTCAAACCGGTCTATATCATGGTTAATTATGAAGAATCTCAAGCCAACTCCTCAAGTCGCCTTGAGACTCGGGGGCTACGATGACATGACTAAGCAAATATCATGAGATTTAAGACCCCGGGTCATTGGGGGGAAGATAACCTGGTGCCGGAGGCTACTGTTATATTGATGAAAATTTAAAGGCCGTCAAAAAATTTCCGGTTTAGGAAGTATATGACAGTTACAAAATCCTGGCTCAATGAAGAAGTTCCGGGTCATCAGAAATGACTCCGGTTTAAAATCCGGCTCAAGGGAAGTCAGTCTCATTGAAGCTCTTAATATCCGATTTACAATCCGGTTCAAGGGGAATATATTCTCCCACAAAGCTCTGAAGCGCTCAAATCCGGTTTAACACTGTCCGGTTCAAAAAGGAATTAACTTCTCGCAAGTTCGAGTTTAAAGGCCGTCAGAAAATTTCCGGCTGAAAATGAAGATTCCGATTTAAAATCCATTTCAAGGGAAAGATGTCTCCCACAAAGCTTTGAAGCTCTCAATATCCGGTTCAAAATCCCGGTTCAAGAAGAATTTGTCTCCTGCAAAAAGTTAAAAGTTGCCGAAGAGAACCTGCTGCCATGATGCGCGGTTCAAACATGGGTATCCCGCCTTATTGGCTTATCATATTATTAATCACATGGGGGCTTCTATTTCATAAAGCAGCGTCCGGTTTACCCCTTGATTCAGCTTATCAAAGGTTTATATAACATCACTTGGGGGCTTGGTCGTATCCGAACCATAGCTACACCTCTTGATCGGTGCAATGCCACAACATCACTTGGGGGCTTGGTCGTATCCGAACCATAGTCACACCTCTTGATCGGCTCAAAGCCAAATCAATCCGGGGCCAAAGAGAGTGTCGTGAAACAACAATTCAAACATAGGCACCCACTGAGCACAGCTCAAAACGTTACTTGGGGATTCTTTGCTATCGTAATGAACCTAGAATCTACACTTGTAATGGGCTATCAAGCCATGGCTTGGAAGCCTGGTGTATATACCTAAAACCCCGGGTTAACCTCCCTCTTTAAGTAAGTTACTCCGCCCAGGTAAACCTGGTATGACCCTTCGAACTTTGACAAGTTACTCTAAAATACAGACCCTGAACTTGTCAAGTTAAAACGATTATTGGTTAAGGATTGAGGACCATCTTAAAAGGCTTTGCAAAAATGGTTTAACTCAGTGGCCTGGCAGCCCATGAAAAGCCTCAAATTTGGGGCCTGGCAGCCCGTGAAAAGCCTCGACTACAACGGTTTTATTTGCCTTTTGCTAAGTTTTTCTTTTCATAAGATTTGTGATGTTTTTGACCCGGTGTTTATCAACCCGGTTAGGCTGTCAACTATAAGTTGTCAGTACAAGTTACAATCCGGAGATTATTAACCTGGCCTGGTTTCGACTACAAGTCGCCAGCATCGAATATGGATAATCCGGTGTTTATCACAACCCGGTACGGTTTTATCATAAACCGGCACAATATGGAAGGAGTTATCAGTACTCAAGATTTGGGTTATCACCTTTCCTACAAAAAGTTGGTAAAACCAACAATGTGATTCAATGTCACAGGTATGATATATTTCATATTTGATTATTCTTAAGTGCAGCCTTGGTTATAAACCCAGGTTATATGTTGGGCATTATGACCCGTCCGGCGGTAAACCGCCAGGACACTTTAAAACTTGTTGTATGCAGAAACAAATTTGTTAAACCGGCCTGGCTTTGGACTATAAGTCGCCAGTATATATATATTTGGATTGCGCCATTGGAATCACGCGCTTATAAATCATTGGGTTATATTATTCAAATAGCCAAACTTGGCTGAATTTTCATTATGATATTGAATGAATAAGGTTTTCATACCGGATTATATTATCTTGAATAGCCAACATGGCTAGATTTTTATGGTTATTAATAACCGGTATTATTGAGTTTTCAAAGTCGCTTTAACGCAATGGCTATTATTTTATCAAAGGATATGATTTATTCTACAATGGAAGGAATAGTCCCGAGTCGCTGCAGGCTTACAACCCGGCACTTGGGGGCTACATTATTCAAATTGAGATTACATGAAAGTCTCATGTCGCTGCAAGCATGCACCATGACACTTGGGGGCTAATGCAAAGTCATTTTTTGGCCTTATTGAAGACCCGACTCATCACAATATAATGAGCCGGCCCTTGGGGGCTAACAATTGCTCCTATCAATGATTCAAGGTACAAAAGTCTTAATTCGTTATATTCAAGGGTCCACTGCTCAGTTGGTAAAACACAAAGCTCTTAACCTTGTGGACGTGGGTTCAAGCCCTACGATGGAAGCTACATTATAAGATGTTATTTTCATTGAAGTATATATCAAGTACCGGTTTAGTATTATCTTACTAAGCCGGCCCTTGGGGGCTACACATCACTGCTCAAGTCTACATGATTATATTTACAAAGTCCCTGCTCATTATTGCATAATGACCCGGCCCTTGGGGGATACAGTGATTGAAGTTTTTATAGGCAATTACAAGTCCCAGGTTGCTGCAAGCATGACAACCTGGTACTTGGGAGCTACATAATATGGAGTATTCAGTTTTTACTAGTGACTAGGATGAACAACATGGATTTCTTCAAAATTGATAGTATTTATATTGAAGCAAGTCTTAAGCCATCACTTTGTTCTGCTCAAGACTTGGGGGCTACAGGTATTATATTATTATCGAAGAAATATTTTCAAATTCTTTGTTTGAGCAAACCAGATTGACCCGGCGTCACCAATCATTATGACCCTGTGGCTGCAACCCGGCGTCATCAATAATCATGAACCGGCGTTGTGAACCGGCGTTGGCAACAATCATGACCCGGAATTATCAGTTTTTATAACCCAACAATGGTGGTAATCATAAACCGGCAAGTTCTACATCTTCAAGCCGGCTGAATATTAGTTGAATATTTGAAGATCAATATTTTTGTTAAATCAGAGCATTGAAGGCCGATTCGAATGGATTCTTTATTTACAAAATATCTTCTGCAAGCAAATTGATTATGAAGTTGGTCTATTGACTCGGATTTTCTAGAAGGAGGAAATAACAAGGATTTAAGGATGATCAGGTGCCGGTTTACAAGAATTTTTAACCTGGAGTACAACTTGTCAAAGTTGTTCTTGTGTTTGTTTACAGGATCAGTTTACCATGGATAAATCCAAGCTAAACTGGGGGCTAATGTCGGAGATATACCCCGCAGCGTAAACAGGCCGGAAGTATAACCTGGCCGGACTTGGCCGTTTACTTGAGACCCGGCTGACACTTGGCGATTCATTGGCGACCCGCCCTAACTTAGCGGTTACAAGGCCCAAGGCCCAGAAGGCCAGTTTATGCTAATGGTGGGCCGGTTTAAGAGAAAAGGTGTATTTCCCTTACAAGGAGTCAAGACCCGGACTTGTATCCGGTTTGTATTAGAAGATAGACTAGTCCTAATCCTAATAGGACTCCACATGTAACCCGCCCCTTCAACATATATAAGGAGGGGCAGGGCTCCCCAAAAGAGGGAAGATTAACAAGTTCCACAAGTTGGACAAGTTAGGTTTAGACAATAGCTCTCGAGATAGAGCACACTTGTAACCGTGATCATCATCATCAATATCAATGAAGCAGGATATAAGCTTTTACCTCCACCGTGAGGGGCCGAACCAGGTTAAAACATCGCGTCTCTCGTCCCGCTCAACCCCGCTCAAGCTACCACATAGATGCGTCGGCCTCGCGACTAAGTCCTCACACTAGGACATCTGCCGTGACAAATCCACGACACCATCTACTTTTACCATAGTTTTACATCTCACCCTTGTTCTTTCTCTCACATTCTTCGTTCGGTCTTCGTATTGAAGGGCAGCGATCCTTGAGGCTCTAGGGGCGAGCGAACCGACCTAGGGCAACCCATAGCCGCCGTGCGTCCAGACGGGGTCCCTCCCAGACGCATGGGGTTTCGGGTGCTCAAAAGCGCCCACCGGATTGCTTGCGTACCGCGCTTCCGGACTGGTCTCCTTTGACGTGAGCTGCGGTGCATCACCCTCGGCGTTGAAGGTACACGGGGATGGGTTCATGTGTGAACACACTTTTTGGCGACTCCACTGTGGACGAAAGATCAAGAATCATCATCAACCATGTCTAATCTCCCCAAGCCCTCAGAAGTTAGCGTTGATAACATCATTAAGCCAGGTCTTGATGAACTATCGGATGAACATCGCTAAGCCTACGAAGCGCTCAGGAAAAAGCGTGAGGACGATTTTGAGGCGCTCAAGAAGAAGCGCGAGGAGCAGGATTTGGAGGCGTTTCTTGCAAATTTGAAGAAGGACCGTCAAGGTAACATTACTCCAGTTGGAAACGTCAATTTCCCTCCTCCGATTGATGAACAAGATGAAATCACTTTGAGTAAAGTTTTTTCTCCAGAGCAAGGGGCTGTGATTGAAGTCTTGTTAGTAAGGGTAATGTGATGACGTATGATTCTTTTGTGGCAAATACCAATGCTAAGAAAAATATGCATCCGTCATCTAGTGGTACTGTTGGTATATCTGAAAATCCTAGCCCAACTTTACCTATTTCATCAGCACCTCCTATGCAACAACAATATAGTATGCCATTGAATTTTTACCCTAGTCAAACCAACCAGCTTATGGCTGCACCTACATATCCTAATCCTATTACGAGTGTGTCCAATTCGGCGTCAATGCCGAATCACTTTGTCACACCACCCATAGGCGCAATCATGTTTGGTCTTCCGCCGAAATATGGTTCAACGCCCATCCCACAAGTTGCACCAATAGCTAGTACTAAGGTTGCTTCTATGTCATTGCCACAAACATCTTCATCTACCTCACATCCAATTTTAGTTAAATTAAGGGAGGATTTGCTTAAGATGTTTCTAGAAACTTTCAGAAACGAGCCAAATGTGAAGAGTCGTGTGTACCAAAAGCCTTATCCTGAACACTTCGATGCAATTTCTTACCCTCAAGGTTATAAGGTTCCTGATTTTGTTAAATTTAGTGGTGAGGGTATGAAAACAACTTGGGAGCATGTGAGTCAATATCTAGCACAGTTGGGTGAAGCAGGTTCCATAGAAGAGTTGAAAGTGCATTTATTTCCCTTGTCTTTAACTAGCACCGCATTTTCATGGTCTGCTGCTTTACCACATGGCTCAATTCTCTTATGGTCGCAATTAGAGCAAAGGTTTCATGATCACTTTTATAGCGGCGATAATGAGCTAAAGTTGTCACATCTTACATCGGTTAGGCAAAAACATGATGAATCGGTCACCGATTATGTCAAGAGATTTAGAGATATAAAAAACCGATGTTATAGCTTAGTGATAACTAAGAGAGACTTGGCAGATCTTGTTCTTAATGGTTTGAAAACTCACATTAAAGAGAGGCTAGAAAGTTATGAGTTTTTGAGCATTAATCAAGTCTTACAAAAAGCTTTGGCTCAAGAGAATCGAAGTAAAGAGATTCATTGGTCTACAACCGATCGACCTAGAATGCATATGGTTGAACACAATGATGATAATTCGGACGATGAGGTTGATGTTTATACTACTGAGTTTGTTTGGTCCTCAAAGGCCAAACCCTATACATGCAATGCTCTTAAGCCGATTCACAAGAATTGTGATGAGGAGATGAAGTTTACTTTTGATATATCTAAGTGTGATAAAATGTATGCTATTTTGCAAGATAATATGTTTAGAATATCACACACCATACCGCCGTTTGATGAGCTGAAACGGCGTGCTTATTGCAAGTACCATAATTCATTTTCTCATGCTACTAACGATTACAATGTTTTTTGACGACAGATACAATCGGCCATTAATGACGGACGATTGAATTTTGCTGAGATGCAAGTTGATAAGCAGCCCTTCCCCATAAACACCATAGACTTGGAAGGGAAGAAAATGTTAATTCGGCCTAACATAGCCGAATCCGCTAATAAAGATAGTGTTGTTATTGGTAAACCCGGGAATAGCAAGGAGGGCGACAAAGTCTTGGGACGAGAGGTTGTGCTTGATAAGCAACCCGATGACAAAGAAGTATTGACGATCACCATAAAAAATCCTTCACTCGTGGGGCAACCACAAGTACAAGAAGATACTCATGTTAAATTTATCAAGCCCAAGAATTCAGAAGTTGGCAAGTGGGAAAAGAGTGAAGTTAAGCGCAAGCGAATTAAGCCAACTTTTGATATGTTGCTATCCAAATATGCAAGTCAAGCAGCCGGTTCTAGCTCCAATCGGCCATCACATTCAAAGCGTTCAAGATCGCCTCCGGAGCAAGAGTTTCGACGCTATGCAAAGCCATATGGGTCATGGGCACCGACACCATGGATGTCACAACCCTCCTATGCGCCATATTACATTAGAGACTTCAGTGGAGGATGGGGGCAATCCCCAATGGCTCCTTATGCTTTCCATATGGGGTGGGCAACACCTAGAAGGCCTGCTCACGAGAGGCTTTATTATCCCACGCAAGGCCGTTTGAGCTATGGTGCTAATCGGCCAACAAAAAATTCTCCAAGTAAGGCCAATGAAAAAGTATGGCGTGTTAAGTCATCTAATGCGGAAATTTTAGAATGTGACAAGCAAAAGGAGATCGAAAAGCCGGTTCTTGGTAATCTGGCTACTTCTAATGGTGATATTGTTATTGTTCAGCAGGGTTCCATGGTTAGTGATCACGAGGCGAGCACAAACAAGGCCAAACCAAGGGATCCCAAATATACTCAACCTAAGTGGTGTCTTCCCGGTTTAACCAAGACCATGAAAAGGAGATTATGATGCATGAGGAACCACGAGAAGGTAGAGCACAAAGAGGAGAGGCAAAGGGACGAATTGTTAAGTGAAATTCAGCCCATGGCACCCACAAAACAAGTGTGGAGGCCTAAACAAAAACAAAACATAGATGCTTCTACATTAGCTGCAGCAACACCTTCACCACCAGTAGAGGATGATGCAACCCCTATTACATCGTCCACACCATCTGAAATATCCCTTTCAATTGAGGGAACTTTAAGCCCAATATCCACATTGGGAGATGAAGATGATATGGTAGATTACGAATCTACACCGGTTCAGGAAGGTATGGATATTAACATGGTGTATTACTTACCTGCCGAGTTTCATGCTATAGGTGAAGAAGGGGATGTGGCCCAGCTGGATTTTGGTCCTATGAACGCTATCTTTCGAGAAGCCAAAAGAACAAGTGAAACACTTGAAGCCATTGTACCTCAAAGGTCATATTAACGGATCGTCGGTTGCTAGGATGCTCGTTGATGGTGGTGTTGTGGTAATCTTATGCCCTACTCGGTCTTCAAAAAGTTGGGGTTAGATGATGATGCATTGATGAAGACCAATATGGTACTTAATGGATTTGAGGGTAAAGAAAAGACAGAGGCCAAAGGTGTGATGTGCATGGAACTCACCATGGGAAGAAAAACTTTGGCCACCACATTCTTCATCGCCGAGGTGCAAGGTAACTATACTGTTATATTAGGCCGTGATTGGGTTCATGCTAACCAATGTGTGCCATCTACCATGCATCAATTCTTAATACATTGGGACGGTGATGAGGTAGAAGTCATTCACGTGGATAATTCGGCTTGTGTTGCTTTGGCCGATGCATCGGTGGATTGGATCCCGATGTTACTTGCTTAACAGGGCGTGACCTCTCGGAGTTTGATTTCCTTAGTGCCACAAGGAACGGGTTCATTCCCATCTCTTTAAAGCCGATTGGTGGTAATCGGTTCCAAGCTATGATGTAAATAAGAAGTTAAAATCAATGGCCGATATAGAATTATCACACCAAGCATGAACATGGCCGATATAGATTTATCGCCCTAAGCACATATAAATGGCCGATGGAGTCTTGGCATCATCCTTAGAACAAACATGGTACGAGTTATTTTTCGGCACGCTAACTTTGCTGAAAAACAGGGGGGCATGTGTTGACGATCAAAAGTGGCACAATCTTAAAGGTTGCTTAAAGCCATGTCAAGATTGATTCAAACTTATGATTGGAAGTCATAATGGGATGGCTTTCTTCAAGAAGGTCAAGATGGATATGAAGATGGTCTAAAATGGAGCTCGGATGCCAAACCTATGACAAATTTAGAGATGCTCATGTTGACACTAGATTAAAGAATGACTTGAAACCTAATTCAGGTTGCCCCAGATGGAAAAAGTTTCAACATGAAAGTTGTGCGTCTCGTCGAGGTGGTTGATTTTGGTATAAAACATCGCAATCGGAGTTCGTATGCAAAAGTTAGAGCCAACAATGCGCGGATGCATCAAGATGGCCGGACACTTCGGGAATGATCATCCGGGTTTTGGATATCTCTGAGGTTGGCCGGACCCTCCAGGGATGTTTGTCCAGATTTTGGATTTTCTGCCACAGACTTCGGAAAATGGATGAAAACCCCCTCAAGATGGCCTCTAATCAAAAAACGTTCGGCATGAAAGTTGTTCGTCTCGTTGAAACGTTCAAGATTGCTTTTGGGCATGTTTCCATCCGAGGTTATTTACTGCCTCAAACATGACCCGCAAGGTGCAGCCAGGTTGTAAACCGAACAGTTTTGGAAAGTTTGGATTCCGAGTTGGACCCATCTAGGGTTTTGAACGTGAATTCTAAACCTTTCCTTGCATGAGAAGTCAATCTGCCTCTTTATATACCTAAGGGGTGACGGCCGATGGAACAACAACACACAATCGCAAAACCCATCTACTTTTACCCTAGTTTTACATCTCTCCCTTGTTCTTTGTCTTTCATTATTCGTTTGTTCTTTGTATTGAAGGCCAGCGATCCTCGAGGCTCTAGGGGCGAGCGAACCGACCTAGGGCAACCCATAGCCGCCGTGCGTCCAGACGGGGTCCCTCCTGGGCACGTGGGGTTTCGGGTGCTCAAAAGCGCCCGCCGGATTGCTTGCATACCGCGCTTCTGAACGGGTCTCCTTCGACGTGAGCTGTGGTGCATCACCCTCGGTGTTGGAGGTACACGGTGACATGTTCATGTGTGAACACATAGCTTTCTCTCAAGCGGCTCAAAATGGCGGACCCCAACCACTAGGACAAAAGAATAAGTGTCACGTAAATAGCGCATCCTAGCTCTAGCCACCGCATCGATTTTTACTGTGCTAGCAAGAGGAAAAAGAATGATAGGGGTATGTGTTTTGTGTGGTGTGCCTGCTGTACAGCCATATGTTTTGCTGACCTGTGGGCCTGGTTAGAAAAAAGAGAGAGAGGAGCTCGCTGGCCCACGCCTTAACCCTCCCGGCGCACACAACCTCTCCTTCCCCTTTCTTTCTCTTGCTTGATTCACAGTTCCTCTTCTCCAGCGCCTCTCGATCCTCTCTTGAGCCCTCACCGTCGACCCATGAAGCCACGGACTCTTCGCACCCCACACCCTCCCACAGCTGAGGGTCTAGGCCCCATCCAAGAGAGAGTGGGAGGACCACCCTGTTGGTCAGAGAAGGCGGGGATGAGTGGATGCCAGCGAGGGGGGCGGCTTGGCACTGCCACCTCCCCACCGGTCTCCTTTGCCTCCCACCTGGCACTGCGTTGGCATCTAAGAAGTCCACAGAAAGGGCAAGGCCGACGAGATCGGGCATCACCGCTGCCAAAAGGTGTGCTGCCAAGTGTCGACGCGTGCACGACATCGCAACAGCCATGGATGACCGCTTCTTCCCCAGGGACCTCCCTGATCCAGTTTACGCGGCCTGCTCACCATTTCCTACACCGGCTATCCAACCGGTTCCTCTATGCCGCCCTCTGGCCAAAAAACAGTCTTTGATTGTGTTCTTCGTGCCGCTCTCCGGCCAAAAAACAGTCTTTGGTTGAGTTCTTGGTTGATGCGGTGGTGTGCGCGTGAGGTGCTCGGCCGATAGATTGTGTCCTGCAAGCCGTGAAACAGACATGGATCACGACGGGGGTCAGGGATGGATTGTCGTTTTGCACGAGTGTGCTCGGGATGGTGCTCCTATTGTTCTCGTTTTTGCTTCTCTTTGTGTTGTCATTCATGGCGTTTCTGCCATCTATTTGTTGATGTGTGTTTTGTGTTGCTCAGGTTTCAGTGAGGTGAGCTGCCTATTTATTCTATTGTGCAGATCATGTGGCACTCGCGATTAGTCTCGTGTAGCCACTCCTCGCCGCCGTGGCCATCACGCAGGGAGTCCTGCTGCTGCACATGTGCCATCCACTTTTGCATTCCAGCAACCACGTGCCTCCCGCGTTCTAACCGTCATTCCTCATCATCGTGGCATAAGGTAGCCTCCATAAGGAATTGATCCAGCAGCACTCATACATCAGCTAGCCTCCAGAAGAATATCTCATAAACGATTTATGTCTATGTTGGTATTGTAAGGCTATTTGGTCAAGGACATTTCTTCATCAGTTACCATTTTCTGATGTTCATGGTAAGGCACGACCGTTGGTGGATTTCTGGTGGTCCGTTCTGCGTGGCGGTGCTGGTGCATGAGCGAGCTGCTAGAATGCATGTTGCGGCAGCGCTTCGATACTTCTTCCGGTTCGTCCTGGAGTGGGTGCCAGCCTACGGTGTAACACCCTTGATGCGACTATAGCTCCCACGTGTCAAGGCACGACTTAGAGACATAATCGCATTGAAGGCATAAGTCGCAAGTTAGGCAATCTTCACAACATCCCATGTAATATAAATCATAAAGGGGAGATAACATAGTTGGCTTACACACGCCACGTCAATCAAGTACATAAATAACGTTACATCATCCAAACACCCATGGCCCGACTACGGCGCCAAAATAAAAGATAACCCAACATGCAACACGGTCCCGATCACCCCCAACTGGGCACCACTACTGATCATCAGGAAAGGAAACATAGTAACGTTGAGGGTCTTCGTCGAACTCCCACTTGAGCTCGAGCGCATCTCCTGGAGCGGAATCATCAGGCCCTGCATCTGGTGTAATAGTAATCTGTGAGCCACAGGGACTCAGCAATCTCGCACCCTCACGATCAACACTATTTAAGCTTATAGGTAAGGCAAGGTAAAATATGTGGAGCTGCAGCAAGCGACTAGCAAGTATGGTGGCTAACTTATTCACAAAAGAGAGCGAGAAGAGGAGGCAAAGCACGAGCGAGAAACTAGAGAGCAACCTGCGCAAACATTACTCCAACACCATGTCCACTTCCCGGACTCCGCCGAGAAGAGGCCATCGCGGTAACACACTCAGTTGATTCATTTTAATTAAGTTAAGGTTCAAGTTATCTACAACCGGACATTAACAAATTCCCATCTGCCCATAACCGCGGGCACGGCTTTCGAAAGTTCAAATCCCTGCAGGGGAGTCCCAACTTAGGCCATGACAAGCTCTCATAGTCAACGAAGGAATAGACCTCCTCCCAAGACGTTCCGATCAGACTCGATATCTCGGTTCTTCAAGACACTTCGACAGGTTAAAACAAGACCAGCAACACCGCCCGAATGTGCCGACAAATCCTGATAGGAGCTGCGCATATCTCTTTCTCAGGGCACACTCAGATTGTCTTAGGTACGTGTAGGCCAGCTCAGAGTTTCCCCTGGTGGCCACCGGCAGCTGACAGGTGGACCAACACTCAGAGGAGCACTGGCCCCGGGGGGGGGGGGGTTTAAATAAGATGACCCTCGAGCTCCGGAAACCCAAGGGAAAAAGAGGCTAGGTGGCAAAAGGTAAAACCAAGGTTGGGCATTGCTGGAAAAGCTTTAATCAAGGCGAACTATCAAGGGGTTCCCATTATAACCCAACTGCGTAAGAAACGCAAAATCCGGGAACATAACACCGATATGACGGAAACTAGGGTGGCAAGAGTGGAACAAAACACTAGGCGAGAGGCTGAGCCTTCCACCCTTTACCAAGTATATAGATGCATTAAGATAACATGGCAATATAATGATATCCCAACAAATAAATAAATGACCCAACAAGGAACGGTCTTCAATCTTCACCTGCAGCTAGCAACGCTATAAGAGGGGCTGAGCAAAGCGGTAACATAGCCAATCAACGGTTTGCTAGGACAAGGTGGGTTAGAGGTTTGACATGGAAATTTGGGAGGCTTGAAAGCAAGTGGTAGGCATCGTAGCATTGGCATAGCAAAAGAGCGAGCAAACTAGCATAGCAAAGATAGTAGTGATTTCGAGGGTATGATCATCTTGCCTGCAAAGTTGTCAGAGTTGACTGGATCCTCGAAAGCAAACTCAACGGGCTCCTTGTTAGAGAACTCGTCTCCCGGCTCTACCCAAACAAGACAAACAAGCAACAAGGACACAATCAACCACGTGCAAGGATCAAACAATATGATGCAATCATGATATGCTATGCGGGATGCGATGCGGGATGCATATGCAAGATATGACAGGAAATGCAAGAACCTGGCCTCAACTTGGAGATCCAAGTATTCCACTGGAAAGATGAGATGAAATCGCTTGAAAACGATATAAAGAACACCGGAATCGGAGTTACGGTTTGGAAATGGCAAGCGATTCAAATAAGACACCGGTCTGCGATTTACAGCAAGTAGCCATCTAAATGCAATGAGATGAACATGCTACAGCACCCAAACATGACAACAAAATACATGACAGGGATGCATTCATGATGCCTAACAAAAGTCTAGCACTGAGCTACGGCCAATTCATCCATTAACAGGTTCAAACAAGCATGGCAAAAATGCATATGGCAAACAAGTTTCTGACTTAGTGAAACTAACACTTGTCTGGAAATTCAGATCAGGTAGCACTCTTCGGAGTAACAAAACTACATGCTACAGGACCTGAACATGGCAAAGTAAAGCATGGCATGGAGCTACTCAAAGATCTTAACAAAATCCCCTTAGTGACCTTGAGCCAAAAAGGAACAGAAAATACAATTGCAAGCATGTGAACATAGCAAAAAATATAATCAGTTTTCAGACTTAGTGAAAACTGGAGCATGCTGAAAACAGATATCAAGTAGGCATGTTTACGAGCTCGATGCACTCAATACGGAGCAAGTCAAGAAAAAATAAGCATACACCCATCAAGAACACACAAAATGCAAGCTAGACATGGCAAGAATAAAAGCATAGCATGCACGGATCAACTACAACATCATCGGCAAAATTGCAAACAAGTTGACAATCTGCCGAGATTCACAAAGTAGCAAAAGTAGAGCTCGATTGACTCAAGCTAGGGTGCTCCATAGTTGCAAACAAAGACATGGATGGATAGAGCACTACAAGATTAACCAAACATCCTTACTGATCATCCTCAAAAGAGGCACAGATCACTAGGAAACAACATGAACATATTGCAACATGAAAAAAACAGCTCAAGGACTTACTGGAGATGCTAAGTCCCTGAAAACAGAATTAGCAAGTGCACCACTTTGCAAGCTTGTGCTAGTCACCACACACATCACAAAAATACATGGGTTGCACCTCTGGAAAGATGACAAAACCCTTAACAAAACATATGTAGAATATCAGGGCATATCATGCACAGATTAATCATGGCAAAAATGACAAAAACCTAAATGGAGTAGCAGATCTGACAATTATCTCAAGTAGCCCTCTTCTAACAGCATTTCGGGCATCAAGATGAACTCAAATGAAAATGATGCAATGGAATGAAATGATGTACTCTCTGAGATGAACATTTTGATATGCTATATGCATGAATCGGAGCTACGGATGCAAAATTACGAGGCTATGAACAAGAGCACTTGGATCTGGAATTTTTGGGACTTAGAGGAAAAATCAACCCCGAGATAAAAGTCAACGGAGCACGGAAGTCGAGGCGGTGGCGGATCTCGCCGGAGCCGACCAGGACTTCGCCGGAGAGGGGGCGGGGCGGCGAACGGCGGAGATGGCCGGAGAGGGAGCCACGAGGCTCGGGCGCGGCGAGGCCGTCGAGGTGGCCGCGGCGGCGCCTAGTGCTGCGGGGCGGCGAAGGTGGGGCGACGACGAGGTGCTCCGGCCACCGGGCGGCGGGGCAGCCGATGGCGCGCGGCGGCGTTGCTTCGGGCGCGGGTGGCGCTCGGGGAAGAAGGAGGCGGCGGCGGCGGGGTGGATCTGGTACGCGGGGGCCGGATCTGGGCTCCCGGGCCGCGGCGGCGCGCGGGGTCGGCGGCGGTGATGTGGCAGGCGGCGGTTGGCCATGGAGATGCATCCGGTCGGGGCAGACGTGTCCGGCCGGCGCGAGTAGAATTTTAGGGTTTTCGGGGGGAGAAGAAGATCCGGATTCGGAGGGGTCTTTAAATAGGCATAGAGGGAGCTAGGAGAGTCCAAATGAGGTGCGGTTTTCGGCCACGCGATCGTGATCGAACGATCTAGATGATGGAGAAGGCTTAGGTGGGTTTTGGGCCAAATTGGAGGGGTGTTGGGGTGCAACACACACGAAGCCTTTTCGGTCCCTCGGTTAACCGTTGGAGTATCAAACGAAGTCCAAATGATACGAAACTTGACAGGCGGTCTACCGGTAGTAAAACAAGGCCGCTTGGCAAGTCTTGGTCCAATCCGGGAATGTTTATTCCCCACACACGAAAGAAAGGTAGAAATGGCCATCGGAGGAGAATGAAGCGCCGGAATGCAAAACGGACAACGGGGAAAAGGCTCGGATGCATGAGACGAACACGTATGCAAATGCAATGCACATGATGACATGATATGAGATGCATGACAACGATAACAACACATGGAGACAAGGACCCGAACCCGAGGAAATAAACTAACTTAACGCCGGAAACGACAAGAGTTGGAGTACAAATTGGGAAAGTTACATCCGGGGTGTTACAACACTCCACCACTACGAAAGGATCTCGTCCCGAGATCTAGAATGGCACCGGAGGGAAAAACGAAAGAGAAAGAGAAGAGGTAAAACTAAGTTGCTTCTTTGACAAACGAGTGAGACCAAAGAACCTTGAAAAGGTTAAGCCATTTCGAGAAAAAGAATAACGGAGATGACAAATTTGAAAACACTCCGTTAGAAAAGAGGGACAAAGAACATTGCGAAAAACCTTGAGGTTGAAGGGCAAGATGTATATTGAAACCACTCTGGTTAAAACAAGATAGAGAAGGATTAAGAATGATATAATACCACCTCCAAAGATACGGAAGAAAGAATTGCACTCTGGATTACAATATGAAGAAAGCTTGAGTTTCTTGGAAAAGAATCTCGATGAACACTTCGAGAATGAATTAAATCATAGATGAACCATCTGTAGAACCTTCATGAAGAACTCCGGTACACAAAAGAATGATCGGACGGAAAGAAAGATGAGAAAAATAAGGTTAAAACCTTGCAATGATTAGATGAAGCTTAGCAACGAGATAAAGAGAAAACTTGGCACTCCGGAAAAGAAAGATGAACAAATGGAAACAAGAATTTGATGAGCCTCCGGAATAAGGAATTAATCACTTGTGTGAAACAAGAGTAAGAATTATGTTATGCGTATCCTTCACCAATTAAATTGATGACCAACAATGGATTTGGCATACTACTTATTCTCGAAGAAAGGATTAGGATATATATGGCGTCATCTTGAGAAGGTCTTCAATGAACCACCGGTAGAATTTGAAAGAACGGGAGTATGATAACGTAAGAAGAGGAATCTTGAATGAAACACCATAAGACTTAAAAATGAACGAATAGAAGATAAAGAAAACACCGGGAAGAATTAGCAAATGAATGAAGATGCTTGAGAGAATTTAGATATATGAGAACGAAGAGATGACGAGCTGATTAGAGAACACTTGAACGATGCACCGGTAGGATTGGAGAATGATAACTGAAAGCTGAGAATTAATAAATCTTCTGAAATGATGGGCTCCGGAGAAACAAACTAGAAAGACTCCTGAATTACTCTGGCTGGGTGAAAAGAATTCTCATAATCGAAAGCAAATATGAGAGGAAGGCAACAAGCTAGAATCACGAATCTTCACGAGAACGGATATGATTGAAGAGAAAATTATTCCTTGGTCTTTAAATGTTGAGAATGATGACGAAAACACCAGCATGAATTATTTAGACACTCCAAAATGACGAATGGAAAGATTGAGCCAACGATACAAAGAATTTGAAAGATCTTGGAGAAATAAATTTGACTGATGATAATTCATCCTTATGTCAAACTTCGAAAGGAATTTGAGAATACCTCCGGGAAAATAAGAAGAGTCAGGTAAGATCCTGGGAAAAGACCTGTGGGTTAGGGCCCACTCAAAAGAAACACCGTAGAACAATTTGGAGAGATTACACCGGTTGAATTAAATGACTTAAATGATATAACATCTTCAAAAGAGTTTGAACGAAAGCAGAGTGGTAACATGAATCTTCGAGATATCTTGAGCACTCCGGAACAAATGAATAACGACAAGTGAATGAATATGAGGTGCACCGGCATGAGAAGGTATTGAAATGAGGAAAAGGGTAAGATCAACAAAGCTTGACTTGAAACCACCGGAGAAGATAAAAGAAAGAAGAATGATGAACTAGAAGCTCCGTTAGTATCTTCATGAGAATCGCCGGATAAGAACATTGAAGGAAAGGATGGAGAGACTTCACAAGAATAAAAGGATACTTGATTAAGACATCGGATTCCTTGAAGAAAAAGGGTGGGTGGGCGGGAAAAAACAAAGGCAACTTGGAGATGGATGAAACAAACAGCGTTGAGAAGAACTGATACTTGATCTTGCGGATGTTGAAATGATCAGATCCACTTGAAGAGAAACACGCCGGTTGGAAAGAAATGACATGCCAATCTTGATTATCGTGAAGGATTAGTATTCACATAGGAGTATGAGAACACCGCCTAGGAAAGGTATGGAATCAACATTTGACTTCGAAGCAACTCGAATACCACAACCCAATACAAAAACAAAAGGTTGGCTTGCAGAATAAGCCGGAACAAACATATGATAGAGATTTCATCCAAAGTTTTCATGGTGGGGCCTACACGGGCTCGATCGTACAACACCATCATGTACAAGGCAGTGCACATGACATACGAAGCATTCCCGAGTCGGCATAGCCAAGGACTCTTTAAGATACAACAAGACCACTGTAAAATCGACCGTGAATAGGTGGACCACTAGACGTCGAACCCCAATTTCATATCATATATCCGTCGGAAAGATATCCTAAGAGCTACTTGAATTCCCACCTATGAAACTCCCAAAATTTTCCGGTTATGCAATCAGGTGTTGGGGATACAGGGGAAGCATAATATCTCACCCAAACTAGCAAATCCTACATCCAGCTGTATCCATCCTTCAACACATAACCAAGAAACCTTCGGAAAACATCTACCTCAACCTTCGAAAAGCATCCGTTATACAAGTTATGGCGATACTCCCGAACTCCCGCCCCAGTACTGGGTGGCGTCGAGGTTATCTCACCAACGAACTGCATAAAAGAGATTTTCGATGTCGGCGTACTAAACTCAGGTATTCCAGAACTGCAACGATAAAATTATGATGACAACACCTCAGAGCTCAACTCCCCAGGACACTTCCACTAAACCCCTGACAGGAGGCACCAAGACAATGTTCTCATCATAAAACCATCGGAACGATTCCAAGATACCCGCGTGATCCTAAATTTTTTTAGTGAAATTTGAGAAGAGAAGAGTCAAAACTCTACGTCAGGATGCCTTACCAGAGCGATGAGGAGACTGGGAAGTAAAAAGAATTCCTAAACTCTCCGATATATAATTCCTAAATGACTCAAAACATTTTTCTAGACACAACTCGGCCGCTAAAAACGATCAAGCAATGGGGCTCCTAAGGTCGGGGAAGGCTCTGATTACCAACTTGTAACACCCTCGATGCGACTATAGCTCCCACGTGTCGAGGCACGACTTAGAGACATAATCGCATTGAAGGCATAAGTCGCAAGTTAGGCAATCTTCACAACATCCCATGTAATATAAATCATAAAGGGGAGATAACATAGTTGGCTTACACACGCCACATCAATCAAGTACATAAATAACGTTACATCATCCAAACACTCATGGCCCGACTACGGCACCAAAATAAAAGATAACCCAACATGCGACACGGTCCCGATCACCCCCAACTGGGCACCACTACTAATCATCAGGAAAGGAAACATAGTAACGTTGAGGGTCTTCATCGAACTCCCACTTGAGCTCGAGCGCGTCTCCTGGAGCGGAATCATCAGGCCCTGCATCTGGTGTAATAGTAATCTATGAGCCACAGGGACTCAGCAATCTCGCACCCTCGCGATCAAGACTATTTAAGCTTATAGGTAAGGCAAGGTAAAATATGTGGAGCTGCAGCAAGCGACTAGCAAGTATGGTGGCTAACTTATTCGCAAAAGAGAGCGAGAAGAGGAGGCAAAGCACGAGCGAGAAACTAGAGAGAAACCTGCGCAAACATTACTCCAACACCGTGTCCACTTCCCGGACTCCGCCGAGAAGAGGCCATCACGGTAACACACTCAGTTGATTCATTTTAATTAAGTTAAGGTTCAAGTTATCTACAACCGGACATTAACAAATTCCCATCTGCCCATAACCGCGGGCACGGCTTTCGAAAGTTCAAATCCCTGCAGGGGAGTCCCAACTTAGCCCATGACAAGCTCTCACGGTCAACGAAGGAATAGACCTCCTCCCAAGATGTTCCGATCAGACTCGGTATCTCGGTTCTTCAAGACACTTCGACAGGTTAAAACAAGACCAGCAACACCGCCCGAATGTGCCGACAAATCCCGATAGGAGCTGCACATATCTCTTTCTCAGGGCACACTCGGATTGTCTTAGGTATGGGTAGGCCAGCCCAGAGTTGCCCCTGGTGGCCATCGGCAGCTCACAGGTGGACCAACACTTAGAGGAGCGCTGGCCCGGGGGGGTTTAAAATAAGATGACCCTCGGGCTCCGGAAACCCAAGGGAAAAAGAGGCTAGGTGGCAAAAGGTAAAATCAAGGTTGGGCATTGCTGGAAAAGCTTTAATCAAGGCGAACTATCAAGGGGTTCCCATTATAACCCAACCGCGTAAGGAACACAAAATCCAAGAACATAACACCAATATGACGGAAACTAGGGTGGCAAGAGTGGAACAAAACACTAGGCGAGAGGCCGATCCTTCCACCCTTTACCAAGTATATAGATGCATTAAGATAACATGGCAATATAATGATATCCCAACAAGTAAATAAATGACCCAACAAGGAACAGTCTTCAATCTTCACCTGCAGCTAGCAACGATATAAGTGGGGCTGAGCAAAGCGGTAACATAGCCAATCAATGGTTTGCTAGGACAAGGTGGGTTAGAGGTTTTACATGGCAATTTGGAAGGCTTGAAAGCAAGTGGTAGGCATCGTAGCATTAGCATAGCAAAAGAGCGAGCAAACTAGCATATCAAAGATAGTAGTGATTTCGAGGGTATGATCATCTTGCCTGCAAAGTTGTCAGAGTTGACTGGATCCTCGAAAGCAAACTCAATGGGCTCGTCGTTAGCGAACTAGTCTCCCGGCTCTACCCAAACAAGACAAACAAGCAACAAGGACACAATCAACCACGTGCAAGGATCAAACAATATGATGCAATGATGATATGCTATGCGGGATGCGATGCGGGATGCATATGCAAGATATGACAGGAAATGCAAGAACCTGGCCTCAACTTGGAGATCCAAGTATTCCACTGGAAAGATGAGATGAAATCGCTTGAAAACGATATAAAGAACACCGGAATCGGAGTTACGGTCTGGAAATGGCAAGCGATTCAAATAAGACACCGGTCTGCGATTTACAGCAAGTAGCCATCTAAATGCAATGAGATGAACATGCTACAGCACCCAAACATGACAACAAAATACATGACAGGGATGCATTCATGATGTCTAACAAAAGTCTAGCACTGAGCTACAGCCAATTCATCCATTAACAGGTTCAAACAAGCATGGCAAAAATGCATATGGCAAACAGGTTTCAAACTTAGTGAAATTAACACCTGTCTGGAAATTCAGATCAGGTAGCACTCTTCGGAGCAACAAAACTACATGCTACAGGACCTGAACATGGCAAAGTAAAGCATGGCATGGAGCTACTCAAAGAGCTTAACAAAAGCCCCTTAGTGACCTTGAGCCAAAAAGGACCAGAAAATACAATTGCAAGCATGTGAACATAGCAAAAACATAATCAGTTTTCAGACTTAGTGAAAACTGGAGCATGCTGAAAACAGATATCAAGTAGGCATGTTTACGAGCTCGATGCACTCAATACGGAGCAAGTCATGAACAACTAAGTATACACCCATCAATAACACGCAAAATGCAAGCTATACATGGCAAGAACAAAAGCATAGCATGCACGGATCAACTACAACATCATCGGCAAAATTGCAAACAAGTTGACAATCTGCCCAGATTCACTAAGTAGCAAAAGTAGAGCTCGATTGACTCAAGCTAGGGTGCTCCATAATTGCAAACAAAGACATGGATGGATAGAGCACTACAAGATTAACCAAACATCCTTACTGATCATCCTCAAAAGAGGCACGGATCACTAGGAAACAACATGAACATATTGCAACATGAAAAAAACAGCTCAAGGACTTACTGGAGATGCTAAGTCCCTGAAAACAGAATTAGCAAGTGCACCACTTTGCAAGCTTGTGCTAGTCACCACACACATCACAAAAATACATGGGTTGCACCTCTGGAAAGATGACAAAACCCTTAACAAAACATATGTAGAACATCAGGGCATATCATGCACACATTAATCATGGCAAAAATGACAAAAACCTAAATGGAGTAGCAGATCTGACAATTATCTCAAGTAGCCCTCTTCTAACAGCATTTCGGGCATCAAGATGAACTCAAATGAAAATGATGCAATGGAATGAAATGATCTACTCTCTGGGATGAACATTTTGATATGCTATATGCATGAATCGGAGCTACGGATGCAAAATTACGAGGCTATGAACAAGAGCACTTGGATCTGGAATTTTTGGGACTTAGAGGAAAAATCAACCCCGAGATAAAAGTCAATGGAGCACGGAAGTCGAGGCGGTGGCGGATCTCGCCGGAGCAGGCCGGGACTTCGCCGGAGAGGGGGCGGGGCGGCGGACGGCAGAGATGGCCGGAGAGGGAGCCACGAGGCTCGGGCGCGGCAAGGCCGTCGAGGTGGCCGCGACGGCGCCTAGTGCTGCGGGGCGGTGAAGGTGGGCCGGCGACGAGGTGCTCCGGCCACCAGGCGGCGGGGCCGCCGATGGCGCGCGGCAGCGCTGCTCCGGGCGCGGGCGGCGCTCGGGGAAGAAGGAGGCGGCGGCGGGTGGATCTGGGCCGCGGGGGCCGGATCTGGGCTCCCGGGCCGCGGCGGCGCGCGGGGTCGGCGGCGGTGACGTGGCAGGCGGCGGTTGGCCGTGGAGACGCGTCCGGTCGGGGCGGACGTGTCCGGCCGGCGCGGGTAGAATTTTAGGGTTTTCGGGGGGGAGAAGAAGATCCGGATTCGGAGGGGTCTTTAAATAGGCATAGAGGGAGCTAGGAGAGTCCAAATGAGGTGCGGTTTTCGGCCACGCGATCATGATCGAACGATCTAGATGATGGAGAAGGCTTATGGGTTTTGGGCCAAATTGGAGGGGTGTTGGGCTGCAACACACACGAAGCCTTTTCGGTCCCTCGGTTAACCGTTGGAGTATCAAACAAAGTCCAAATGATACAAAACTTGACAGGCGATCTACCAGTAGTAAACCAAGGCCGCTTGGCAAGTCTCGGTCCAATCCGGGAATGTTTAATCCCCACACACGAAAGAAAGGTAGAAATGGCCACCGGAGGAGAACGAAGCGCCGAAATGCAAAACGGACAACGGGGAAAAGGCTCGGATGCATGAGACAAACACGTATGCAAATGCAATGCACATGATGACATGACATGAGATGCATGACAAAAATAACAACACACGGAGACAAGGACCCGAACCCGAGGAAATAAATTAACTTAACGCCGGAAACGGCAAGAGTTGGAGTACAAATTGGGAAAGTTACATCCGGGGTGTTACATACGGGCTGGGCACCTCAAGTCGGACCTCATCGTCGGTACTTCTTCCGGTTCCTTGAAGTTTGGTATCCATGCCCCCTGTTAGAGCGGTGGAGAGAGATGCAACATGGAGTGAGGAATCTCTCGACACCATCATAAGAGATTGATCTGCACCCCGGTTTGCTTTATGATTACATGAAGGATGTTTTTTTGTTATTTGTTGGTTCTATGTGCAGGAGCTTGATGATTGGGGGAGTTTAAATCTGTGGTTTCATTCTCAAGTTCTATTCGTATGGATAGAGATAGAGATGAGAAGGTAGGTCCCCTGTTCATGTAGGTTTTCTCTGTACCACGAAATGTTTGTTTGATTTTTTTTCGATGTAGATTCTCCCTGATTTTGCCCTAGTCCATGTTCTTAGTCTTCATCCTTTTATTTTCAGTTTATTAGATTTCAGTATTTGATTCACTTATTCTTGGTTTGGAAGATATTTAGTATCTCTGTTCTTATTATTCAATTTTTTTATTTCTCAGATTATGATTTCAGTACCTTTTCTTTTATTAGTCATCAGTTTTCTTCTTTATTCAATCATATTCAGCCTTACTTCTTGTCCAGTCTTTCTTTAACTTTCTTTTGTCCTTAGTATCCAGTTTTCCTCTTTCTTCAGTCATATTCAGTCACACTCTATTCAGTCTTCCATTATCTACTTCAGTCTATAGTGCTCCTTGTGCATAAATACTTTATTTTTCTCATTCTTCTTTCTTACCTTTGTTCTATCATTTTGTACTGGCATAACCAATAATTCACAAGATCATCTAATCCACATAGGCAAAGGAAGGTTTTTCATAGTAAAATTTAGTATAGTGGAGGGAAAGGAAGGTTTTTCGTTGTAAAATTCACTACACTAGTGGAAAAGGTTTCAATGTTATTATCTAATTGTTTCAAGGTTTTTCTTAGTCATGACTTTGTTTTGTCTACCAGCTTTAGGGGGAGGTCCATCTAATTTGACTTTGCCCTGGGCTCTCTGCAAGTGGGCTAAACAACCAGATTTGGTCAATTAGTTGGACCTGTAAATAATTTTTTATGATCCCACCACACTTTATATAGAGAAATAGTATTTCTTCATATTGTTACTTTTTTGTTTCCTTTTATGCTTATTTCTCATAATGTTAAATGTTCAGTAGGATGCCAGCATATATTATTAGTATCTTGCGGTTCTTTTCAGTAAATCCTTAGTCTCTTATTTCTCCGGTCACCTTCAGTGCACATGTTTCTTCATTATTTCAGTAACTGCCTTCTCATCATTCCGCCTTCATTTCCCAAATCCATGCTTATCAGTTATCCCTCTGTATGCACCAGTGACCAATATTTCTCTCCAACGTCATTATTTCATTAAGTCCCTTCTCTACCCAGCCTTCATAAATTCAGTATGCCCCTTCTCATTATGTATATAGACTTTTTGAGCATTCTTATTTTTTATGTTTTTGTTTCACCAGCAGGTTTTATTACTAATCGGAGGAAGTTTCTTCTCTCACTTCTTCAAGGGAGAACAAGGTTCCAACTTCGTTTTAGCACATGTTGTTTCAGATGTGTTATGTAATAGTACCACATAGAAGAGTTTTTTGCTTCAAGAAGTGTTATGTAATAGTACTATGTATTTTCTGAAAATAGTTCCTTATGTTCTGTTTTTTTCACTAGACATTGATGCTATTTGTGCTTCTTTAGAAGTGACACCATAGTCAATTTACATTTTCTGTCTTTTAGCTACACTAACCCTTTGATTTGTTCGTACCATTAGGCTGTAGGGAAATATTACTATGTGTAACATGTATTTTTTGTTCTTATAGTCCGCTGCTTCTCATTTCTCAAATTTATTTCTTAATGCAGCTTCATTCAAATTTTTGTGAATATGAGCGTAAGAGGTCTAGTGGGAATGCTACAAAATAATTCCAGATGTGAGTATCCGGATCGCATTGCTGCTGGTCGTCTCTTGTGATTGCGTACAACATGCTTCTAATAAAGCCAAGTTATGGCCTCATGAGGTTGCTTTTGGATTAACTGTAGTGCATCGTACCGGTTTATGCTCCATGTGAGAGTCGTACATATCCTCATTAGATGTACCCCTACCTATGATGGTTCTAAACTCAAATAATATAGTATATGTATATTTGATCAATGTGGTACTATTATATCCTAATGTTATACCATATGCCCATATTGCTGTACATGAGTGAGACTAAGGACCAAACATGGCAGCCCAATGTGTTGAAACAAGATAAGTGTGCACATTCCCTCTTTAGGTGGCGACACCAGGTGGCGCCCCAACCTCTAGTTGCCTAGCAAGAGCAGCTCCTAAAGTGAAAAGTTGAGCGGTGCCGGTAGCTACCAGCATTTATCTAGCCAGTCAGCTAGCATGAGGGCCTCCTCCAAGCACGAGGGCCTCCTCCAAGCCATCCCAGCATACGTCCTCCTTGCGCTGGCTCTCCTCCAAGCCATCCCAGCATGCGTCCTCCTTGCGCTGGCTCTCCTCCAGGGTGCTCTGCCTCCAATGCAGTCTAGAAGGCTGCCTCCTCCTCCTCCGGTGCCACCTTCGAGGGCGGTGGCACGAACCAACGGTCAAGCTGAACGCCATCATGGTGGGTCATGTCATTCTTGGTGGCAAACTAGACCTGCCAGTTGGGGGAGTCTGCTGCATACACTGGGTCGCACCACTGCCCCGACTATAAGAGGGCACGCCGCTTGCGCACCTTCTCCGCATGCACCGGTGCTGACCGCAGCACCCCCGACAATGTGGTGTGGTGGGGGACAAGGTGCCACCCATGGGGGAGGTTGACATTCAGCCACGTAGCGAATGGTGGTAGTACTAGTGGTACCGTGCGCGGTGCACGGGGATGTAGAGCCGGTCCTGTGGGCGGCGACCCCTTGCCACATGTGGCACCAGCGTGTACGCATCCTTTAGCAGCAGAGGCAAAGGCAGGGGAGGCGTGCGGGACGAGCTGGCGTGGAGTTTGACCTTGCGGTTGTTGAAGAAACCCATGGCGAGCTTGCTAGGATTTGTTGTAGCCAGAGAGGGAGCGAGGGGAGCTAGATGTCGACGGGAGAAGTGGATGAGGCCGTCCCCCATAATTGCATTAAAAAGGACAAGCATGTCAGAGGCTTCCAGATGCTGCCATACGGGCCCGGGTTAGGTGGACTCGTTGACTACGACCATGGGGTAGATGTGCGGCCGATGCGTGAGCCTGAGGCGAACACCGAGCAAACACATGGCGCATCCCTCTCGTGTCCACGTCAATGCAAATCGGGCGCAATTATGGGCCGCAAATCCATCTAGGCGGACAGTGAGCAGACAACTTATGGGTTTGGGTCGTCGCGTTTCGCACGATGTTCTCATCCGTTTGGATGTAAACATACATGCGCAGACAGTTCGGGTCGGCACATTGGAGTTGCTCTAAGAGCATCTACAGCCGATATTACCAAATCCGGCACCCAATATGCCCGTGGATGCACTAGGGCGCGTCCGTGAATAGTGACCGACTAGTTCGGAAATTCTCGCCTCCACAACTGTGTACCTCATATATGGAATGCTATATCTATAGTATGCATGCAACATGATGATGAACTACTCTACGTGATGAAACAATGGACATAGATATTTGATGGGGGAACGAAGCATGAAAACTATAAATTTTCCTACAAACAACCAATATCTATCAAGGAGAAGCATAACAAAGAGATGGGAGAGTGTGTCTATGCACCCTCGTAGACCATTAAGCGAAAGCATATATCACACGATTGATGTATTCGTACTCGTCACGGTCCAATCGCGATCCAAACCAATGAAATACCGAACGGACATCACCTCCGTGTTCAGCTAAGTATGGCTCGATGACGTCTCCTCCTCCTTGATCCAACAAGCGAGGGAGGAGAAGTAGATGTATTGCTGGGAGCACGACAGGGTGACAGTGATGGTGGTGGAGTGATTCCGGCAGTGCTACACCAAGCGCTACCGAAATAACGAAGACGGAGGAGTTACGAAGTAATGGGAGAGAGGGCAGGCAAGGGCTTGTGTGTCCTCTTCGAGGCACCCCGTCCCCTATATATATAGGTGGAGGTGCGTGGTGGCTAGCCGTACAAGCCCTAGGGGTGCACCAAGGGGGAGGATTTGGACTCCTAGTCCAACTCCCTCCTTTTCCATACACACATGGACTTTCCACCTCTCCCAAGCCACATGGGCCTTGAGGGAGTTGTGCTCCTGGGCCAATAACACCGGAGCCTCCCCTCAGCCCATGCTAGCCCTTGGGACGTGGTGGAACCCTTGGTGGACTTCTGGACTCCTTCGGGAGTTTCCGGAACCTTCTAGAAGCTTCCCGGTATAATACCGAAAAACTAAAACCTTTTCCGAAACCATGAAAGCAACTTTCCATATATAATCTTTGCCTCCGAACATTCCGGAGCTCCTCGTGACGTCTAGGCTATCATCTGAGACTCCGAACAACATTCGGTAACCAACATGCATATCACAATATTACTCTAGCGTCACCGAACGTTAAGTGTACGGACCCTATGGGTTCGAGAATCATGTAGACATGATCGAGAGACCTCTCCGGTCAATAAACAATAGCGGAACTTGGATGCTCATATTGGTTCCTACATATTCCATGAAGATCTTTTATCAGTTGAACCATCGTTGACGCTCAAAAGTGGCACAATCATAAAAGTTGCTTTAAGCTATGTCAATATTAATTCAAACTTATGATTGGAAGTTACCATGGGATGGCTTTCTTCGAGAATATCAAGATGGATCTGAAAGTGGTCTAAAACGGAGCTGGGATGCAAAAGTTATGGCAAGTTCAGAGATGCTCATCAAGGTGACACCAGATTAAAGAATTGCTTGAAAACCTATTAAGGAGGCGTCAAATGGAAAAAGTTTAAACATGAAAGTTGTGCGCCTCATCGAAACGGTTGATTTTTATATGAAAAGTGTCTCAATCAGAGGTCGTATGCAAAAGTTAGATCCAAAAATGCGCGGTTGCATCAGGATGGCCAGACACTCCAGGAATGATCATCCGTGTTTTGGATTTCTCCGAGGATGGTGGGACACTCCGGGGATGTTAGGCCGAGTTTTGGATTTTTCTGCTGCAATTTGCAAACCCAACCGTTTTGGAAATTTGGATTCCGAGTTAGACCCGAACTATGGTTTTGAACGTGAATTCCAACCTTTCCTTGCCCGGAAGTCCATCCGCCTCTTATATACCTAAGGGGTTGTGACGCCCCCGACTCAATCATACACTAATCATACACGCAAAATGTGTACGATCAAGATCAGGGACTCATGGTAAGATATCACAACACAACTCTAGACACAAATTAAAATAATACAAGCTTTATATTACAAGCCAGTGGCCACAAGGGATCGAATACACAAGAGTCAGCGAAAGGAACAATATCTGAGTACAGACATGAGTTAAACAAGTCTGCCTTAAGAAGGCTAGCATAAAAGCAACAACAATTGAAAAGGCAAGGCCTCCTACCTGGGAGCTTCCTAACTACTCCAGGTCGTCAGCGGCTGTCACGTAGTAGTAGGCACCCTCGGGAGAGTAGTAGTCATCAGTGGTGTCTCCTAGCTCCTGGGATCCGTCATCTGGTTGCAACAATCGGGTATGGGGGAAAAAGAGGTAGCAAAGCAACAGTGAGTACTCATCCAAAGTACTCGCAAGACTTACATCAGATCAAAACTAAGTATGCATCTGTATCAGAGGAATGGGTTGTATCTGTGGACTAAACTGCAGAATGCCAGAAGAGAAGGGGAAAGCCTAGCCTATCGAAGACTAGAATCTTCAAGCAGCTCTAAGCATCTTGCAACATTAGAAGTGATAAGAGTGGCATATTATAATATTAGTTAGTATGTTGTAACATTTCCCAGAGATCACTTTCTCGACTCCCTGCGAGGAAACAGTCCCGGAGCCATCATATCCATTACATGCCTGAGCATCCAGTTCTAGTTGTATCGATCAGGATACAACTCCAAGCTTCCATTACCGTGGAGACAGCTATTGGAATAGATATAATACTTCCCTGCAGGGGTGCACCAACTTACCCAACATGCTCCATCAACTCCGACCGGACACACCATTAGGTCATGACCGGCCTCAGCCGATCAACACACCACATTCCTACCTAGGCTCAACAGAGAGGCCAACACGCCGGTCTACATCCTAAATGCGAAGGGGTGATGGTCCATCGCCCTTTGCAATCCTACACGCTGCGTATGCAACCGGTGAGCAGACCTAGCCTCCCTTATACAAGGCGAGGCATTCTAGTCCAACCCGGCGCGCGCTGCTCCATCGCTGACGTTTGTTGAGCTTTCGACTGTGTCACATCCCTAGCTGCTGGTAGTGCTCTAGGCTAGCTCATGTGTTGCATCATGTTTAAATTTTGCCTAAAATTGAAATGGGGATGCTCAACCCCTAGCATTAAATCAATTCAACTAGGGTCAAAATAAAATCTTTTTCAATGAACCCAAAATGACCTCTGAAAATGTTCATGATTTCTGGTAAAGGTGAAAACCTCTGCCAAAAATGATGCACATATTTCTAGGCCATTCTGGATTTTTGAATTAACACATATTGTATTTGAGTTGGAGCAAATATATGTTATATATATTTTTAATGCTTCAATAATTCTGATATTTTGTGAGGGGCTCTAGAATATTACTTTCAGTCCCTGCAAAAATTATTGGAAGAAACAAAAATGGTTTAGTGCTTGAACTAAATCAAAACAGATTGAAATAAATAGAAAACAACAATTAAAATAGAAACAAAGAAGGAGGGGGTACCTGTTACTTACCTGGCCCAGTAGAGAAGCTAGCCCACCAGGCCCATGTGCCAGTCATCCTCAACCTCGTGCCAGTGGGCACGAGGGTGTGTGGCCGCAGCGCGCCGGCACGCGTCCCGGCCACCTCCTGCTTGCCGCTTCCCCCTCGACGCCCTGGTGAAGCCACGACACCCCCCTGACCGCCCCCCCTCTCTCTCTGCACCCCCTCCTCCCCTCTGCTCTCTCTCCCTCTCGCGACCGAGCCGAGCTCGTCGCCGCCGCCGCCGCTACCGCGGCCGCAGTCATCCCGAAGCCTCACCGACGCCCCAGGAAGCTCCGCCCCGACCCCCTCTTCCTCCCCCACCGAGCCAAGCCCCTCGGGAAGCCCTGCTTCGCCTCCACGCCATCGTCTTCGTCCTCGACCGCCGCTGATGGTCACCGTCGATTCGTCGCCGTCCGAGCTTCCCCGAACACGCCGAGGCCACCACTGCACTCCACGTGAGCTCCTAATCATCCTCCCCCTCTCCGTTTTCTCTCTAACATGCCGTAGCCGCCGCGCCCCTCTTCCCCGACAGTACGCCGCCGCACAAGCTCATCGCCGACTAGGCTCCGGTGGCCATTTGGTCCCGTGCGTGCCTCCGTTGGGTTCGTGAGCTTTTGTAGAACACGTAGATGCTAACCATAGCTCCTCCCGTGCACGGTGTCGTCGTTTCCATCGACGCCCGAACTCCGGCCGCCGCCACAACCTCGCCTCCGGCGAACTCCGTCCACCCCCGCACCTCCCGTTGGTTCCCCTAGATGCGCGCGGGCACGGGCTATCCTCTGCTGCCCCTGGCGCGTCGATCCGTCGTCTCTGGCGCAACTCCGGCGAGCCACCGCCGCTCTGATCGTCGCCGTCGTCCAACCGCCGGCGCCTCTGACGTGAACCGTCATTAGCGGCTAATCCCCCCCCATTAACACACTAACAGACACTGACAGCGGGCCCCGTAGCGGGTCAAAGCCCGAGTCAACGCGGGATTAGCCCCTGTGTCGCTGACGTGTGGACCCCGCATGTCAGATTTGACCTGGACCTGGTCGTTGACTCGCTGACGTCATGCTGGCGTCAGGCTGACGCAATTAAATCATTTCTGGATTTAATTTAATTCTGAAATTCCAGAAAATGCCTAAAACTTCAATAAATCATAGAAAATTAACCGTAACTCCAAATTAAATAATTTATATATGAAAAATTATCAGAAAAATTCAAGGAATCCATCTGTACCATTTTCATGCATGTTAGAACAAGTTATCACTACTGTTTAGGGCAAATGAAGTGAATGACATTTGAATAATCACATATGGAGTTTGAATTTGAATCTTGTATTCAAACCAACTTCATTTAATCTGTTGCTAGTTGCATTAGCTCAAAACACATTCATTTTGCCATGTCATGATCATGCATCATATTGTGCATTGCATTGATTGTGTTCCTTTCTGTGTTGCCGGTATTTGTCCCCTCTCGATAGACGTGATACCGATGACGTGATCGTTGACACTGATGAAGACTCAATGTTATCTTCAGAAGTGCCAGGCAAGCAAAACCCCCCTTGTTCATTCCGATAAAATCCCACTCTCTCGCTCCTGCTCTCTTTTACTGCATTAGGACAACAACGACATATTTGATACTTGCTGCGGTAGCTGAACCCTTTATCCTTTGCATGACCTGTCATTGCCACAGTAAATAGATGAAACCCACTAGCATGAGTAGGAGTTGTTTGAGCCCTGATGTGCCTACTCATTCATGCTTGTTTGTCATGCCTGCTACTGCTTAGAGTTGAGTCAGGTCTGATTCATCAGGGATGAATCAGAGGCGTGTGAACATGTCCTTCTATGGGTGAACTAAGTGTGTGAACACGATTTGGTAAAGGTAGCGGTGAGAGGCCATGTAGGAGTACATGGTGGGTTGTCTCATTGCAGCCGTCCTCAGGAACTGAGTTCTGTGTTTGTGATCCATGATCAGTTACTACCACACATTGGGCTCCGGGCGCTCCAAGCTCTCTCGACTTATTAATCAACTTGATCTCTGTCCAGGAGTTGCAACTAGTTTCTGGTGTTTGTAGGTAGTGTTAGTAGTCTACCAAGTGGCACCCGGTACAGGTGGGCTTGGGACAGACTAGGCACAGTGGCACGGTGTACCAAGTGGCACCCGGTTGGTGGGCTTGGGAACCCTGCACACATCATTTGGGGCCGTGAGCGACACCCCGGCCGGATCTCCTTGCGGATGGAACCCGAATAGGCGATAAACCTGGACTAGAGACTTGTTCGGTTAGTCAGGTCGTGGCCGACTCCCTCGCCCGGCTTCCGCTTGAAGGTTGCCGAGGTACAAGACGTGTACAGGGCGGTAAGTGGCGAAAGCGTGTGTGAAGAAGTACACCCCTGCAGGGTTAACATCATCTATTCGAATAGCCGGATTCCTCGGATATGGAAACTTGGACCCCTTGCATAGTTCATAGACAAGTGAAAGTGGACACTCTAAAATACGCAAGATAAGCGTGAGTGCTATGGATGGCGTTCTCGTAGGGAGACGGGAGCGGATCCATAGTGGTGTATTGATATGGTGAATATGTGGACTCGTGTGCGCCACCTCAAAAGAGTTACTTGCAGTCATAGTTCAGGTTAGCCACCGAGTCAAAGCTGGCTTGCTGCAGTTAAACTCCACCACCCCCTTGTTGATAATGATGCATATGCAGTTAGTTCTGATGTAAGTCTTGCTGGGTACATTTGTACTCACGTTTGCCTATCTTATGTTTTTGCAGAGAGACTTCAGTCTCACTAGTAGTTCCACGTGGACTTCGACGTTTAGCTTGATACCTCAGCTACGATCTTGAGCCCTCGGCAGGATCTGGTAGATAGTCAGGCTTCTCAGCCTTTTTCATTTATAGATGTCTGTACTCAGACATGATAGCTTCCGCTTGTGTTTTGACTTGTATGCTCTGATTGTTGGGTCATGAGACCCATGTTTGTAATATCTCGCTCCTCGGAGCCTAATGAATAAATTACTTGAGTCGTAGAGTCATGTTGTGATGCCATGTTGTATTTGCACATATCGAGCATATTGTGTGTATGTTATTGAAATGCTTGGTATGTGTGGGATCTGACCTTCTAGTTGTTTATCTTTAGTAGCCTCTCTTACCGGGAAATGTCTCCTAGTGTTTCCACCGAGCCATGGTAGCTTGCTACTGCTCCGGAACACTTAGGCTGGCCGGCATGTGTCCTTCTTCGTTCCTGTGTCTGTCCCTTCGGGGAAATGTCACGCGATGAATACCGGAGTCCTGTTAGCCCGCTACAGCCCGGTTCACCGGAGTCCTGCTAGCCCAGTGCTACAGCCTGGATTCACTCGCTGATGACCGACACGTTCGATGCTGGGTCATGGATGCCTGTCCCTGTAAGTCTGTGCCGCTTTGGGTTTACGACTAGCCATGTCAGCCCGGGCTCCTTATCATATGGATGCTAGCGACACTGTCATATACGTGTGCCAAAAGGCGCAAACGGTCCCGGGCAAAGGTAAGGCGACACCCGTGGGAATACCGTGCGTGAGGCCGCAAAGTGATATGAGGTGTTACATGCTAGATCGATGTGGCATTGAGTCGGGGTCCTGACAGCATTGGTATCAGAGCTTGACTGCCTGTAGGATTACCAAGCCAAACTGGTCGAAGTTGAGTCTAGAAATTCTTTAGTTATATAAGGGAATTGATTGTGGGATGGAACGTAAGACTCTTTTTACTCCTTATACCTCATGGCCTTCTGATCTGAGTCATCATCTTCTCCTCTACGGGGATTACGAATTAGGCTATCTCTTCTTTCTATCAGGATCACGTGTTACTAATCCGTAGACTTATAAGATTGTTAATTCAAGCCTCAGTTCAGTTCCTACTATCTTCTGTATGTTAACTGTTGATCTCGAAACCTTGATATTGTGCTTCTGAGTGGTTATGCCACCATTTTTGTGAATGTCTCAAATCTTTTGAAGCATTTACAGCCGTCATGCTGTCCGAGTCATCCCAGGTTTCTAAAATAGTCGGATGCATTTGCAAATCCCTTCCTTCTGTTTCCAATGTGCCTTTGGTCAGATTAATCACACAAATCAGTGAGTTGAGGTACTTTATTGCCTTGACATATATGTTGGAGCTAGTATTATGACCCTAGGTGTCTTAGGGGATCATCTAGTAATTTAGCCATGATTTGTGTTCCCAGTGTGATGATTCTGACCATCATTCCCGAAAGCATCCCGTGATGCCATTTAGTTAGTAGGTATTCTATTCCTGGGTTTCTGAGCCCGAGATTCACCCTACTTACATCATGTTGATAATTGCTAGCTCCTTTAGGATATTAGTAACCTTGTGATAGTCCTCGAGGTCCGTGGTATTTCCTTCTTCCAATTACCATGAACCACTCTTGGCAAGAGTTCTTCTGAACCAAAAGATCACAACCAGAGTGCTCTTGATGAGTTCTCCATGCTATATTGTGACTCTGCCAGCTCAACCTTTCTGCATGGGTTATCCGGAAGAAATATGTTGAACTTGGTTCGACATACTAACCTATGCATCCACAACTCAGAAAATTATATGTTCCTTTGAGTTGTTCTCCTTAGTTGCATTCTGACCCTCGTCTATCAATTGATACTCAAGAGTATGCGTGCGTTCGTTTATCGATGCCTATTACTCTTGTGATCCGTCAAGCCATTCTATCGCAGAATGACTAGGAGAAACAAACTCCAGTACCTCATTCATATCTAGGATTGGGTCAAAGTAGTTGTATTCCGCAGATCATATGCCAATCCAGCTTTTGGTTCTGTTCTACCTTGGAGTATTACCCCCTTTATGTCAGAGTTGTCATGAGAACTGCACCAACTCTCATGAATTTTGACGTAGTGATACTTCTCACCATCATTAGTCATTCCCCGGCCCTCGTGTTGATGCAACCGGAATACCGACAAATGAATTGTGATGTGTGAAATCAATACTCCTAGCAACCTCGTTGCTTGGTAGTTAAAGGATAATAATTTTATTCTTAGTATGTTGGTTATTGAATCACCATTCTGGGATTGATCGTGCTACCTAGTCCTTATTTTCTGGTGCACTCTTTGATTGATGAGTTAGGATTTTGTCAAGTCCTCGCTCATTTGATCATATCATCTTGCCCTGAAAAGCAAGATTGTTCTCGAGCTTAGTAACATATCGGTGGTTCGTGATTTCCGAAGATCTTCTCGGAAGTATTACCAGGTTGTCCCCTGACCGCTATGTTGAGCCCATTGACAACATCCTTATCTCCTCCATGATTTTGAAGAACACTAAGCTAGTGTTGGAAACTTGTGTAAGCATTTTCTTCATGCCCCGTTCATGAAGTATATGTTTGGATGGAAGAAGTGACTTCCTTTGATTCACGTGCATTTGATGTAAGTTGCCGTCGTGAATTCGAGAAAGTTTGTTTTTGCTCCTCTGGAATCATCCCAAGTCCGTCATGCATGTGCGAAGTATTCTATGGTCTGATAGACTGATCATCTTCATCCCATATGTATCCCTAGCACACCAAGCCACTGAGTGATTTGTTCAAGGAAAAGGAGTTGCTGTGCAAATACTAGTTCATGCACAAGATTCCTATATCCTCAATGATGGTTCCTTACCAGAACTCGGTAGTGTTTTATTGTAAGACTACCATGTGATCATGTTTGTCTGGGACAACGTGTTCACATGTTTGTAGCAGAACCAGCTCATGTTTTGGAGCTTACTATCGTAGTTCATTTCCCGAGAATCTCGCAACGTCATCTCGTCGATTTGTGTTGCAAACTTTCGTTTTTTTCCTAGACTCGATGAGTCTGGAATATCCTGACACCAACCAGATCTGAATCTCAGGCAGATATGATGGTTGGAACATTTCCCAAGACTTATAATATTGGTCTCGCGATAACCGGTAGAGTGGATATCGTGGCCAACACACCCAGCCGGAAGACCTGTTATTATAATGTCTTGATTGAGGAAGTTGGCCACCTCCCCATAGGGATTTCCTAGGATTTACTCCCTAGTTGCCCCTATGGATTCTTGAGCTCCCGAAGTCCGACTTTTTTTACTTGTTGTTCCAGTTATCAAACCATATCTATGAATGGGTTACACTAGCACATCAAGGAGAACATTAGGAGCGGAGTGCTAAATGTGTCTCGGTCGATCATCCAGATTTTATTTGCTTGGCCTCGCTAAGGTGAAATCCGAGAAAGTGTTATCCTCCTTTGCATCTGCATCGTCCATCGCTATTCATCATGGTAGTATGTTGTGTTGCCAGGATCCTTGACACGGATGTTGGTAAAACCTTGATGATTATGGAAATGCTCAAGTTCTTGAGAGCACGCACAAGCACTACGTGTTATCATCGGCACTAATTGGGATTCCTCTCAGTTTCCTCGGCAATGCTATGATCTTTTCAAACAGTGAATTCACTCTCTGTTGTTGGGTTCTTCCCCAGTTACCAGAATCATTCCCAGTATTTGCATTTTGTTCCCAGCTTGCACCGTCAATGTGCCATTCTACCATGGGTCTCTTCCATTTCCGGTGGTAAGCAAAATTCATCCATTACGTTGTCTTCAACAAGGTAATCCACATCATCCAAGTCCGAGTATGCCATTCTACCGACCCCGCCAATCGATTGCTGTGATTTGCCTTAGGCTGATATAGAGAGTCTCAATGATCTCTATATCAAAGGTAATTCTTTTTGCCACTTAAGATAATAATTTACGAATCACCCTTCTCCAGGATGTTTCGTCGTGGTATCATGGCAATTCAACTCCTCGCTACGTTGACAACCGATCGCCATATTCTTAAGTCTGGAATTGTTGTCCACCTAGTGAACCTTGTCACCTGCTCCACTCCATCCCTCTAGAGGTATGCTTCGTCTCTCAGCTCGAGAGATGTTGCTATGTCACATTCCGGGAGTTAATCCTGAGTTGTTCGACCTTCGAGAAGACCGATCCTTCCAGAGTTTTCCTTTCCTCTTCTTGTCATGTTAGTTGGAGTTCTCAGAGCAAGACTTCGAGACAATGGTGGTGAACGAATCAACGTCCATTTGAAGTGCAACTGGATCGTGAAGATTATGCTAGTTTGCGTTTCCCCTTTCACCTTACCCTACGCTTGAATCTCGAGACGAGATTCTTGTTTAGTGGGGGTGAGTTGTCACATCCCTAGCTGCTGGTAGTGCTCTAGGCTAGCTCATGTGTTGCATCATGTTTAAATTTTGCCTAAAATTGAAATGGGGATGCTCAAACCCTAGCATTAAATCAATTCAACTAGGGTCAAAATAAAATCTTTTTCAATGAACCCAAAATGACCTCTGAAAATGTTCATGATTTCTGGTAAAGGTGAAAACCTCTGCCAAAAATGATGCACATATTTCTAGGCCATTCTGGATTTTTGAATTAACACATATTGTATTTGAGTTGGAGCAAATATATGTTATATATATTTTTAATGCTTCAATAATTCTGATATTTTGTGAGGGGCTCTAGAATATTACTTTCAGTCCCTGCAAAAATTATTGGAAGAAACAAAAATGGTTTAGTGCTTGAACTAAATCAAAACAGATTGAAATAAATAGAAAACAACAATTAAAATAGAAACAAAGAAGGAGGGGGTACCTGTTACTTACCTGGCCCAGCAGAGAAGCCAGCCCACCAGGCCCATGTGCCAGTCATCCTCAACCTCGTGCCAGTGGGCACGAGGGTGTGTGGCCGCAGCGCGCCGGCACGCGTCCCGGCCACCTCCTGCTTGTCGCTTCCCCCTCGACGCCCTGGTGAAGCCACGACACCCCCCTGACCGCCTCTCTCTCTCTCTCTGCACCCCCTCCTCCCCTCTGCTCTCTCTCCCTCTCGCGACCGAGCGGAGCTCGTCGCCGCCGACGCCGCTACCGCGGCCGCAGTCATCCCGAAGCCTCACCGACGCCCCAGGAAGCTCCGCCCCGACCCCCTCTTCCTCCCCCACCGAGCCAAGCCCCTCGGGAAGCTCTGCTTCGCCTCCAGGCCATCGTCTTCGTCCTCGACCGCCGCTGATGGTCGCCGTCGATTCGTCGCCGTCCGAGCTTCCCCGAACACGCTGAGGCCACCACTGCACTCCACGTGAGCTCCTAATCATCCTCCCCCTCTCCGTTTTCTCTCTAACATGCCGTAGCCGCCGCGCCCCTCTTCCCCGACAGTACGCCGCCGCACAAGCTCATCGCCGACGAGGCTCCGGTGGCCATTTGGTCCCGTGCGTGCCTCCGTTGGGTTCGTGAGCTTTTGTAGAACACGTAGATGCTAACCATAGCTCCTCCCGTGCACGGTGTCGTCGTTTCCATCGACGCCCGAACTCCGGCCGCCGCCACAACCTCGCCTCCGGCGAACTCCGTCCACCCCCGCACCTCCCGTTGGTTCCCCTAGATGCGCGCGGGCACGGGCTATCCTCTGCTGCCCCTGGCGCGTCGATCCGTCGTCTCTGGCGCAACTCCGGCGAGCCACCGCCGCTATGATCGTCGCCGTCGTCCAACCGCCGGCGCCTCTGACGTGAACCGTCATTAGCGGCTAATCCCCCCCCATTAACACACTAACAGACACTGACAGCGGGCCCCGTAGCGGGTCAAAGCCCGAGTCAACGCGGGATTAGCCCCTGTGTCGCTGACGTGTGGACCCCGCATGTCAGATTTGACCTGGACCTGGTCGTTGACTCGCTGACGTCATGCTGGCGTCAGGCTGACGCAATTAAATCATTTCTGGATTTAATTTAATTCTGAAATTCCAGAAAATGCCTAAAACTTCAATAAATCATAGAAAATTAACCGTAACTCCAAATTAAATAATTTATATATGAAAAATTATCAGAAAAATTCAAGGAATCCATCTGTACCATTTTCATGCATGTTAGAACAACTTATCACTACTGTTTAGGGCAAATGAAGTGAATGACATTTGAATAATCACATATGGAGTTTGAATTTGAATCTTGTATTCAAACCAACTTCATTTAATCTGTTGCTAGTTGCATTAGCTCAAAACACATTCATTTTGCCATGTCATGATCATGCATCATATTGTGCATTGCATTGATTGTGTTCCTTTCTGTGTTGCCGGTATTTGTCCCCTCTCGATAGACGTGATACCGATGACGTGATCGTTGACACTGATGAAGACTCAATGTTATCTTCAGAAGTGCCAGGCAAGCAAAACCCCCCTTGTTCATTCCGATAAAATCCCACTCTCTCGCTCCTGCTCTCTTTTACTGCATTAGGACAACAACGACATATTTGATACTTGCTGCGGTAGCTGAACCCTTTATCCTTTGCATGACCTATCATTGCCACAGTAAATAGATGAAACCCACTAGCATGAGTAGGAGTTGTTTGAGCCCTGATGTGCCTACTCATTCATGCTTGTTTGTCATGCCTGCTACTGCTTAGAGTTGAGTCAGGTCTGATTCATCGGGGATGAATCAGAGGCGTGTGAACATGTCCTTCTATGGGTGAACTAAGTGTGTGAACACGATTTGGTAAAGGTAGCGGTGAGAGGCCATGTAGGAGTACATGGTGGGTTGTCTCATTGCAGCCGTCCTCAGGAACTGAGTTCTGTGTTTGTGATCCATGATCAGTTACTACCACACATTGGGCTCTGGGCGCTCCAAGCTCTCTCGACTTATTAATCAACTTGATCTCTGTCCAGGAGTTGCAACTAGTTTCTGGTGTTTGTAGGTAGTGTTAGTAGTCTACCAAGTGGCACCCGGTACAGGTGGGCTTGGGACAGACTAGGCACAGTGGCACGGTGTACCAAGTGGCACCCGGTTGGTGGGCTTGGGAACCCTGCACACATCATTTGGGGCCGTGAGCGACACCCCGGCCGGATCTCCTTGCGGATGGAACCCGAATAGGCGATAAACCTGGACTAGAGACTTGTTCGGTTAGTCAGGTCGTGGCTGACTCCCTCGCCTGGCTTCCGCTTGAAGGTTGCCGAGGTACAAGACGTGTACAGGGCGGTAAGTGGCGAAAGCGTGTGTGAAGAAGTACACCCCTGCAGGGTTAACATCATCTATTCGAATAGCCGGATTCCTCGGATATGGAAACTTGGACCCCTTGCATAGTTCATAGACAAGTGAAAGTGGACACTCTAAAATACGCAAGATAAGCGTGACTGCTATGGATGGCGTTCTCGTAGGGAGACGGGAGCGGATCCATAGTGGTGTATTGATATGGTGAATATGTGGACTCGTGTGCGCCACCTCAAAAGAGTTACTTGCAGTCGTAGTTCAGGTTAGCCACCGAGTCAAAGCTGGCTTGCTGCAGTTAAACTCCACCACCCCCTTGTTGATAATGATGCATATGCAGTTAGTTCTGATGTAAGTCTTGCTGGGTACATTTGTACTCACGTTTGCCTATCTTATGTTTTTGCAGAGAGACTTCAGTCTCACTAGTAGTTCCACGTGGACTTCGACGTTTAGCTTGATACCTCAGCTACGATCTTGAGCCCTCGGCAGGATCTGGTAGATAGTCAGGCTTCTCGGCCTTTTTCATTTATAGATATCTGTACTCAGACATGATAGCTTCCGCTTGTGTTTGACTTGTATGCTCTGATTGTTGGGTCATGAGACCCATGTTTGTAATATCTCGCTCCTCGGAGCCTAATGAATAAATTACTTGAGTCGTAGAGTCATGTTGTGATGCCATGTTGTATTTGCACATATCGAGCATATTGTGTGTATGTTATTGAAATGCTTGGTATGTGTGGGATCTGACCTTCTAGTTGTTTATCTTTAGTAGCCTCTCTTACCGGGAAATGTCTCCTAGTGTTTCCACCGAGCCATGGTAGCTTGCTACTGCTCCGGAACACTTAGGCTGGCCGGCATGTGTCCTTCTTCGTTCCTGTGTCTGTCCCTTCGGGGAAATGTCACGTGATGAATACCGGAGTCCTGTTAGCCCGCTACAGCCCGGTTCACCGGAGTCCTGCTAGCCCAGTGCTACAGCCTGGATTCACTTGCTGATGACCGACACGTTCGATGCTGGGTCATGGATGCCTGTCCCTGTAAGTCTGTGCCGCTTTGGGTTTACGACTAGCCATGTCAGCCCGGGCTCCTTATCATATGGATGCTAGCGACACTGTCATATACGTGTGCCAAAAGGCGCAAACGGTCCCGGGCAAAGGTAAGGCGACACCCGTGGGAATACCGTGCGTGAGGCCGCAAAGTGATATGAGGTGTTACATGCTAGATCGATGTGGCATTGAGTCGGGGTCCTGACAGACTGATACATACGACGTAGAGTGCCCATACTTATTCCACGTGGTGGTTAGTGCGAAAAAAGGCCAGAGGCCTACTCGGGTCAAATATCCAAACCATTAGTGTCTTGATAGTGCGGTAACAATCAATGATCCACGATATGTGGTCCTGTCGCCCCGTCTCATGGACTTGTGGCAAGGGCTAAGAATGCCCGACCGCGCGGCATGGAAAACTTGCGGGTATCCTCCAGATCAACCCAACTTCACATCACTCATGGGTACCCCTCGGGGCGGACCCGATGTCATCATGGCTCTGTGGTAAGTCAAAGTAACTGTGTGTCTAAAACAGCAAGGGGGATATCTGAGGAATCACCCTCGATGGATTCCCACTCGATGTAACCATCAAGATGGACTTGGAGGAATCACCCTCGTTGGTCCATACTTGAGGGGTTGCACGACAGAGTCATTATCGGGAGTGGTCAAGGAGGAATCACCCTCGATGACCATGACCGAATAGCTACACTATAGGGTTAACATCAGAAGTGATGATGAGGTATCACCCTCGACACTCGATAGTAACTCTGCAGAGTCATACAACTAAGGGGGGGGGTGATGTGCGGTGTCGGGGCCTGGACATCGATCACGTTGATCGAGTAATCGAACATAAAGTGGGGCAACTGGGACAAGGTGGGGGTCACTCATGGATCTCTAACCAACCTATACTAAGCAGTTTAGAATAAGTAGGTAAGGTATAAAAGCAGGTAACAAAAACAGGCTATGCATCAGAATAGGATCATACAAAAAGCAGTAGCAGTTCTAATGCAAGCATGAGAGGGAAATAAATGGGCGATATCGGAATGCTCAAGGGGGGTTTGCTTACCTGGAAGCTTTGCTGCAAAAGAAGGGTCGTCGACGTGGTAGTCGATCACAGGGGCAGCATCAGTCTTGGGGTCTACCGGAGAGAAGATGGGGAAGAAATAGTAAATACAGAGCAAACAGATGCATCACTAAGCATGACATGACGATAGGCAGAGCTAGGGTTGACCTAACGTTGTGCTACACGCTGTAGACGGAGGGGGAAAACATCCAAGGATGATTTCCCAATGTTAGACGGATTCCGGACAGACGAAAGAGGGGGTACGGTTCCATGTTCAGCATGCTAGGATCATGTGACAGATGAACGGACAGCGTATTCGGATTCGCTGGATTTTTCTAATCAACTTTCATGTAGAAAATATTTTCATCCGAGATACGGTTTATTTTCTACGATTTTCTAAAGATTTAAACATTGTCTGGAATTATTTAAATTAACAAAAATTCATTATGACATCAGCATTGCGTGGGGATGACGTCAGCAGTCAACAGACTCGCTGACCAGGGTCAAACCAGACTTGTGGGTCCAGTGGGACCCACATGTCAGGCTCTGTTAGTCTAATACTAATTTAAACTAAATTAACAATCTAATTAGAGGGGTGGGCCCCTGGTGTTAGTGACTAACTAATGATTAAAACTAATTAACAGATTAATTGATAGATTTATTTATTTATAAAACATTTTAAACAAGTGGGGCCCACACGTCAATCTCACTGGGTAGCCCACTCAGTAGTTGCCTGGGTCAACCCAGTCAAATGGGGCACCCGGGCCCACTGGTCAGCGACCTAGGGCCGGGGCCCACTGTGCCACATCGGCGTCGGCGTCGGAGAGAGCTCCGGCGACCAAATCCTTGATGGAGCATCACCGGACTTCGCTGGAAAAACGCTACGGGGCACGGGGCGAGGTGCGGCTAGGCGCGTTCGATCGGGCGTTCGACGCCGCATCCATCTAGGGTGGCGGCGCGGCCCATAACGGGCTGGAACAATGGTGGCGAGAGGCGGGGCTGTTGCGAGAGATCGGGTATCGATGGAAAGGAGCTAGAGGGCACGGGGAGGATCGATCGTGAGCTCGTTGCGCTCCTAGGAGCACCAGGAGCACGACGGAGGCCTCAGGCAAGCGCGACAAGAACCATGGCCACGACGACGAGGTGATTTACAGCGACGAGCTCTCGGCAATGGAGACGAGGTAGCTACGGTGCACGAGGGGTCAACGAAGAGGAGCAAGGGACGACGAAGCTCACCGTGTGGCTCACACGTAGGCCCGTGACGGTTTAGGAGCTACAGAGGTGGCGTCGGAGACCAAGGAGGCGGTGACGATCGAAGATGGGGAACGGCGGATTCCTGGTGCTTCAGTGCCTCTAGGCTCCAGCTGCGGCCACCAGACATTGAGGAGGACGATGACGAAGACGACAGACGCGTCGATGAAGCGATGCGGTGGCTGTGGCTGCAGAGACGACCGAGGCACGGCGGTGACCTCGTCGGCCTCCTCTCCAAAACAAAGGAGAGGGAGAGAGAGAGGACAAGGGGGGGTGGCAGGTGAGTGGGGGAGTGGGGGAGGGGATCGAGCGGGTACGGCCTACCATATCCCCTCGTCGGAGCCGGCGAGGGGGTCTGGTGGAGACACGCGTGCGCGCAGTCGCTCGTATAGTGGTGAGGGGAAGAAGACAAGGGGAGTAAGGTGGGCCGGGCCAGTGCAATGGGCTAAGGCCCAGGGGCAGGGGGGCTTTCTCTCTCTCCTCTGATTTTCCTTTTTCCTTTTTCTTTTTTGCAGCTTTTGCATTTTCTTTTAGCCACTAATGAATTTTGTGAAATATGTAGCTGGTCCCAATAGTTAGTATGCATTGATCCTTACTGCCACAAAAATTTTGGGAATGTTTTGAATCCCTTTGGATTTATTCAAAAAGAAAAGGGCATTTTAAAATACTGTTTTGGCTCTATTAAAAAGCATTAGGCCCATTTAGAGTTGATGATGATGTTGTGTTCCTTAACAGCAAAGAGTTTTGAATTATTTGCTAAAAGATCAACATTTTTCCAACAAGTTTTGATCAACTTCATTTTGCACTTTGAAATTGAATAGAATTCAGAGAAGGAATTTGAAATGAGATATTATCCCAACATGATTATCATTGCAAATCTCAGTAGCTTAGCATCATCATGATGGATTACTGTAGCACCATTACATAGGGGTGTTACAATTCTCCCCCTCTAAAAGAAATTCTCGTCCCGATAATTAAGAGGTAGAAGGGAAAAGATCAGGATATTCAACACGAAGGTTATCCTCGCGTTCCCAAGCGGCTTCATCTTTAGTATGATTTGAACATTGCACCTTGAGGAACTTGGTAACCTTCTAGCGGGTTAGACATTCAGCTTCTTCAAGAATGCGGCTCGGATGCTCTTTATAAGTGAGATCATCTTGCACTTCAATCAGTTCTGGATCCACTTCACATTTCTGATCCTTGAAGCATTGATGAAGTTGCGACACGTGGAAGACGTCATGGACGTGAGAGAACTGAGGTGGCAACTCCAATTGATAAGCCACCAGTCCACGACGGGCGAGAATGCATAAGGGACCAATGTAGCGCGGAGCTAGCTTGCCCTTGATTCCGAACCGATGGGTGCCTCTCAAAGGAGTGACACATAGATAAGCTTCTTCACTAGGTTGATAAGTTGAACCCCAGTGTTTACGACCATAATTGCTCTTTTGGCGGGACTGGGTCGCCTTGAGATTATCCCGGACAATGCGAACCTGCTCTTTAGCTTGTTGAATAATGTCTGGACCAATGAGCACCCGTTCCCCAGTTTCTGACCAATTCACAGGGGTTCGATACTTACGTCCATAGAGCACTTCAAAGGGTGCCATCTTCAAGCTCGCTTGATAACTGTTGTTATAAGAGAACTCCTCTTAAGGGAGAGATTCTTCCCACTTCTTGCCGAAATAAATAACACAAGCCCAAAGCATGTCTTCAAGAATTTGATTGACTTGCTTGACTTGGCCTTGGGATTGGGGATGATAAGCAGTGCTACAGGTAATATGAGTTCCCATTGCTGCTTGGAAACTATCCCAGAACTTTGAAGTGAATATACTACCGCGGTCTGAACTGATCTCCTTCGGAATCCCGTGGAGTGACACAATTTGGGAGATATACAAGTTTGCTAACTGACTAGCAGTGATTGTCTCCTTGACTGGCAGAAATTGAGCAACCCTCCAGAATTGGTCGATGACGACAAAGATAACATCGTTACCTTTCTGAGACTTGGGAAGGCCAATGACAAAGTCCATCTGAATCTTATCCCATTTCCATTCAGGGATAGGGAGAGGTTGTGGAAGTCCAGCCGGTTTCTGATGTTCTGCTTTGACGCGTCGGCAAATGTCACATTCTTCAATATATCGAGCAATGTCTTGCTTCATTTTAGACCACTAGTGCTTCTGGCGGATGTCTAGATACATCTTAGTACTTCCCGGATGAATAGAGAGAGGGGTGTCATGTGCTTCTTTCATCTCCTTCTTTGTCATAAGATCAAACCGGGGTACTACAATACGATCTCTGAAGTATAAGGTTCCATCTTCACCAAGTGAGAAATCTCTGAATTTCTCTAAGGCAAGATCCCTTTTCATCAAATCAACTAGCCTTCAGCAGGGTTGGTTCCAGGACAAGGTTATTCAGAGAACCCTGTGGAACTAGTTGAAGGTTCAGCTTGCATAGCTCTTCATAAAGGCGGGGTTGAGATTTGAAGACCATGTGATTATTGCAATAAGACTTGGGGCTCAGGGCACCGACCATTACATTAGCTTTGCCAGGGGTGTAGGATATACTGCAGTTGTAGTTAGCAATAGATTCCATCCATCGCTGCTGACGGAGGTTCAGATCTGGCTGAGTAAATAGGTACTTCAGACTCCGATGATCGGTGAAGATCTCGCAACGATTACCGAGAAGGTACTGTCACCATAGCTTTAGTGCATAGATAACCGCAGCAAGCTCGAGTTCATGAACTGGGTAGTTCTCTTCGTGAGGACGCACTTGACGGGAGGCATAAGCAATCACCTTGCGCTCTTGCATTAGGACACATACTAATCCTTGACGTGAAGCGTCACAATAGATGACGAAGTCCTTGCGAGAATTAGGGGGAGCAAGCACTGGGGCAGATGTCAGCTTGTCCTTGAGTGCCTAGAAACTTTCCTGACACTTATCAATCCAATCAAACTTAACACCTTTGTGTAGCAGATTGGTTAGTGGCTTGGCGATCTTGGAGATGTTCCCAATGAAACGGTGGAATAGCTGGCAAGTCCGAGAAAGCTTCCGACTTGCTTGACAGTCTTCGGAGGGGTCCAGTCAAGAATATCATGAACTCGCTCTGGGTTGACGGCAATACCATCCTTGGAGATTACATGACCAAGGTAGGTTACTTTAGGAAGACAAAATTCACACTTGGAATACATGGCATAAAGTTGATGTTCTCGAAGCTTCTCTAGAACAAGTCGAAGATGTTCATCATGTTCTTCTTTGTTCCTCGAATATACCAGGATATCATCCAGATAGACTATGACGAACTTGTCGAGTTAATCCATGAATATGTAGTTCATCAGACGAGAGAAAGTAGCTGGAGCATTGGTTAAACCGAATGACATGACGGTGTAATCATATGAACCATATCGAGTAACGAAGGCGGTCTTGGGAATATCCTCTTCACGAACACGGATCTGGTTGTAACGCAACCTCAAGTCAAGTTTAGAGAATATCGATGAACCAGCCAGTTGATCATACAGATCATTGATCCGAGGAACGGGATATTTGTTCTGAATTGTAGCTTGGTTGATAGGACGGTAGTCTTGGATGAAATGGTTCATTCCATCCTTCTTCTTGATGAATAGGGAAGGTGCTCCCCAAGCAGAGGAACTTGGACGAATGAAACCCTTGCAAAGAGATTTGTCGATTTCCTCCTTAAGTTCAAGGAGTTCATGAGGCGGCATCTTGTAGGGTCATTTGGCGATAGGAATAGTGCATGGTTTCAAGTTGATGATGAACGCCCTCGATGCGGCTATATCTCCCACATGTCGAAGCATGACTTAGAGGCATAACTGCATTGAAAGCAATGTCGCAAGTGAGGTAATCTTCACAACAACCCATGTAATACAATAAGGGAAAATGATACATAGTTGTCTTACACTCGCCACGTCACACAAATACATAAATAACATTACATTCATCCAAATACACTCAAGGTCCGACTACAGAACCAAAGTGAAGATAAACCCCAAATGCAACATAGTCCCCGATCGACCCAACTGGGCACCACTACTGATCATCTGGGAAAGACACGTAGTAACGCCGAGAGTCTTCATCGAACTCCCACTTGAGCTCGATCATATCATCTGGAGCAGTATCATCGGTCCCTGCATCTGGTTTTGGAAGGAATCTGTGAGTCACGGGGACTCAGCAATCTCACACCCTCGCGATCAAGACTATTTAAGCTTATGGGAAGGGTAAAAGTATGATGTGGAGCTGCAGTAAGTGACTAGCATATATGGTGGCTAACATACGCAAAAGAAAGCGAGAAGAGAAGACAAAGGCATGGTCAATGATCTATGATCAAGAAGTGATCCTAGAACAACCTACGACAAGCATTACTCCAACACCGTGTTCACTTCCCGGACTCCACCGAGAAGAGACCATCACGGTTACACACACGGTTGATGCATTTTAATTAAGTTAAGCTTCAGGTTATCTACAACCGGACATTAACAAATTCCCATCTTCCCATAACCGCATGCACGGCTTTCGAAAGTTCAAATCCCTGTAGGGGAGTCCCAACTTAGCCCATCACAAGCTCTCACGGTTAATGAAGGATATTCCTTCTCCAAAGACAATCCGATCAGACTCGGCATCCCAGTTACAAGACATCCTCGACAATGGTAAAACAAGTCCAGCAACACCGCCCGAATGTGCCGACATATCCCGATAGGAGCTGCACATATCTCGTTCTCAGGGCACACTCAGATGAGCGCTCCATACAACTAAAACCAAACCTCAAGTTTCCCCGAGGGGGCGCTACAAAGGGCTCTAGTTTGGACCAACACTCAGAGGAGCACTGGCCCGGGGGGTTTAATAAAGATGACCCTTGGGCAGGCCTACCCAAGGGAAAGAAAAGGCTAGGTGGCGAATGGTGGCATTGCCGGAAGAGTTTTATTCAAGGCAAACTGTCAAGGGGTTCCCATTATAACCCAACCGTGTAAGGAACGCAAAATCCGGGAACATAGTACCGATATGACGGAAACTAGGGCGGCAAGAGTGGAACAAAACACCAGGCATAAGGTCGAGCCTTCCACCCTTTACCAAGTATATAGATGCATTAATTAAATGAGAGATATTGTGATATCCCAACAAATATCCATGTTCCAACATGGAACAAACTCCAATCTTCACCTGCAACTAGCAACGCTATAAGAGGGGCTGAGCAAAGCGGTAACATAGCCAAGCAACGGTTTGCTAGGACAAGGTAAGTTAGAGGTTTGACATGGCAATATTGGAGGCATGATAAGAAAGTGGTAGGTATCATAGCATAGGCATATCAAAAGAGCGAGCATCTAGCAAGCAAAGATAGAAGTGATTTTGAGGGTATGGTCATCTTGCCTGAAATCCCGCAAGGAAGAAGAACGAGTCCATGAAGAAGACAAACGGACGTAGTCGAACGGGTCCTCATAAACACGATGTTATCGGAACCAACCCGAAGAAGCAACACCGGAAAAAAGCACACAGCATAGTAAACAACCAACACATGAACATGGCATGATATGCGGGATGCGGTATGTGATGCATATGCATGATTTGGAAAGGAATGATTGAACCTGGCCTCAACTTGGAAATCCAAGAGTGCCACTGGAAAGTGGGGTGGATTTCGGTCGAAATCGATATAAAGATCGCCGGAATCGGATGCACGGTTTGGAAATGGCAAGCAAAACAAATATGGCACCGGTCTGCGATTAACAGCACGAGACCATCTAAATGCATCAAGATAAAAAAGCTACTACACTCAAACATAACAACAAAATACATGAAAGGGATCCACTCAAGATGCTTGAAAAAATATGAACACTGAGCTACGGCTAATTCACTCATTAACAGGTTCAAACAAGCATGGCAAAAGTGCAAATGATAACAGGTTTCAGACTTAGTAAAATTAACAGCATGTCATGAATTTAACATTAGGATGCAATGTTTAGAGCAAGATAACTACATGCTACAGGCACTTATCATGGCAAAGCAAGGCATGACATGAAACTACTCAATGCATACAACAAAAGTCGCTTAGTGACCATGAGCCAAAAGGGATCAGAAAATACAATTTCAAGCATGTGAAAATAGCAATTAACGAGAACAGATTCAGACTTAGTGAAAAACTGGAGCATGGCAAAACAGATAACGAGTAGGCATGTTTACGAGCTTGATGCACTCACTACGAGGCATTGCATGACAAACTAAGCATACACCCTGTAAGTAGACATGGCATATAAGCTAGACATGGCAAGAACGACAATATAGCATGCACGGATCAACTACAACAAGCTTGGCAAAATTGCTAAACATGTTAACAATCTGCCAGGAACATTTTATAGCAAAAGTAGAGCTCGATTGACTCAAGCTAGGGTGCTCTATAATTGCAAACAAAGACATGGATGGATAGAGCACAACATTATCTACAAAACATCCTTAGTAATCATGCTCAAAAGAGGCATAGATCTCTCCGTAGCAACATGAACACATGGCATAAAAATAATAACAGGACAAAGAGTTAGAATATTTCTAAGTCCCTGAAATCAGCAACATTTAGTAAGCTACTTTGCATGCTTGTGGTAGTCACCACAGAGATCACAAAAATACATGGCATACACCCCTGTAAAGATGGCATGGCATAGTTCAAAACACATGTAGAGCTCAGGATCATAGCATGCACACATTAATCATGGCAAAAATGACAAAAGTGCATATGCTGATACAGATCTGAAACTAACATCACATGACCCTCTTCCAACAGCATTTCGGGCTTCAAGATGAGCTCAAATGAAAATGATGCAATGATATGAAATGGAGTACTCGTCGAGACGAACATTTCGATATGCTACACGCGCAAAACGGGGCCACGGATGCAGAGTTATGACATGATAAAATGCCCAAAAATACTGGGGACTTAGCAGATTTTTAGGCGAGCGAGACAGCTAAAGTACGCACCAAGCGATGGATAGAGGAGTCTCGCTCACCCTATGTCTTGGGCCAGATATGGAGAGGAGGCAGGCGGGCCGGGTGGATCTGGGCTGGATTTGGCCTACGAGGCCCACGCGGAGGGTCAACGCGGCCGTCGTCGTCTCCCTCGATCCCGACCGGATCGGGGAGGCAAGGGTGGCGACGGCGGTTCCCACCGGCGAGGCGAGGCGGTGAAGGAGGGGGCTGTGCCGGCGAGGGGCTGAGGCAACGGGCACGAAAGTAAAGGCGCAGTGGGCGGTGGGGTCCGATGACTTGCTGACCGGCGATGGGATGTCGACGAGGCCGAGGAGCTCCTACTCCGGCGAGGAAGAATGGCGGCGGGGCAGCGCGGTGTCGAACGCCGGCGAGTTCGGCGGCGAGCGCGGTGGTCAGCGCCGGGCAAAGGGCGGCAGCGGGGCGCCAGAGAGGTGACATACGGGCGGCGGTGGCGACCGGGCCCGTGCGGGCCCGCGATCGGCTCCGCGGGCCGGCGCGGTGGAGGAGAGTGGCGGCGACAGGTGGCGCAAGGGGAGTGGTCGAGCGGGGCGGCGGCGTTGACATGGCATGCCCTCATTGGGCGGAGTGAGGTGGCCGCGGGATGGACGCATCCGGCGGCGGGACAGACATGTCCGGCGGCGTGCAGGGGAATTTTTAGGGTTTCATCTCCGCGAATTTTTTGGTGGGGATCACACACACACACACACACACACACACACACATATATATATATATATATAGGTAGAGGGAGCTAGGAGAGTCCAAATGAGGTGTGGTTTCCGGCCACACGATCATGATCAAACGGCCTAGGTGATAGAAGGGTTTTAGGTGGGTTTTGGGCCACTTTGGAGGGGTGTTGGGCTGCAACACACACGAGGCCTTTTTGGTCCCTCGGTTAACCGTTGGAGTATCAAACGAAGTCCAAATGGTATGAAACTTGACAGGCGGTCTACCGGTAGTAAACTAAGGCGGCATGACAAGTCTCGGTCCAATCCGAGAACATTTAACACCCGCACACAAAAAGAGGTAGAAAGGGACACCAGGTGACATAGGAGCGCCGGATTGCTAAACGGACAACGGGGAAAATGCTCGGATGCATGAGACGAACACGTATGCAAATGAAATGCACATGATGACATGATATGGAATGCATGGCACACAAGCAATGATAAGGCAACAACAGCGAATAACTAGAGGACACCTGGCACATCGGTCTCGGGGCGTTACAACACTCCACCACTACGAGATGATCTCGTCCCGAGATCTAGAATGTCGCCGGAAGGAAAACAGAAGAGAAAGAGAAGAGGTAAAACTAAGTTGGTTCTTTGACCAATGAGTGAAACCAAAGAACCTTGAAAAGGTTAAGACATTTCGAGAAAAGAATACAATGGAGATGAACGAAGTTGAAAACACTTCGTTAGAAAAGAGGAACAAGGAAGAACAACTTCGGGCAGCACTCCGATTGAAAAGAAAAGGAATTGAATAAGAACTTGATAAGATGAGAAGATACTTGATGAAATCACAACACTTTGCCTCCAGAACTATTGAATGAATGGAACAAGGGGTAAGAAAGATCTCAGACAGCACTCCGGTTGAAAAGAGGTGCAAGGCTTGATATGTCAAAAAGAACTTGAGCAAAAGGGCACAACACTCCGGTTAAATGGATAAGCACGAAAAGAACAAGATCTTCACAACTTGAGATGGAGAGAGTAGAGCGAAACATCACAATACCTTCGAAACAATTGTAGGAATGGAATCAAAAGAACGGAGGAGAAAAACAACATCTTCTACCTCAAATGAGCTTGAAAAGCATATTTAGGAGAAGGGTCGAACGTAGTTGTTGGAAACCCAACAAGGAAAAGGAAAAGCTTGATGTGGGCTTATGGAAGACATCTCAAAATTATGAGGTGACAACTTGCCACTCACGGAAAAGATTTGATTGGATTGATATCAACAAGGAGACGAGAAAACTATTTCACCGGGAGGATAAAAGAAGAACTTGGATCATTTATAAGCACCATAGATAGCAACAATATTTAGGGAAGGCTTTAGGTGAAATATAACCCAAGATAATTCCAACGAAGAGGTTGATGGATTTAAAATATCTCATTCTTGATAACTTGTGAATCACGAAGCACGAAGGGAAATTATCATGAATGACGTAACACCACCTCAAAAGATATGCATGAAAGAATTGCACTCCGGATTGCAAGATGAAGAAAACTTGAGCTCCTTAGAAAAGAATCTGGATTAGAACTTCGAGAAGAAATTACATCCTTTATGAACCATCATGTAGAGCCTCCGTGAAGAACTCCGGTAATAAAGAATGATCAACCGAAAGGAAAAGAGAAGTTGAAAACACAAGGTGAATCCTTGCAATGATTGAATGAAGCTTTGCGATGAGATAAAGTGGAAACTTGGAACTCCGGAAGAAAAGACAAAGCATCTCAAACCAAGAATGTGGTATGATGAACCACTCCGGAATAAAGAATTAATCCCTTGGATGAAACAATAATAAGAATTACGTTATGCATATCCTTCACCAATTTAGATTGATGACAAGCAACGGATTTTGCACACTACTTATTCTTGTAGAAATGATGAACATAGATATAGAGCAACTTGAGAAGGTCTTCAATGATCCATGGGTAGCATTTGGAAAGCACGAATGCATTGATATGATAAACAAAGGAAGAAGAATCTTGGAAGAACCACCGGTAGTTTTGAAACAACGAATAAATTGGCATGATAACCAAGGAAGAGAACTCTTGAACGAACCACCGGTAAGAATTGAAAATGAACGAATTCAAGGGGTGAATCACCGGTAAGAATTAGCAGATGAACGAAGATACGATAAAGAAGCATCAGGAAGAATTGAAAAACGAATGAAGATACTTGAGGGAATTTGATACGTGACAACGAAGAGATCATGAATTGATTAGAGGATATTTGAATGATTCACCGGTAAGATTGGAGAATGATAACTGAAAGCTGAGAATGAATAAACCTGAATTGCTGGACTCTGGATAATCAAACTGAGAAGACTCCTGAATTGCTCCGGATGGGTGAAAAGAATTCTGACAATCAAAAACAATTATGAGAGGATGGCCTCAAACTAGAACCATGAATCTTGAAGAGAATGGAGCAAGATATGGAAGAAAACTCTTCTTCGGTCTTCAAATGTTGAAAATGACAATGAGAAACACCACCATGAATTGTTGATATACTCCAGGATGAAAAATAGAAAGGTTGAGCCAACGATGAAAAGAATTTGAAACATCTTGGAGAAAGACATTTGACTGATGTCAATTCATTCTTACGTCAAACTTTAGAAGATTTGAGAATAGCTCCGAGAAAAGTAGAAGACTCAGGTTAGATCCTGGGAAAAGACCTGTGGGTTAGGGCCCACTGAAAAGATATACCATTGAACGATTTAAAATAGAGATAGCGCCGGTAGAATTAAAAGGCTTGAATGAGATAACAACCTTGAAATAGGTTGAACGGATCTTGAATGACAAGACGAGCCTTTTGAGATATCATGAGCACTCCGGAACAAATGAATAGCGAGAAGTGAATTATTATGAGGTGCACCGGTATGAGAAGGCATTTGAAACGAGGAAAGGATATGATCAACAAAGCTTGAATTGGATCCACCGGAGAAGAAAAGAATGAAGAATGATGAACTAGAGGCTCCGTTAGTATCTTTCTGAGAATCACCGGGTAAGAACATTGACGGAAAAGAATGGAGAGACTTCGTAAACATAAGATAGATATTAGATAAAGGAATCTTAGTCCTTGAAGAAAAAGGGTGGGTGGGCGGGAAAAACAAAGGCAACTTGGAGACGGATGAAACAAACACCTTTGAGAAGAACTGACACTTGATCTTGCGGATGTTGAAATGAACGGATCCACTTGAAGAGAGACACGCCGGTTGAAAAGAATTGACATGAAAATCTCAATAAATGAGAAGGATTAGTATTCACATAGGAGTATGAGAACACCGCTTAGGAAAAGGTATGGAATCAACATTTGACTTCGAAGCAACTCGAATAGCACAACTCAAAACAAAACAAAGGATTGGCTTGCAGAATAAGCCGAAACAAACATATGATAGAGATTTCGTCCGAAGTTTTTGTGGTGGGGCCTACACGTGCTCGATCGTACAACACCATCATGTACAAGGCAGTGCACATGACATACGAAGCGTCCCCGAGTCAGCATAGCCAAGGACTCTTTAAGACACAACGAGACCACTGTAAAACCAACTGTGGATAGGCGGACCACTGGACGTCGAACCCCAAATTCATATCATACATCTGTCAGAAAGATATCCTAGCAGCTACTTGAATTCCCACTTATAAACTCCCGAAACTTTCCGGTTATGCAATCAGGTGTTGGGGATACAGGGGAAGCATAATATCTCACCCAAAACTAACAATACCTACATCCAGCTGTATCCATCCTTCAACACATAACCAAGAAACCTGCGGAAATTGTTTACCTCAACCTTCGAAAAGCATCCGTTATACGAGTTATGGCAATACTCCCGAACTCCCGCCCCAGTACTGGGTGGCGTCGAGGTTATCACACCAACAACTGCATAAAAGAGATTTTCAATGTCGGCGAAACTCAGGTATTCCAGAATTGCAACGATAAAATTGTGATGACAACACCTCGGAGCTCAACTCCCCGGGACACTACCACAACCCCTAAATGTCAGGAGGCACCAAGAACAATGTTCTCGTCACAAAACCATCAGAACAATTCCAAGATACCCGCGTGATCCTAAATTTTTTTTAGTGAAATTTGAGAACAGAAGAGTCAAAACTCTACGTCAGGATGCCTCACCAGAGCGACGAAGGGACTGAGGAGTAAAAATAATTCCTAACTCTCCGATATATATAATTCCTAAATGACTCAAAACATTTTTCTAGACTCAACAACGCCAGCGATTCGATCAAGCAGGGGGCTCCTAAGGTCGGGGAAGGCTCCGATTACCAACTTGTAACGCCCTCGATGCGGCTATATCTCCCACGTGTCGAAGCACGACTTAGAGGCATAACCGCATTGAAAGCAATGTCGCAATTGAGGTAATCTTCACAACAAACCATGTAATACAATAAGGGAAAAGGATACATAGTTGGCTTACACTCGCCACATCACACAAATACATAAATAACATTACATTCATCCAAATACACTCAAGGTCTGACTACGGAACCAAAATCAAGATAAACCACAAATGCAACATAGTCCCCAATCGCCACAACTAGGCACCACTATTAATCATCTGGGAAAGACACGTAGTAACGCCGAGAGTCTTCATCGAACTCCCACTTGAGCTCGATCATATCATCTAGAGAGGTATCATCGGTCCCTGCATCTGGTTTTGGAAGGAATCTGTGAGTCACGGGGACTCAACAATCTCACACCCTCGCGATCAAGACTATTTAAGCTTATGGGAAGGGTAAAAGTATGATGTGGAGCTGCAGCAAGCGACTAGCATATATGGTGGCTAACATACGCAAAAGAGAGCGAGAAGAGAAGACAAAGGCACGGTCGATGAACTATGATCAAGAAGTGATCCTAGAACAACCTACGTCAAGCATTACTCCAACACCGTGTTCACTTCCCGGGCTCCGTTGAGAGGAGACCATCACGGTTACACACATGGTTGATGCATTTTAATTAAGTTAAGCTTCAGGTTATCTACAACCGGACATTAACAAATTCCCATCTGCCCATAACCGCGGGCCCGACTTTTGAAAGTTCAAATCACTGCATGGGAGTCCCAACTTAGCCCATCACAAGCTCTCACGGTATATGAAGGATATTCCTTCTCCCAAGACAATCCGATCAGATTTGGCATCCCGGTTACAAGACATCCTCGACAATGGTAAAACAAGTCCAGCAACACCGCCCGTATGTGCCGACAAATCCCGATAGGAGCTGCACATATCTCGTTCTCAGGGCACACTCAGATGAGCGCTCCGTACAACTAAAACCAAACCTCGAGTTTCCTCGAGGGGGCGCTGCAAAGGGCTCTAGTTTGGACCAACACTCAGAAGAGCACTGGCCCAGGGGGTTTAATAAAGATGACCCTTGGGCAGGCCTACCCAAGGGAAAGAAAAGGCTAGGTGGCAAATGGTAAAACCAATGTTGGGCATTGCTGGAAGAGTTTTATTCGAGGCAAACTGTCAAGGGGTTCCCATTATAACCCAACCGTGTAAGGAACACAAAATCCGGGAACATAATACCGATATGACGGAAACCAGGGCGGCAAGAGTGGAACAAAACACCAGGCATAAGGCCGAGCCTTCCACACTTTACCAAGTATATAGATGCATTAATTAAATAAGAGATATTGTGATATCCCAACAAATATCCATGTTCTAACATGGAACAAACTCTATTCTTCACCTGCAACTAGCAACGCTATAAGAGGGGCTGAGCAAAGCGGTAACATAGCCAAACAACGGTTTGCTAGGACAAGGTGGGTTAGAGGTTTGACATGGCAATATGGGAGGCATGATAAGGAAGTGGTAGGTATCGTAGCATAGGCATAGCAAAAGAGCGAGCATCTAGCAAGCAAAGATAGAAGTGATTTCGAGGGTATGGTCATCTTGCCTGAAATCCCGCAAGGAAGAAGAACGAGTCCATGAAGAAGACAAACGGACGTAGTCGAATGGGTCCTCATAAACGCGACGTTATCAGAACCAACCCGAAGAAGCAACACCGGAAAGAAGCACACAACATAGTAAACAAGCAACACATGAACATGGCATGATATGCGGGATGCGGTATGTGATGCATATGCATGATTTGGAAAGGAATGATTGAACCTGACATCAACTGGTAAATCTAAGAGTGCCACTGGAAAGGGGAGTGGATTTCGGTAGAAATCGATATAAAGATCGCCGGAATCGGATGCACGGTTTGGAAATGGCAAGCAAAACAAATATGGCACCGGTCTGCGATTAACAGCACGAGACCATCTAAATGCATCAAGATAAATAAGCTACTGCACTCAAACATAACAGAAAAATACATGGCAGGGATCCACTCAAGATGCTTGACAAAAGATGAACACTGAGCTATGGCTAATTCACTCATTAATTGGTTCAAACAAGCATGGAAAAAGTGCAAATGATAACAGGTTTTAGACTTAGTAAAATTAGCAGCATGTCAGGAATTTAACATCAGGATGCAATGTTTAGAGCAAGATAACTATATGCTACAGGCACTTATCATGGCAAATAAAGACATGACACGAAGCTACTCAATGCATACAACACAAGTCCCTTAGTGACCATGAGCCAAAAGGGATCAGAAAATACAAGTGCAAGCATGTGAACATAGCAATTAACAAAAACAGATTCAGACTTGGTGAAAAACTGGAGCATGGCAAAACAGATAACGAGTAGGCATGTTTACGAGCTCGATGCACTCACTACGAGGCATTGCATGACAAACTAAGCATACACCCAGCAGGTAGACATGGCATAGAAGCTATACATGGCAAAAACAACAATATAGCATGCACGTATCAACTACAACAAGCTTCGCAAAATTGCTAAACATGTTAACAATCTACCAGGAACATTTTATAGCAAAATTAGAGCTCGATTGACTCAAGCTAGGGTGCTCCATAATTGCAAACAAAGACATGGATGGATTGAGCACAAAATTATCTACAAAACATCCTTACTAATCATGCTCAAAAGAGGCATAGATCTCTCGGTAGCAACATGAACACATGGCATAAAAATAATAACAGGACAAAGACTTAGAATATTTCAAGTCCCTGAAATCAACAACATTAAGTAAGCTACTTTGCATGCTTGTGCTAGTCACCACAGCGATCACAAAAATACATGGCATACACCCCTGTAAATATGGCATGGCATACTTCAAAACACATGTAGAGCTCAGGATCATAGCATGCACACATTAATGATGGCAAAAATGACAAAAGTGCATATGCTGATACGGATCTAAAACTAACCTCGCATGGCCCTCTTCCAACATCATTTCGGGCATCAAGATGAGCTCAAATGAAAATGATGCATTGAGATGAAATGGAGTACTCGTCGAGACGAACATTTCCATATGCTACATGCGCAAAACGGAGCCACGGATGCAGAGTTATGACATGATGAAAATGCCCAAAATACTGGGGACTTAGCAGATTTTTAGGCGAACGAGACAGCTAAAGTACGCACTGAGCGATGGATAGAGGAGTCTCGCTCACCCTATGGCTTGGGCCAGATCTAGAGAGGAGGCAGGCGGGCCGGGTGGATCTGGGCTGGATCTGGCCTACGAGGCCCACGCGGAGGGTCAACGCGACCGTCGTCGTCTCCCTCGATCCCGATCGGATCGGCGAGGCAGGGGCGGCGACGGCGGGTCCGACCGGTGAGGCGAGGCGGCGAAGGAGGGGGCTGTGCCGGCGTGGGGCCAAGGCGACGGGCACGGAAGTAAAGGCGCAGTGGGTGGCGGGTTTCGGCGACTTGCTGACCGGCGATGGGACGTCGAGGAGGCCGAGGAGCTCCTACTCCGGCGAGGAAGAATGGCGGCGGGGCTGCACGGTGTCGAACGCCGGCGAGTTCGGCGGCGAGCGCGGTGGTCGGCGCCGGGCGAAGGGCGGCAGCGGGGCGCCGGAGAGGTGACAGACGTGCGGCGGTGGCGACCGGGCCCGTGATGGGCTCCGCGGGCCGGCGCGGTGGAGGAGAGTGGTGGTGACAGGTGGCGCAAGGGGAGTGGTCGAGCGGGGCGGCATCGCTGATGTGGCACGCCCTCATTGGGCGGAGTGAGGTGGCGGCGGGATGGACGCGTCCGGCGGCGGGACAGATATGTCAGGCGGCATGCGGGGTAATTTTTAGGGTTTCATCTGCACGAATTTTTTGGTGGGGATCACACACATATATATATAGGTAGAGGGAGCTAGGAGAATCCAAATGAGGTGTGGTTTTAGGCCACGCTATCGTGATCAAACGGCCTAGGTGATAGAAGGGGTTTAGGTGGGTATTGGGCCGCTTTGGAGGGGTGTTGGGCTGCAACACACACAAGGCCTTTTTGGTACCCTCGGTTAACCGTTGGAGTATCAAACGAAGTCCAAATGGTACGAAACTTGACAGGCGGTCTACCAATAGTAAACTAAGGCCGCATGACAAGTCTCGGTCCAATCCGAGAACGTTTAACACCCGCACACAAGAAGAGGTAGAAAGGGACACCAGATGACATAGGAGCGCCGGATTGCTAAACGGACAACGGGGAAAATACTCAGATGCATGAGACGAACACGTATGCAAATGAAATGCACATGATGACATGATATGGAATGCATGGCACGCAAGCAATGAGAAGGCAACAACAGCGAATAACTGGAGGACCCCTGGCACATCGGTCTCGGGGCGTTACAACACTCCACCACTACGAGAGGATCTCGTCCCGAGATCTAGAATGTTGCTGGAAGGAAAACAGAAGAGAAAGAGAAGAGGTAAAACTAAGTTGCTTCTTTGACCAATTAGTGAAACCAAAGAACCATGAAAAGGTTAAGCCATTTCGAGAAAAGAATACAACGGAGATGAACGAAGTTGAAAACACTCCGTTAGAAAAGAGGAACAAAGAAGAACAACTTCGAGCAGCACTTCGATTGAAAAGAAAAGGAATTGAATAAGAACTTGATAAGATGAGAAGATACTTGATGAAATCACAACACTTTGCCTCCGGAACTATTGAATGAATGGAACAAGGGGTAAGAAAGATCTCAGATAGCACTCCGATTGAAAAGAGGTGCAAGGCTTGATAAGGCGAAAAGAACTTGAGCAAAAGGGCACAACACTCCGGTTAAATGGATAAGCACGAAAAGAACAAGATCTTCACAACTTGAGATGGAGAGAGTAGAGCGAAACACCACAATACCTTCGGAACAATTGTAGGGATGGAGTTAAAAGAACGGAGGAGAAAAACAACATCTTCTACCTCAAATGAGCTTGAAAAGCATATTTAGGAGAAGGGTCGAACGTAGTTGTTGGAAACCCAACAACGAAAAGGAAACGCTTGATGTGGGCTTATGGAAGACATCTCAAAATTATGAGGTGACAACTTACCACTCACAGAAAAGATTTGATTGGATTGATATCAACAAGGAGACGAGAAAACTATTTCACCGGGAGGATAAAAGAAGAACTTGGATCATTTATAAGCACCATAGATAGCAACAATCCTTAGGGAAGGATTTAGGTGAAATATAACGCAAGATAATTCCAATGAAGAGGTTGATGGATTTAAAATATCTCATTCTTGATAACTTGTGAATCACGAAGCACGAAGGGAAATTATCAAGAATGACGTAACACCACCTCAAAAGATATGCATGAAAGAATTGCACTCCGGATTGCAAGATGAAGAAAACTTGAGCTCCTTAGAAAAGAATCTGGATTAAAACTTCGAGAAGAAATTACATCCTTTATGAACCATCATGTAGAGCCTCCATGAAGAACTCCCGTAATAAAGAATGATCAACCGAAAGGAAAAGAGAAGTTGAAAACACAAGGTGAATCCTTGCAATGATTGGATGAAGCTTTGTGATGAGATAAAGTGGAAACTTGGAACTCCGGAAGAAAAGACAAAGCATCTCAAACCAGGAATGTAGTATAATGAACCACTCCGGAATAAAGAGGGAGCTAGGAGAGTCCAAATGAGGTGTGGTTTTCGGCCACGCGATCGTGATCGAACGGCCTAGGTGATAGAAGGGGTTTAGGTGGGTTTTGGGCCACTTTGGAGGGGTGTTGGGCTGCAACACACACGAGGCCTTTTCGGTCCCTCGGTTAACCGTTGGAGTATCAAACTAAGTCCAAATGGTACGGAACTTGACAGGAGGTCTACCAGTAGTAAACCAAGGCCGCATGACAAGTCTCGGTCCAATCCGAGAATGTTGAACACCCGCACACGAAAAGAGGTAGAAAGGGACACCGGATGACATAGGAGTGCCGGATTGCTAAACAGACAACGGGGAAAATGCTCGAATGCATGAGACGAACACGTATGCAAATGAAATGCACATGATGACATGATATGGAATGCATGGCACGCAAGCAATGACAAGGCAACAACAGCGAATAACTGGAGGACACCTGGCACATTGGTCTCCGGGCATTACACCCGAGCAGGGGGTATTCCTGGAAGTTCTTCTGGAAAGACGTCTTGGAAGTCATGAACGACTGAAATCTTTTCAATTCCCTCAAGAGGTGCTGCGTTCAACGCATTCAAGACATAAAGTCATGCTTCAACGTTTTGAACAATCTGAGCATGGTAGCTTACTATCTCATCGGAAGGATGTAGGATATGAACGACTTTGGTGGCACAAACGATAGAGGCAGTATGTGCTTTCAACCATTCCATTCACAGAATGAGGTCAATATTGGAAGACTCCAGAATAATGGGAGAAACAAGGAATTCCAACCCTTCAATCTCAACGGGAATGTCACGACCAATCATGGTAGTTTGACATCAGACCGCAGGGGTGCGTACCACTATTGGAGTGTTCATGGGCTCGCATCAAATGTCGTGTGCGTATGCAAAATTTTCTGACATGAATGAATGCGTTGTTCCTGAATCGAATAAAATAGAAGCCATTACTGAGTTAACAAGAAGAGTACCCATCACAGTGGTAGGCTGGTCTTGAGCTTCATTCAGATCAACATGATTAGCCTGACCACAACCATAAGGTTTGGCATTGTTGTTATGGGGCTGATTGTTACGGCCAGTTAAAGGCATAGCTAGCTGGTTCTTTTTCTGATTGCACTATTTGGCAAGGTGACCTGGACGGCCACATCTGAAGCACATAACATCATTAGGATTTGGAGCAGGAGCTTGGGGTGGTACATCTCGAAGACTCTGCCTCTGCGGTGGAGGAGGTAGACGAGGTGCGGCATAGAACTGTCTTGGTGCAGGTGAAGTTGGATGATACATGCTGTGGGGAATCCATATCCGATGCTTCTACGCTGACGGGCCCAAAGACGAGTCAGCATCATGGCTGCGCCTGAGGGATCCCTGGTGTTCTTGAAGACCAGTGTCAACCTGAATAGCCTTGTTCACCAAGGTAGCAAAGTCGGCAAAGTGATGAACGAGCAGTGCTAGCTTGATATCAGGGTGAAGTCCATCATGGAACTTTTCTTGCTTACGAGCATCAGTTGCAATGTCTTCTTCAGCACAACGTGACAAGTCCAAATATTCCTGCCGATAAGCATCTACAGACTTGTTGCCTTGGGTGAGGTTGCGGAACTCGCGCTTCTTCCTGTCCATGATTCCCCGAGGAATGAAGCAGGCACGGAAGGAAGCTTGGAAATTCAGCCAAGTGATGACTGTTCCGGTAGGCCGTGTACGCCTGTGGTTGTCCCACCATTAAGCAGCGGGACTCTTGAGGAAGAAGGATGCAAAGGTGACATAGCTAGCAGGGGCTACATCAGCAGACTCCATCTCATAGGTGATATGATGGAGCCAATCATCAGCATCGAGTGGCTGTGTTCAGCTGCGGTAGATAGTTGGGTTGAGGCGCATGAAATCCTGCAGAGTTACTAGGGTTGGCTGTTGATTCATGTTGGGGCGAGGAAACTGAGCCATCATTCCTTCCATGAATTTACGATTCAGCTCAAACTGTTGCATCATTCTAGCAAAGAATTCGGGCGGTGGTGGATCGTTGGCACCACGGCCATGACCAGCAGGTCTAACCATCTTGCTAACATGTAACAGGGGTAGTTCAGCATCGAGGATCTGTAAAGACAAAGGATTGTTCATGATGAAACATGATTAGTGAAAGAGGTATGATGGATACCACATAGTAGTCAACACGACAGTGTGTGTACTATTCAGAATACTATTCTAAGGAATAACTATAGCTTATCCAACTTTGGGGTGAATGTGGTTACGGGATCCTAATGTTAGAGTTAGTAAATTTGCTTAACCCGAATGGAAGAGAGATCAGAATCCCAGAGTAAAGATCAAGGAGTAAAAGATCCTAATACCACCCAATGGCGACGTGGGCCAGTAAGCCACATGACGACCATGTAAGTAAATCAGGTTTTTCATAGACTAGACTCAACTTCGGCCAAGGAGTTGGAAAGGGGGCTACCTACAGGCAGTCGGCTCTGATACCAACTTGTGACGCCCCCGACTCAATCATACACTAATCATACACGCAAATGTGTCCGATCAAGATCAGGGACTCACAGGAAGATATCACAACACAACTCTAGACACAAATTAAAATAATATAAGCTTTATGTTACAAGCCAGGGGCCTCGAGGGCTCGAATACATAAGCTCGAATACACAAGAGTGAGGGGAAGCAATAATATCTGAGTACATACATGACTTAAACAAGTCGGCCTTAAGAAGGCTAGCACAAAAGCAACTACGATCGAAAAGGCAAGGCCTCCTGCCTGGGAGCCTCCTAACTACTCTAGGTCGTCAGCGACTGTCACGTAGTAGTAGGCACCCTCGGGGGAGTAGTAGTCATCACTGTTGTCGCCTAACTCCTGGGATCCATCATCTGGTCGCAACAATCGGGTATGGGGGAAAAAGAGGTAGTAAAGCAACCGTGAGTACTCATCCAAAGTACTCGCAAGACTTACATCAGATCTGAACTAAGTATGCATCTGTATCAAAGGAATGGGTTGTATCTATGGACTAAACTGCAGAATGCCATAAGAGAAGGGGAAAGCCTGGCCTATCAAAGACTAGCATCTTCAAGCAGCTCTAAGAATCTTGCAGCATTAGAAGAGATAAGAGTGGCATATTATAATATCAGTAAGTATGTTGTAACATTGCCCAAAGATCACTTCCTCGACTCCCTGCGAGGAAACAATCCCGGAGCCAACATATCCATTACATGCCTCAGCATCCAGTTCTAGTTGTATCGATCGGGATACAACTCCAAGCTTTCGTTACCGTGGAGACGGCTATTCGAATAGATAGAATATTTCCCTGCAGGGGTGCACCAACTTACCCAACACGCTTGATCAACTCCGTCCGGACACACCACCAGGTCATGACCAGCCTCGGCGGATCAACACACCGTGGTCCTACCTAGGCTCAACAGAGAGGCGAGCACGCCGGTCTACATCCTAAATGCGAAGGGGTGATGGTCCATCGCCCTTTGCAATCCTGCACGCTGCGTACGCGGCCGGTGAGCAGACCTAGCCTCCCTTATACAAGGCGAGGCGTTCCAGTCCAACCCAGTGTGCGCCGCTCCATCGCTGACGTTTGTTGAGCTTTTGTCTGATACATACGACGCAGAGTGCCCATACTTATTCCCACATGGTGGTTAGTGCGAAAAAGGCCATAGGCCTACTCGGATCAAATATCCAAACCGTTAGTGTCTTGTAGTGCGGTAATGATCAATGATCCATGATATGTGGTCCCGTCGCCCCATCTCACGGACTTGTGGCAAGGGCTAAGAATGCCCGGCCATGCCGCGTGGAAAACTGGCGGGTATTCTCCAGACCAACCCGACTTCACATCACTTGTGGGTACCTCTCAGGGCCGACCCGATGTCAAGGAGGAATCACCCTCGATGACCATGACCGAATAGCTACACTATATGGTTAACATCAGAAGTGATGATGAGGTATCACCCTCAGCACTCGATAGTAACACTGCAAAGTCGTACAACTAAGGGGGGGGGTGATGTGCGGTGTCGGGGCCTGGACGTCGACAACGTTGATCGAGTCATCAAACATAAAGCGGGGCAACTGGGACAAGGTGGGGGTCACTGATGGATCTCTAACCAACCTATACTAAGGAGTTTAGAGTAAGCAGGTAAGGTATAAAAGCAGGTAAGAAAAACAGGCTATGCATCAGAATAGGATCATACAAAAAGCAGTAGCAGTTCTAATGCAAGCATGCGAGGGAAAGAAATGGGCGATATTGGAATGCTGAAGGGGGGTTTGCTTGCCTGGATGCTTTGCCGCAAAAGAAGGGTCATCGGCGAGGTAGTCGATCACAAGGGCATCATCGGTCTCGGGGTCTACCGGAGAGAAGAGGGGGAAGAAACAGTAAATACAGAGCAAACAGATGCATCACTAAGCGTGACATGACGATAGGTAGAGCTAGGGTTGACCTAACATAGTGATACATGCTGTAGACGGAGGGGGAAAACATCCGAGGATGATTTCCCAACGTTAGACGGATTTTGGAGAGAAAAAAGAGAGGGGATAGTTCCATATTCAGAATGCTAGGGGCATGTGACAGATGAACGGACCGTGTATTCGGATTCGTTGGATTTTTTGAGCAACTTTCATGTAGAAAACATTTTCTTCCGAGATACGGTTTATTTTTCTATGATTTTCTAAAGATTTGAACATTTTCTGGAATTATTTAAATTAACAGAAATTCATTATGACGTCAGCAGAGACTCCCTGACCAGGGTCAAACCTGACCTGTGGGTCAAGTGGGACCCACATGTCAGCCAATGTTAGTCTAATAGTAATTTAAACTAAACTAACAGGCTAATTAGAGGGGTGGGCCAATGGTGTCAGTGACTAAATAATGATTAAAACTAATTAACAGATTAATTAACATATTTATTTTATTTATAAAATGTTTTAAACAAGTGGGGCCCACACGTTAGTCTCACTGGGCAACCCACTCAGCAGTTGACAAGGTGAACCCAGTCAACTGGGGCACCCGGGCCCACTGTCAGCGGCCTAGGGGCGGGGCCCACTATGCCATGTTGGCGTCAGGGCCGGAGAGAGCTCCCGCAACCAAATCCGTGACGGAGCATTGTGGGACTTCGCCGGAAAAACGCTATGGGGCACGGTGAGAGGTGCGGCTAGGCACGTTTGATCGGGCATTCGACGCCGCATCCATCTAAAGTGGCGGCGCGGCCCGTAACGGGCTAGAACGACGACGTCGAGAGGCGGGGCGGTTGCCAGAGATCGGGCAGTGATGGAAATGGAGCTAGAGGGCACATGCAGGCTCGGTCGCGAGCTTGTTGTGCTCCTGGGAGAACCAGGAGCACGGCAGAGGCCTTAGGCGAGCGTGACAAGAACCATGGCCACGATGGCGAGCTCTTGGCAATGGCGACGAGGTAGCTACGGTGCGCGAGGGGTCAATGAAGAGGAGCAAGGGACGGAGAAGCTCACCGTGTGGCTCACACATAGGCCTGTGACTGTTTAGGAGCTATAGAGGTGGTGTCGGAGACGAAGGAGGCAACGGCGATTGGAGATGGGGAACGGAGGATTCCCGGTGCTGCAGTGCCTCCAGGCTCCAGCTGCGACCACCAAACATCAAGGAAGATGATGACGAAGACGACGGACGGGTCGACAAAGCGATGCGGTCGCTGTGGCCATGGAGACGACTGAGGCACGGCGGCGACCTCCTCGGCCTCCTCTCCAAAACAAAGGAGAGGGAGAGAGAGAGGACGAGGGGGGAATGTGACGCCCCGAGACCGATCCGCCAGGTGTCTTCCAGCTATTCGCTGTTGTTGCCATGTCATTTGTTTGCATGTTGCATTTCATCATGTCATCATGTGCATTGCATCATCATGTTTTTGAAACTTGCTTCCGTCCGGGTCTCCCCGTTCCTTCCGTTGTCCGTTCTGAGCCCAGACACACTTGCACGCGCCCGTGGCACCTCCGAAATATTATTTTATAAGTGGTCGGAAAATGTTCTCGGAATTGGTTGAAAGTTGGCGTGCAGTGTTGTTATGTTGTCAGTAGAATGCCTGCCAAGTTTCATCGCATTCGCAGTTCGTTTGACGCCCCAACGTTTAACTATAGCGGCAATATAGTCGGTCTATCGTCGGGCGTTTTCGGTCTCCGAAAACTGTTGCCGGGCTTTCCCTCTCTTTCCTCCCTAGTCCGTCTACACAGGCCATCACCTACCACTAGGCCCAACCTAACCTCTCTCATCAGCCCGCGGCCCTCCTCGCGTGCGCGTCCGAAAGCTGTCCCGGACCCGACCCGGACAGTCGTTACCGTTGTGTCCAGATCATCCCCAAACATCTACAAAACATCTCCGTTTTGTTATTTGGGCTCCCTAACCTATTTATCCAAGACCGTTCAATTTCGATCGGATGATCCAAACTCCCTCCTTTCCTTATATATAAAGCAGCCCCTAACCTATTTTAGACTAACCCTAGAATCTAAACCATTGTCCCATCCACCCGACCCGCCGCCGCACTCCCACCAAATCCCCTCGGGATCCATCCCCAACCTACCAGGTTCCTCCTTCCTTGGGATCATGCCCGATCCAATCCAGACACACTGAACCATCCAGCTCCTCCATCCAATCAAGCCAGTCCATCACCGCAGTCTCCTACTCCTCCTGCCGATCTACCACGTCCACAACGACACCGCGCCTGAGCCCCGCTGCCTCCTCTGCTTCCTGAGCGCCACCGCAGGAATAGATGCAGGCCCCTTCCTCGTCCCCTTGTTCCGCCAAGCTGCCCGAGCGCGTCGCCTCACCGACTCCACTGTCGCTCCCTCCGGCGGCCTCGGTCGTCGGCATCCTCCCCACCAGCAGGAGCCCCACGACGACGCCATGGATGGCTGCAGCCCAAGCTCGCGTCCGTCACCGCAACAGAGTCACCACCGGAGTGCAGTCGCCCTTCCACCGCCGTTGAGCGCCACTACAGGAGGCAAGCTGCACGCCATGGCCTCCCCTACTCGCTGTTGCCGCTGCTCGCCTCGCCATTCAGATCAGGCCGGGAACCGCCTCCCTGACGGCCTCTTGTCCGGACCCTGCCACCGTCAGAACTCCAGAGCGCGACGCCAGGGACCTCCCCATCGCGCCATGTTCCTGCGCCCGCGGCCCCCTGCCTTGACCGCCTCCTGTTTGCCACGAGACGATGAGCGCCTCGAGCTTTGCCTGCCTCGTCTCCATCCGTCACCGGTTGCCTCCCCGACCCGCCGCTTCTCGCGCCCTGCCTCACGCCCGAGCGTCGCGAGCGAGCGCGAGCTCCTGTGCCTTCCGCCTCGTCCCGACCTCCTCCAACCATCGCCCTCTGCTTCGAGCTAGTGTCCGCGCCTTGATCTCCTTCAAGACCGGCCGGATCCATCTTCCTGCGCCTGGGCCCGCCCGTTCGCTCCATCCCGCTGCTCGCCGGAGACCCAGGCGTCCCCGTCGTCGCTGTTGACTGAGTGCGAGCTCGACCCCTGCCTTCTGTCGTGTCCTCGTTCGAGCGCTCGTGCACCGCCCTGCATTGACCGGTCCAGCGCCAGCGTGGACAAGTGCCATGTCGCCCGTGCGAGCCCTGCTCTGCTTCGCCGTGGGCTGCCAGATCCGCCCCGCTAGGCCTCCTCTTCGACGCTGGGCCTTAGCCCATGGGTGAGCTGCCCCAGCGCCCCTCTTTTTTTCCCTCCTGTTGGGCTAGCCAATTGCGGCCCATATAGTGTTTTTTTCCTCGGGACGAATTCAGCTATTTTCCCAGGTTTTGCTGTTTTGCAGAACAACCCGCATACTTCATGCATTTAATATCTCCACAACCATGCATCGGATTAAAATAAACTATATATGAAAAATGCTTAGAATCTTGTCTAGCTTCATAATATCCAACTTTCAACCATGTTTAAAATGTTTAAACTGCTGTTTGCATTAATTTGCTCTTATGCCATGCTAAAATGCTTTATCTCATAACTAAATAACCGTAGCTCCAAACTTAACAAACTTTATATGTAAATGGGGTAGAAAATTTCCTAGTTTAACATGGTGCACTCATCTTGCATGTTTAACAACTCTAAAATATGTATTAGGGCAGAAAAATACCAAATCTAATATATGCTCATGAGGATTTTTCCGGACTTGTTGCTTGTTGTTTCCGGCCTCATTTAAACTTCCCTAGTTAGTTAGTTTTATTATGCTTAATCTCTTGCCATGTTTAACAAATTTTAATATTGTTGGGTACGTAAACGAGAGAGAACTAAATAAGTCATGTGGTGTTTCGTCAATATGCAACTCGTTGCATATTGTGCTCCACTTAATTTGTGGGATTGTTTGTGCATTTTGCCATGCCATGCTTCATTAAACCGGACATGCATCAGACTTGATTGTGCATCATGCCATGTTTATGTGATGGTTGTTTTCCATGTTGCTTGCCTCTTTCCGGGTTTCTTCTCTCGTTAGCTTCGGTTTCGTTCCGGAGTTGTGAGGATTCGTTCGACTACGTCCGTTTATCTTCTTCATGGAATCGTTCTTCTTCCTTGCAGGATCTTAGGCAAGATGACCATACACTCGAAATCACTTCTATCTTTGCTTGCTAGTTACTTGATCTATTGCTATGCCGCGATACCTACCACTTGCTATATCATGCCTCCCATATTGCCAAGTCAGCGTCTAACCCACCTTTTCCCTAGCAAACCGTTGTTTGGCTATGTTACTGCTTTGCTCAGCCCCTCTTATAGAGCTGTTAGTTGTAGGTGAAGATGAAGTTTGTTCCATGTTTGGAACATGGATATGTTGGCATATAACAATATCTCTTATTTAAATAACGCATCTATATACTTGGTAAAGGGTGGAAGGCTCGGCCTTATGCCTGGTGTTTTGTTCCACTCTTGCCGCCCTAGTTTCCGTCATACCAGTGTTATGTTCCTTGATTTTGTGTTCCTTACATGGTTGGGTGTTATGGGAACCCCTTGAAAGTTCGCTTTGAATAAAACTCCTCGAGCAAAGCCCAACCTTGGTTTTACCTTTTGCCTCACCACCACCTACCCTTCCCTCGGGTCGGCCAGCCCGAGGGTCATCTTTACTTTAAGCCCCCCGGGCCAGTGCTTGTCTAAGTGTTGGTCCAAACCAAGTAGACTGCGGGGCCACCTCGGGGAAACTTGAGGTTTGGTTTTACTCGTAGGATGTATCATCCGGTGTTGCCCTGAGAACGATATACATGCGACTCCTATCGGGATTGTCGGCACATCGGGTGGCTTTGCTGGTCTTGTTTTACCATTGTCGAAATGTCTTTTAACCGGGATTCCGAGTCTGATTGGGTCTTCCTGGGAGAAGGAATATCCTTCATTGACCATGAGAGCTTGTAATGGGCTAAGTTGGGACACCCCTGCAGGTTTTTGAACTTTCGAAAGCCGTGCCCACGGTTATGGGCAGATGGGAATTTGTTAATGTTTGGTTGTAGAGAACTTGACACTTGACTTAATTAAAATACATCAACCACGTGTGTAGCCGTGATGGTCTCTTCTTGGCGGAGTCCGGGAAGTGAACACGGTCCTTGTGTTATGCTTGAACGTAAGTAGTTTCAGGATCACTTCTTGATCACTTCTAGTTCCCGACCTTTGTATTGCTTCTCTTCTCGCTCTCTTTTGCGTATGTTAGCCACCATAGGCTTAAATAGTCTTGATCTCGCGGGTGTGAGATTGCTAAGTCCTCGTGACTCACAGATACTTCCAAAACAGTTGCAGGTGCCGATGATACCAGTGCAGGTGACGCAACCGAGCTCATGTGGGAGCTCGATGAAGATCTTGGTCGTTGTTTTGTTTTGTTTCCTTTTGATCAGTAGTGGATCCCAGGTGGGATGATCGGGGATCTAGAATTAGGGGTGGTATTTCTTTATTTTGGTTCCGTAGTCGGACCTTGATTGTATTCTGGATAATGTATGATATTCATGTATTGTGTGAAGTGGCGATTGTAAGCCAACTCTTTATCCCTTTCTTATTCAGTACATGGGATGTGTAAAGATTACCCCTCTCGCGAGATGCCTACCATGCGGTTATGCCTCTAAGTCGTGCCCCGACATGTGGGAGATATAGCCGCATCGTGGGTGTTACAAGTTGGTAATCAGAGCCGTCCCCGACTTAGGAGCCCCCATCTTGATCGAATCGCTGACGTTGTTGAGTCTAGAAAAATATTTTGAGTCTTAGGATTATATATATCGGAGAGTAGGATTCTTTTTACTCCTCAGCATCTTTGTCGCTCTATTGAGGCCTCCTGACGTAGAGTTTTGACTCTTCTCTTCTCAAATTTCACGATTTTTTTAAGATCACGCGTTTATCTTGGAATCATTTCGATGGTTTTGTGACGAGAACATTGTTCTTGGTGCCTCCTGACATTTAGGGGTTGTGGCAGTGTCCCGGGGAGTTGAGCTCCGAGGTGTTGTCGTCACAATTTTATCGTTGCAGTTCTAGAATACCTGAGTTTCACCGACATCCAAAATCTCTTTTATGCAGTTGTTGGTGAGATAACCTCGATGCCACCCAGTACTGGGGCGGGAGTTCGGGAGTATTGCCATAACTCGTATAACGGATGCTTTTCGAAGGTTGAGGTAAATGATTTCCGAAGGTTTCTTGGTTATGTGTTGAAGGATGGATACAGGTGCATGTAGGAATTGTTAGTTTGGGTGAGATATTATGCTTCCCCTGTATCCCCAACACCCGATTGCATAACCAGAAAGTTTCGGGAGTTTATAAGTGGGAATTCAAGTATATCGTAGCATATCCTTCCAACAGACACAGGATACGACAGGGGTCTATCATATGTTTGTTTCCGACTTATTCTGCAAGCCAATCCTTTGTTTTTGTTTTGGTTTGTGGTATTCGAGTTGCTTCGAAGTCAAATGTTGATTCCATGCCTTTTCTAAGCGGTGTTCTCATATTTCTATGTGAATACAAATCCTTCATGATAATCGAGATTGTCATGTCAATCCTTTTCAACCGGCATGCTTCTTGTCAAGTGGATGCGATCATTACAACATCAGCAAGATCAAATCTCAGTTTTCCTCAACGTTGTTCGCTTCATCTGTTTCCAAGTTGCCTTTGTTTTCCCTCCCACCCACCCCTTTTTCTTCAAGGACTCATATATCTTAATCAAGTATCCATTTTATTCATGTGAACTTTATTCATTCTTTTCCTTCAATGTTCTTACCCGGTGATTCTCATGAAGATTCTAACGGAGCTTCAAGTTCATCATTCTTCGTTATTTTCCTTCTCCGGTGGTTCCAACTCAAGCCTTTCCGGGTTGATCGTATTCTTTTCCTCGTTTCAAATGCATTTTCCATGCCGTTGCACCTCTTAATTTCTCACCTCTCGCTGTTCATTTGTTCTGAAGTCCTGAAGATATCTCAGAAGATTCGCGTTTCCTTTGCTAATTTGTTTAAGCTATCTCGAGGTTGTTGGCTCATTGAAGCAACTTAATTCAACCGACGCAATCTCACTTTCAAGTAATCGTTCAATGGTGTTTCTTTTGAGTGGGCCCTAACCCACAGGTATTTTCCCAGGATCTTACCTGACTCTTCTAATCTTCCCAGAGTTACTCTCAAATTCATTTCAAAGTTGATGTAAGAATGAATTATCATCAGTCATATGTATTTCTCCAAGATCTGTCAAATTCTTTTCATCGTTGGCTCAACCTTTCTATTCGTCATCCCGAAGTGCCTCAACAATTCATGGTGGTGTATATCATCATCATTCTCAACATTTGAAGACCTAAGAAGAGTTTCTCTCAAATCTTGGTTCGTTCTCTCAGAGATGCGTGGTCCTAGCTTGATGCCATCCTCTCAAAATTGTTTTCGATTGTGAGAATTCTTTTCACCCATCTGGAGCAATTCCAGAGTCTTTTCAGTCTGTTTCTCCGGAGCCCATCATCTCAAAATTATTCATTCTCAGCTTTCAGCTCTCATTCTCTAAATCTTATTGCTGCATCGTTCAAATATCCTCTAATTAGTTCATGATCTCTTCGTTCTCATGTATTTAAATCCTAGCAAGCATCTTCGTTCATTTGCTAATTCTTCCTGGTGTTTCTTTATCTTTTCTACGTTCATTTTCAATTCTTACGGTGGTTCTTCCAAGATTCTTCTCCCTTCGTTTATCATATCAATTTATTCGTTGTTTCAACCCTTCCGGTGGTTCGTTGAAGACCTTCCCAAGTTGCGCTATATCTCTCCTCAATCGTTTTTCAAGAAGAATAAGTAGTATGCCAAATCCGTTGCTTGTCATCAATTTACTTGATGAAGGATAAGCATAATGTAATTCTTACTCTTGTTTTCTTTCAAGCGATTAATTCCTTATTCCGGAGGTTCATCAAAATTCTTTATTTCATTTGTTCATCTTTCTATCCGGAGTTCCAAGTTTTTTCTTGGTTATATCATCGCGAAGCTCCAACTAATCTTTGCAAGGCTTCAATCTTATTCTTTGCATCCTTCACTTCCTTTTGATCATTCTTTTATTACCGAAGTTCTTCATGGAGGCTCAAAATGATGGTTCATCAAGGATTTAATTCCTTCTCGAAGTGCTCATCGAGATTCTTTTCAGAGGAGCTCAAGTATTCTTCATCTTGCATTCCAAACTGCAATTATTTCTATCTTATCTTTTGAGGTGGTGTTATGTCATTTTTGACAATTTTCTTTCGTGTTTCACGATTCACTTGTTGTCAAGAATGAGGTATTTAAATCCATTAATCTCTTTGTTGGAATTATCTTGGGTTATATTTCACCTAAAGCTTTCCCAAAGGATTGTTGCTATTTATGGTGCTCATAAATGATCCAATTTCTTTATTTATCATCCCGGTGAAATAAGCTTCTTGTTTCCTTGTTGACATCTATCCAATCTATTGTTTTCGTTTGTGGCAGAATGTGACCTCAAGTTTTGAGATGTTTTCATAAGCCCAGAAAGAACTTATTGTTTTGTTGTTGATATTTCAACAATTCCGTTCAAGCCTTCTTCGTAGGGATATTTCTTTCAAATTCAATTGTGGGAGGAGTTGCCGTTTTCTTCACCATCCTTTTGTTCCGACGACCTACGTTCTATTCTTTCATCCAGAGGCATTGTGATGTTTCTCTTTTCTCTCATCTTCTCGAATGGTGAGGATCGTGTTCCTTTCATGCTTATCCAGTTAACTGGAGTGCCGTGCCCTCTATTCAAGTCCTCTCATCTTATCAAGTTTTCCATCCCTTCTCAACCGGAGTGCTGTTTGAAATTGTTCTTACCCCTTGTGCCATTCTTTCAATAATTTCGGAGGCAGTGTGTTGTTGATTTCATCAAGTATCTTATCATCTTGTCAAGTTCTTGTTAATTCCTTCCATTTTCAATCGGAGTGCTGCCCAAATTATATCATTCTTTTTCCCTCTCTATCTTGTTTTAACCGGAGTGTGGTCGTAATTGATCCTTATCGTTCCTTGTACTTCTCATTTCTACCGGAGTGCTTGCATGCACTTTTTGTCCATTGCAACCCTTTTCTTATGTCTTTCTACCTACAAGGTTCTAGTAATGTTCCTTGTTCCTCTTTTCTAACGGAGTGTTTCAACTTTGTTCATCTTTGTTGTATTCTATCTTTCTATTTGTTCAATCTCGCAAAGTTCTTTGGTTTCACTCGTTTGTCAAAGAAGCAACTTAGTTTTACCTCTTCCCCTTCATCTTCCGTTTCTCTCCGGTGCCATCCTAGATCTCGGGACGAGATCCTCTTATAGTGGTGGAGTGTTGTGACGCCTCGAGACCGATGCGCCAGGTGTCTTCCAGTTATTCGCTGTTGTTGCCATGTCATTTGTTTGAGTGTTGCCTTTCATCATGTCATCATGTGAATTGCGTCATCATGTTTTTGAAACTTGCTTCCGTCCGGGTCTCCCCGTTCCTTCCGTTGTCCGTTCTGAGCCCAGACACACTTGCACGCGCCCGTGGCACCTCCGAAATATTATTTTATAAGTGGTCGGAAAATGTTCTTGGAATGGGTTGAAAGTTGGCGTGCGGTGTTGTTATGTTGTCAATAGAACGCCTGCCAAGTTTCATCACATTCGAAGTTCGTTTGACGCCCCAACGTTTAACTATAGCGGCAATATAGTCGGTCTATCGTCGGGCGTTTTCGGTCTCCGAACACTGTTGTCGGGCTTTCCCTCTCTTTCCTCCCTAGTCCGTCTACACAAGCCATCACCTACCGCCAGGCCCAACCTAACCTCTCTCGTCAGCCCACCGCCCTCCTCGCACGCGCGTCCGAAAGCTGTCCCGGACCTGACCCGGGCAGTCGTTACCGTTGTGTCCGAATCATCCCCAAACATCTACAAAACATCTCCGTTTTGTTATTTGGGCTCCCTAACCTATTTATCCGAGACCGTCCGATTTCGATCGGATGATCCAAACTCCCTCCTTTCCTTATATATAAAGCAGCCCCTAACCTATTTTAGACTAACCCTAGAATCTAGCTCATTATCCCATCCACCCGACTCGCCGCCGCACTCCCACCAAATCCCCTCGGGATCCATCCCCAACCTACCAGGCTCCTCCTTCCATGGGATCATGCCCGATCCAATCCAGCCACACCGAACCATCCATCTCCTCCATCCAATGAAGCCAACCCATCACTGCAGTCTCCTACTCCTCCTGCCGAGCTACCACGTCCGCAGCGACGCCATGCCCGAGCCCCGCTGCCTCCTCTGCTTCCTGAGCGCCACCGCAGGAATAGATGCAGGCCCCTTCCTTGTCCCCTTATTCCGCCAAGCCACCCGAGCGCGTCGCCTCACCGACCCGACTGTCGCTCCCTTCGGCGGCCTCGCTCGTCAGCGTCCACACCACCAGAAGGAGCCTCACGACGACACCATGGATGGCTGCGGCCCGAGCTCGCGTCCGTCACTACAACAGAGTCACCACCGGAGCGCGATCGCCCTTCCACCGCCGTCGAGCGCCACTGCAGGAGGCAAGCTCCACGCCATGGCCTCCCCTGCTCGCCATTGCCACAGCTCGCCCCGCTGTCCAGATCAGGCCGGGAACCGCCTCCCCGCCGCCCTCTCGTCCGGACCCTGCCACCGTCAGATCTCCGGAGCGCAACGCCAGGGACCTCCCCATCGCGCCAAGTTCCTACGCCCGCGGCCCCCTGCCTTGACCGCCTCCTGTTCGTCAGGAGATGATGAGCGCCTCGAGCTTTGCCTGCCTCGTCTCCATCCATCGCCGGTTGCCTCCCCGACCCGCCGCTTCTCGCGCCCTGCCTCACGCCTGAGCGTCACGAGCGAGCGCGGGCTCCTGTGCCTTCCGCGTCGTCCCGACCTCCTCCAACCGTCGCCCTCTGCTTCGAGATGCCGTCCGTGCCTCGATGTCCTCCAAGACCGGCCGGATCCATCTTCTCGCGCTTGGGCCTGCCCGTCCGCTCCATCCCGCCGCTCGCCGGAGACCCAGGCGTCCCTGTGGTCGCCGTTGACTGCGTGCGAGCTCGACCCTTGCCTTCTGTCGCGTCCTCATTCGAGTGCTCGAGCACCGCCCCGCGTTGGCCGTTCGAGTGCCAGCATGGACAAGTGCCGCGTCGCCCATGCGAGCCCTACTCTGCTTCGCCGTGGGCCGCCAGATCCGCCCCGCTGGACCTCCTCTCCGACGCTGGGCCTTAGCCCATGGGTGAGCTGCCCCAGCGCCCCTCTTTTTTTCCCTCCTGTTGGGCTAGCCAATTGCGGCCCATATAGTGTTTTTTTCCTCGGGACGAATTCAGCTATTTTCCCAGGTTTTGCTGTTTTGCAGAACAACCCTCATACTTCATGCATTTAATATCTCCACAACCATGCATCGGATTAAAATAAACTATATATGAAAAATGCTTAGAATCTTGTCTAGCTTCATAAAATCCAACTTTCAACCATGTTTAAAATGCTTAAACTGTTGTTTGCATTAATTTGCTCCTATGCCATGCTAAAATGCTTTATTTCATAACTAAATAACCGTAGCTCCAAACTTAACAAACTTTATATGTAAATGGGGTAGAAAATTGCCTAGTTTAACATGGTGCACTCATCCTGCATGTTTAACAACTCTAAAATATGCTTTAGGGCAGAACAGCACCAAATCTAATATATGCTCATCAGGATTTTTCTGGACTTGTTGCTTGTTGTTTCCGGCCTCATTTAAACTTGCCTAGTTAGTTAGTCTTAATTATGCTTCATATCTTGCCATGTTTAACAACTTTTAATATTGTTGGGTACCTAAACAAGAGAGAACTAAATAAGTCATGTGGTGTTCCGTCAATATGCAACTCGTTGCATACTATGCTCCACTTAATTTGTAGGATTGTTTGTGCATTTTGCCATGTCATGCTTCATTAAACCGGGCATGCATCATACTTGATTGTGCATCATGCCATGTTTATGTGATGGTTGTTTACCATGTTGCTTGCTTCTTTCCGGGTTTCTTCTCTCGTTAGATTCATTTTGTTCTGGAGTTTTGAGGATTCGTTCGACTACGGCCGTTTATCTTCTTCATGGAATCGTTCTTCTTCTTTGCGGGATCTCAGGCAAGATGACCATACCCTTGAAATCACTTCTATCTTTGCTTGCTAGTTGCTCGATCTATTGCTATGCCGCAATACCTACCACTTGCTATATCATGCCTCCCATATTGCCATGTCAGCCTCTAACCCACCTTTTTCCTAGCAAACCGTTGTTTGGCTATGTTACCGCTTTGCTCAGCCCCTCTTATAGCATTGTTAGTTGCAGGTGAAGATGAAGTTTGTTCCATGTTTGGACCATGGATATGTTGGGATATCACAATATCTCTTATTTAATTAACACATCTATATACTTGGTAAAGGGTGGAAGGCTCTGCCTTATGCCTGGTGTTTCGTTCCACTCTTGCCGCCCTAGTTTCTATCATACCGGTGATATGTTCCTTGATTTTGCATTCCTTACACGGTTGGGCGTTATGGGAACCCCTTGACAGTTCGCTTTGAATAAAACTCCTCCAGGAAGGCCCAACCTTGGTTTTCCCTTTTGCCTCACCACCACCTACCGTTCCCTCAGGTCGGCCAGCCCGAGGGTCATCTTTATTTTTAAGCCCCCCGGGCTAGTGCTTGTCTAAGTGTTGGTCAGTACCGAGTAGACTGCGGGGCCACCTAGGGGAAATTTGAGGTTTGGTTTTACTCGTAGGATGTCTCATCCGGTGTTGCCCTGAGAACGAGATACGTGCGACTCCTATTGGGATTGTCGGCACATCGGGTGGCTTTGCTTATCTTGTTTTACCATTTTCGAAATGTCTTGTAACCAGGATTCCGAGTCTGATCGGGTCTTCCTGGGAGAAGGAATATCCTTCGTTGACCGTGAGAGCTTGTGATGGGCTAAGTTGGGACACCCCTGCAGGTTTTTGAACTTTCGAAAGCCATGCCCGCGGTTATGGGCAGATGGGAATTTGTTAATGTCCGGTTGTAGAGAACTTGACACTTGACTTTATTAAAATGCATCAACCGCATGTGTAGCCGTGATGGTCTCTTCTCGGCAGAGTCCGGGAAGTGAACACGGTCCTTGTGTTATGATTGAACATAGGTAGTTTCAGGATCACTTCTTGATCACTTCTAGTTCACGACTGTTGTATTGCTTCTCTTCTCGCTCTCTTTTACGTATGTTAGCCACCATATATGCTTAGTGCTTGCTGCAGCTCCACCTCACTACCTTTTCCTACCCATAAGCTTAAATAGTCTTGATCTCGCGGGTGTGAGATTACTGAGTCCTCGTGACTGACAGATACTTCCAAAATAGTTGCAGGTGCCGATGATGCCAGTGCAGGTGACGCAACCGAGCTCAAGTGGGAGCTCGATGAAGATCTTGGTCGTTGTTTTGTTTTGTTTCCTTTTGATCAGTAGTGGAGCCCAGTTGGGATGATCGGGGATCTAGCATTTGGGGTGGTCTTTCTTTATTTTGGTTCCGTAGTAGGACCTTGATTGTATTCTGGATAATGTATGATATTCATGTATTGTGTGAAGTGGCGATTGTAAGCCAACTCTTTATCCCTTTCTTATTCAGTACATGGGATGTGTAAAGATTACCCCTCTTGCGACATGCCTACCATGCGGTTATGCCTCTAAGTCATGCCCCGACACGTGGGAGATATAGCCGCATCGTGGGTGTTACAGGGAAGGTGAGTGGGGGAGTGGGAGGGGGTATCAACGGGGCGCAACCCGCCTTATCCCCTCGTCGGAGCCAGCGAGGGGGCCTGGTGAAGACGCGCACGTGCGCGGTCGCTCCTACAGTGGGGAGGGGAAGAAGGCAAGGGGGTAAGGTGGGCCGGGCCTGTGCAATGGGCTAAGGCCCAGGGGGCAGGGGGCTTCCTTTTTTTGCAGCTTTTGCATTTTCTTTTAGCGACTAATGACTTTTGTAAAATATGTAGCTGGTCCCAATAGTTAGTATGCATTGGTCCTTACTTCCACAAAAATGTTGGGAATGTTTTTGATCCCTTTGTATTTATTCAAAGAGAAAAGGACATTTTAAAATGTTGTTTTGGCTCTGTTAAAAAAGCATTAGGCCCATTTAGATTTGATGATGGTGTTGTGTTCCTTAACAACAAATAGTTTTGGATTATTTGCTAAAAGGTGAACATTTTTCCAACTAGTTTTGATCAACTTCATTTGCACTTTGAAATTGAATAGAATTCAGAGAAGGAATTTTAAATGAGATATTATCCCAACATGATTATCATTGCAAATCTCAGTAGCTCAGCATCATCATGATGGATTACTATAGCACCATTACATAGGGGTGTTACGGGGGTGACGGCCGATTGAGCAACAACACACAATCACAAACACATCTACAACTTTTTCATATGTGTCTTGTCCCTCCCTCGTTCTTGCTCCCTCGTTCTTCATTGTTCTCCATGTTGGAGAGATGCAAATCGTGAGGCTCTAGGGGCGGCTTGACCGTCCTAGGGCAGCCCATAGCCGACGCACTCCCCGACGGGGTCCCTCCCAGGAGTGTTGGGTTTTGTGTCCTCAAAAGCTGTCGCTGGTCGACTTGCGAGTCGCGCTTCCGCTGTGGCTCCTTCGACATGAGCTGCGGTGCACCACCCTCAGTGTCGAGGGTTGATGTGGCGTGTTCGTGTGCAAACACACTTTTTGGCGACTCTGCTAGGGACTGAAGATCAATCATCATCATCCATCATGTCTGGCAATGACAAGATTCCCACGCCCTCGGGAATCAACGCCGATAACATAATTAAGCCTAATGTTGAGGAGTTATCGGAGGAACGTCGCCGAGCTTATGAGGAGTACAAGAAGGCGCGTGAAGAGAAGGAGATGCAGGAGTTCCTTGCTAAGTTCAAGAAGGATCGTCAAGGCAATATCACTCCGGTTGGAGAAATCAAGTTTCCTCCTCTTCATGATGAACATGTTAAACCCTCTGTGAGTAATACCTTCTCTTCCGAGGTATGGGCTGAAATAGATAGTTGCATTACTCATAGCAATAATCTTTTATACCAAATTTTCTTGGAAAATACTAATGCTCAAAAAAGTATGCGTCAATCATCTATTGGTAATGTTGGTGTGCCTTTTACCGCAGTGATCCCTAATCCAACTTTGCCTATTTCATCGGCGCCTCCTGTGCCGATGAATTTTTATCCTAGCCCAACCAATCAAATTGTTGCTGTACCCATTAATCCTATCATGAGTATGCCAAGTTCGATGGTGACGCCGAACCAAACCCTACCCACAAGTGCAAACGTTGTTAGATCATTGCCGAACTACAGTTCGGCATACTTTCCACAATTCACACCTGTAGCTACTAACCATACTCCTCCTATGCCAATCCCACAAGCTTCATCGTCCACTACAGATGATGGTCTAGCTAATCTTAGAGAGGAGATGGCTAAGTTGATCTAAGAGAATTTTAGAGTTGAGTTACCAAGGAACCAGATTTACCAAAAGCCATATCCAGAATACTTCAATGCAATTCAATGCCCTCCGGGATATAAAATTCCAGATTTTGTCAAGTTTAATGGAGAGGGCACAAAAACCACATGGGAGCATGTTAGTCAATACTTGGCACAATTGGGTGAAGCAGGCTCACTAAATGAATTGAAGTGCATTTATTTCCTTTATCTTTAACCAGTACCGCATTTTCATGGTTTGCCGCTTTACCACATGGTTCTATTCGTTTATGGTCAAAACTAGAAGAAAAATTTCATGATCATTTTTATAGTGGCGATAATGAGCTTAAGTTGTCACATCTTACATCGGTTAGACAAAAGCATGATGAATCAGTCTCCTATTACGTCAAGAGATTTAGAGATACAAAAAACCGGTCCTATAGTTTGGTGATAACCGAGAGAGATTTGGCTGATCTTGTGCTTAGTGGTTTGAGAACTCACATTAGAGAAAGTCTAGAAGGACACAAGTTTTTAAATATCAACCAAGTCTTGCAAAGGGCTTTGGCTCAAGAAAGCCGAAGCAAAGATCTTAAAGAGGTGCATAGATATAAAACTGATCGTCCTAAGGTGAATATAGTTGAGTATGATAGTGACCACTCGGACGATGAGGGTGATATTTATGCTACTGAATTTGTTTGTCCATCTAAGGCCAAACCATTTAATTGCAATCATTTAAAGCCGATTCATAAGAATCATGATGAAGAGATGGAATTTACTTTCAACATTGCTAAGTGTGACAGAATATTTCATGTTTTATTGCAAGCGAAGATTATTAGAATATCTCATACTTTACCACCGTTTGAATAGCTGAAACGGCATGCTTATTGCAAGTATCATAATTATTTTTCTCATGCTACTAATGATTGTTATCTTTTTCGACAGCAGATACAATCGGCCATTAATGACATACGATTGAATTTTTCTGAGATGCAAGTTGACAAGCAGCCTTTCCCAATGAACACCATGGATTTAGAGGGGAAGAAGATGTTAATTCGGCCCAGCATAGCCAAATCAGATAATAAGAATAATATTGTCATTGGTGAGCCCAGTAAAAATAAGGAGAGCGACAAGGTCTTGGGGAGACAAGTTGTGCTTGATAAGCAACCTGATGGCAAGGATATAATCAAGATAACCATTAAGAATCCTACACTCAGGGGGCAACCACAAATGCAAGAGAACACTCATGCCAAATTTGTGAAGCCCAAGAGTCTAGAGGTTGGCAAGTGGAAGACGAATGAAGCTAAAGTGCAGCGCAAGAAAATCAAGCTAACTTTTGATATGTTGTTATCCAAGTATGGCAATCAAGCCGCCGGTTCTAGCTCTAATCGGTCATCAAATTTGAAGCGCTCAAGGTCACCTCCTCGGGAAGACTTTGAGCATCATGCAAGGCCATATGGGTCGTGGGCACCGGGACCATGGATGGCGCCACCCCCCTATGCGCTACATAGGAGGTTTCAATGGAGGATGGGGGTAGCCCCCAATGGCCGCTTATGCTTTTCATCCGGGGTGGGCAGAACCAAGTAGGCCCATTCGTGAGAGGCTCTCTTATACCACAAGAGGCCATTTGAACAAAGCTGTCAATTGGCCATTGCAAGATAATCATGGAAGGGTTGGCAAGCACGTGTGGCATGCTAAATCACCAAGTGCTGAAATTTCATAGCCTAGCAAGCAAAAGGAGAAGACTACTAGTGCTGAAACTATTATGATAGGCACTAAAGAATTAACAATCAAAGAGCCAATTATTGTTGATAATCTGGCTGATTCTAATAAAGATGCGGTTGCTATCCAGCAGGGTCCCATGGCTAATGATCATGATGCTAGCACAGGCAAGGCCAAGTCAAGGGATCCAAAATATACTCAGCCTAAGTGGTGTCCTTTTGGTCTGACCAAGGCACAAAAAAGGAGATTGTCGTGCATGAGGAGCCATGAGAAGGAGGAACAATAAGTAGAGAGGCAAAGGGATAAATTGTTCAATGAATGTCGTCCCATGGTACCCCCAAAACAAGTGTGGAAGCCTAAGCAAAAGGAAAACGTAGCAACTTCTGCATTGATCATAGCTACACCTACACTACCAACGGAGGAGGATGCGGCTGCCATTACATCGTCCACATCACCTATTACTTCCTCTTCACTTGGAGATATTTCAGAGTCAGGGGACATGCTTGAGGATGGAGATGATATGCTTGATTATGAGTCTACACCGGTTCATGAAGGTATGGATATTAATATGGTGTATTACTTACCCGCATAATTTCATGCTATAGATGAAGAAAGGGAGGTAGCTCAGTTAGATTTTGGTCCTAAAAATGCTATATTCGAGAAGCCAAAATAACCACTTGAAGCCATTGTTCCTTAAATATCATATTAATGGATCACCGTTTGCTAGAATGCTTGTTGATGGTGGTGCTGTGGTGAATCTTATGCCATATTTGGTCTTCAAAAAATTGGGGCTGTGTGATGAAGAGTTGATAAAGACCAACATGGTGCTCAATGGATTTGAAGGTAAAGAGAAAACTGAACCAAAGGTGTGATGTGTGTGGAGCTCATGGTGGGAAGTAAAACTTTGGCTACCGCATTCTTTGTCGCCGAGATGCAAGGTAACTACAATGTGATATTAGGCACGATTGGGTTCATGAAAACCAATGCGTGCCATGTACTATGCACCAATTTTTAATTCAGTGGGTTGATGATGAAGTAGAAGTCATTCATGCGGATAATTCGTCTTGTGTTCCTTTGGCCGATGCATCGGTGGATTGGCAACATTCCAATGTTACTTGCTTGACAGGGTGCGACTTATCAGAATTTGATTTTCTTAGCACCACAAAAAGTGGTTTCGTGCCCGTTTCTTTAAAGCAGGTTGGCGATAATCGACTCCAAGGTATGATGGATTTAAATGGATCCTAACTCAGAGAGGTTACAAAAGCGTCTTGTAAAATATCGGTCCAATGAGAACAATATGTATGAGTCCATAGAAGAGTTAGATGATATGGATAAATTAGGACAAGGTTTTACATCAGCTGATCCATTAGAAGATATATATGAGATGGTTCAATACCTAGGCCGACATTTGTAAATGAAAATTTAAGAGCCGATCATAAAGCTAAGTTGATCGAGTGAAAGAGTATGTTTGTTGCTCTGCATGGGAATATCATGAGATGCCAGGTTTAAGCCGAGAGCTAGTGGAGCATTGGTTACCTATAAAGGCCGGTTTTACACCATTCAAGCAATCGACCAGAAAGTATAATCCAAAAACATATGACAGGATCAAGGAAGAGATCGGTCGTTCGCTGAAAGCTAACTTTATTAGACCTTGCAGGTATGCCGAGTGGATTTCTAACTTCGTGCCAGTAGAGAAGAAAGGCTCTGGCAAGTTGAGGGTGTGCATTGATTTCAGAGATTTGAATAGACCTACACCTAAAGATGAGTATCCCATGCCAATAGCCGATATTCTTATTAATGATGCTTCTGGACATAAGGTCATTAGGTTTCTTGATGGTAATGTGGGGTATAATCAGATTTTTATGGCCGAAGAGGACATGTCCAAAATGGCTCTTCGATGCCCCGGTTTCCTTGGTTTATTTTTTGTGGACGATGATAACGTTTGGATTAAAGAGTCCCGGCGCCACGTATCAAAGGGTTATGAATTTAATTTTTTCATGATTTACTTGGTGTTATACTTGAGGTCTATATTGATGATATTGTTGTCAAATCAGATGCTTTTAAATCTCACTTAGCCGATTTGCGTTTGGCTTTTGAAAGAATGAAGAAATATGGGATGAAATTGAATCCTTTTGAAGTGTGCCCTTGGTGTATTGGCTGGGAAGTCTCTGGGTTTCATTATTCATGAAGATGGCATGGAAATTGATCCCAAAAAGATAGAAGCTATACAGAAAGTAGAGGCTCGAACATGCAAGAGAGATATGACAAAACTCCTTGACAAGGTCATTTATTTGAGGAGGTTCATAGCCAATCTATCAGGGAAGGTTGATGCATTTACTCCTATCCTTCGGTTAATGAATGATGTTGATTTTACTTGGTGGGGGGTGAGGGAGTCCTGGATTAGAGGGCCCTCGGACAGCCGGAGTATATCCCTTGGCCGGACTGTTGGACTATGAAGATACAAGATTGAAGACCTCGTCCCATGTCCGGATGGGACTCTCCTTTGTGTGGAAGGCAAGCTTGGCGATTAGGATATGTAGATCTCCTCGCTTGTAACCGACTCTGTGTAACCCTAGCCCCCTCCGGTGTCTATATAAACCAGAGGGTTTAGTCTGTAGGACAACAACAATCATACCATAGGATAGCTTCTAGGGTTTAGCCTCTCCGATCTCGTGGTAGATCAACTCTTGTAATACTCATATCATCAAGATCAATCAAGCAGGAAGTAGCGTATTACCTCCATCGAGAGGGCCCGAACCTGGGTAAACATTGTGTCCCCCGCCTCCTGTTACCATCCGCCTTAGACGCACAGTTCGGGACCCCCTACCCGAGATCCGTCGGTTTTGACACCGACATTGGTGCTTTCATTGAGAGTTCCACTATGTCGTCACCCTAAGGCTTGATGGCTCCTTCGATCATCGGCAACGATGCGATCCGGGGTGAAGTTTTCCTCCCTGGATAGATCTTCGTATTCGGCGGCTTCGTACTGCGGGCCAACTCGCTTGGCCATCTGGAGCAGATCGAGAGCTACGCCCCTGGCCATCAGGTCAGGTTTGGAAGCTTGAACTATACCACCAACATCCACGGAGACTTGATCTTCAACGGATTCGAACCCATGTCAGGTGCGCCACACAGTCACGATGAGCATGATTTAGCTCTGCCGTCGGACAGTGTTCGAGAGATCACACCTGTAACTACTCCGGCCCTCAATCCGGAACAGATTGTGCCGTCCGTGGACGGGTGGATGGACCCCGCCACGGAGGCCGCACACTCAGCGGCGATAGAGCCGAATACTAACTTCACCTCCTATGAGACCTGTGTTGCCGGACACCCGAATTCGTCCCCGGCCATAGACTCCGAACCGCTCACGTTCGTGACCATCCAATCTAACTGGGCATCGATCATGGAGTTCACCTCCACGGATATCTTTCAGCACTCGCCCCTAGGTGACGTGCTAAACTCATTACGGTCTCTCTCCTTGTCAGGAGACCCTTGGCCAAACTATGTCCGGCTCAAGTGGGAAGCGGACGGCAAAGAAATTCGTTTCCCACCCACCACCGACTTAGTAGCCACTGTCGACGACCTAACCGACATGCTCGACTTCGACTCCGAAGACATCGTCGGTATGGACGATGACGCGGGAGACAAACAGGAACCACCGCCCACAGGGCGCTGGACTGCCACCTCATCATATGATATATACATGGTGGACACCCCCAAAGAAAGCAATGGCAATAAGGCAACGAAGGATAATCCCCCCGAGAAGCAATCCAAGAACCAACATCATTGGCGCCGCTCTAAGGCCCTCCATAGCAAAAACAGCGATACCGGCACAGGAGACAATAACGCTGCAAATAGTGCCAAAGACGAAGACAATCCCCTCTAGCCAGGCTTTGAGCAGGAGGATGGGCAAGCCAGCCCTAAGGGACAGGCAGCAGACGGAGAATTAGAGGATGACAATTACATGCCTCTCTCCGAAGACGAGGTGAGCCTCGGTGATGAATAATTTATTATTCCTGAGAATCCCGTCGAACAGGAGCGCTTCAAGCGCCGGCTTATCGCCACAGCAAAAAGTCTGAAGAAAAAGCAACAACAGCTTCAAGCTGAGCAAGATATGCTAGCGGATAGATGGACTGAGGTCCTGGTAGCCAAGGAACACGAACTCGAGCGCCCAATCAAAAGTTTCCCAAAGCGCAGGTTGCTACCCCAACTTGAAGAGGAAGCATTAAAGCCTGCACTTCCAGCGTATGATGCGGCAGACCGGCCACCTCATGGCCGGGACAAAGTGGCATATAAGCCTGAAGTCTAGCTCGCACCCCGGTGCCAGTCAAACAAAAACAGCAAGGCCTGGGGTAACACGCAGGACCTGTGAGACGTATTGGAAAACAAAGAAGGACACAAAAGATCGATCTTCGGATCACGAGGGCGCGCCCCAACACATGACAACGACCGTCATGCCGGATATACCAAAAGCAAATCCGGCCCGGCCGAACACAACAGACAAGACTCGTACGAACTGTGTCATGACATAGCCCGGCACAGAGGCGCCGCACACCCCCTATGCTTCACTGATGAAGTAATGGATCATGAATTCCCAGAAGGGTTTAAACCCGTGAACGTTGAATCATACGATGGTACTACTGACCCCGCGGTATGGATAGAGGATTTCTTCCTCCACATTCGCATGGCCCGCGGGGATGATCTACACGCCATCAAGTACCTCTCGTTAAAACTCAAAGGACCAACTCGTCATTGGCTAAATAGCTTGCCAGCAAACTCCATCGAAAGTTGGGAGAACCTGACAAACGCATTCCTGGACAACTTCTAGGGCACTTATGTGCGACCACCGGATGCTGATGATTTAAGTCACATAACACAACAGCCCGTAGAGTCAGCCAGGAAATTTTGGACTCGGTTCCTAACCAAAAAGAACCAAATTGTGGACTGCCCGGATGCCGAAGCCCTAGCGGCCTTTAAACATAACATCCATGACGAGTGGCTCGCCCGACATCTCGGCCAAGAGAAGACAAAGTCCATGGCAACCCTCACAACACTCATGACCTTCTTCTGCGCGAGCGAGGATAGCTGGTTGGCCCGTAGCAACAACACAGCAAGCAACCCTAGCACATCGGATGCCAGAGACAGCAAGGACAAGCCACGTCGCAACAGATACAAGCGTCGCAACAACGGCGATAACGCCGAAGACACGACAGTCAATGCCGGATTCAGTGGCTCTAAATCCGGTCAGCAGAAAGGGCCGTTCAAAAGAAACAATCCGGGTCCGTCCAGTTTGGACCGCATACTCGACTGCTCGTGTAAAATTCACGGCACCCCCGATAAGCCAGCCAACCACACCGATAGAGAATGCTGGGTGTTCAAATAGTGCGGCAAGTTGAATGCCGAAAGCAAGGAAAAAGGGCTGCATATCGACGACGAGGAGGAGCCCCGGCCGCCGAACACAGGAGGACAGAAGAAATTTCCTCCACAAGTGAAAACAGTGAACATGATATACGCAACCCATATCCCCAAGCGGGAACGGAAGCGTGCACTCAGGGACATCTACATGATGGAGCCAGTCGCCCCAAAGTTCAACCCATGGTCTTCTTGTCCGATCACTTTTGATCGCAGGGACCACCCCACTAGTATCCGTCATGGCGGTTCTGCCACATTGGTCCTTGATCCTATCATTGAGGGATTCCACCCCACTCGAGTGCTTATGGACGGTGGCACCATCTTGAACCTGCTTTATCAGGATAAAGTGCGCAAAATGGAAATAGACCCCTTGAGGATCAAACCCACAAAACCACCTTCAAAGGTGTCATACCAGGTGTAGAGGCCTATTGCACGGGCTCAATCACACTAGAAGTGGTCTTTGGATCTCCGGATAACTTCCGAAGCGAAGAGTTAATCTTCGATATCGTCCCCTTTCGCAGTGGCTATCACACACTACTCGGACGAACCGCATTCTCTAGATTCAATGCGGTACCACATCTCAAGCTCAAAATGCCAGGACCTCGTGGGGTTATAACAATTGACGGAAACACAGAATGCTCGCTCCGCACGGAGGAGCACACTGCGGCCCTTTGCAGCAGAAGTGCAAAGCAGCCTTTTGAGGCAAACCGCCAATTCGGCGACAAGGTCCATAGACACATTCAAGCGAGTCCGGAATAACCTGCAACAGAATCACTAGGTGCGTTCAGAGATCACCTAGCAATTCGGCCTCCATCGTAGTCCCAGTCAAGCGACGAAATTTGTGCCGCGCGTACATAACTACGCACTAAAGATACCATGGGTATAGGCGGAGGCATGGCTATGGCACGTCCTACAATGCGGTTCAACCGCCTCAGGACCAGTATATCTTTATCATTTTCTTCCTTTCAGGACCCTATTCTCTGGAGGCCGTCTCTGATAGGTAGATCATCGGACCCATCATGGGAGGGAAGCACCAAGGGTGCAAGAAGCTTTGACGTACAAGGGAATCCCCAGGTGGTCTCTCATACCGATCATTATACCTGTTTTAAATACCCGCACGCAGCTTGCCCTTGGATCGGACATGTCAGATAGTCCTATTTTTGCTTATTGTACTACTTATACACATACACTTTGACGTATCCCATAAATAACAATGCACATCGTCAGCTTATTATTACATTTCTTCTTCTTCTTTTTTTCCTTGCTTGTCTATTCACGACAAGTTGCTCCCGTACATTTTGGTACGTTCAGTACGCCAGGGGCTGATAACCCGCAAGTATAGGGGATCACAACAGTTTTTGAGGGTAAAGTATTCAACCCAAATTTATTTATTCGACACAAGGGGAGCCAAAGAATATTCTCAAGTATTAGCAGCTGAGTTGTCAATTCAACCACACCGGGAAACTTAATGTCTACAACAAAGTATTTAGTAGCAAAGTAATATGATAGTGGTGGTAACGGTAACAAAAGGTAACAGTAGTAAAAGTAATGTTTTTGGTATTTTGTAGTGATGATAGCAATAGCAATGGGAAAGTAAATAAGCGAAGAACAATATACGGAAAGCTCGTAGGCAATGGATCAGTGATGGAAAATTATGCCGGATGCGGTTCATCATGTAACAGTCATAACCTAGGGTGACACATAACTAGCTCTAGTTCATTGATATAATGTAGGCAAGTATTCCGAATATAGTCATACGTGCTTATGGAAAAGAACTTGCATGACATCTTTTGTCCTACCCTCCCGTGATAGCGGGGTCCTTACGGAAACTAAGGGATATTAAGGCCTCCTTTCAATAGAGAACCGGAACAATGCATTAACATATAGTGAATACATGAACTCCTCTAATTATGGTCATCACTGGTAAGTATCCCGATTATTGTGACTTCGGCGTTAACGGATCATAACACATAATAGGCGACTATAGACTTGCAAGATAGGATCAAGAACACTCATATATTGATGAAAACATAATAGGTTCAGATCTGAAATCATGGCACTCGGGCCCTAGGTGACAAGCATTAAGCATAGCAAAGTCGTAGCAACATCAATCTCAGAACATAGTGAATACTAGGGATCAAACCATAACAAAACTAACTCGATTACATGATAGATGCCATCCAACCCATCATCGTCCAGCAAGCCTACGATGGAATTACTCACGCACAGCGGTGAGCATCATGAAATTGGTGATGGAGGATGGTTGATGATGACGATGGCGACGGATACCCCTCTCTGGAGCCCCGAACGGACTCCAGATCAGCCCTCCCGAGAGGTTTTAGGGCTTGGCGGCGGCTCCGTATCGTAAAACATAAAACACGATGGTTTCTTCTCTATGATTTTTTCTCCCCGAAACTCAATATATGGAGGTGGAGTTGGAGTCCGAGAGGCAACAGGGGGCGCACGAGGTAGGGGGGCGCGCCCCCACCCTCGTGGAGAGACGGTGGGCCCCCTGGCCTTCATCTTTGGCAGGAATTTTTCTTATTTTCTGAAAAGTGGCTCCGTGAAGTTTCAGGTCATTCCGAGAACGTTTGCTCCTGCACATAAATAACAACATGGTAATTCTGCTGAAAACAGCGTCAGTCTGGGTTAGTTCCTTCAAATCATGCAAGTTAGAGTCCAAAACAAGGGAAAAAGTGTTTGGAAAAGTAGATACGTTGGACAATTACATGAAGTTGAAAATTCAAAGATCAAACAGGACAGTTGGACAATTACGTGAAGTTAAAAATTCAAACCTCCTCACAAAGGTACTGGTGAGATAGTGATACTGGCTGCACTTCTCTTCCTCGAAGCTCACAAGATCAGCGTTACGCAAATATGCATTAAATTCTTCCTTAATTCCCGCTCGATCCATAAAGTTCTCAGAAGGCCATTCACAAGGACGCACTGGAGCGTCTCTTGGTGGCTCTTCATCAGCATCACGCATTGCAAGCCTAGGTCCTTGCTTCCTTGGAGAACCACCTTGGAACATTTTCCTAAGCATATTTCTTCCTCTGGAAAATTATGAATTTTTTAGTAACTTCAAAATAAAAGTAAACCAAACTCAATAATATTGGTAGAAGCTACTCCTATAAGTGCCTAGGGCCTATATCATGCATCAAAACTACTTTTGACCATATAAATTTGACATGCAAGCTCAAGAACAGGGTCACCTAAGAAGCAAAAATTTGTAATGAATAAAGCACTAGAACAAAAACTAATTGGACCAATGGAGGAGTCACATACCAAGGAACAATCTCCCCAAGCAGTTTTGTGAGTGGTGCTTTGAGCAAGGAGATAAAAAATGGCAGCAAGATGAGCTAGAACTCGTGCTTGAGGTGGTTATTCGTGTTTGCGTGAGGAAGATGAAGTGTGTGGGTGCAGGAATAAGTGGAGGAGGGCCACCGTGGGCCCATGAGGCAGGGCGCGTGCCCTACAGGGGTGGGCGTCTCCTCCACCCTCGTGGGCAGGTGGTTCACCCCCTAGTGTGTTCTCAGTTCCATAAATCTTCAAATATTCTAGAAAAAATCATATTTAAATTTCAGGGCATTTGGATAAATTTTATTTTCAGGTATTTTTATATTGCACGGATAATCGGATAACAAATAGAAAAATATTTTTTTATTTTATTTAATACAAATAACAGAAAGTAAAAGTGGGGTACAGAAGGTTGTGCCTTCTAGTTTCATCCATCTCATGATCATAAAAAGGAATCCACTAACAAGGTTGATCAAGTCTTGTTAATGAACTCATTCCGAATAACATGGAACCGGAGAAATTTCGAATAACACTATGTTACCTCAACGGGGATACGCACATCCCCAATAATAAGAATATCATATTTCTTCTTGATAGTAGGAAGAGGAAATTCAAAACCTCCAAATATAATCGATGGAATTTTTCCAATAGAATTGATACTGTGAACTTGAGGTTCTTTCCTCGGAAAGTGTACCGTATTCTCATTACCATTAACATGAAAAGTGACATTGCCTTTAGTGCAATCAATAACAGCCCCTGTAGTATTCAAAAAGGGTCTTCCAAGAATAACAGACATACTATCGTCCTCGGGAATATCAAGAATAACAAAGCCCGTTAAAATAGTAACATATGCAACTACAACATGCACATCCTCAGAAATACCGACAGTTATAGCAGTTGATTTATCAGCCATTTGCAAAGATATTTCAGTAGGTGTCAACTTATTCAAATCAAGTCTACGATATAAAGAGAGAGGCATAACACTAACACCGACTCCAAGATCACATAAATCAGTTTTAACATAGTTTCTTTTAATAGAGCATGGTATAGTGGGTACTCCTGGATCTCCAAGTTTCTTTGGTATTCCACCCTTAAAAGTATAATTAGCAAGCATGGTGGAACTTTCAGCTTTTGGTATCTTTCTTTTATTTGTAATAATATCTTTCATCTACTTAGCATAACGATTGGTTTTGAGTATATCCGTTAATCTCATACACAGAAAGATAGGTCTAATCATTTCAGCAAAACGCCCAAAATCCTCATCATCCTTTTTCTTGGATGGTTTGGGAGGAAAAGGCATGGGTTTCTGAACCCGTGGTTCTCTTTCTTTACCATGTTTCCTAGCAACAAAGTCTTTTTTATCATAACGTTGATTCTTTGATTGTGGGTTATCAAGATCAACAGCAGGTTCAATTTCTATATCATTATCATTACTAGGTTGAGCATCATCTTGAACATTATCATTAGTTTCAGGTTCACTACCAGTTTGAGTTTCAACATCAGAAATAGAAATATCATTTGATTCTCAGGTGTTTCAACAATAGGATCACTAGAAGAATGCAAAGGCTTATCATTTTTCTTTTTGTTCTTTTTAGAAGAACTAGGTACATCTATGTTATTTCTCTGAGAATCTTGCTCAATTCTCTTAGGATGGCCTTTAGGATACAAAGGTTCCTGAGTCATTCTACCAGTTCTAGTAGCCACTCTAACAGCCTTATCATTATCTTTACTATTCAATTCATTGAGCAAATCATTTTGAGCTTTAAGTACTTGTTCTACTTGAGTGGTAACCATAGAAGCATGTTTACAAATAAGTTTAAGTTCACCTTTAACATTAGCCATATAATCACCCAAGTGTTCAAGCACATTTGAATTGTATTTCAATTGTCTACCAAAATAAGCATTAAAGTCTTCTTGCTTAGCCATAAATTTATCAAACTCATCCAAGCATGGGCTAGCAAACTTAGTAAATGGGATTACAACTTTATCATATCTATAGAGAGAATTTACCTTTACTACCTGTGTCGGGTTATCAAGACCATGAGTTTCTTCAATAGGTAAAGCACTAAGATTATATATTTATTCAACAGGCGGTAAATTAAGATCATGTAATTCTTCAATAGGAGGTAAATTCTTAACATCTTCAGCTTTAATACCTTTTTCTTTCATAGATTTCTTTGCCTCTTGCATATCTTTAGGACCGAGAAATAGAATATCCCTCTTCTTCGGAGTTGGTTTAGGAATAGGCTCAGGAATTGGCTCCGGAGGTGTCCAATTATTTTCGTCTGTCAACATATTATTCAATAGAATTTCAGCTTCATCCGGTGTTCGTTCCCTGAAAACAGAACCAGCATAACTATCCAGGTAAACTCTGGAGGCATCGGTTCGTCCATTATAAAAGATATCAAGTATTTCATTTTTCTTAAGAGGATGATCAGGCAAAGCATTAAGTAATTGGAGAAGCCTCACGCAAGCTTGTGGGAGACTCTCTTCTTCAATTTGCACAAAATTATATAAATCCCTTAAAGCAGCTTGTTTATTATGAGCGGGGAAATATTTAGCAGAGAAGTAATAAATCATATCCTGGGGACTACGCACACAACCAGGATCAAGAGAATTAAACCATATCTTAGCATCACCCTTTAATGAGAACGGAAATATTTTAAGGATATAAAAGTAACGAGTTCTCTCATCTTTAGTGAACAGGGTGGCTATATCGTTTAATTTAGTAAGATCTGCCACAACAGTTTCAGATTCATAACCATGAAAAGGATCAGATTCAACCAAAGTAATTATATCAGGATCAACAGAGAATTCATAATCCTTATCAGTAACAAAGATAGGTGAAGTAGCAAAAGCAGGGTCAGGTTTCATTCTAGCATTTAGAGATTGCTTACTCCATTTAGCTAATAATCTTTTGAGTTCAGTTCTATTTTGGCACGCTAAAATAGCTAAAGAAGCTTCTTGATCAAAGACATAACCCTTAGGAATAACAAGTGATTCTTCATCATCACTTTCATCAGTATCATCAAATTCAATATTTTCAATCTCTCTAGCCCTAGCAAGTTGTTCATCAAGAAAATCACTAAGTGGCACAGTAGTATCAGGCATGGAGGTAGTTTCATCATAAGTATCATGCATAGCAAAAGTGGCATCATCAATAACATGTGACATATCAGAACGAATAGCAGAAGCAGGTGTAGGTGTCGCAAGCTTACTCATAACAAAAGGTGAATCAAGTGCTGAGCTAGATGGCAGTTCCTTACCTCCCCTCGTAGTTGAGGGATAGATCTTGGATTTTGGATCTCTCAAGTTCTTCATAATGATAAGCAGATATATATCCCAAGTGACTCAAAGAATAGAGCTATGCTCCCCGGCCACTGCGCCAGAAAATAGTCTTGATAACCCGCAAGTATAGGTGATCGCAACAGTATTCGAGGGTAAAGTATTCAACCCAAATTTATTGATTCGACACAAGGGGAGCCAAAAAATATTCTCAAGTATTAGCAGCTGAGTTGTCAATTCAACCACACCTGGAAACTTAATATCTGCAGCAAAGTATTTAGTAGCAAAGTAATATGATAGTGGTGGTAACGGTAACAAAAGGTAATAATAGTAAAAGTAATGTTTTTGGTATTTTGTAGTGATGATAGCAATAGCAACGAGAAAGTAAATAAGCGAAGAACAATATATGGAAAGCTCGTAGGCAATGGATCAGTGATGGAAAATTATGCCGGATGCGGTTCATCATGTAATAGTCATAACCTAGGGTGACACAGAACTAGCTCCAGTTCATTGATATAATGTAGGCATGTATACCGAATATAGTCATACGTGCTTGTGGAAAATAACTTGCGTGGCATCTTTTGTCCTACCCTCCCGTGGCAGCGGGGTCCTAATGGAAACTAAGGGATATTAAGGCCTCCTTTTAATAGAGAACCGGAACAAAGCATTAACACATAGTGAATACATGAACTCCTCAAACTACGGTCATCACCGGTAAGTATCCCGATTATTGTCACTTCGGGGTTAACGGATCATAACACATAATAGGTGATTATAGACTTGCAAGATAGCATCAAGAACACTCATATATTGATGAAAGCATAATAGGTTCAGATCTGAAATCATGGCACTCGGGCCCTAGTGACAAGCATTAAGCATAGCAAAGTCATAGCAACATCAATCTCAGAATATAGTGGATACTAGGGATCAAACCCTAACAAAACTAACTCAATTACATGATAGATCCCATCCAACCCATCACCGTCCAGCAAGCCTACAATGGAATCACTCACGCACGGCGGTGAGCATCATGAAATTGGTGACGGAGGATGGTTGATGATGACGATGGCGACGGATTCCCCTCTCCAGAGCCCCGAACGGACTCCAGATCAGCCCTCCCAAGAGGTTTTAGGGCTTGGCGGCGACCCCGTATCGTAAAACGTGATGATTTCTTCTCTCTGATTTTTTCTCCCCGAAACTCAATATATGGAGGTGGAGCTGGAGTCGGAGAGGCAAAAGGGGGCCCACGAGGTAGGGGGCGCGCCCTAGGGGGGCAGGCGCGCCCCCACCCTAGTTGAGAGACGGTTGCCCCCCTGGCCTTCATCTTTGGCAGGTATTTTTCTTATTTTCTGAAAAGTGGCTCTGCGAAGTTTCAGGTCATTCCGAGAACGTTTGCTCCTGCACATAAATAACACCATGGTAATTCTGCTGAAAACAACATCCGTCCGGGTTAGTTCCATTCAAATCATGCAAGTTAGAGTCCAAAACAAGGGCAAAAGTGTTTGGAAAAGTAGATACATTGGAGACGTATCAGGGGCTTCAGTGTACCCCATAGCACGGCAAGAAAAGTCCAAACACTTTCGATAGTGCGGCACCCCGAACTTATAGCATTATTGTAACGTCCCAAATTTTTAATTTGGAATGTTATACACTAGATCATAATTGCATATCATATTTTATTGCATTTTGGTTGATCCTAGAAATTCTACGCGACTCAAGGACCCTCGGAGAGAGTTGGGGATTTCGTTATTTTCATATTTGAGTTTTCTCAAATTTTGAAAATAGGATCATTTGATTTTATTTATTTTTTCTTCAGTTATTTCTATTATCAAAATATGAGAGAGGGAATAAAATGACTTTCCCAAAATAAAGAAATATTGAGGATTTAATAAAAAATCAAATAAGATTTTATTTTGGATTTATTTGCTATTTTATTTGAATTTAGGAAAAATGCGCGTTTTTCAAAATGGCATTTAGGCCCCAAATAAATGTTCATCCTATGCGGCTTGATTTTAGAAGCCGAGGAAAATTTATCTCGGGATTTTTTGAGTCCGTTTAGTATTCCTTTTGTTTTTTCCTGAGCGTAATTTTTTTTAAAAAGTCGAACCGACCTAACCGGGCCGTGTCCGACCAGGACACCTGGCCCGGCCGGCCTTTTTATAGCCGTGAGGGCCCGACCGGAGCCACAGCCCCAGCCGAAACCCTAGCCGCCTCGATCCGTGTGCCGCCGCCGCCTCGATCCGCGCGCACCGCCGCCTCACTCCGCCGCTGCAACGGAGCCGCGCCGCCCCGCCGTCGTTCACCGAAGCCGCCCGAGGTAGCCGTCGTTGCCTCGGTTTTTGCGAAGAAAACCGATCGGTTTTTTGCGAAATCCTAGATCCATTTTTTTATTTTCTCCAGTTCGGTTTATTTTTCCGGTTTAGTTTATTTAGCGAGCGTTCACTCGTTCATTCATTTTAACGAACGCGTTCATCGTTTAGATCCAGATAACGAACAATCATTCGTTAATCTATTCGTCGTTTTTCTTTTTCTCGGATTTATTCCGCGATTTTTTGATCGTGATTTCTGATTCGATTTTCGTTCTAGTATAACTTTTCGCTCGCTTATCGGAATCAGGCGATTCAAGCGCTTGGAGTTTCGTCTCGAGACCCTCTCTCCGTTTAACCAGCTCAAACAAGTTTTTGCCTCTGTTAAATTTGACCTAGATCCAGAATAGTAAATGAAGCTTGTTTCTTTTGCCGTTTGTCTTTCGTTGCTTCATTCGATTTGGTTCTTTTTGCCTACCGAAGTTCTTAAGTTGAACTTTCTGGTTAGATCTCTTATTTGAGTTTTACCTGTGCATTAATTGAGTACTTATTGTATGCTTGTTTGTTTGCGATAGAGTACCCGGAGTGCGCCACTTGTTACTTCGAGTCGCTAGGTTTTGTGGATCATCAGCAAGGCAAGTAACACTTTGATCAATAATCCTACTACCCAGTTTTTATTGCATTAGATCAATCCTCACACATTGCATGATTAGGATCTAATTAAATTGTGGGTTTGGGAAGTACATGAGGTAGTACCTATCACCTGTCTTATTATCAAACCTTTGGGAGTTACTTCTACGTTCGCTTATTATGCCATGCTATGCTAGTAGACATGGATTGGGTGAGTGTATCCATGACAGATGTGAGATTGTTAAATTAATGGTTTATCTAAGGTGGCAACTTAAATACACATCTGTGTGGATTGAGGCACCTGGGTATTCCAGCGATTGCCTGTTTTTCTTTTGGACCGCCACCCAGGCTCAAAGGGATCATGAGATTATTCATACTAGAAACTTCCGTGTGCAGCCACAAGCTACTATGGGCTCTAGCATAGTTGATTAAGTCGTGCGAACTCTTACAGTGGTAGACTAGTAGATGTAGGGGAAAGTAGGTGTAACGGTCTACCCGATCGTAAGGTGCTAGCGCTTCTGAAAGACTATGTCTCGGTCATCCGTTTCTCAAACACCATGTAGTGCGAGAATCCCAGCGGAGGAGATCGAGTCTTGTGGGGAAAAGTGCGCAAACCTCTGCAGAGTGTATAAACTAATCATGGTTAGCTGTGTCCCCGGTTATGGACATCTTGAGTATCTAGTACTTGGATTATCATGTGAATCTCATCATGTTACTCTAAATAATTTTGTTGGGTTTTAATGATGATGCTTAATTGGGATTGAGAGGGTGTCTACACTCTCAATGTTTAACAACCACCATGATAGTTAAATAAAATTTATTCCTTCGCCGTAGGAAAAAATTGGCTTTACACAAAACTGTAACCATAGAGCTTTCCACCAGCCAAATATGCATATAGTATAGTATTATTCCTTCATTGCTCTCTATGTGTTACATTGCCAGCATATTCCATGTGCTGGCCTGTTTCCGGCTGCAACGTTTATGTTGCAGACTTTTCAGACGACGAGTAAGGTGCCTTTTAGGTCGTGGTTCTATACTCAGTGATGTCGTTGGAGTTGATGGACTCACTTATGTTCCAAGCCTTCCGCTGTTATCGTTATTAGATGGCCTTAAGCCATATTTATTGTAAGAAGTTCTCTTTTGAGACACTCGATGTAATAAGGGTGTGATTGCTACTCTATTATAAATCCTTCAAGTACTGTGTGGTGTCAGCATTACTGATCCAGGGATGACACCTGAGCACAGAGATTGGACCGTTTGAGGTCTGGTCGCTACAATTATATGCATCAGCTCCGAATCATGTCTTGGGTCAATAGTTGGGTTTGCTCGGCTCCCATGTTTTGGTGCCTTACGTTCTGCTATATCGGCTAAGGTAGCACTGGGAGAACTACTGCGATTGTTTCCCGGTTCTTCCGTACGAGCACCTCAGTAGAGAAAGCCGAAAACTGATTGTCATGATGCGGTGAGAGCTGGTCGCTGTTCGCGAGGTCCCAAATCCATAAAGATTTTTTCCGCTTTAGGCGACGAGGCGGCCTTGTCCGATTTAGGCGCTCATAGCGCTCCAAGTTCGGCCTTCCGAATACTAGGGGCTTCGCCAAAATTTAAAATTATATACTTCTATGGCTAAGTGAGAGTGATAAAGCTTTATAGTCCGATTACCTGGTTCGTTGTGCTGAACACCTCCTTCGAAGGACCCAAAACTGGGATAAAGAGTGATCAGATTTATCCCGAACACCTCAGTACTAGCTACATGGGGGAAGAAGCCGACAACTAGCCAACTCTCAGATTTTATGAACGGCTGCACAGAAGGTAATATTTTAAATCAACAAGCGTTATATAGCGCAGATGAACTCGTTTTCATATTGCAGGATCACATGAGTACATTCATTCAAATATTACATCCTTAGAACATTCCTCCACCAAAAGGCGGGCACCCTTCAGGATGCTATCATAATACTTTTCGGGGCGGCGATGCTCCTTGCCCTCTGGCGGCCCCTCCTTCACCAGCTTCTCGGCGTCCATCTTCGCCTAGTGCACTTTAGCTCGGGCAAAAGCACTGCGTGCACCCTCAATGCAGATGGACCGCTTTATGACTTCAAGCTGTGGGCAGGCATTCACAAGCCGCCTCACCATGCCGAAGTAGCTGCCAGGCAGGGGCTCGCCAGGCCACAACCGGACTATGAGACCCTTCACGGCCTGTTCGGCCTCCTTGTGGAGCTCGACCAGTTGCTTCAACTGGTCGCTCAAGGGCATCGGATGTTCGGTCCCAGTATTATGAGACCAGAACAACTTCTCCATCGAGCTCCCTTCCTTGGCCTGGTAAAATTCCACGGCATCGGACACACTGCGGGGAAGATCTGCGAACGCTCCTGGAGAGCTCCGAACTCGTGTAAGTAAAAGGAAAGTTTCCTTCACATGTTTGCTTTGCATAATGAATTCCTTACCCACCTTTATCTCCTGGACCGCCTAAAGCTCCTGGAGGGCCTTGTGTGCTTCGGCCTTGGCATTTTTTGCATTCTCAAGGGCCTTTGTAAGCTTAGACCCTTGCGTCTTAGAGTCACGCTCCAAGGACTCGTATTTTTGACGAAATCCTGGAGCTCTTGTTGCACCTCACCGACCCTAGCCTCTTGCTTCTCGCGCTCACTGCGCTCCTTGGCCGCTTTGTCTTCGGCCTCGGACAGTGCCTCCTTCAGGGCTGCCACTTTGTCGTGGCCCCTAGCAAAATTCATGATGATCCCGTGACTTAACAACCGCATTCTTTTTATTCCTTATCAATATATGGACGGGTATTACTTACCTTTGTTCTCTTCGAGCTGCCTCTTGGTAAGGCCGAGCTCTTTTTCGGACCGCTCAAGGTCCCGCTTCAGTATGGAGACCTCCGCAGTGCGAGCGGCAGCGGCCAGCAATGAAGCCTGCTTATTCACATAAGACACATTCTGATTAGACTCCTCTGATTATTATTTGATCCTCTGTTCAGCCTTTCTTTGCGAACGCCAAACAGAGCATCATGGGCTACTCTCTATGCTATAACATTTTCTTATAAATTGATTACTTACCTCAAAGCCTGTTAGGAGGCTGGCATAGGCTTCAGTCAGTCCGCTTTTAGCGGACTGAACCTTCTCTACCACCGCACTCATGACAGTGCGGTGCTCTTCATCAATGGAAGCACCACGAAGCGCTTCCAGCAAGTTGTCTGGTGCCTCTGGATGGACAGAGCCATCGGCACAGACGGCTCGCCCCCCTTAGTGAGGGGTCGCCCGACAGAGTCCGGAACCACTGGAGGTTCCGGCGCAGTATTCGGCCGGGGGCCGGACTTGCTGCCCCCGTCACTAGGGCCCATGGGAGCCTTGCCTCCCATGCGCCCAGCGTCTAGGAGGTCACCTTGGGGCGCCCCCAGAACTACCTTCCCTTGGCTTGGTGCCCTTCGGGACAACACCTCGGCGTCATCCGTAGGGCGGGGGGAGGAGGTGATCGGGAGCGAATCACTGTTCATCTCCGACAGGCCCAGAGACCCATCCGAAGAGGATATGTAGAGATGGTCCTTGGGTAGGCTGCATGATCATGTTCGGCATGATAAGAAACAATAAAACGAAATATACCAGAACCGTTATAGTATCCGGATACTTATGGCTTCGCCAGGGGCTTGTCCCTGGGCAACCACTCCTCGTCGTTGAACGCGACCATGGTGGAGCGGTCCGGAAGGAGGGCTCTTCCCTTCTTGGACCCTTCGGCCTCCCCGGATGTGGCGGGCTTCCTTTTCTTCTCTCCCCCGGCTGGAGGGGGAGAATTTTCCTCTTCCTCCTCCTCGTCTTTGTGGGAGGAGGGCGTCTCGGTGTTATCGGATGACGAGTCCGATACAACCTTGCACCTGAGATCTTTCCTGGTCCCCGCGGCCTTCTTCTTGGCCTTCTTCTCCGGCCCCTCATAGGGCGCCAGAACCAGCATCTCCGTCAGGAGAGTACTTGCTGGATCTTCGGGCAGTGGGGCCGGACAGTCGATCTACTCCGCTGTCGCGACCCATTCCTATCAAATAATGTGGAGGCTCAGGTCCCTCACATAATTATACTAGGGAAAGAAACGCCTTATGGGATATAAGGAGCTTACCGGATTAGCGGGGCGCTTTGTGCCGAGTCCACGGTCCTCGGTAAGGGGAGGAGGTACCTTGGCAGACTTGAACAACACCCTCCAGATGTCCTAGTGGGTCGTGTCGAAGAGCTCTCGCAGCGTCTGGTGCCTTGCCGAGTCGAACTCCCACATATTGAATGCCCGTCTTTGACACAGGAGGATCCGGCGGAAGAGCATGACCTGGACCATGTTGACAAGCTTGATTTTCTTGCTTATCATGTTTTTAACACAGTTCTGGAGTCCAGTCAGCTCCACCAATGAACCCCAAGATAAGCCCTTCTCCTTCCAGGAGGTTAGCCGCATGGGGATGCCAGATCGGAATTCGGGGGCCGCCACCTAGTTGGTGTCACGCGGCTCGGTGATGTAGAACCACCCTGATTGCCACCCCTTCACGGTCTCCACATAGGAGCCTTCGATCCAGGTAACATTGGGCATTTTGCCCACAATGGCGCCTCCGCACTCCGCTTGCTGGCCGACCACCACCTTCGGTTTAACATTGAAGGTCTTCAGCCACAGGCCGAAGCGGGGCTTGATGCGGAGGAAAGCCTCGCACACGACGATAAATGCTGAGATGTTGAGGATGAAATTGGGGTCTAGATCATGGAAGTCCAGCCCGTAGTAGAACATGAGCCCGCGAACAAATGGGTGGAGGGGAAATCCCAGCCCGCGGACGAAATGGGTAAGGAATACAACCCTTTCATGGGGCTCGGGGGTAGGAACGATCTGCCCCGCACCTGGGAGCCAGTGCGTGATATCTGCGGCCAGGTATCCGGCTTCCAGGAGCTTCGTGATGTTCTCCTCCGTAATGGAGGAGGCCATCCACTTGCCTCCCGCTCCGGACATGTTCGGAGTGTTTTTGCGGAGAAGATGCGAACTTGGGCGTTGGAGCTCGAGTGCGCGAGAATGGATAGGCAGGGAAGAAGAAGGCGTGGGTAAAAAAGAGGAGTCCTTATCCCTGTATAAGGGCGGTAGAAACTGTGTGCCTCCCCACTTGCCTGGTAAAACTCGCTTATTCCCCAAGCGTCGTGATTGATGGCGCGGTTGGGTTACCCACGCCCGTGTTGATGAGGATCCCGGGATAAGGGGACACGATCTTTGCTTCGACAAGACGTGCTAAGAAAACCAGCTCGCAATATGTGCAGTAGCTGATTCAGAAAAACGGTTCGAATAATAACCGGGGCCATGCCGTGATGTCATTTTATGAAAAGTTGTCAGCAGATTAGATTTGTGGAAATATTATACTCTCTATGGTGGTATGTGGAATTTGTTTTGCAGAGCCGGACACTATCCTTGTGTTCAAAATCTTCTATGGAGTATTTGGAGGAGGAACCCACCTTGCAATGCCAAAGATAATCTACGCGCCGGACTCATTGACATTGAAGCCTGGTTCAGGGGCTGCTGAGGGAGTCCTGGATTAGGGGGTCCTCGGACAGCCGGACTATATCCCTTGGCCGGACTTTTGGACTATGAAGATACAAGATTGAAGACTTCGTCCCGTGTCTGGATGGGACTCTCCTTTGCGTCGAAGGCAAGCCTGGCGATTCGGATATGTAGATCTCCTCCCTTGTAACCGACTTTGTGTAACCCTAGCCCCTCCAGTGTCTATATAAACCGGAGGGTTTAGTCTGTAGGACAACAACAATCATACCATAGGCTAGCTTCTAGGGTTTAGCCTCTCCGATCTCTTGGTAGATCAACTTTTGTAATACTCATATCATCAAGATCAATCAAGCAGGAAGTAGGGTTATACCTCCATCGAGAGGGCCCGAACTTGGGTAAACATTGTGTCCCCCGCCTCCTGTTACCACCCGCCATAGGCGCACAGTTCGGGACCCCCTACCCGAGATTCGCCGGTTTTTACACTGACAGGGGGCAAAACAGCAAGAGGCATTTGATATGATTAAGAAATATTTGTGCACTCCTCCGGTTAGAAAGTGCCCAGGCACAGGGAGCAATTTAGACTTTACATTGCAGTGGAGGAAGGTGTTATTGGTGTTGTGTTGACTCAAGTGACTGAAGGAAAGGAGCATGCTATTACTTATTTGAGCCGACGCATATTGGACGCCAAGACAAGGTATACATTTATTGAGAAATTATGCTTATGCTTATATTATGGTTGCATAAAATTGAGACATTATCTAGTGCCTAGTACTTGCATTATAGCTTGTCAAACCGATTATATCAAATACATGTTGCATAGGCCAATTCTTAGTGGTAGAATTGGAAAGTGGGCTTATGCTTTAATTGAATATGATTTGGCTTATGAATCTCTGAAATCAATGAAAGGCCAAATTTTTGCTAATTTTATTATTGAGCATCGGATTGATGACAAGCATGATATTATTATAAACCTTGTCTCATTAGTACCATGGAGATTATATTTTGGTGCTTCAGTTTGTAGCAATGGCCAAGGTGTTAGTATTGTTTATATATCTCCTCATGGTGTTGTTTTTGAAGCCTCATGCCGCTTAGAATACTTTTGCACAAATAATCAAGCCGAATTTGAAGCATTGTTATTTGGCTTAGAGATGTTGCTTGCCATAGGTGCTACACATATTGAGGCTTTTGGTTATTCGTTATTAGTAGTGAAACAAACATCCAAAGTCTTTCAATGTTTTGACGAATCACTTAAGATTGAGGATAATCCAAGGAGATGGCATGAGCTATTGTCTGAAGCTTTGTGGGCACATAGGATCTCAAGGCATGGTGCTACAAAGGTGACTCCATATGAGCTCATATATGGTCAGGAGGCCGTTTTACCAGTGGAAGTGAATTTGAATGCTTTGATAATAGCCAAACAAAATGATTTATCGGTGGTGGACTTCTATAACTTGATGATGGACAATAGTGATGAAGTCGTCGATAAACGTTTGGCTGCTTTAAAGGCCATACAGAGAGATAAGTTGAGTGTGGCAAGAGCTTACAATAAGAAGGTCGAGTTGAAGGATTTTCAAGTTGGTGATCTCGTGTGGAAGGTGATTCCACCAATTGGTTCAAAAGACAGAAAATTTGGGAAGTGGTCTCCAAGTTGGGAAGGTCCTTTCAAGATTACATGGGAAGTTCCCGGAAATTCATATTTGGTGGAATCCGAACAAGGCACATTACTACCTCAAGCTCTCAATGGCAAATATTTCAAGCAGTACCACCCAAGTGTGTGACAAGAAGCCTAGATAGGCAAACGACCTATATATAACTATCGCCCTAAGCAAAGATATGTCCGATAAATAACTACCGCCCTTAGCATAAACTTGGCCAATATATAATTATCGCCCTAAGCACATATAAATGGCCGATGGAGTGTTGATATCGTCCTTAGAACAAAACATGGTACAAGTTATTTTTCGGCATGCTATCTTTGCCCAAAAAACAGAGGGGCATGTGTTGACGCTCAAAAGTGGCACAATCATAAAAGTTGCTTTAACCTATGTCAATATTAATTCAAACTTATGATTGAAAGTTACCATGGGATGGCTTTCTTCAAGAAGATCAAGATGGATATGAAAGTGGTCTAAAACGGAGCTCGGATGCAAAAGTTATGGCAAGTTTAGAGATGCTCAAGGTGACACCATATTAAATAATGGCTTGGAACCAAATTAATACGGCTTATAATGCAAAATGTTTCAACATGAAAGTTGTGCGTATCATCGAAACGGTTGATTTTGGTATAAAAAACGTCTCATTCGGAGGTCGTATGCAAAAGTTAGAGGCGAAAATGTGTGGTTGCATGAGGATGGCTAGGCACTCTAGGAATAATCATCCGGGTTTTGGATTTCTCCAAGGATGGCCGGACACTCCAGGTATGTTAGTCCGGGTTTTGGATTTTTCTTCCGCAAGTTACAAACCGAACCGTTTTGGAAAGTTGGATTCCGAGTTAGTCCCAAACTAGGGTTTTGAACGTGAATTCTAACCTTTCCTTGCCCGGGAAGTCCATCTGCCTCGTATATACCTAATGGGTGATGGACGATTGAACAACAACACACAATCGCAAAAACGTCTACAACTTTTTCATCTACTTCTTATCCCTCCCTTGTTCTTTATTGCTCTTCGTGTTGGAGAGCTGCAAATCGCGAGGCTCTAGGGGTGGCTTGACCGACCTAGGGCAGCCCATAGCCGCCGCACTCCCCGACGGGGTCCCTCCCAGGAGTGTAGGGTTTCGGGTCCTCAAAAGCTCTCGTCGGTCGATTTGCGAATCGCGCTTACGGTGAGACTCCTTCGACATGAACTGTAGTGTACCACCCCTGGTGTCGAGGGTACACATGGCGTGTTCGTGTGCGAACAACCACGATGTCAAGGATTTGCTTAATCCTATATGCAATTCCCTTTGTTCGGCGATATGTTACTTGCCCGAGATTCGATCGTCTGTATATCCATACCTAGTTTAATCTTGTTACCGAAAAGTCTCTTTACTCTTTCCATAATACAAGATCTCGTGACTAACTCATTAGCCACATTGCTTGCTAGCTCTTCATGATGTTGTGTTACCGAGAGGGCCCAGATATATCTCTCTGCCACACAGAGTGAAAAATCCTAGTTTTGATCCATGTCAACCCAAAAGACACCTTCGGTGATACGTGTAGAGCATCTTTATGATCACCCAGTTATGAAGTGGCATTTCATAGCACACAAGGTATTCCTCCGCTATTAGGGAGTTGCATGATCTCATGGTCTTAGGAATAAATACTTGACATGAAGAAAGCTATACAAATAAACTCAAGTGATACAATTGAATGCTAAGCTTACAGTTGGGTCTTGTCCTTCACATCATTCTCTTAATGATGTGGTCCCATTATCAAGTGACAACTCACTTCTATGGTTAGGAAACCTTAACCATCTTTGATCAATTATCTAGTCTAGTAGAGGCTCACTTGGGGCATAGTATTTGTTTATGTACTCACAGTTCTATTTAAGTTTCCGGTCAATACAATTCTAGCATGAATAATAAACCTTTATCATGAACAAGGAAATATCGGCATATTTACAACAATATCGGCATCAAACAAACAATGAAATGGACATAAACCCACTTTACATCATCCAAAATATCACCACAGTTCATTGCCGGACAAGTTCTAAACTTATACACAACTAAAAAACAATAATATAAGCGGAGGAGGAGGAACGAGATCACCAGTTGCTCGCTGACCCTTTCCCCTTCTAATCACCGAAGCAACTATTGGGTTGTCGTCGTCGTCAGAGCCATGGTCGTTTCCGTTGTCGGACGAGGAGTCGGAGATGAAAATGAGCCCCTTCATCTGTCGGACGACCTTGTCCCGCGGCTGCTTCAGCTTCACCACCCGAGCCGCCTCCGCCGCTGCCTCCGCCTCCTCACGCTCCCACTGCTCAATGGAAAATCGGAGGGTCTTCGTGTTCTTCCTTCGTAGCCGACGATCGTTCGTCTCTGCCGTCATCAGTGATCGGCGATAGACCCAAGCAGGGAGCTGCTCGTCCTTGCCAGGCTTCGCTGGCAACCCGCAGCAACAACACACCGATTGCTCCAGCGCGTCGCTCTCCCTTGCCTCCGTCCTGTTGTGGCGGCCGACATAGGCCTCTGATGCCGGCATGTGTGTCTAGGCCGACAAAGTGGGCACATGCACCCACTACTACCCTTACAGAGCAGCGACCAGTTGGGGAAGGGACGACATGGGTGCGGCACGGACTGCACAACCATTGCAAAGCAATGCGCAACGTAGGAGGGGCCAGCTCCTACGCGAATGCGAGAACGGTGAAGGGGCAGAAAAGAGCTACCCCCCCCCCCCCGTGTCCACCTTGGACCGCTCTAGTGCAATGTGGAGGGCCAGCTACTCGCCGACATTGAGGTCGTGGTTGGAGCGGATGCTGATGACCCACAAGTGTAGGGGATCTATCGTAGCTTTTCGATAAGTAAGAGTGTCGAACCCAACGAGGAGCAGAAGGAAATGATAAGCAGTTTTCAGTAAGGTATTCTGTGCAAGCACTGAAATTATCCATAACAAATAGTTTTGTGATAAGGTAATTTGTAACAAGTAGAAAGTAATAAAAGTAAATAAGGTGCAGCAAGATGGCCCAATCCTTTTTGTATCAAAGGACAAGCCTGGACAAACTCTTATATGAAGGGGAACGCTCCCGAGGACACATGGGAATTATCGTCAAGCTAGTTTCCATCACGATCATATGATTCGCGTTCGGTACTTTGATAATTTGATATGTGGGTGGACCGGTGCTTGGGTGTTGTCCTTAGTTGTACAAGCATCTCACTTATGATTAACCCCCATTGCAAGCATACGCAACTACAATAGAAGTATTAAGGTAAACCTAACCATAGCATGAAACATATGGATCCAAATCAGCCCCTTACAAAGCAATACGTAAACTAGGGTTTAAGCTTCTATCACTCTAGCAACCCATCATCTACTTATTACTTCCCAATGCCTACCTCTAGGCCCAAACAATGGTGAAGTGTCATGTAGTCGACGTTCACATGACACCACTAGAGGGACGACAACATACATCTCATAAAAATATCGAACGAATACCAAATTCACATGATGTGACGCCCCGGACACACCCGCTGGTGGTCGTTACTCCTGGCGGGATCTAGACTGGCCCCACAGATCAATAGTAGTCTTTTCTGCGCACTTTGTCCGCACTCATGCGCACCCGGGAGCAACTTCCCGGTCGGTCACCCATCCTGACACTACTCCAAGCTGAGCACGCTTAAGTTTGGAGTTCTATCCGAATGGGCTATCGCAAAAGTAGGAATTCCTTATTGATATGAGTAGTCTATCATCCCTAATAAGCCAGGCTATCACATACACCTCCACTCAGAGGAACTGATGTCCTCATCGGGCCACAGAAACGTTCCCTCTTGGCACAAACGTTTGTGCATCCAGTCTGGTACATGTGGCATGTTGTGTGCCACGACGGGTCACAAACGTCATGAACAACATGACCGCGCACCTGTCCGCAAACATCCGTGTAACCGCGAGGGTCGGCTCTGATACCAACTTGTAACGCCCCGGACACACCCGCCGATGGTCGTTACTCTTGGCGGGATCTAGACTGGCCCCACAGATCAATACTATTCTTTTCTGCGCACTTTGTCCTCATTCATGCGCACCCGGGAGCCACTTCCCGGTCGATCACCCATCCTGACACTACTCCAAGCTGAGCATGCTCAACTTTGGAGTTCTATCCAAATGGGCTACCGGAAAAGAAGGAATTCCTTATTGATATGAGTAGTCTATCATCCCTAATAAGCTAGGCTATCACACTCCCTTTCTATAGTCCCACAGAAATGTAAAAACGTTGCCTGTGTGACATTTTGGCGGAACTGCACAAAACGCTCTGAAGAAAAAAGTGATTTGTGTTGGTCACCAAAAGGTCGCAGTAGCAACGAGGTGAAATGGATAGCCCTATTTGCAAAAGGAGGTAGAAAGGAAACAATTACTACCCAATAACACGAGTTGAAGACACGTATGCCGACAGAAAGTAGCATATTCCATGTCAGAAGGGAAAGATAGGAGCATGGTGGTTTGTCAAAAATGGTTTGAGGACGAGATTGGAAGATGGAAAGTACACCGGCCGAGATACGTTTTAAGCAAACAACTAAAGAAGATCCACATGCAGGATTTTCCACATGAAACAATGTGGGAAGATGGGAAGTGGAGCAAGGTCGGAGGAAGCTGTACCTGAGGGTCGTCGGGATGAAACTAGGAGGGCGCCAGTGGCCAGGATCTACCCATACTGCGACATCGTGCAAGTGGCGAAGGCCCTGCCGCACCGAAACTTGGTCAGAGAGAACGGTGGGTGCCGCCGATCGCGACATGCTGCCTCAACACCATCGAACAGAGAAACAATGCACATCCTCCCTTTCCGCCAGCAGACGGGATGCGGCCGGATCATTGACCAATGGTGAGAGAGAGAGGCCACCTCTTCCTTGTGTGAGATGGTGTGACGAGAGACAAACCCTGTCATGCATGCTCCATTGTATATAGTGGAGCGGATTTTTCTTTTTTCCCGACGACAATCATTGTATAATCTGTATGTGCCATTAAGGAATACAACTTTATTTAATACTAATGCTTCAAGTGGAACTTTGTTCCGTCTACGCGTGGTACATGACCCTCCTTCGAGTAAACAACCGCTACACGCGTCAAGTTATCACGTGGGCTGCTGTTCGTACAGAAATGAACTCCACTGTACCCGTGTGGGTTTGCCCGGGAATGAGACGTGAGTACGTGCGTCCTGCGTGCAGCTCTTCTTTAGGTGCAGGTACGTATGTGGGTGGGTGTGAGAGAGATGGTTTGTGCAAAACAGAGGCAATGTGTCGACGATATCTCAAACAAAAAAGTAACATATGCAATGTGTGTGAAACAGAGTCATGGATGTATCATATATAGACAGAGCGATCCATGAGAAGAGAGTTGAGGGATCATCGGCGAGAGATATTAATAAAATCAAAAACAGGGATGAAGTGTGTGGCTGCACAATCGATAGAGTGCCCTCGAATTTGTGTTTGCCCACGTCAAAGATACATGGCGACTTGTCAGGACCCCGATCCTAAGTCACACCGATCTAGCATGTAACACTTCATATCACTTTGCGGCCTCACGCACGGTATTCCCACGGGTGGCACCTTACCTGGCCCGAGACCATTTGCGCCTTTTGGCTCACGTATATGATAGTGTCGCTAGCATCCATATGACAGAGAACCCAGGCCGACATGACTAGTCGTGAACCCAAAGTGGCAATAACTTACGAGGACATGCATACATGAAACAACATCGAACATGTCGGTCATCAGCGTGTGAATCTAGGATGTAGCAATTAGGGTAACAGGACTCCGGGAACCCGGGCTATAGCAGGCTAGCAGGACTCTGGAAGTCACCAAGTGACATTTCCCCGAAGGGACATGCACAGGAACGAAGTGAATCACATGCCAACCAGTCTAAGTGTTCTGGAGCAGTAGTACTGGGCTAGCAGGACTCCGGTAAACTAGGCTGTAGCAGACTACCAAGGATCAGTGGAAGCACCAGACTACATTTCCCCATAAGAGAGGCTACCAAGGATAAACAACTAGATTGTCGGATCCCACACATACCAAGCATTTCAATAACATACACACAATATGCTCAATATGTGCAAATACAACATGGCATCACAACAAAACTCTAGGACTCAAAGTATTTATTCATTAGGCTCCGAGGAGCGAGATATTACAAACATGGGTCTCATGACCCAACATTCAGAGCATACAAGTCAAAGCACATGTGGAAGCTTAACTTGTCTGAGTACAGACAACTACAAATGAAAAAGGGCTGAGAAGCCTGACTATCTACAAGACCCTGCCGAGGGCACAAGATCATAGCTGAGGTATCAAGCTAAACGTCGAAGTCCACACAGAACTACTAGAGAGACTGAAGTCTCTCTGCAAAACATAAAATAAGCAAACGTGAGTACAAATGTACCCAACAAGACTTACATCAGAACTACCTACATATGCATCAGTATCAACAAAGGGGGTGGTGGAGTTTAACTGCAGCAAGCCAGCTTTGACTCAGTGGCTATCTTAAACTACGACTACAAGTAACTCTTTTGAGGTGGTGCACACGAGTCCACATATTCACCATATCAATACACCACTATGGATCCGCTCCTGTCTCACTACGAGAACGCCATCCGTAGCACTCACGCTTATCTTGCGGATTTTAGAGTATCCACTTTCACTTGTCTATGAACTGTATAGGCAACCAAGTAGTCCTTTACCGAGGGCGTGGCTATTCAAATGGATGATGTTAACCTTGCAGGGGTGTACTTCTTCACACACGCTCTCACCACTTACCGCCGTTTACACGACATGTACTCGACAACCTTCAAGAGGAAACCCAACGAGGGTGTCGGCCACCGCCTACCTAAACACTCAAGTCTCTAGTCCAGGTTTATCGCCTATCCAGGTTCCATCCGCAGGGAGTCCGGCCGAGGTTTCCACATACGACCCCGAACGATGTGTACAGGGTTTCCGAGACACCAAACGGTGTATCTACCGCATCATAGCCCACCCCTACGGTCAGTGCTACGCACGGCCGCCAACACATATCCTACAAACACCAGAAACTAGTTGCAACTCCTGGGCAGAGGACTAGGGTGGTTAAGAAGCCGAGAGGGTCCATTGGTTTCGGGCCCAATGCATGGTAGTAGTTGGTTCTTAAATCACACATACAGATCTCGGTGCTTAAGGACGGTTCCAATGAAACAACCCACCATGTACTCATACATGGCCTCTCATCGATACCTTTACCAAATCATGTTCAACACACTTAGCTCACACACAGTAGGACATGTTCACAACTTTTCAATTCATCCCCGATGAATCAGACCTGACACAACTCCAAGCAATAGCAGGCATGACAAACAAGCATGAATGAGTAGGCACATTAGGGCTCAAACAACTCCTACTCATGCTAGTGGGTTTCATCTATTTACTGTGGCAATGACAGGTCATGCAGAGAAAAGGGGTTCAACTACCTCAACATGTAACAGTTGAATCGTTGTTGTCCTAATGCAGTAAAAGAGAGCAGGAGCGAGAGAGTGGGATTCTATCAGAATGAACAAGGGGGTTTTGCTTGCCTGGCACTTCTGAAGATAATATAGTTTTTCATCGGTGTCATCGATCACATCGTCGGAAACACGTCTACTTAGAGGGGACAATCACCGGCAAACGAGAGGGAACACAATCAATGCAACAAACAAGATGTATGATCATGGCATGTTAAGGTACTGAATTCACCTAATGCAATAGTTAGTCATATTAATTGAAGTGGAATTCCAACATATAGCAATTCCAACTCCAAAACTACATACCATATATTCCATAATCATGGATTGTCCTAGTTGGTGATGTTAACTTGCTCAAACATGCATGAACATGGCATAAACAGATTCTTCATATTTTCTGATAATTTTTCATATATAAATTATGTCATTTGGAGTTACGGTTTATTTTCTATGACTTTTAGAAGTTTAGGAAAATTTCTGGAATTTTCTGAATTATTTTAAATCCAGAAAATGATTAACTGCGTCAGCATTACGTCATGCTGGTGTCAGCAGGTCAACTGGGTCAGCCAAGTCAAACCTGACCAGTGGGACCCAGTGGTCAGTGACCCTGGGCTTGTTAGGTCAGGGACAGGTGGGCCCGGTCAATGGCCACGTCAGCACAGTCAACACTGACGCGCCGGTCCACTGGGATTATCTTAAGTCTAACTAATTTTGTTAGGGGTTTAAATAAATCGGTGGGGCCCAGCTGTCAGTGGCTTAGGGGCTTAGTTAGCGGGGTGATTAACCCCTAACAGGGGCTATCACCGGCGGCTAATCGCCGGCATAACCAGGACGCGGTAGCGTTGCCCGTCCGGCCAACTTCGGTGACGGGAGCAAGCGGGGCTGGTCTCATTGGAACGGCCGCGATGCGGTGCGTCCAACGATGGTGGTTGCAGGGGCTGGGGAGGCCGGAGACGATGTCGAGGAGCTCGGCAGCGGCGGCCGGTGTTCGGGTGTGCGCGGGAGCGCGACTGCACTGTGCAAACGGACGGGGCGAAGCACTGGAGATGCTCTATGTGGTGCAGCGAGCTCGGTGGACATGCGCCCGGGACCAAATGGTCACCAGAGAGTCGGCGACGGGGTTCGGTCATCGGCGAAACGGCGACTACGGCATGCACCCGAGAAAACGGAGAGGGGGAGGAGGAGCAGCAGCTCATAGCGTTTGCAGCAGGCGTCGAACCGGGCTCGGGGAAGGCCGGAGCTGAGCGGGGCAGCAAGGCGGATCTCCGGCGACCAAGGAGGGGAAAAGCGACGGGGGCGGCACTTCGGGGCCCTTTCGGTAGCGTGGCTCAGCGAGGAGGTAGGGAACGAGGTGGTGGAGCTGGGGGATAGCTCGGGGCGGCTCAGGGAACACGGTGGACGCGGTGACAGCGAGCGGCGATGACGGTCTCGCTCGGGTGGCTGTGGGCGCGAGCGCTGGGGGGAGAGGGAGGAACCAGAGAGGGGGGAGAAGCAGGGGTGTAATGGTGCTCTTGGCGCCCTCCAGCAGCAGCGGCGACAAGCAAGAGGTGGACGCACGGCGGTGCGCGCGCGTCGGGCACGCACCCATCCTTCTGGCAAGGAGGGTGACGACATGAGGAGGCCAGTGGGCTGGGCCACCAGGTGGGCTGGCCAACTGGGCCGCGACAGGTAAGCCAGGTAAGGTTTCTGCTCTTTTTGTTATCTTCGGTTCTGTTTTCTTTTTATTTATTTATTTCTGCCACTGTTTGAATTCAGACAAATTCAAACAATGCCAAAAAGTTTCTGAAGTATTATATGATGCAGGTATGGACCCTGCTAAAAGCACATAATTGATTTCAGAAGTATTTGAATTTATATTCTAAATATGTGAATATAAATTCAAACTCAAATGCAATAGTGATTTAAATTCAGTGCCCAAAATATTCCATAAAAATGTTCATCATTATTAGTTGGCCTCGAAACCTTTGCCAAAATATAACAAACATTATTTAAGGCTATTTTGGAAACACTGAATGTATTTTTAGGGGTTTTCCCCTTAATTGCTTTTGAGGCTTTGAAATTCCCTCAATTCCAATTTCTTGAAATTAACAAGATGCATGATGCTGATGCAACTTGTTACACACAAATTCTAGGGCTGTGACACGGCTGGCCTACTGGAATTTCAGAGGGTAGAGGTGTAGTTTTTCTCTGTGCCATGGATACCTACCTAAAACATTTGACTATCGGTGTGTGTGTGTGTGGGTGGGGGGGGAGGGGGCAGAGACCTAACTCTAGAGTGGTAGATCGACTAGTATATGTGTGGAGAAGGAGAGAGACCTGGCTATGTATTGAGCAAGATCAATCGACATCGATGCATATGTGTAGCAGAGGAATAATGTTGGCAGAAAGACAAAGGTAGAGTGTAGGAGGGTTGGTGGTGGAGTTGCTTCTCACAAATGGTGGGAGAGGTCTGCTAGACAAACGAAGGGTACGAGTGCAATATCAATAAGAGAGGTGTCAGGACCCCGATTCTAAGTCACACTGATCTAGCCTGTAACACCTCATATCACTTTGCGGCCTCACGCACGGTATTCCCACGGGTGTCGCCTTACCATGGCCAGGGACCTTTTGCGCCTTTTGGCTAACGTATATGATAGTGTCATGATTGGACACAAGGGGAGCCAAAGAATATTCTCAAGTATTAGCAGCTGAGTTGTCAATTCAACCACATCTGGAAACTTAATATCTGCAGCAAAGTATTTAGTAGCAAAGTAATATGATAATAATGGTAACGATAACAAAAGGTAATGGTAGTAAAAGTAATGTTTTTGGTATTTTGTAGTGATGATAGCAATAGCAACGGAAAAGCAAATAAGCGGAGAACAATATATGGAAAGCTTGTAGGCAATGGATCAATGATGGAGAATTATGCTGGATGCGGTTCATCATGGAACAGTCATAACCCAGGGTGACACAGAACTAGCTCCAGTTCATTGATATAATGTAGGCATGTATTCCGAACATAGTCATGCGTGCTTATGGAAAAGAACTTGCATGACATCTTTTGTCCTACCCTCCCGTGGCAGCGGGGTCCTAATGGAAACTAAGGGATATTAAGGCCTCCTTTTAATAGAGAACCGGAACAAAGCATTAACACATAGTGAATACATGAACTCCTGAAACTACGGTCATCACTGGTAAGTATCCTGATTATTGTCACTTCGGGGTTAACGGATCATAACACATAATAGGTGACTATAGACTTGCAGGATAGGATCAAGAACACTCATATATTGATCAAAACATAATAGGTTCAGATCTGAAATCATGGCACTCGGGCCCTAGTGACAAGCATTAAGCATGGCAAAGTCATAGCTACATCAATCTCAGAACATAGTGGATACTAGGGATCAAACCCTAACAAAACTAACTCGATTACATGATAAATCTCATCCAACCCATCATCGTCCAGCAAGCCTACGATGGAATTACTCACGCACGGCGGTGAGCATCATGAAATTGGGGATGGAGGATGGTTGATGATGACGATGGCGACGGATTCCTCTCTCCGGAGCCCCAAACAGACTCCAGATCAGCCCTCCCGAGAGGTTTTAGGGCTTGGCGGCGGCTCCATATCGTAAAACGCGATGATTTCTTCTCTCTGATTTTTTTCTCATCAAAACTCAATATATGGAGGTGGAGTTGGAGTCGGAGAGGCAACAAGGGCCCATGAGGTAGGGGGGCCCGCCCCCACCCTCGTGGCAAGGTGGTGGGCCCCCTGGCCTTCATCTTTGGTGGGTATTTTTCCTTTTTTCCGAAAAGTCTCTGTGAAGTATCAGGTCATTCCGAGAACGTTTGCTCTTGCACATAAATAACACCATGGTAGTTCTGCTGAAAACAGCGTCAGTCCGGGTTAGTTCCATTCAAATCATGCAAGTTAGATTCCAAAACAAGGGCAAAAGTGTTTGGAAAAGTAGATACGTTGGAGACGTATCAACTCCCCCAAGCTTAAACCTTTGCTTGTCCTCAAGCAATTCAGTTGACAAACTGAAAGTGATAAAGAAAAACTTTTACAAACTCTATTTGCTCTTGTTGTTGTAAATAGGTAAAGCCAGCATTCAAGTTTTCAGCAAAGATTATAACTAACCACATTCGCAATAACACATAGGTCTCAAGTTTACTCATATCAATAGCATAATCAACTAGCGAGCCATAATAATAGAACTCAGATGACAACACTTTCTTAGAACAATCATAATATGATATAACAAGGTGGTATCTCACTAGCCGTTTCTGAGACCGCAAAACATAAATGCAGAGCACCTTTAAAGATCAAGGACTGACTAGACATTGTAATTCATGGTAAAAGAGATCCAGTCAAGTCATACTCAATGTAAACTAATAGTAATGAATGCAAATGACAGCAGTGCTCTCCAACTGGTGCTTTTTAATAAGAGGATGATGACTCAGCATAAAAGTAAATATATAGGCCCTTCGCAGAGGGAAGCAGGGATTTGTAGAGGTGCCAGAACTCGGTTTTGAAACAGAGGTGAATAATATTTTGAGCGGTATACTTTCATTGTCAACATAACAACCAAGAGATGGCGATATCTTCCATGCTACACACATTATAGGCGGTTCCCAAATAGAATGGTAAAGTTTATGCTCCCCCTTCCACAACAAGCATCAATCCATGGCTTGCTCGAAACAACGAGTTCCTCCAACTAACAAGAGTCCCAGAGGGAGTTTTGTTTGCAATTATTTTGATTTAGTTTGCATAAAGCATGGGACTGGGCATCCAGGTGACCAGCCATTTATCTCATGAGTGAGGAGCGGAGTTCACTCCTCTTGAGAATAACCCGCCTAATGTGGAAGATACAAACAGCCCTAGTTGATACATGAGCTATTTGAGCATACAAAATAGGATATTTGTTTGAAGGTTTAGAGTTTGGCACATACAAATTTACTTGGAACGCCGGGTATATACCGTATATAGGTAGGTATAGTGGACTCATGTGGAATAACTTTGGGGTTTAAGGGATTGGATGCACAAGCAGTATTCCCGCTTAGTACAGGTGAAGGCTAGCAAAAGACTGGGAAGCGACCAGCTAGAGAACGACAACGGTCATGAACATGCATTAAAATTAATCAATATCGAATGCAAGCATGAGTAGGATATAATCCACCATGAACATAAATGTCGTGAAGGCTATGTTGATTTTGTTTCAACTACATGCGTGAACATGTGCCAAGTCATGTCACTTAAATCATTCAGAGGAGGATACCACCCTATCATACCACATCATAACCATCTCAATAGCATGTTGGCACGCAAGGTAATCCATTATAACTCATAGCTAATCAAGCATGGCATAAGAAACTATGATCTCTAGTTGTCATTGCAAACATGTTTATTCATAATAGGCCGAATCAGGAACGATGAACTAATCATATTTACAAAAACAAAACAGGTCGAGTTCATACCACCTTTTCTCATCTCAATCAGTCCATCATATATCGTCATAATTGCCTTTCACTTGCACGACCGAACAATGTGAATAATAATAATAGTGCACGTGCATTGGACTAAGATGGAATCTACAAGCATTCAATAAATAGGAGAAGACAAGGCAATATGGGCTCTTTTGTGAGATCAACAATAATGCATATAAGAGCCACTTCAACAATTTAATTATGGTCTTCTCCTATCGACCCCCAAAGAAAAGAAAAGAAATAAAACTATTTACACGGGAAAGCTCCCAACAAGCAAAAGAAGAACAGGAAATCTTTTTGGGTTTTCTTTTTAATTACTACTACAAGCATCGAAAGTAAATTAATTAAAAGCTACAACTATTTTTTTGGTTTTTCTTAAGGTTTATTAAACACACAAGAAGAAAGAATAAAAAGGAAATTAAACTAGCATGGATGATACAATGAAAAAGTATGAGCACCGACATTTAGCAATGAGTGTGTGAACATGAATATAATGTCGGTGGGAAATACGTACTCCCCCAAGCTTAGGCTTTTGGCCTAAGTTGGTCTATGGCCATGGCTGGCCTGGCGGATATCCATAATAATAGTTGTTGGGGTCGTACTGTGATGAGGAAGAAGAAGGCTCAGATTGCCACTAGCTGACAATCATCTCCGGATCCCACTGGTAATTAGACTGTCGTGAAGGATCAAATTGTGGTTCCGGCTCTGGCTCCTCGGCTGGTGCAGGGTTCTGGTAGGCGTGGATAGCCGTCAACGGAACAAGGTACGTGCCTACAGTCAAATCAAACAAAGAAGGAGCAGGCAAGGTAATAGTCTCTGAATGATGTTTATTAAAGAACAATTGATATTTAAGCTCTCCTTCCCTATTCTTAACAATAAAATCATGTGCCACCATACTTCTGTAATCTAGATAAACATGGGGCAACACTTTTTCTTCCTTCTCAACATGCCTAATAGGTATGTTAAAATGTGCAGCTAGGCGTGTAGCATAGATGCCTCCAAAGATGGGGCCCTTGGTATGGTTCAGACTTAACCGTTTGGCAATAATACTGCCCATACTAAAAGAGTTATCACCGTATAAACCATGGTGCAAAATAATAATATCAGGGATACTCAGGTTTCCACAGTTTCCGCGACCAATTAAGCAACGACTAGCAAATAATGCAAAGTAGCATAAAACAGGAAAATGTATGCTAGTGATTCGTGCATCGGAAACCTTCCTTGTTTCCCCTACAGTGATAGTGTCAAAAAATCCCTCCACATCATCACGATGCGGTTCTTCTGTCTAGCCCCCAAAAGGGACTAAATAGATCCGACAAAAATCATAAAGTGACATCTCCTTATGCTCATCATATAAATGAAATTCTACCGTAGGTGGTGAGTTCCTAGAATGAAAATGAAAGTTTTGCACAAAGGTATTTGTCAGCAAGAGATGCTGATCGCATTGGTCGTGGAGGAAAGCGGTAAGGCCTGCAGTCTGAGCCAACTCATGAAAATCTTCATAAATCTCGACTTCTCTTAAGAAATCCTCGGAAGGCCATTCACACGCCCGAACCTCCGCGGTGCGAGGCAGATTATACTTAGGCTTCAGTGCCTTTTCCTTCGAGCTTTGGCTCAATGAGCCCCTCAAAAGTCTCCTCATCATTTTCTGAAAATTTCTAAAATTTTTAGTAACTTCAAAATAAAAGTAAACCAAACTCAATAATATTGATAGCAACTACTCCTACAAGTGCCTAGGGCCTATATCATGCATCAAAACTACTTTTGACCATATAAATTTGACATGAAAGCTCAAGAACAGGGTCACCTAAGCAACACAAATTTGCAATGAGTAAAGCACTAGAACAAAAACTAATTGGACCAATGGAGGAGTCACATACCAAGGAACAATCTCCCCAAGCAGTTTTGTGAGAGGTGCTTTGAGCAAGGAGATCGAAAATGGCAGCAAAACGAGCTTGGACTCGGGTTTGAGTTGGTTATTCGTGTTTGGGGGAGGAATATGAAGTGTGTGGGTGCATGAATAAGTGGAGGAGGGCCATCGTGGGCCCACGAGGCAGGGGGCGCGCCCTAGAGGGGTGGGCGCGCCCTCCACCCTCGTGGCACGGTGGTTGACCCCCCTGGTGTGTATTCAGTTCCATAAATCCTCAAATATTCTAGAAAAAATCATATTTAATTTTCAAGGCATTTGGAGAACTTTTTTTTTGACCGTAAACAGTAGGAAAAGCTCCTACTGTGTTAATATATTAAAATAATGTACTGTATAGTGAAGTATTTACATATGGAGGGGAGGGGGGCTTGTCAACTTTTCTGACAAGTAAGAGGGAGAAAGCTAAGTCAAGAGGGGGCAACTATAAAGTGTTTACAAAATTCAACACAAAAGGCCTACGGTCTTCTTTGACTATATATTGAAGCAGCTCAAAGTCTCTCTTGAATATTTCCAGCCAGGAATTGAGAGATGGGTTTATGGCTCTGAAATGTCTGTTATTCCTCTCTTTCCAAATACTCCAAGCTGCCACCATGAATCTCTCCATAAACATTGGGGAAGTGTTGTGATTTTTCTGAGTCATAATAGCTTGAAGGCGGCCAGGGAAAGGTTCCCAATGAATAGCGAGCCTATCCCAACAACGATTGCTGAAGGAGCACATGAAGATCATGTGTTCAATCGTTTCTTCAATATTGCGTCCGCACAGGAGGCAGTCGTGATCATCTCCGATGTTATAATGTCTTCTTTTGAGCATATTCCGAGTATTGAGCCTATCATGGAAAAGTAGCCAAGCAAAAACCTTCAATTTCATCGTGCACTTTGATTTCCATATCCATCCGAAGACCCGGTGAGGTTGGATGTCCCTGAAGAAGAAGCGATATTAATCTATAGATTTTGAAGTAGTTCTGGCCCAAACATAATGCCATACATCCGTGGTCGCCGTCGAAGGCTAGATTTCCGCCGCAATTATTTGCAAATCTCTGATCTCTGCATGTGCTTGGGGGGGGGGAGAGGAAGATGGAACGTTTCTCCCAGAGACGTGGTCCACAAGAAATCCTTGACAGAAATATCCTCATTCAAAGAGTGGGAAATCGCACGGGGGTGTGAATCTTGAAGAATGTGATTAGCCCAGAGGTCCTTCCAAAACAGCACCGTTGTGCCACAGACAATATTGACCTTGGATATCCCCCTAAATATAGGAGTGAGCTTGAGAATGTCTTTGCACCAAAATGATCCGACTGGGTCGCATGCATGTGGTATTTTTTGTGTGTAGTACGAATCCCAAATGAGTTGGACCCAAGGAATGTCCATCTTGTTATAGAATTTGTGCAAAAATTTGAGAAGCAGGGCGTCGTTTTGGACACACAGGTTGAGAACTCCAAGGCCTCCTTTATTTTTGGGCTTGCATACCATGTCCCAAACAGCCAAGGAATTACATTTGTCCCCTTGGTCAGTTTTCTTGACCCATAGGCACCGTCTCCTTATCTTATCCAATATTTCAATGAGTTTTGGTGGCAGGTGCAGCGTGCACATGACATAGATGAGAAGGAAGTCACAGTGGAGTTTAGAAGAGCCAGCTCCAGCGTTGGACATAAGGGATAAAGTAGAAGACAAACTTCTTTCCACAGAGCTGACAAGAGGCATAAAATCTTGTAAGGTCGGCCGAGACGGTGCCCAAGGGAGTCCAAGGTAAAGTGAACGACATGGTCCCAATATTACATTCGAAGATCGAGGCCATTTGGGCAGCAAGATCAGGCTCCAAGTTGATAGAATGAGCGTAGATTTGTGGTAGTTTATTTTTAGACCAATGGACTGAGCATACTTGTTGAGGATATTCTTGATGATTAAAGATTGTCTCGGCGGCAGGCAGGCAATGAGCTTGATCGGTCGTCGGCGGTATTGAAACAATAGGCATAGTCCCATTTGGCCGTTGTAATGGGGAAGGGGAGTTCGATCAGGCCTTCCCTATATGCATCTTGGATAAGCTGATTTGAAAGAAGATCACCCGCGTAGGCAAACAATGAGTGGAGACCAGGGTCTCCCTGTCTAACAACACCGGCGCAGGTGTAATGTTTGCCCGCGACGCCATTAAGAAGAATAGAGGATCTGCCAGAGGAAAAGATCGACCTGATCCAAGTAGCCATTCTATCATTGAGGCCCATATGTTTCATGATGTTGATCATGGGGTCATGTTCAATGGTGTCAAACGTTTGGCAAAATCCAATTTCAGTAGATTACAATTAGGGCGCTTCGAAGCTTGGCATTGATGAATGTATTGGAAAGTTGTCAGGACCCCGACTCGATGCCACATCGATCTAGCATGTAACACCTCATATCACTTTGCGGCCTCACGCACGGTATCCCCACGGGTGTCGTCTTACCTTTGCCCGGGACCGTTTGCGCCTTTTGGCTCACGTATATGATAGTGTCGCTAGCATCCATATGATAAGGAGCCCGGGCTGACATGACTAGTCGTAAACCCAAAGTGGCACAGACTTACAGGGACAGGCATCCATGACCCAGCTTCGAACGTGTCGGTCATCAGCAAGTGGGTCCAGACTGTAGCACTGGGCTAGCAGGACTCCGGTAAACCGGGCTGTAGCGGGCTAACAGGACTCCGGTACTCAAAGCGTGACATTTCCCCGAAGGGACAGACACAGGAACGAAGAAGGACACATGCCGGCCAGCCTAAGTGTTCCAGAGCAGTAGCAAGCTACCATGGCTCAGCGGTAACACTAGGAGACATTTCCCGGTAAGAGAGGCTACTAAAGATAAACAACTAGATAGTCAGATCCCACACATAGCACTACACATTACACGTACGCATAACATGCAAGTATGTGCTGTACAACATGGCATCACAGCATAACTCAACAATTATATAGATAAAGGCTCAGAAGAGCCATCATAGCATTTATTGCAAACAGGGGTCACAAGACCCGTCATACAGAGCATACAAGCAACAAGCGGAAGCATTACATGTCTGGGTACAGACATCTATAAATGAAAAAGGCTGAAGAGCCTGACTATCTACAACATCCGATCAAGATCGTAGCTGAGGTACTAGCTACTAGTCGAAGTCCACGAGAACACTAGTAAGACCGAAGTCTCCGCTGCAAAAACATAAATAAAGCAACATGAGTACAAAGGTACTCAGCAAGACTTACATCAGATCCTATCATACATGCATCTGTATCAAGAGATAATGTGGGGTTTAGTTGCAGCAAGCCAGCTTTGACTCTGTGGCTATCCTGTTCTACGACTACCAGAAACTCTGGAGGTGAAACAACGTACACGAGTCCACTAATCACCACACAATACACTACTATGGATTCATCCCCGTCTCCCTACGAGAAGGCCATCCATAGCACTCACACTTGTCTTGAGCATTTTATAGTATCCACTTCAAGTTGTCTATGTACCATGTAAGCATCCAAGAAGTCCATAACCGCGGACCCGGCTATTCGAATAGATCATGTTAACCCTGCAGGGGTGTACTTCTTCACACACGCTCTCGCCACTTACCGCCATGTACACGTCATGTATCTCGGCAACCTTCAAGCGGAAGCCTGGCGAGGGTGTCGGCCACGACCTGACTAACCACACAAGACTCTAGTCCAGGTTTATCGCCTATTCGGGTTCCATCCGCAAGGAGATCCGGCCGGGGTGTCGCTTACGGCCCCAAACGATGTGTACAGGGTTCCCGAGCCCACCAACCGGGTGCCACTCGGTACACCGGGCCACGTGTGCCTAGTCTGTCCCAAGCCCACCCTGCCGGGTGCCACTTGGTAGAAAAATAGCACTACCTACAAACACCAGAAACTAGTTGCGACTCCTGGACAGAGACCAAGTTGGTTAATAAGTCGAGAGGGGTCGAGTTACCGGAACCCAATGTGTGGTAGTATCGAGTCATTGGACAACATACACAGAACTCAGTGCTTAAGGACGGTTCCAGTGAGACAACCCACCATGTACTCCTACATGGCCTCTCACCGCTACCTTTACCAAATCGTGTTCACACACTTCACTCTCAGCATCAGAACATATCGTAACACTCCAATTCATTCCCAATGAACCAGACCTGACACAACTCTAAGCAATAGCAGGCATAGCATGGTAGGAACACATCAGTGGCTTCAATCAACTCCTACACATGCTAGTGGGTTTCAACTATTTACTGTGGCAATGACAGGTCATGCAGAGGAATGGGTTCAACTACCGCAGCACAAAGTAGCAGATGAATCGTTGTTGTCCTAATGCAATAACTGAGAGCAGGAGCGAGAGAGTAGGGTTTTATCGAAATGAACAAGGGGGGTTGCTTGCCTGGTAAATCAACAAGGGAGGCACTGCTTCACAGACAGGTACTCTGGAACGTCTCCGGAGCAGGACCTATCGAGAAGGAACGGTGCCGGCAATCAATACACAATCATATGCAACAATATGATGCATGAACATGGCATGTAGATGTGATGCTGTTGAGCTAATGCAACTAGTGTTCAATTGGTTTGAAGTCCATTTGAACCAAAGGTTCAAATGCATTTCTAAATTAGGTCTCTTATATATGCCATAATGTGTTTTCTCATATTCAGCATGTATAAGTTGGTTTTTCATGCATGAAACTAGTACAGATGGAAAGGTTGCATTTTTCTGATAATTTTTCATATATAAATTATTTCAATCTGAGCTACGGTTGAATTTCTATGAATTTTTGAAGTTTAAATCAATTTCTGGATTTTCTGAATTATTTAATTCCAGAAATTATAATTGCGTCAGCATGACGTCATCATTGCATCAGCGGTCAACGCGGCTGTCCAGGTCAAACCTGACGTGTGGGACCCACACGTCAGTGACACTGGGGTTAACAGGGTTTAATTAAAAGGTTAGGGGGGGGGGTCGGGCCCACTGGTCAGCGTCAGGGGGGGGGGTTAGTTAACGGTGATTAGCACTAAGCTAATCACCTGACGGGCCGGCCCCACCTGGCAGGACTCAGGCGACGGGGGCTCGTCGCCGGCGACCTCTGGACGCGGCGGAGTCCGCGCCACAGGCCACGGGGACGGCGTCTGAGAGCACCGGGGCGTAGCCCGGGCTCTCGCGCATCTGATAGGGTAGGTGGAGGAGCGGGGACGGCCGGAGCTCGCCGGAGCGAAGCTCGGGGCGGCGGCCGGAGTTCGGGCCGCGAGCGGGATCGGGCTGCGGGGCACGGGGAGGCCACCTGAGGGGCCCGGCGGCACCCTCGTGGCACCAGGAACGCGGAAGGGAGGCTTGGTTTGGGCGGAGGCGGGCCGAGACGGCGGCGGCGACGTGGACGGCAGCGAGGGGCTTCGGCCGTGGTGGGGAGCGGCGCTACGGCACGTGAACGGGAGGGAGAAGAGAGGGGAACGGCGGCGGAGCTCACCGCGATCACGCAGAGCAGCACAGCGGGGTCGGGGAAGGCCTGGTGACGGCGAATCGACGGCGGCGGACGACGGAGCCCGAGGAGGAAGACGATGGCGATGGTGGCTCCTCGGGGCACTCCGGCTTGCTTGGCTCGGCGAGGAGGTAGAGGGGGTCGCGGCGGAGCTCGGAAGCATGTCAGGGAGGCGAGGGGAGGCCGGTGGCCATGGCAACGGCGAGCGATGGCGACGACTACGCTCGGGTGCGCTCGAGGAAGAGAGAACCAGGGAGGAGGGAGAGCGAGAGGGAGGGGAAAAGGACCGGGGCGGCTGCTTGGCGACGTTCCAGACGTCCAGGCGTCGAGGGGGAGGACAGGCAGGCAGGTGCCGTGGCGGCACGGCGGTGCGCACGCGCCGGCCACACGCCCCTGGCCTCCTGGCGCGAGGAGGGGGACGACTGGCGCTAGCCAGTCGGCTGGGCCGGCCAGCTGGGCCGCACAGGGGAGGGGAGGCCCAGGTAAGTCCCTCCTTCCTTTATTTCTGTTTTTCTAATTTTTCTGACATTTGTTTTGATTTAATAAATATATTAAATCATTTAATTTTATTATGCCAATTTTTGCAGGAGCTGGATATATTATTCCAGAGCTCTTTTATAAATGGCATAATTTTTGGACCATATTTCATATATATAGAAATATATTTCCAATGCAAATATTTATCGAATTAATCCAAATGGCCAAAATAAATGTCCATGAGCTCCTAAAAATATTGTTTTGATTTTTATCTCTGTCCAATATTTTCAGAGGGCAACATGAGCATTTTCTTGGACCCTTTTGGAGAAATTTTTATTTGGGTCATTTTCAAAAATGATTCTGAGGGTTCCACCAATCCTCATTTCAAATTTAAATGAAATTTAAATATGATGCACAAATAGCTAGCTAGCCTAGGTCATACCAGACTAGGGATGTGACAACTCGCCCCCACTTGACAGAATCTCGTCCCGAGATTCAGGGGTCGACGGAAAGAAAGCGGGGTACTCCAGTCGAAGACGATCTTCTCGCTCCCAAGTAGCTTCTCTCTCGGAATGATGAGACCACTGAACTTTGAGAAACTTGACGTTCTGACGTCGAGTAACACGCTCTGCTTGATCAAGAATGCGAACCGGGTACTCTCGGTATGTGAGGTTATCTTGGAGATCAAGCGTTTCGTGGTCCACTCCGCGGATAGGATCCGAGAAGCAACGCCTGAGTTGAGAGACGTGGAAGACATCATGAACTCGAGAAAGATGTGGGGGTAGTTCCAATTGGTAGGCAACCTCTCCTCGTTTAGCGAGAATGCGAAAAGGACCAATGTAACGAGGAGCCAACTTGCCCTTGATACCGAAACGATGGGTACCCTTCAAAGGAGTAACCCGAAGGTAAGCTTGGTCGCCAATTTCATAAGTCATATCCTTATGATGACGATCGTACTGACTTTTCTGACGAGACTGGGCTGTTTTCAAATTCTCACGAATGATGCGAACTTGCTCTTCTGCCTCCTGGATCATATCCGGTCCAAAGAATTGTCTTTCACCGGTTTCTGACCAGTTCAAAGGTGTTCGACATCTTCGTCCATAGAGAACCTCAAAAGGAGCTTGCTTGAGGCTGGATTGGTAGCTATTGTTATAGGCAAACTCGGCGAAAGGAAGACATTTCTCCCAATCCATACCGAATGAGATAACGCAAGCTCTGAGCATGTCTTCGAGAATTTGATTAACCCGTTCCACCTGACCACTCGACTGAGGGTGGAAAGCGGTACTGAAGGAAAGATGGGTTCCCATGGCAGTTTGGAAACTCTCCCAGAAATGAGAAGTGAAAAGGCTGCCACGGTCTGAATTGATCTCTAGTGGAACACCATGAAGTGACACTATTCGAGAAATGTATAAGTCAGCAAGCTGACTAGCAGTGATACTCTCTCGAACAGGAAGGAAGTGAGCCACTTTGGAGAGACGATCAATGACTACGAAGATAGCATTATTCCCTCTCTTGGTCCTGGGAAAGCCGGTGATGAAGTCCATACCAACTTTATCCCATTTCCATTCAGGAATAGCTAAAGGCTGAAGGGTGCCAGCAGGTCTTTGATGCTCTGCCTTAACGCGACGACAAATGTCACATTTAGCAATGAACTCAGCGATTTCTCTCTTCATCCTAGTCCACCAGAACCTCTGGCGTAGATCCTGATACATCTTAGTACTACCGGGATGAATCGTGAGAGGAGATTCATGCGCCTCCTTAAGAATCAACTGCCGAAGATGTTGCTTCTTGGGAACCACCAAGCGATTCTCAAAGAAAACAACACCGCGATCATCCATAGAGAAACATCCACCAACTCCCTTCTTAATGTTCCTCTTGATCCGGGTAATCCCCGTATCATGTTTCTGGGCTTCGATGATAAGATCCACAAGGGTAGGTTTCGCCACCAAGGTAGAAAGGAATCCGCGAGGAGCTATGTGAAGGTTAAGCTTACAGAATTCCTCATGGAGAAGTGGTTGGCCTTGCTGCAACATGAGATTGTTGCAATAGGATTTACGGCTTAGAGCATCAGCCATGACATTGGCTTTGCCTGGGGTGTAGGTAATCCCTAGATCATAATCTGTGATCAACTCCAACCAACGTCTTTGCCTAAGGTTCAGATCCGGTTGGGTGAAGATATACTTGAGACTCTGGTGATCGGTGTAGATCTCGCAACGTTTACCAAGGAGGTAATGTCGCCAGGTCTTGAGTGCATAGACTACGGCTGCAAGCTCTAGATCATGTGTAGGATAATTCTCCTCATGTGGATGCAACTGTCGAGATGCATAGGCAATCACATGACGATCCTGCATAAGAATGCAACCTAGTCCCTGTCGTGAGGCGTCGCAGTAGATAATAAAGTCTTTAGTGAAATCCGGTGGCACAAGTATGGGAGCAGAAGTCAGGCGTCTTTTCAGTTCCTGAAAACTGTACTCACACTGTGGGGACCACTCAAACTTTTTATCTTTCTTGAGAAGTTCCGTGAGGGGTTTGGCTACTTTGGAGAAGTTTTCAACAAAGCGGCGACAATAGCTGGCTAGACCAAGGAAACTCCTAACTTGTTTAACGGTCTCAGGTGGAGTCCAATCGAGAACGGCTTGAACTCTCTCGGGATTGACAGCAATGCCCTTACCAGAGATTACGTGGCCTAGGTAGGTCACTTCTGGCAACCAAAATTCACACTTGGAGAACTTGGCATAAAGGCGGTGCTCTCTGAGTTTTTCTAACACAAGTCTAAGATGTTCGGCATGCTCTTCCTCGCTCTTCGAGTAAATAAGAATATCATCGAGGTAAACCACGACGAACTTATCTAAGTACTCCATGAAGATCGAGTTCATCAAACGGGAGAATGTGGCTGGGGCGTTGGTTAGACCAAAGGACATGACGGTGTACTCGTACTGGCCATAACGAGTGACAAAAGCTGTCTTGGGAATGTCCCCGTTTCTGATCTTGATTTGATGGTAGCCTAACCTTAAATCCATCTTGGAGAAGACTGAGGATCCAGCGAGCTGATCATACAGGTCGTTGATCCTGGGAAGCGGATACTTGTTCTTTATCGTGACCAAATTAACGGGACGATAATCTACAACCATCCGGTCCGTACCGTCTTTCTTCTTGACGAAGAGGACGGGGCAAGCCCAAGGAGAAGAACTAGGACGGATGAAACCCTTTTGCAAGGACTCATCGAGTTGTTTCTTAAGCTCGGCTAGTTCTAAGGGTGCCATCTTGTAAGGTCTCCGGGAGATTGGAGCTGTTCCTGGGATAAGATCTATGACGAACTCTACATCTCTGTCAGGTGGAACACCTGGCAGTTCCTCTGGAAAGACATCCGGAAAGTCACGGACTACCGGGATATCTTCAAGGTCTGGAAGAGGGCTGGCATTAAGAGAATAGAGCTGACGCTTTGCAACTCTAGTGGAGACGGTGACTATCTTGCCAGATGGGTGTGTAAGCTGAACAGATCTTGTGTAACAATCAATCTTGGCATGATGAGCTGTCATCCAGTCCATACCCAAGATGATGTTAATATCTGAAGACTTGAGGGCTACAAGTGATGCAAGGAATACAAGTCTGTCAACAAGGATTTCGTTACCATGGCTGATTCTGGTGGTCTGCCATCTAGACCCTGGGGTTTGGATTTCAAGCGGAGTTGGCATATCACAAAATGACATGTCGTGCAAACGAGCATAACCTTCAGAAATGAAGGAGTGAGATGCTCCAGTATCGAATAGAACTGGTGCTGGGTGACAATTGACAAGAAGGGTACCAAGAACGACATCTGGATCATCATGAGCGTCTTTAGCTGAGACGTGATGCACACGTCCACGTTCAGTGGGGGCTGACTTGACACTGATCATCTTGCGTGATGGCTTAATACAGCCAACAGTCTTCTCGGGCTGGGGTGGAGCATAACTAGTCTGAGAGCAGTCACGTGCATAGTGTCCTGGCTTCCCGCATGTGAAGCAAGTCCCTGAGGTTGGACGGGGACCCGCACTGACAAACGGTCTACCAGTAGGCCTGGGTGGAACATACGACGGAGTTGGAGAAGGCACCACATAGGATGGCCTCGGTGTATAACCGGAAGGAAGAGCGGAGTTTGGAACCCAAATCCGGCGCTTCTGGGAACTAGAACCGGAGGAAGATCCCAAATCACGGGTGTGCTTACGAGACTCCTCGTAAGTGAGTTGAGCTGTCTCTGCATTGATGGCCTTGTTCACAAGGGCTTGGAATGTATCACAATGATGCAGGTGGAGATCACGACGCAACTTGGGGTTGAGACCCTTCCGGAACCTAGCTTGCTTCTTGGCGTCCGTGGACACTTCTTCTGTGGCATAGCGGGCAAGGTTCTCGAATTCTCTGCTATAAGCATCAACAGCCATCTTACTCTGGGTGAAACTACAGAACTCTTCTCTCTTGCAATCAATGAGGGCCTGGGGAATGTGATGCTCACGAAAAGACTCAGTGAAATCCTTCCAGGTAGGAATCTGGCCAACTGGAAGCATAGCCTCATAGTTCTGCCACCAAAGACTAGCAGGACCTTCTAGGTGATATGTGGCATAAGTGACCTTGTCATCTTCAGCTACGTTCGCAGAACGCAGCTTATGGGTGATGCTACGGAGCCAGTCATCTGCATCGAGGGGCTCGATGGAATGATGAAAAGTAGGTGGGTGCAAGCGGATAAAGTCATGAATGGTAGCAGACCCTTTGAACTGATGTGCGGTGTTCTCCTCGATACGTGCCAACAAACGATTAGACTCACGCTTGTTCCTCTCCATATCTAGCATGAGCTCTGTCAACGAAGACTGGTCGGGAGGATCCTCATCCCTACCATCTCCATGGTTCTGGCTACGAACAACAGAACTTGATGACATCCTGGTGAAACGAAACCAAGGACGGAATCAGCATCAACTATGGACTGTAGAATGTAGGACAAGGAATTAGTATCACTCGAACTCCTAGGGAAATTCCGGCAGCATAACGGCAGTAAAATGCTCAGAATGAGACATCATACTAAAAATGGGGTAGTAACATACTCATCATCATCACTCAAGGTTCTGGGAGAGTACTAAACAAACTACACCGGAAATACTCAACTGGATATGAATCTGATCAACCAGTCCTATGGGACTACGGAGTAGTAACACGTGATCCTGATAGACGGAAGAGGAGCCTAGTTCCTTAACCCCGTAGGAAAGATAGGATGACTCAGATCAGAAGACCATGAGGTATAAGGAGTAAAAAGAGCCTTACGTTCCATCCCACAATCAATTCCCTTATATAACTAAAGAATTTCTAGACTCAACTTCGACCAGTTGGCTTGGTAAACCTACAGGCAGTCAAGCTCTGATACCAAACCTGTCAGGACCCCGACTCGATGCCACATCGATCTAGCATGTAACACCTCATATCGCTTTGCGGCCTCACGCACGGTATCCCCACGGGTGTCGTCTTACCTTTGCCCGGGACCGTTTGCGCATTTTGGCACACGTATATGATGGTGTCGCTAGCATCCATATGATAAAGAGCCCGGGCTGACATGACTAGTCGTAAACCCAAAGTGGCACAGACTTACAGGGACAGGCATCCATGACCCAGCTTCGAACGTGTCGGTCATCAGCAAGTGGGTCCGGGCTGTAGCACTGGGCTAGCAGGACTCCGGTAAACCGGGCTGTAGCGGGCTAACAGGACTCCGGTACTCAAAGCGTGACATTTCCCCGAAGGGACAGACACAGGAACGAAGAAGGACACATGCCGGCCAGCCTAAGTGTTCCAGAGCAGTAGCAAGCTACCATGGCTCAGCGGTAACACTAGGAGACATTTCCCGGTAAGAGAGGCTACTAAAGATAAACAACTAGATAGTCAGATCCCACACATAGCACTACACATTACACGTACGCATAACATGCAAGTATGTGCTGTACAACATGGCATCACAGCATAACTCAACAATTATATAGATAAAGGCTCAGAAGAGCCATCATAGCATTTATTGCAAACAGGGGTCACAAGACCCGTCATACAGAGCATACAAGCAACAAGCGGAAGCATTACATGTCTGGGTACAGACATCTATAAATGAAAAAGGCTGAAGAGCCTGACTATCTACAACATCCGATCAAGATCGTAGCTGAGGTACTAGCTACTAGTCGAAGTCCACGAGAACACTAGTAAGACCGAAGTCTCCGCTGCAAAAACATAAATAAAGCAACATGAGTACAAAGGTACTCAGCAAGACTTACATCAGATCCTATCATACATGCATCTGTATCAAGAGATAATGTGGGGTTTAGTTGCAGCAAGCCAGCTTTGACTCTGTGGCTATCCTGTTCTACGACTACCAGAAACTCTGGAGGTGAAACAACGTACACGAGTCCACTAATCACCACACAATACACTACTATGGATTCATCCCCGTCTCCCTACGAGAAGGCCATCCATAGCACTCACACTTGTCTTGAGCATTTTATAGTATCCACTTCAAGTTGTCTATGTACCATGTAAGCATCCAAGAAGTCCATAACCGCGGACCCGGCTATTCGAATAGATCATGTTAACCCTGCAGGGGTGTACTTCTTCACACACGCTCTCGCCACTTACCGCCATGTACACGTCATGTATCTCGGCAACCTTCAAGCGGAAGCCTGGCGAGGGTGTCGGCCACGACCTGACTAACCACACAAGACTCTAGTCCAGGTTTATCGCCTATTCGGGTTCCATCCGCAAGGAGATCCGGCCGGGGTGTCGCTTACGGCCCCAAACGATGTGTACAGGGTTCCCGAGCCCACCAACCGGGTGCCACTCGGTACACCGGGCCACGTGTGCCTAGTCTGTCCCAAGCCCACCCTGCCGGGTGCCACTTGGTAGAAAAATAGCACTACCTACAAACACCAGAAACTAGTTGCGACTCCTGGACAGAGACCAAGTTGGTTAATAAGTCGAGAGGGGTCGAGTTACCGGAACCCAATGTGTGGTAGTATCGAGTCATTGGACAACATACACAGAACTCAGTGCTTAAGGACGGTTCCAGTGAGACAACCCACCATGTACTCCTACATGGCCTCTCACCGCTACCTTTACCAAATCGTGTTCACACACTTCACTCTCAGCATCAGAACATATCGTAACACTCCAATTCATTCCCAATGAACCAGACCTGACACAACTCTAAGCAATAGCAGGCATAGCATGGTAGGAACACATCAGTGGCTTCAATCAACTCCTACACATGCTAGTGGGTTTCAACTATTTACTGTGGCAATGACAGGTCATGCAGAGGAATGGGTTCAACTACCGCAGCACAAAGTAGCAGATGAATCGTTGTTGTCCTAATGCAATAACTGAGAGCAGGAGCGAGAGAGTAGGGTTTTATCGAAATGAACAAGGGGGGTTGCTTGCCTGGTAAATCAACAAGGGAGGCACTGCTTCACAGACAGGTACTCTGGAACGTCTCCGGAGCAGGACCTATCGAGAAGGAACGGTGCCGGCAATCAATACACAATCATATGCAACAATATGATGCATGAACATGGCATGTAGATGTGATGCTGTTGAGCTAATGCAACTAGTGTTCAATTGGTTTGAAGTCCATTTGAACCAAAGGTTCAAATGCATTTCTAAATTAGGTCTCTTATATATGCCATAATGTGTTTTCTCATATTCAGCATGTATAAGTTGGTTTTTCATGCATGAAACTAGTACAGATGGAAAGGTTGCATTTTTCTGATAATTTTTCATATATAAATTATTTCAATCTGAGCTACGGTTGAATTTCTATGAATTTTTGAAGTTTAAATCAATTTCTGGAATTTTCCTGATTTAATTTAAATCCAGAATTTATATACTGCGTCAGCATGACGTCATCATTGCATCAGCGGTCAACGCGGCTGTCCAGGTCAAACCTGACGTGTGGGACCCACACGTCAGTGACACTGGGGTTAACAGGGTTAATTAAAAGGTTAGGGGGGGGGTCGGGCCCACTGGTCAGCGTCAGGGGGGGGGGTTAGTCAACGGTGATTAGCACTAAGCTAATCACCTGACGGGCCGGCCCCACCTGGCAGGACTCAGGCGACGGGGGCTCGTCGCCGGCGACCTCTGGACGCGGCGGAGTCCGCGCCACAGGCCACGGGGACGGCGTCTGAGAGCACCGGGGCGTAGCCCGGGCTCTCGCGCATCTGATAGGGTAGGTGGAGGGAGCGGGGACGGCCGGAGCTCGCCGGAGCGAAGCTCGGGGCGGCGGCCGGAGTTCGGCCGCGAGCGGGATCGGGCTGCGGGGCACGGGGAGGCCGCCTGAGGGGCCCAGCGGCACCCTCGTGGCACCAGGAACGCGGAGGGAGGCTTGGTTTGGGCGGAGGCGGGCCGAGACGGCGGCGGCGACGTGGACGGCGGCGAGGGGCTTCGGCCGTGGTGGGGAGCGGCGCTACGGCACGGGAACGGGAGGGAGAAGAGAGGGGAACGGCGGCGGAGCTCACCGCGATCACGCAGAGCAGCACAGCGGGGTCGGGGAAGGCCTGGTGACGGCGAATCGACGGCGGCGGACGGCGGAGCCCGAGGAGGTAGACGATGGCGATGGTGGCTCCTTGGGGCACTCTGGCTTGCTTGGCTCGGCGAGGAGGTAGAGGGGGTCGCGGCGGAGCTCGGAAGCATGTCAGGGAGGCGAGGGGAGGCCGGTGGCCATGGCAACGGCGAGCGATGGCGACGGCTACGCTCGGGTGCGCTCGGGGAAGAGAGAACCAGGGAGGAGGGAGAGCGAGAGGGAGGGGAAAAGGACCGGGGCGGCTGCATGGCGACGTTCCGGACGTCCAGGCGTCGAGGGGGAGGACAGGCAGGCAGGTGCCGTGGCGGCACGGCGGTGCGCACGCGCCGGCCACACGCCCCTGGCCTCCTGGCGCGAGGAGGGGGACGACTGGCGCTAGCCAGTCGGCTGGGCCGGCCAGCTGGGCCGCACAGGGGAGGGGAGGCCCAGGTAAGTCCCTCCTTCCTTTTATTTCTGTTTTCTAATTTTTCTGACATTTGTTTTGATTTAATAAATATATTAAATCATTTAATTTTATTATGCCAATTTTTGCAGGAGCTGGATATATTATTCCAGAGCTCTTTTATAAATGGCATAATTTTTGGACCATATTTCATATATATAGAAATATATTTCCAATGCAAATATTTATCGAATTAATCCAAATGGCCAGAATAAATGTCCATGAGCTCCTAAAAATATTGTTTTGATTTTTATCTCTGTCCAATATTTTCAGAGGGCAACATGAGCATTTTCTTGGACCCTTTTGGAGAAATTTTTATTTGGGTCATTTTCAAAAATGATTTTGAGGGTTCCACCAATCCTCATTTCAAATTTAAATGAAATTTAAATATGATGCACAATTAGCTAGCTAGCCTAAGTCATACCAGACTAGGGATGTGATAAAAGTCCATGCAAGACAGTCTTGTATAGACCTGCCACAGATGAAGCCATATTGGTTGCGGTGGATGATTTTGAGTATGACCTTTTGAAGTCGGTTGGCCAGGAGTTTTGTAATAAGCTTGAGGCAGCAATTGAGCAGGGTGATTGGCCTATAATCATTAACTATAGATGGGGAACCATTCTTCGGAATGAGAGTAATCAGAACATCATTAATGCTTTGGAGGTTAATTGTTCCTGCATGAAATTGATCACATAATGTGTAAAAACCCTCCTTGATGATTGGCCAGCAAGCTTTGAGGAAGAGGCCACTAAATCCATCCGGACCCGGAGCTCTGTCCCCTGGCATTTCTTTAATGATCGAGTCAATTTCTTCATGGGTAAAGGGTAGGGTTAGGTGTTCAAGGTCATCGCTGGGCCTAATTAGAGATGGGAGGTCAAACTGCATTTGAGCAGGGCTAGAAGTGCCAAGTCTGTCTGAATAGGCGTGGAAGAGGGGAGCTTCTTCCCCAGTGTGATCCTCCACTATTAGGCCATCATTAGTTTGTAGGTTCGCAATGTTATTTTTGCGGTACCTATCTGTAGCCACAACTTGAAAGAACTTTGTATTTTCATCGCCAAATTTAACCCAACGAATGGTACACCTTTTCTTCCAGTACTGCTTCTGATAGTCCAATAAACGCAGGAGGTGTTTTTTGATGATGGTACGGAAGTTATTTTCAGGTGTTGTGAGACTCCGTTGATTTTCCAATGTGTCCAACTGCAGCAAGGTGTTGTTCGTGTTCTCAATGGCCACCGAAAGCCGGGATATATTTTTACTCCCAGATTTAAGAGTTTGACGAAGAAGCTTGATCTTTTGGCAAAGTAAGGTAGCTGCATTGGGCACATTGATAGGTCTATTCCAAACTTCTTTAACCACATCCATGAAACCCGGGTGAAGCAGCCAATATGATTCAAATCTAAACAACTTGGCACGAGGTATTTTTGTCTCAATGGTCAGCACACAAGGCGTGTGATCCAAGGTGGGCTTGCAAAGCAGTTTGACCATTGTATTAGGAAAAGCAGTTGTCCAATGAAGAGAGGTGAAAAACCAATCGAGTTTCTCGAGTAAGGGGTCCTGTTGCATGTTGCTCCATGTGTATAGTCTGCCCTTAATAGGTAATTCAACAAGATTGTGCTTGCGAATAATGTCATTGAAGGTTATAATGTCATTCACATCACCTCCTGGTTTATTACGGTTTTCTAGGCCTCGAATGTAATTGAAATCCCCCAGAAATAAAGAATCATGTCATTTGGAGAACTTTTTATTTTCGAGGTATTTTTATATTGCACGGATAATCAGATAACAGACAGAAAAATATTTATTTTTATTTTATTTAATATAAATAACAGAAAGTAAAAGTGGGGTACAGAAGGTTGTGCCTTCTCGTTTCTTTCATCTCACGATCATCAAAAGGAATCCACTAACAAGGTTGATCAAGTCTTGTTAACGAACTCATTTCGAATAACATGGAACCGGAGAAATTTCGAATAACACTATGTTACCTCAACAGGGATATGCACATCCCCAATAATAATAATATCATATTTCTTCTTGACAGTAGGGAGAGGAAATTCAAAACCTCCAAAAATAATCGATGGAATTTTTCCAATAGAGTTGATACTATGAACTTGAGGTTGTTTCCTCAGAAAGTGTACCGTATGCTCATGTGATGCCCCAAGACCGGAGCTTCATGTGCCTTCCTTGGTTTTCGAGATTCGCTGGGTGATTTGCTTGTTGCTTGTTGCTTTCATCTTTGCATCATGTGCATTGCATCATATCATCATGCCATCATGTCATTAATCTTTGCAACTCAAATCAACTAAATAAATCGTATGGATGTTCGGTCCATTTAAATTGAGGGAATTCACATGGTGAGTTCTCTTTATAACATATCCTCCCGATATTAGGGAGCTATATTAAATATTCCATTTTCGGAATCACCCTTGAACACACTTGCAAAAATCCCAATGCCTTTGTTATCGCAACTCTTGGCCTCTAACTTTGCCATATGTCCTTTCTTCATTTTTCGGAGCTCCACCTAAATTCTCAACATTTATGGACCTTCCTCTTACCGAGTCCCAGTTCAAACCCATTTGAATCAAATTCAAATGAGTTTAAATTTATATCTTTCAATCTTGCTGTTTCTAATTTTCTTGGGTCAAACTTATTTTTGTGAGTCCAAGAAAATTAACCGCATGTCCAAATTCCTCTTCCAACCTTCTCTTCTCTCCTTTTTCCTTTCTTCTACTTCTCTGTTTTTTTAGAAGAAAGAGGAGAGAGAAGAGAGCTAGCTGGGCCTCCCCTGTTGTGCCAGCCGCAACCTGTAGCTAGGCCGGCCCATTCATCCCAAGGCCAAGGCCCAGCCGCCACTTTGCTAAACCTAGCCCGACCGCAACCCTAGCCCGATAGAAAAACCTCTCTCGCTCCCCTGCTCGAACCTCCAGTGCCGCCAGGAGCCCGATCCCCATCTCTTTTCTACCGTTTCCCTCGATCGCTCTCTCCCTCCAGCGCTGCCTCAGCCTCACTGGCCTCTCTCTCACGCCGATCCCCTCCACCTCCATGCGCGTCGCTGGCCCTCAAGCTTGCCGATGCCTCGCGCGACGCTCCTTCATCTTGCGAGACCCGCACGGTCGCCATCTAGGGAGACCACCGTGCTGGCCCATAGCTTCGCCATCGCGCCTTGTTTCTCCGCCGGCGATCACGATCGGATGCCGCGTCCTACTCCGCTTGTTGCCTCTGCTGCTCGCCTCGACGTCCTGCTCGACCTCGCAGTGAACCATGGTCGTACCCTGCCGCTAGCCTCTGCTCTGCGCGTCTCGCCTCCCTCGTTGCGCCCTCGCCTCTGTTTCCGGCCACCGCCAGCGAGCAGCTCCACCGGAGCCACATCAGCTCACCGCTCCCCCCATGGCCGTGACTCCTCTGCTCGGGAGCCACACTTTTGCTGCCTCCTCACAGGATCTTCCCTACCTCGCTGCTGCTGCTCTTCACCACGCCCCATGATTCCTGGGATGCCTTGTTGTTGCCGCTGCTTTCCCCTGTCAAACGAAACAGGCACGCCGCCTGTTGTGCCACGGCGCCGCGCCCCTGTTCATCATCATTGTCTCCACGAGCCCCTGTTCTGCTGCTGGCTCCATCGAAGGCTGGCAAGGTCATCTGTTTGGCTCCGATGACTTTTGGCTCATGTGCACGCCCCGCATCTTGCACCTTCACTTGCTGTTGCTGTTGTTGTTGACGTCAAGCTCGACCCCCGAACAGGGAATAATGCTAAGTACCAGGTCAACGAGGACCGCTGAGTTCGTCTTCTGCCGTCTCCGGAACCGCCAAGTCCCTAGACGACAATTTCTTCTCCGAACGTGTACGACTACAGCCGGTGTGCATTTTTGTTAAGTCCAACTACGACAAACGGCTACACGATGAAACACCAAGTACCACTATCGCTGAGTACGACTACTTCCGCGATGATACGAGAACAACTACCGTCGACCCTCGAAGCCTCCGTGGACGTCAAGTCCCTCGTCGTGATCCTGAACATCTACGGAAAATTGTGCAACTAAGAACGTGAATGACTACCGCCGCCAAGATCACGAGAACCGTCCCATTTGCACACTTCGAAGGATAACCCCGAGACGACGCCCGTGAACATATGCTTGTGATGTTTGAGATGCTTGTGTTTGCACCGTGTCCAAAGTGTCACTCGTTTTCCTTGTCGCCAACTCATGGGGCACCCGGAATCCGGGAGCGCCCCACCATCTTTTGCATGCATCCGCACACTTCCCCTTTGCATCGGTATCTCAATCAAGTACCGGAATGTTGCCGTGGCACCGTTACCGTTATCGTGGCCGTGGCACCCCTTTCCTTCCACCACGGTGACAAATGCTTCATAATGCTCTTATCAACATTTTCATAAAATTGCTTAAAACTTGCATATGCCATCCGCATCATGATAATAACATTCAAAACGTTTAAAATTGTTGTTTGCTTTAAATTGCTAAATGCATATGGGGATTTACCGAAATTGTTGTTGGTTATTTCCGGCCTCATTTAAAACTTGCCAAAATGTTTAGTTTACTTATGCTCCACCCCTTGCCATGTTTAAACAACATTTAATTTTGTTGAGTAGTTTAAACGGGAGAGAACTAAATAAGTCATGTGGTGTTTCGTCAATATGCAACTCGTTGCATATTGATCTCCACTTAATTTGTAGTTTTGTTTGTGCATTTTGCCATGCCATGCTTCATTAAACCGGACATGCATCATACTTGATTGTGCATCATGCCATGTTCATGTCGTGGTTGTTTACTATATTATTTGCTTTCTTTCCGGTGTTGCTTCTTCGTGTTGGTTCCGATTACGTCGTGATTGTGAGGACCCGTTCGTCTATGTCCGTTTGTCTTCTTCATGGACTCGTTCTTCTTCCGTGCGGGATCTCAGGCAAGATGACCATACCCTCGAAATTACTTCTATCTTTGCTTGCTAGTTGCTTGCTCTTTTGCTATGCCTATGCTGCGATACCTACCACTTGCTTATCATGCCTCCCATAGTGTTGAACCAAGCCTCTAACCCACCTTGTCCTAGCAAACCATTGTTTTGGCTATGTTACCGCTTTGCTCAGCCCCTCTTATAGCGTTGTTAGTTGCAGGTGAAGATTGAAGTTTGTTCCTTGTTGGAACATGGAGATGTTGTTCCTTGTTGGAACATGGTTACTTGTTGGGATATCACGATATATCTTATTTAATTAATGCATCTATATTCTTGGTAAAGGGTGGAAGGCTCGGCCTTATGCATGTTGTTTTGTTCCACTCTTGCCGCCCTAGTTTCTGTCATATCGGTGTTATGTTCCCGGATTTTGCGTTCCTTACGCGGTTGGGTAATAATGGGAACCCCTTGACAGTTCGCCTTGAATAAAACTCCTCCAGCAAGGCCCAACCTTGGTTTTACCATTCGTCGCCTAGTCTTTTTTTCCCTTGCGAGTCGCGCATCCCGAGGGTCATCTTTATTTTAACCCCCCTGGGCCAATGCTTGTCTAAGTGTTGGTCCAAACTAGGGTCCGTTGCAGCGCCACCTCGGGGAAACTTGAGGGCTGCTTTTAGTTGTACGGAGCGCTCATCCGGTGTTGCCTTGAGAACGAGATATGTGCGGCTCCTATCAGGATGTCGGTGCATCAGGCGGTCTTGCTGGTCTTGTTTTACCTGTCGAAATGTCTCGTAACCGAGATTCCGAGCCTGATCAGGTCTTCCCGCTAGAAGGTTTATCCTTCATTGACCGTGAGAGATTGTGATGGGCTAAGTTGGGACACCCCTGCAGGGATTTGAACTTTCAAAAGCCGTTCCCGCGGTTATGGGCAGATGGGAATTTGTTAACGTCCGGTTGTAGAAAACCTGAAGTTGACCTTAATTAAAATACATCAACCGCGTGTGTAACCGTGTTGGTCTCTTTCCGGCGGAGTCCGGGAAGTGAACACGGTGTTGGAGTAATGCTTGACGTAGGTTGTTTTAGGATCACTTCTTGATCATACTTTTATCGACCGTGCTTTGCCTTCTCTTCTCGCTCTCATTTGTGTATGTTAGCCACCATATATGCTAGTCGCTTGCTGCAGCTCCACCTTATACCTTTTACCTTACGCATAAGCTTAAATAGTCTTGATCGCGAGGGTGTGAGATTGCTGAGTCCCCGTGGCTCACAGATACTTTCAAAACCAGTTTGCAGGTGCTGATGTTACCAAGCAGGTGACGCAACCAAGCTCAAGGAGGAGCTCGATGAAGATCTTGTCCTTTGTGTTGTTCGTTCTAGTTGATCAGTAGTGGAGCCCAGTAGGGGTCGATCGGGGATCTGTGTAGCATTTGGGGTAGTCTTCTTTATTTTGGTTCCGTAGTCGGACCTTGATTGTATTTGGATGATGTAATGGTTTATTCTTGTATTTGTGTGAAGTGGCGATTGTAAGCCAACTATGTATCTCTTTCCCTTATGTATTACATGGGTTGTGTGAAGATTACCTCACTTGCGACATTGCTTTCAATGCAGTTATGCCTCTAAGTCGTGCTTCGACACGTGGGAGATATAGCCGCATCGAGGGCGTTATAAGTTGGTAATCAGAGCCTTCCCCGACCTTAGGAGCCCCCACTGCTTGATCGTTTTTAGCAGCCGTTGTTGAGTCTAGAAAAATGTTTTGAGTCATTTAGGAATTATATATCGGAGAGTTTAGGAATTCTTTTTACTCCCCAGTCTCCTCATCGCTCTGGTAAGGCATCCTGACGTAGAGTTTTGACTCTTCTCTTCTCAAATTTCACTAAATTTTTTTTAGGATCACACAGGTATCTTGGAATCGTTCCGATGGTTTTGTGAGGAGAACATTGTTCTTGGTGCCTCCTGACATTTAGGGGTTGTGGCAGTGTCCCGGGGAGTTGAGCTCCGAGGTGTTGTCGTCACAATTTTATCATTGCAGTTCTGGAATACTTGAGTTTAGTATGCCGACATTGAAAATCTCTTTTATGCAGTTCGTTGGTGAGATAACCTCGACGCCACCTTGTACTGGGGCGGGAGTTCAGGAGTATTGCCATAACTCATATAACGGATGCTTTTTGAAGGTTGAGTTAGACGATTTCCGAAGGTTTCTTGGTTATGTGTTGAAGGATGGATACAGCTGGATGTAGGATTTTTAGTTTTGGGTGAGATATTATGCTTCCCCTGTATCCCCAACACCTGATTGCATAACCGGAAATTTTCAGGAGTTTATAAGTGGGAATTCAAGTAGCTCTTAGGATATCTTTCCAACAGATGTATGATATGAAATTGGGGTTCGACGTCTAGTGGTCCGCCTATTCACGGTTGATTTTACAGTGATCTCATTGTGTCTTAAAGAGTCCTTGGCTATGCCGACTCGGGGACGCTTCATATGTCATGTGCACTGCCTTGTACATGATGGTGCTGTACGATCGAGCTCGTGTAGGCCTCACCACGAAAACTTCGGACGAAATCTCTATCATATGTTTGTTCCGGATTATTCTGCAAGCCAATCCTTGTTTTTTTTTGAGTTGTGGTATTCGAGTTGCTTCGAAGTCAAATGTTGATTCCATACCTTTTCCTAAGCAGTGTTCTCATACCCCGATGTGAACACTAATCCTTCTTGATCATCGAGTCAGTCATGTCCATTCTTTTTCCAACCGGCGTGTTTTCTCTTCAAGTGGATCCGATCATTTCAACATCAGCAAGATCAATTATCATTTCTTCTCAACGGTGTTTGTTTCAACCATCCCAAGTTGTCTTTGTTTTCCCACCCTCCCTCCCTTTGTTTCTTTAACGACTCAGATGTCTTAATCAAGTATCTTTCATTCTTGTGAAGTCTCTCCATCCTTTCCTGTCAATATTGTTATCCGGTGATTCTCATGAAGAGTATAACGGAGCCTCAAGTTCGTCATTCTTCATTCCTTTCATCTATGGTGGATTAAATTCAAGTTTTCTGTGTTGATCATATTCTTTTCCTTGTTTCAAATGCCTTCTCATGCCGGTGCACCTTATATTCAGTCATTTCTCGCTATTCAATTGTTCCGGAGTGCTCCAGATATCTCGAAGACTCGTGTTTCCACTCTGCATTCATTCAAGATCTTTCGAGGATGTTCTCTCTTTCAAGCCATTTAAGTCAACCGGTGTAATCTCTCCTTTCAAGCAATCATTTCAACGGTGTTTCTTTTCAGTGGGCCCTAACCCACAGGTCTTTTCCCAGGATCTTACCTGACTCTTCTAATCTTTCCGGAGCTATTCTCAAATTCATTTCATAGTTTGACATAAGAATGATTCTTCATCAGTCAAATGCCTTCTCCAAGATCTTTCACACTATTTTCATCGTTGGCTCAACCTCTTCGCTTTTGATTCTTCCGGAGTATCTCAACTATTCATGGTGGCGTTTGTCGTTGTCACTCTCAACATTTGTAGACCGAAGAAGAGTTTTACCTCTATATCTTATCCGTTCTCTCAGAGATTCGTGGTTCTAGTTCAAGGCCATCCTCTCATAATTGTTTTCGATTGTGAGAATTCTTTTCACCCATCCGGAGCAATTCAGGAGTCTTTTCAGTTGGATTCTCCACAGCCCATCATCTCAGAATTATTCTTTCTAGTTTTCAGTTCTCGTTCTTTAAATCTTACCGGTGTTTCATTCAAGTGATCTCTAATCGGCTCGTGATCTCTTCGTTCTCATGTATCTAAATCCTCTCAAGCATCTTCGTTCATTTTATAATTCTTCCCGATGTTTATTTATCTTCTCTTCGTTCACTTTCAATTCTTACGGTGGTTCGTTCAAGAGTTCCTCTTCCTTTGTTTATCATATCAATTCATTCGTTGTTTCAACCCTTCCGGTGGTTCATTCAATACCTTCTCAAGTTTGCGCTATATCTCTCTTAATCCTTCCAACGGGAATATGTTGTTTGCAATCCGTTGCTTGTCATCAATTTAAATTGGTGAAGGATACGCATAACATAATTCTTATTCTTGCTTCATTCAACTGTTTAATTCCTCATTCCGGAGGTTCATCAAAAAATTCTCGGTTTCATTTGTTTCATCTTCTCTTTTTCCCAGAGTTCCAACCTCTTTCAATTATATCACCACGGAGATTCATCTAAATCGTTACAAGGATTCACCTTGTGTTTTTTTCAACTTCTCTTTCCTTTCGTTTGATCATTCTTTTGTTTACCGGAGTTCTTCACGAAGGTTATACATGAGGGTTCATCAAAGAAATAATTCCTTCTCCAAGTGTTCATTGATATTCTTTTCTAAGGAGCTCAAGTTTTTTCTTCATCTTGCAATCCGGAGTGCAATTCTTTCTTTTGTATCATTGGAGGTGGTATTATGTCATTCTTGATAATTTGAGTTCATGTTTCATGATTCACACGTTGTTAAGAATGGGGTATCTTAAATCCATCAATCTCTTCGTTGGAGTTATCTGGAGTCATATTTCACCTAAAGCTTTTCCTAAGGATTAATGCTATTAATGGTGATAATATATGATCCAAGTTCTTCATTTATCCTCCCGGTGAAATATTTTCTAGTCTCCTTGTTCATACCAATCCAATTCTTTTTTCCGTGAGTGGCAGGTTGTCACCTCATAATTTGAGATGTATTCTATAAGACCATATCAAGCTTATTCTTTTCGTTGTTGGTTTTCCAACAACTCTGTTCTAACATTTGTTATAACCGTGCTCTCTCAAGATCTTGTTTCCCTTTGTTCCGGAGGCATTGTGATGTTGCTCTCTCCAACCCATGTTCTTGCTTTGTCATGATCGTGTTCTTTTCGTCCTTATCCTTTTAACCGGAGTGTCATGCCCGCTTTTCGAGTTCTTCCCATCCTATCAAGTTTTGCCTCCCTTCTCAACCGGAGTGCCGCCTGAAATCGTTCTTACCCTTTGTGCCATTGTTTCAATAGTTCAGGAGGCAGTGTATTGTTGTTTTCATCAAGTATCCCCTCATCTTGTCAAATTCATGTTCAATTCCTTCCATTTACAGTCAGAATGCTGTCCAAATTATATCATTCTTAATCCTTCTCTATCTTGTTTTAACCGGAGTGGTTTCAATATATATCTTGCTCTTCAACCTCAAGGTTTTTCGCAATGTTCTTTGTCCCTCTTTTCTAACGGAGTGTTTTCGACTTGGTTCACCTTCGTTGTATTCTTTTCTCGAATTTTTTCAACCTCGCAAGGTTCTTTGGTTTCACTTGTTTGTCAAAGAAGCAACTTAGTTTTACCTCTTCTCTTTCTCTTCCGTTTTCCCTCTGGTGCCATTCTAGATCTCGGGACGAGATCCTCTCGTAGTGGTGGAGTGTTGTGATGCCCCAAGACCGGAGCTTCAGGTGCCTTCCAGTGTTTTCGAGATTCGCTGGGTGATTTGCTTGTTGCTTGTTGCTTTCATCTTTGCATCATGTGCATTGCATCATGTCATCATGCCATCATGTCATTAATCTTTGCATCTCAATTCAACTAAATAAATCGTATGGATGTTCGGTCCATTTAAATTGAGGGAATTCACATGGTGAGTTCTCTTTATAACATATCCTCCCGATATTAGGGAGCTATATTAAATATTCCATTTTCGGAATCACCCATGAACACACTTGCAAAAATCCCAATGCCTTTGTTATCGCAACTCTTGGCCTCTAACTTTGCCATATGTCTTTTCTTCATTTTTCAGAGCTCCGCCTAAATTCTCAACATTTATGGACCTTCCTCTTACCGAGTCCTAGTTCAAACCCATTTGAATCAAATTCAAATGAGTTTGAATTTATATCTTTCAATCTTGCCGTTTCTAATTTTCTTGGGTCAAACTTATTTTTGTGAGTCCAAGAAAATTAACCGCATGTCCAAATTCCTCTTCCAACCTTCTCTTCTCTCCTTTTTCCTTTCTTCTACTTCTCTATTTTTTAGAAGAAAGAGGAGAGAGAAGAGAGCTAGCTGGGCCTCCCCTGTTGTGCCAGCCGCAACCTATAGCTAGGCCGGCCCATTCAGCCCAAGGCCAAGGCCCTCAAGCTTGCCGATGCCTCGCGCGGCGCTCCTTCTTCTTGCGAGACCCGCGCGGTCGCTAGACAGGGAGACCACCGTGCTGGCCCATAGCTTCGCCATCGCGCCTTGTTTCTCCGCCGGCGATCACAACCGGATGCCGCGTCCTACTCCGCATGTTGCCTCTGCTGCTCGCCTCGACGTCCTGCTCATCCTCGCCATGAACCATGGTCGTACCCTGCCGCTAGCCTCTGCTCTGCGCATCTCGCCTCCCTCGTTGCGCCCTCGCCTCTGTTTCCGGCCACCGCCAGCGAGCAGCTCCACCGGAGCCACATCAGCTCACCGCTCCCCCCATGTCCGTGACTCCTCTGCTCGGGAGCCGCACTTTTGCTGCCTCCTCACATGATCTTCCCTACCTCGCTGTTGCTGCTCTTCACCACGCCCCATGATTCCTGGGATGCCTTGTTGTTGCCGCTTCTTTCCCATGTCAAACGAAACGGGAACGCCGCCTGTTGTGCCACGGCGCCGCGCCCCTGTTCATCATCATTGTCTCCATGAGCCCCTGTTCTGCTGCTGGCTCCATCGAAGGCTGCCAAGGTCATCTGTTTGGCTCCGATGACTTTTGGCTCATGTGCACGCCCCGCGTCTTGCACCTCCACTTTCTGTTGCTGTTGTTGTTGACGTCAAGCTCGACCCCCGAACAGGGAATAACGCTAAGTACCAGGTCAACGAGGACCGCTGAGTTCGTCTTCTGCCGTCTCCGGAACCGCCAAGTCCCTAGATGACAAGTTCTTCTCCGAACGTGTACGACTACTGCCGGTGTGCATTTTTGTCAAGTCTGACTATGACAAACGGCTACACGATGAAATTCCAAGTACCACTATCGCTGAGTACGACTACTTCCGCGATGATACGAGAACAACTACCGTCGACCCTCGAAGCCTCCGTGGACGTCAAGTCCCTCGTTGTGATCCCGAATATCTACAGAAAATTGTGCAACTAAGAACGTGAACGACTACCGCCGCCAAGATCATGAGAACCGTCCCGTTTGCACACTTCGAAGGTATAACCCCGAGACGATGCCCCTGAACGTATGCTTGCGATGTTTGAGATGCTTGTGTTTGCACCGTGTCCAAAGTGTCACTCGTTTTCCTTGTCGCCAACTCGTGGGGCACCCGGAATCCGGGAGCGCCCCACCATCTTTTGCACGCATACGCACACTTCCCCTTTGCATCGGTATCTCTATCAAGTACCGGAACGTTGCCGTGGCACCGTTACCGTTATCGTGGCCGTGGCACCCCTTTCCTTCCACCACGGTGACAAATGCTTCATAATGCTCTTATCAACATTTTCATAAAATTGCTTAAAACTTGCATATGCCATCCGCATCATGATAATAACATTCAAAACGTTTAAAATTGTTGTTTGCTTTAAATTGCTAAATGCATATGGGGATTTACCGGAATTGTTGTTGGTTATTTCCGGCCTCATTTAAAACTTTCCTAAATGTTTAGTTTACTTATGCTCCAGCTCTTGCCATGTTTAAACAACATTTAATTTTGTTGAGTAGTTTAAACGGGAGAGAACTAAATAAGTCATGTGGTGTTTCGTCAATATGCAACTCGTTGCATATTGAGCTCCACTTAATTTGTAGTTTTGTTTGTGCATTTTGCCATTCCATGATTCATTAAACCGGACATGCATCATACTTGATTGTGCATCATGCCATGTTCATGTCGTGGTTGTTTACTATATTGTTTGCTTTCTTTCCGGTGTTGCTTCTTCGGGTTGGTTCCGATTACGTCATGATTGTGAGGACCCGTCCTCTAACCCACCTTGTCCTAGCAAACCGTTGTTTTGGCTATGTTACTGCTTTGCTCAGCCCCTCTTATAGCGTTGTTAGTTGCAGGTGAAGATTGAAGTTTGTTCCTTGTTGGAACATGGAGATGCTGTTCCTTGTTGGAACATGGTTACTTGTTGGGATATCACGATATATCTTATTTAATTAATGCATCTATATTCTTGGTAAAGGGTGCAAGGCTCGGCCTTATGCATGTTGTTTTGTTCCACTCTTGCCGCCCTAGTTTCCGTCATATCGGTGTTATGTTCCCGGATTTTGCGTTCCTTACGCGGTTGGGTAATAATGGGAACCCCTTGACAGTTCGCCTTGAATAAAACTCCTCTAGCAAGGCCCGACCTTGGTTTTGCCATTCGTCACCTAGTCTTTTTTTCCCTTGGGAGTCGCGCATTCCGAGCGTCATCTTTATTTTAACCCCCCCGGGCCAGTGCTTGTCTAAGTGTTGGTCCGAACTAGAGTCCTTTGCAGCGCCACCTCGGGGAAACTTGAGGGCTGGTTTTAGTTGTACGGAGCGCTCATCCGGTGTTGCCCTGAGAACAAGATATGTGCAGCTCCTATCAGGATGTCGGCGCATCGGTCGGTCTTGCTGGTCTTGTTTTACCTGTCAAAATGTCTCGTAACCAGGATTCCGAGCCTGATCGGGTCTTCCCGCTAGAAGGTTTATCCTTCGTTGACCGTGAGAGCTTGTGATGGGCTAAGTTGGGACACCCCTACAGGGATTTGAACTTTCGAAAGTCGTGCCCGCGGTTATGGGCAGATGGGAATTTGTTAATGTCCGGTTGTAGAAAACCTGAAGTTGACCTTAATTAAAATACATCAACCGCGTGTGTAACCGTGATGGTCTCTTTCCGGCGGAGTCCGAGAAGTGAACACGGTGTTGGAGTAATGCTTGACGTAGGTTGTTTTAGGATCACTTCTTGATCATACTTTTATCGACCGTGCTTTGCCTTCTCTTCTCGCTCTCATTTGCGTATGTTAGCCACCATATATGCTAGTCGCTTGCTGCAGCTCCACCTTATACCTTTTACCTTACCCATAAGCTTAAATAGTCTTGTTCGCGAGGGTGCGAGATTGCTGCGTCCCCGTGGCTCACAGATACTTTCAAAACCAGTTTGCAGGTGCTGATGTTACCAAGCAGGTGACACAACCAAGCTCAAGGAAAGTCCCTTCCGGACACGGGACGAAGTCTTCAATCTTGTATCTTCATAGTCCAGGAGTCCGGCCGAAGGTATAGTCCGGCCATCCGGACACCCCCTAATCCAGGACTCCCTCAGTAGCCCCTGAACCAAGCTTCAATGACGACGAGTCCGGCGTGCAGATTGTCTTCGGCATTGCAAGGCGGGTTCTCCTCCAAATTCCGTGTACCTATTGAATAGTGTCCGGCTTCTTGTAAATGTAGTGCTCCTTGGCTTCTACGCCCAATAATGGCCGTTTTCCATGTGTCAAATGAATACGAAAAGTCAGGGCGTTTTTTTATATTTACACCCCTAGCCGTGTGAATGAGCTGCCTATTTAAGGGGACGAGGATTTAGATCCAAACAACACCTTCTCCCCTCCGCGAGTATTCATCAGAGCGTATCCGGCTGCCGCAGCTCCTCCTCTCGCCCTTCCAGCCCTCAGCCTGGAGATTGGAAGAGGTGCTCCATCCCGCACAGCGAGCTAGTGACGCTCCAGGCCAAGGGATTTCTCCCCCCGACCTATATGGTCCCGGTTCGAGCCAGACTTGCCACCTATAATGGCGGAGAGCAAGCAGAGAGCGCTCCCAATCCCTCCAAAGGAGAGTGGGTATGCCTTGTCCCTTACTTAATAAGAGGGCTCGGATTTCCAATTCATCCGTTTCTCCGGGGGCTCCTGGAGTTCTATGGCCTCTAGCTGCACAACCTCATGCCTGCCTCCATATTGCATATCGCGGGCTTCGTAGCCCTTTGCGAGCTGTTTTTGGGCTGCGAGGCTCATTTCGCGCTATGGAAAAGGCTATTCTGCCTCGTGCCCCATTCCAAGAAGGGGTCAATATATGAAGTGGGCGGAGCCGAAGTGTGGTGCATCGCCGGGACCGGATATCTATCCGAAACCCCAAAGAAGGCGTCCGAGGACTGGCCTTCGGAATGGTTTTATATAGAGGACGTCCCACTGCCGGATCCTGTCTGGATCGGCCTCCCTGAGTTCTATAGTGCTCCCCTAAAGAAGCGCCTAAGCTGGCGTCCACGGAGCCCTCAGAAGGAAAGTGACAGGGACATTCTTTACCTGATGGGCCGGATAAGATTGTTAGCTCATTCCAGACTGACCATGATCGGGGTCATGGCCGCATGCATCATGTGAGGGGTGCAGCCGCTTCAGTATAGAGGACGCCCCATGTGGGACTTCAATAGGGAGGATGACGCCACCCGCCACGGCCGTAAGGGGCCGGATTCGGCGGCCGCTCTAATAAAGACTTTGTCCGCTTTGTACAAGGGAGAAGAGGAGGAATTTCTCCGCGTCAACCCACATGGTGGATTTTCTATGTACAATCCCCCAAGTTGGGTAAGTAGAAACTTTTACTTTCCCATCTGTTTTATATTCCCATTGTTAAATATTCAGTCTAACGACTTCAACGCAGGAACTGCGCCAGGGTGTTAAAGAAATAAACAGCCTTCCTCCACAACCCGAGGACTCGGGACGGTCCCTCGACCCGGCCTCTCAAGAGGATCCGGACTTATCTATGGAGCTGATTGATGGGGTGTTTCATCAATTGAGCAAGGACAACGCCTTGGTGGCCATTACGGACGATTACCCAGGGCTACTCCCAGCCTCACAGGTAACTGAGACCGAAGTCCCAGCCCTTTGAAAAGGGATCTATCCTCGCATGTTTTCGATTGCCGTATGACAACCGTGTTTTGCATGTGAGGTCCCTGAGACAGGAGGCCGAGCCTGCGGCGACTAGCCAACGAGGGGCGGCAAGGCCCCGCGGGCTGAAAAGAAGTGCGGTCCAGACTGAGATGCCGGTGCAAAGGTATAGCGCGCCATCTTATTCCCAGGTGTTATTCCTTCGAGGCATATTAACGCTCGTGCTCTCTTCAGGATGAAGAGACCTCGCCGGACTATATCCGGAGAGGCTACCAATCGCGCCTCCACCAGCCAGGCTCCAAAGCCTGGTCCGGAGGCGGAGGCGAACACAAGGCGCGCACCGGACGCTCCTCCGCTGTTTGCCACCAATTCCGAGGTGGAGAGTGCCATGAACCACAGGCGTCACCGGACAGTTCTTCGCGACGCTTGTTTCTCCCAAGAGGCATTGGATGCCTTCAATTCGGGAGATGCGTACCTCCATGCCGCTCAAAATGGTCTAGCCAGAGCCACGGAGCAATATGTAAAAGACATACGGGTAAGAAAATTTTGGTAATTATATACATATACCAGTAGCCCCCGAGACTTGAAACAGTTAGAATAACTGATTTAAGGATCATCTGTTATGCAGGTTCTTACTGAAAAGAATACCCTGTTGTCCCAGGAGGTAGAAGAGTGCAAAGCCCAACTTGAGGCCGCACTAGCCGCGGCAGGGGAGCCCAAGGAGACCCCCTCTGGTAATATACGCTTCGAAAGATAAGTATTTTGTGAAGTGCAGCGTGGGTGCAAATCTGACAAATGAAATTGCAGATGGCGCCGGATTAAATCCGGAAGAGCAACAACTTCGACGCCATCTGAAGGCTGGTGAGAGCATGCTGACAAAGGTGAGGCGGGAGAAGAACGATCTCCAAGATGCCAACACCAAGCTGGGCATTGAACTGAAGGATGTTCGTGCCTAGCTGTTGGACTCTGTGAAGGAGAATCAGCGGCTTCGACGCGGCATATATAGTAAGTGCTTAAACGAACTTTGAAAAACGAGTTCGGCGAGGAAGTCGACTAACAGAGGAATGTCTGTAGGTATGCTAACACGTCGTCTTGCAGAGGAAATGCCCGGTTCTATGGGTGACCTTCTTCCCGAGCTCTCACAACTGCACGAGCAAGTTCGGCAGGTGATGCAAAGCGTCGCCCAGGCCTTGTGGCCATCCGTCTCCATGCCCGAAGGCCTTGGAGAGCTTGTAGAGAAGCTGAAGGGAGCATGGAGGCGCTTACGATTGTGGAAGATGTCGGCCTGCCGTCAAGGCGCCAGGGAGGCCTGGGCCATGGTGAGGACGCGGTACACGAAGGCTGACCCAAAACACATGGCCGAGGTCGGACCCGTGGGGCCCTATGGGAAGGAGATCCCTGTGAGCTTAGTATACGGCCACGTGGAATTAGCCGCAAAGTATTCCCAACAGGACTGTAAACTAGACAACCTGTTAGATGTTATTGAAGAGGAATACAATCAGTCAGATTGACTATGTAATTATAATTGACATGTGTAATGCCTTCTAGCCGGATTGTAGGTCGTTTGTCATGGCCGACCTTTTCGCTTCAACCTCGGGACCTGACGGTCCGGAGTGTGTCCGAATACCCTCGCGGTTATATAAGAACCGGGGTATGCATGGAGACTAGGCGTAGGGGTCATTAGTGCTTGAACAGACAAGTTCCCAACTAGTTATGTTACATTACATGGTTAGTAAGAAACATCTTCCAGGGAGAATAGTTCCATTAGGGGTTCCTTTCCCTGGGAGGCATGCCCTAAAGTGCATGTCCATTCTGCGAAAAGAGGCGCAGGAAAAACATCTGGGGGCGTATAGATAAAATAAAAAAAGATCATCTTTAGTTCACCGACCGAATATTCCCTTAAGAACGCTACCTTTCGGCTTCACCCAGTCTGAGGTACACATCTGGCTGACCCGGCAGTAACAATTGCAGAGGTGCTCCCTTTACCACCTAGCCGAACAATCGGGAACGTAGGGGTAAGCACAGGAGCCAGGCAACACAGCTTGGCCAAAACTTAAGTCATATCGATGCATATCATGGCGAATAAAAGGTACATGCGGAAGTGTGACACATGTATTGGGCATGAAGCCCATATAAATAAGCTTCTGTTTAAAGAAGCCCCCAGGTTTAATGAGCGCAGATAGCGCGTCATCTTATGAGCCTTTAAAGGCTATAAGAGAGAGAGGATAAGGAGAGAAATGTAACACAGAAAGTATGCAAAAAAGGGACAGAGGAAGGAGACGAACACAGAGTCCGGCGCTAGGCATAGAATCTTCGGAGACGGGCTGCGTTCCATGGGTTCGGCTCGAGTCGGTTATCTGATGCATCTCGCAGGCGGTACGCTCCACCAGTCAGGACTTGGTCAATTATGAAGGAACCTTCCCACTTGGGATTGAGTTTTTCCTTTTTCTTGTCCGGCAGGCGTAGAACTAATTCGCCAACGTTGTAATTTTTGGCCCGTACTTCTCTGCTTTGGTATCTTCGAGCCTGATGTTGATAGAATGCGGAACAGGCTTTTGCCACGTCTCGCTCTTCCTCCAAGGCGTCCAAACTGTCCTGCCGATCGACCTCGGCTTCTCTTTCTTCGTACATGCGCAATCAAGGTGAGTCATGAATTATGTGGCAGGGCAAAACTTCCTCTGCGCCGTACACCATGAAGAATGGTGTGTATCCGGTGGTGCGATTCGGCGCGGTCTGCAACCCCCAGAGTACGGAGTCGAGCTCCTCTACCCAGTGCGTATTAGATTCCTTAAGGGACCACACTAATCTGGGTTTGATGCCGCTCATGATAAGATCATTTGCACATTCGACCTGGCCGTTGGTTTGTGGGTGATAGACGGAAGCATAATTGAGCTTGATGCCCATGTTTTTGCACCAGAGTTTTACCTCATCGGCCATAAAGTTCGTGCCGTTATCAGTGATGATGCCGTGGGGGACGATGTAACGGTGTACAACCCCGGATATAAAGTCTATCACCGGTCCGGATTCGGCCGTCTTAACAGGCTTGGCTTCTATCCATTTGGTGAACTTATCCACCATGACCAGTAAGTATTTTTTCTTGTGGGTTCCGCCTTTAAGGGGTCCAACCATGTCAAGCCCCCAGACCGCGAAGGGCCAAGTGATGGGGATAGTTCGGAGGGCGGTGGGTGGCATATGGCTTTGGTTTGCAAAAAGCTGGCAACCGACGCATCGTTGGACTAAGTCCTGGGCGTCTGCCCGGGCCGTCGGCCAATAAAAGCCTATACGGAAGTCCTTGCTTACAAGGGACCAAGCTGCAGCGTGATGTCCGCCGAGTCCGGCATGAATTTCAGCCAGGAGGTTCCACCCTTCCTCTTCGGAGATGCACCTTTGAAGGACTACGGTAGTGCTTTTCTTATAAAGCTCTCCCTCATGGACTTTATAGGCTTTAGATCGCCGCACTATGCAGCGTGCCTCATTTTGGTCCTCAGGGAGTTCCTGCCTGGTAAGGTAGGCGATGAATGGTTCTGTCCACGAGGCGATGATGGCCATTATTACGTGGGATGAAGGTGTTATTTCATTGACATAGCCTCCAATTATGTCAGAGTGTTCGGTGTCGAGCAATGCGGTTGGGTCCGGGCTGTTATTGCCAGGTTCCCCTTCCCATGTTACGGACGGCTTGAATAGCCTTTCCAAGAAGATGTTGGGGGGGACTACTGTAACACCCCGGATGTAACTTTCCCAATTTGTACTCCAACTCTTGCCGTTTCCGGCTTTCAGTTATTTTATTTTCTTGAGTTTGGGTTTTTGTCTCTGTGTGTTGTTTGTCGTAGTCATGCATCTCATATCATGTCATCATGTGCATTGCATTTGCATACGTGTTCGTCTCATGCATTCGAGCATTTTCCCCGTTGTCCGTTTTGCATTCCGGCGCTTCGTTCTCCTCCGGTGGTCATTTCTACCTTTCTTTCGTGTGTGGGGATTAAACATTTCCAGATTTTGGACCGAGACTTGCCAAGCGGCCTTGGTTTACTACCGGTAGACCGCCTGTCATGTTTCGTACCATTTGGACTTCGTTTGATACTCCAACGGTTAACCGAGGGACCGAAAAGGCCTCGTGTGTGTTGCAGACCAACACCCCTCAAATTTGGCCCAAAACCCACCAAAAACATCTCCATCATCTAGAGCATTCGATCACGATTGCGTGGTCGAAAACCGCACCTCATTTGGACTCTCCTAGCTCCCTCTACCTATAAATATAGCCTCCTCCCCGAAAATCCGGATCCCCCTCGTCTGAAAGTCTAAAAATCATCTCCGCGCCGGCCGGACACGTCCGCCCTGGCCGGACACATCGCCGCCGCCCACTCCGCGCCTGCCACGTCACCGCCACCACCTGCGCGCCGCCGCGGCCCGGAGGGCCCATATCCGGCCCCCGCGGCCCAGATCCGGGCGCCGCGCGCCTCGCCGCCGGCTTGCTGCTTCCCCACCGCCCGCACCTCCTCGCTGCCGCCGCCTTCGTTCGCCGCGCCGCCGCCTGCCTCCCTCGCCGGCGGGCGCCGCCACCTCGCCGCCGCGGTCAGCCGCTCCGCCACTGCGCCGGCCGAGCCCCGCCGCCCGCGCCTCCGCCGCCCGGCCACGCCGGCCGCCTCCGCCGCCCTGCCCTACCTCGACTCCGGCCGGCCTCCTCCTCTCCGGCGAGTTCTCCGGCGTCTACAGTAACTCCGGCGTGCCACAATCCGCGCGCTGGATATGGATCTTAGGAGACTCTCGGTTGACTTTTGTTCCTAACCCTAGTCCAAGTGCTCATGTTCATAGCATAGTATCTTTGCATCCATAACTCCATTTTTGTCATATACCATATCAAATTGTTCGGCTCGGAGTGTACATCATTTCATTCCATTGCATCATTTTCATTTGAGTTCATCTTGATGCCCGAAATGCTGTTAGAAGAGGGCTTGAGATATTTGTCAGATCTGCTACTCCATTTAGACATTTGTCATTTTTGCCATGATTATTGTGTGCATGATATGCCAATGAGTTCTACATATGTTTTGTTAAGGGTTTTGTCATCTTTCCAGAGGTGCAACCCATGTATTTTTGTGATGTGTGTGGTGACTAGCACAAGCTTGCAAAGTGGTGCACTTGGTAATTCTGATTTTAGGGACTTAGCATTTCCACTAAGTCCTTGAGCTGTTTATCTCATATGGCCATATGTTCTTGTTGTTTCCGAGTGATCCGTGCCTCTTTTGAGGATGATCAGTAAGGATGTTTTGTTAATCTTGTAGTGCTCTATCCATCCATGCCTTTGTTTGCAATTATGGAGCACCCTAGCTTGAGTCAGTCGAGCTCTACTTTTGCTACTTTGTGAATCTGGGCAGATTGTCAACTTGTTTGCAATTTTGCCGATGATGTTGTAGTTGATCCGTGCATGCTATGCTATTGTTCTTGCCATGTCTAGCTTGTATTTTGTGTATTCTTGATGGGTGTATGCTTAGCTTGTCATGACTTGCTCCGTAGTGAGTGCATCGAGCTTGTAAACATGCCTACTTGAGATATGTTTCAGCATGTGCCAGTTTTCACTAAGTCTGAAAACTGATTATGTTTTTGCTATGTTCACATGCTTGCAATTGTATTTTCTGATCCCTTGTGGCTGAAGGTCATTAACGGACTTTTGTTAATCTCTTTGAGTAGCTCCATGCCATGCTTTACTTTGCCATGTTCAGGTCCTGTAGCATGTAGTTTTGTTGCTCCGAAGAGTGCTATCTGATCTGAAATTCCAGACAAGTGTTAATTTCACTAAGTCTGAGATCTGTTTGCCATATGCATTTTTGCCATGCTTGTTTGAACCTGTTAATGGATGAATTGGCTGTAGCTCAGTGCTAGACTTTTGTTAAGCATCATGAATGCATCCCTGCCATGTATTTTTTTGTCATGTTTGGGTGCTGTAGCATGTTCATCTCATTGCATTTAGATGGCTACTTGCTGTAAATCGCAGACCGGTGTCATATTTGAATCGCTTGCCATTTCCAAACCGTAACTCCGATTCCGGCGTTCTTTATATCGTTTTCAAGCGATTTCATCTCATCTTTCCAGTGGCATACTTGGATTTCCAAGTTGAGGCCAGGTTCATGCATTCCCTTGTCAAATCTTGCATATGCATCCCGCATCGCATCCCGCATAGCATATCATCTTTGCATCATATTGTTTGATCCTTGCACGTGGTTGATTGTGTCCTTGTTGCTTGTTTGTCTTGTTTGGGTAGAGCCGGGAGACGAGTTCGCTAATGAGGAGCCCGTTGAGTTTGCTTTCGAGGATCCAGTCAACTCTGACAACTGTGCAGGCAAGATGATCATACCCTCGAAATCACTACTATCTTTGCTATGCTAGATTGCTCGCTCTTTTGCTATGCCAATGCTACGATGCCTACCACTTGCTTTCAAGCCTCCCAAATTGCCATGTCAAACCTCTAACCCACCATGTCCTAGCAAACCGTTGATTGGCTATGTTACCGCTTTGCTCAGCCCCTCTTATAGCGTTGCTAGTTGCAGGTGAAGATTGGAGGCCGTTCCTTGTTGGAACATTTATTTACTTGTTGGGATATCATTATATTATCTTGTTATCTTAATGCATCTATATACTTGGTAAAGGGTGGAAGGCTCGGCCTCTCGCCTAGTGTTTTGTTCCACTCTTGCCGCCCTAGTTTCCGTCATATCGGTGTTATGTTCCCGGATTTTGCGTTCCTTACGCGGTTGGGTTATAATGGGAACCCCTTGATAGTTCGCCTTGATTAAAGCTTTTCCAGCAATGCCCAACCTTGGTTTTACCATTTGCCACCTAGCCTCTTTTCCCTTGGGTTTCCGGAGCCCGAGGGTCATCTTATTTTAAACCCCCCCGGGCCAGTGCTCCTCTGAGTGTTGGTCCAACTAGAGTCCTGTGCAGCGCCCCCTCGGGGAAACTCGAGGTTTGGTTTTAGTTGTATGGAGCGCTCATCTGAGTGTGCCCTGAGAACGAGATATGTGCAGCTCCTATCGGGATTTGTCGGCACATTCGGGCGGTGTTGCTGGTCTTGTTTTAACCTGTCGAAGTGTCTTGAAGAACCGAGATACCGAGTCTGATCGGAACGTCTTGGGAGGAGGTCTATTCCTTCGTTGACCGTGAGAGCTTGTCATGGGCTAAGTTGGGACTCCCCTGCAGGGATTTGAACTTTCGAAAGCCGTGCCCGCGGTTATGGGCAGATGGGAATTTGTTAATGTCCGGTTGTAGATAACTTGAACCTTAACTTAATTAAAATGAATCAACTGAGTGTGTTACCGTGATGGCCTCTTCTCGGCGGAGTCCGGGAAGCGGACACGGTGTTGGAGTAATGCTTGCGCAGGTTGTTCTCTAGTTTCTCGCTCGCGCTTTGCCTCCTCTTCTCGCTCTCTTTTGCGAACAGGATAGCCACCATATTTGCTAGTCGCTTGCTGCAGCTCCACATATATTTACCTTGCCTTACCTATAAGCTTAAATAGTCTTGATCGCGAGGGTGCGAGATTGCTGAGTCCCTGTGGCTCACAGATTACTATTACACCAGATGCAGGGCCTGATGATTCCGCTCCAGGAGACGCGTTTGAGCTCAAGTGGGAGTTCGACGAGGACTCTCAACGTTACTATGTTTCCTTTCCTGATGATCAGTAGTGGTGCCCAGTTTGGGGGTGATCGGGACCGTGTCGCATGTTGGGTTATCTTTTATTTTGGCGTCGTAGTCGGGCCATGAGTGTTTGGATGATGTAATGTTATTTATGTACTTGATTGACGTGGCGAGTGTAAGCCAACTATGTTATCTCCCCTTTTATTATCTATATTACATGGGATGTTGTGAAGATTGCCTAACTTGCGACATATGCCTTCAATGCGATTATGCCTCTAAGTCGTGCCTCGACACGTGGGAGATATAGTCGCATCGAGGGTGTTACAAGTTGGTAATCAGAGCCTTCCCCGACCTTAGGAGCCCCATTGCTTGATCGTTTTTAGCGGCCGAGTTGTGTCTAGAAAAATGTTTTGAGTCATTTAGGAATTATATATCGGAGAGTTTAGGAATTCTTTTTACTTCCCAGTCTCCTCATCGCTCTGGTAAGGCATCCTGACGTAGAGTTTTGACTCTTCTCTTCTCAAATTTCACTAAAAAAATTTAGGATCACGCGGGTATCTTGGAATCGTTCCGATGGTTTTATGATGAGAACATTGTCTTGGTGCCTCCTGTCAGGGGTTTTGTGGAAGTGTCCCGGGGAGTTGAGCTCTGAGGTGTTGTCGTCATAATTTTATCGTTGCAGTTCTGGAATACCTGAGTTTAGTACGCCGACATCGAAAATCTCTTTTATGCAGTTCGTTGGTGAGATAACCTCGACGCCACCCAGTACTGGGGCGGGAGTTCGGGAGTATCGCCATAACTTGTATAACGGATGCTTTTCGAAGGTTGAGGTAGATGGTTTCCGAAGTTTTCTTGGTTATGTGTTGAAGGATGGATACAGCTGGATGTAGGATTTGCTAGATTTGGGTGAGATATTATGCTTCCCCTGTATCCCCAACACCTGATTGCATAACCGGAAAGGTTCGGGAGTTTCATAGGTGGGAATTCTTGTAGCTCTAGTTCTTCTTCCACGGATATTGGTTTGAGATTGGGATTTCTTACCGATTATTCGTTCTTGATCCGTACCTTGTTGATTTATTTCTCTACCTTAATTCTAAGTGGCTTCTCAATTTATGGATATGTGACCATTTCAAGAGGAATGCATTCGTTCATTTTGTTCGGATGTGAAGACTATATGTTGCAATTTTCATTCCGTTGGATTCAGCTTCAATATTTGTCTATCAATGTGCTAATGGATGTCAACCTCTTCAGGATGGCTCCTCCAACGCGCACGACTCCGAATCCTGATCCGCCACCACCTCCACCTCCTCCGGAGGCATGGCAAGCTGTGATGGCCGCAACCAATGCAAACACACAGTTGATCATGCAAATTCTTCAAGAGCGCAATCAAGGCAACCAAGGGAACCAAGGCAACAATCAGAATCACTTTGCTACACTCAACCAGTTCCTTGCTAACGGGCCAAAGACTTTCAGCAATTGTGTTGAGGCAACCGATGCTGACGATTGGCTTGTGGATCTGTGCAAGCATTTCGAGTGCAGTAACGTCAGGCCTGAGGACTTTGTCAAGTTCGCTTCCTTCCAACTCAAAGATCAAGCTGCAGAATGGTTCCAGCAGTACAAGGATTCCAGAGGTGGACGTGTTATCACTGGGATGAATTCCGTCAAGATTTCCGAGCTCATCATATTCCTCAGAGCGTGGTTGAAAGCAAGCGTGAGGAATTCCGCAACCTGAAGCAAGGCTCTTTGTCTGTCTATGACTACAACAAGTTGTTTCAGAAGCTCGCCCGCTTTGCCAAGCAGGACGTCCCTGATGAGAAGAGCATGATATACCAGTTCAGGGGTGGTCTCAGAGAAGAAATTCAGCTAGCTCTTGTTCTCTTCGAGCCCTTGAGATACGATGAGTTCTACAACATGGCACTGAAGCAAGAGGCTGCTCAATTGAGGTGTGATGCTTCCAAGAAGCGAGTCAGAGATGCTACTCCTTCTTCCTCTACTCAAGTGGCCAAGCAGCAGAAGTATTGGCTTCCTCCTCCTCCGTTCCGTCAGCCGTATCAGCAGAAGAGCAAAGGTGGCAGTGGATCTTCCCACCCACCCAACCCTGGCTTTCAGAACAAGACTTCGTCTCAAGCTCCAAGATCGAGTGCTCTGTATCACCGTCCGCTTTCAGAGGTCACGTGCAACAAGTGCCAACAGAAGGGTCACTATGCCAACAAGTGTTTCAACCAGAGGCGTCTTCCTCCTCCTCCTCCTGTCAGATCGGCAAGTACAGCTGTGGTCAAGCATAACCCCAAGCACGCCAAGGTCAATTTGATGAATGCAGCTCAGGCAGAGGACTCGTCAGATGTGATCATGGGTAACCTTCCAGTTAACGATATTCCTGCAAAAGTTCTTTTTGACACTGGTGCATCGCATTGTTTCATTTCCAAACCTTTTGCATCAAAGTATGAGTGCGATTATCAGTATCTGCAAAGTTCCTTGCAAATTGTGTCACCGGGCAAGCAGATGACAGCTAACACCTGCGTCCCGGAGGTTACTATCACCTTGGGAGACTACAAGTTCCTTTCTTCCCCAATTGTTCTTGGTAACTCGGATATTGATCTTATTCTCGGTATGGATTGGCTTTCTAACACAAGGCACATCTTGATTGTGCTGCCAGGCAGATTCAATTGACTCATTCGTCTGAGGATGTAATTGTCTTTGCCGCTCGGGATAATACCATCCGTCTGTTTTCTCTCAATGAGAAGGGTGAACTCGATGCCATCTCGCAAATTCCAGTCGTTTGCAAATATCAAGACGTCTTTCCAGAAGAGCTTCCAGGAATGCCTCCGCACCGGCCAGTTGAATTCGTTATTGATCTTGAGCCCGGCACGGAACCTGTGTGCAAGCGTCCTTACAAGCTCGGACCTGAAGAGTTGAAGGAGCTGAAGAAGCAACTCGATATTCAAGAGAAAATGGGTCTCATCCGGCCTAGTTCTTCTCCGTGGGGTTGTGGTGTTCTTTTTGTGAAGAAGAAGGATGGAACGGACCGACTTTGTGTTGATTACCGTCCATTGAACAAGAAGACCATCAAGAACAAATACCCACTTCCCAACATCAACGAGCTGTTCGAACAACTCAAAGGTGCCCAAGTATTCTCCAAGCTTGATCTCCGTATGGGTTATCATCAGATTCGAATCCGTGAGCAAGATATTCCCAAGACGGCTTTCAGGACAAGCTATGGTTCATATGAATACACTGTCATGTCTTTTGGCCTCGTCAACGCTCCTCCGACGTTCTCTCGCATGATGAACTTCATCTTCAACGCCTACACCAATGACTTCGTTTTGGTCTATCTCGACGACATTCTGGTTTTCTCGAAGAACAAGGAAGATCATGCCAAGCACTTGCGTTTGGTACTCGATAAGCTGAGGGAACATCAGTTCTATGCCAAGTTCTCCAAGTGTGAATTTTGGCTCAATGAGGTTCTTTATCTTGGTCATATCATCTCTGCCAAGGGCATTGCCGTGAATCCTGAGAAGGTGTCTGCAATTGTGAATTGGGAACCTCCTCAGAACGTGAAGCAACTTCGTAGCTTCCTCGGTCTCGCAAGCTACTGCCGAAGATTTGTTGAAAACTTTTCTAAGATCATGAAGCCTCTCTCTAATCTTCTCCAGAAGCACGTCAAGTACGTTTGGTCTCCGGAGTGTGACATTGCTTTCAACACTTTGAAAGAGAAATTGATCACTGCTCCAGTTCTGACTCCGCCTGATGAATCCAAGCCGTACGAGGTCTTTTGTGATGCCTCTCTCCAAGGTCTTGGCGCAGTATTGATGCAAGAGAAGAAAGTTGTTGCTTATACCTCTCGCCAGTTGAAGCCTAATGAGAAGAACTACCCCACTCATGATCTCGAGTTGGCGGCAGTTGTGCATGCTCTTTTGACTTGGAGACATCTCTTATTGGGAAGAAAAGTGGACATTTTCACTGATCACAAGAGTCTCAAGTACATCTTCACTCAGCCTAATCTCAACCTCAGGCAAACTCGATGGGTCGAAATGATTCAAGAGTATAATCCGAGTATCGAGTATACTCCAGGCAAGGCCAATGTGATTGCTGACGCATTGAGCAGGAAAGCTTACTGCAACAGTCTGATTCTCAAGCCTTATCAACCCGAGCTTTGTGAAGCTTTCCGCAAACTTAATCTGCAAGTTGTTCCTCAAGGTTTCCTCGCCAACCTTCAAGTCTCTCCTACCTTGGAAGACCAGATTCGCCAAGCCCAGCTTCTTGATGCTATGGTGAAAAAGGTGAAGATTGGGATTGCCAAGAGTCAACCCAAGTACAAGTGCTACCGCCTTGATGACAAGGATACTCTCTTCTTCGAGGATCGTATTGTTGTACCCAAAGGTGACCTCCGTAAAGTGATCATGAACGAGGCTCACAATTCTCTCCTCTCCATCCACCCTGGGAGCACGAAGATGTATCAGGACCTTCAAGCAGGCTTATTGGTGGACTCGAATGAAGCGCGAGATTGCTCAATTCGTGAATGAATGTGATGTCTGCAGAAGAATGAAGGCAGAACACCAAAGGCCAGCTGGTCTCCTCCAACCTCTTGCCATTCCAGAATGGAAATTTGACCACATTGAAATGGACTTCGTGACTGGGTTTCCAAAGTCCAAGCGTGGCAATGATGCTATATTCGTTGTCATCGACAAACTCACTAAAGTGGCTCACTTTCTGCCTATCAAAGAGTCGATCACTGCAGCTCAATTGGCGGAACTCTATACCTCTCGGATTGTCTCTCTGCACGGTGTTCCTCAAGTGATCTCTTCAGACCGTGGCAGCATCTTTACCTCAAAGTTTTGGGATTCTTTTCAGAAGGCCATGGGCACCAACATCCGCTTCAGCACAGCTTTCCATCCTCAAACTAGCGGTCAAGTCGAGCGTGTCAACCAGATTCTTGAAGATATGCTCAGGGCTTGTGTGATCTCCTTCGGCATGAAGTGGGAGGATTGTCTTCCTTATGCTGAATTCTCCTACAACAACAGTTTTCAAGCAAGTTCGGGCAAGGCCCCATTTGAAATTCTGTATGGCAGGAAGTGCCGTACCCCTCTCAACTGGTCTGAAACCGGTGAACGTCAGCTTTTGGGTAATGACTTAATCACAGAGGCAGAGGAAATGTGCAAAGTCATTCGTGATAACCTCAAAGCAGCCCAATCCCGTCAGAAGAGCTACTATGATAGTAAGCACCGTGATTTGGCTTTCGAGATCGGAGATCATGTTTACCTCCGCGTCTCTCCTATGAAAGGTACTCGTCGCTTCGGTATCAAAGGGAAGCTTGCCCCTAGATACGTGGGACCTTTCAAGATTGTCAGCAAGAGAGGCGACCTCGCCTATCAACTCGAGCTTCCTTCAAACTTTGCAAATGTTCATGACGTGTTCCATGTCTCTCAGCTTCGAAAGTGCTTCAAGACTCCTGACCGCACCGTCAACTTCGAGGACATTGAGCTCCAAGAAGATCTCTCTTATCGTGAGCACCCAGTTGCTATTCTTGAAGAGACTGAACGCAAGACTCGCAACAAGTCAATCAAATTTCTCAAAGTCAAGTGGTCACACCATTCCGACCGTGAAGCTACCTGGGAACGCGAGGATCACCTCCGTTCTGAGTACCCGGCGTTCTTTCAGTCCTAGATCTCGGGACGAGATCCTTTCGTAGTGGTGGAGTGTTGTAACACCCCGGATGTAACTTTCCCAATTTGTACTCCAACTCTTGCCGTTTCCGGCGTTAAGTTATTTTATTTTCTCGGGTTCGGGTTTTTGTCTCCGTGTGTTGTTGTCGTTGTCATGCATCTCATATCATGTCATCATGTGCATTGCATTTGCATACATGTTCGTCTCATGCATTCGAGCATTTTCCTCGTTGTCCGTTTTGCATTCCGGCGCTTCGTTCTCCTCCGGTGGTCATTTCTACCTTTCTTTCGTGTGTGGGGATTAAACATTTCCGGATTGGACCAAGACTTGCCAAGCGGCCTAGGTTTACTACCGGTAGACCGCCTATCAAGTTTCGTATCATTTGGACTTCGTTTGATACTCCAACGGTTAACCGAGGGACCGAAAAGGCCTCGTGTGTGTTGCAGCCCAACACACCTCCAATTTGGCCCAAAACCCACCAAAAACCTCTCCATCATCTGGAGCGTTCGATCACGATCGCGTGGCTAAAAACCGCACCTCATTTGGACTCTTCTAGCTCCCTTTACCTATAAATATAGCCTCCTCCCCGAAAATCCGGATCCCCCTCGTCTGAAACCCTAAAAGTCATCTCCGCGCCGGCCGGACACATCCACCCTGGCCGGACACATCGCCGCCGCCCACTCCGCGCCTGCCACGTCACCGCCGCCACCCGCGCGCCGCCGCGGCCCGGAGGGCCCACATCCGGCCCCCGCGGCCCAGATCTGGGCGCCGCACGCCTCGCCGCCGGCTTGCTGCTTCCCCGCTGCCCGCCTCCTCGCCGCCGCCGCCTTCGTTCGCCGCGCCGCCGCCTGCCTCCCTCGCTGGCGGGCGCCGCAACCTCGCCGCCGCGGTCAGCCGCTCCGCCATCGTCGCGGCCGAGCCCCGCCGCCCGCGCCTCCGCCGCCCGGCCACGCCGGCCGCCTCCGCCGCCCTGCCCTACCTCGACTCCGGCCGACCTCCTCCTCTCCGGCGAGTTCTCCGACGTCTACAGTAACTCCGGCGTGCCTCGATCCGCGCTCTGGATCTGGATCTGAGGAGACTCTCGGTTGACTTTTGTTCCTAACCCTAGTCCAAGTGCTCATGTTCATAGCATCGTATCTTTGCATCCGTAACTCCGTTTTTGGCATATAGCATATCAAATTGTTCTTCTCAGAGAGTACATCATTTCATTCCATTGCATCATTTTTATTTGAGTTCATCTTGATGCCCTAAATGCTGTTAGAAGAGGGATACTTGAGATATTTGTCAGATCTGCTACTCCATTTAGACATTTGTCATTTTTGCCATGATTATTGTGTGCATGATAGGCCCATGAGTTCTACATATGTTTTGTTAAGGGTTTTGTCATCTTTACAGAGGTGCAACCCATGTATTTTTGTGATGCTTGTGGTGACTAGCACAAGCTTGCAAAGTGGTGCACTTGGTAATTCTGATTTCAGGGACTTAGCATTTCCACTAAGTCCTTGAGCTGTTTATCTCATATGGCCATATGTTCTTGTTGTTTCCTAGTGATCCGTGCCTCTTTTGAGGATGATCAGTAAGGATGTTTTGTTAATCTTGTAGTGCTCTATCCATCCATGCCTTTGTTTGCAATTATGGAGCACCCTAGCTTGAGTCAATCGAGCTCTACTTTTGCTACTTTGTGAATCTGGGCAGATTGTCAACTTGTTTGCAATTTTGCCGATGATGTTGTAGTTGACCCGTGCATGCTATGCTATTGTTCTTGCCATGTCTAGTTTGTATTTTGTGTATTCTTGATGGGTGCATGCTTACCTTGTCATGACTTGCTCCGTAGTGAGTGCATCGAGCTCATAAACATGCCTACTTGAGATATGTTTCAGCATGTGCCAGTTTTCACTAAGTCTGAAAACTGATTATGATTTTGCTATGTTCACATGCTTGCAATTGTATTTTCTGATCCCTTGTGGCTCAAGGTCATTAAGGGACTTTTATTAAGCTCTTTGAGTAGGTCCATGCCATGCTTTACTTTGTCATGTTCAGCTCCTGTAGCATGTAGTTTTGTTGCTCCGAAGAGTGCTATCTGATCTGAAATTCCAGACAAGTGTTAATTTCACTAAGTCTGAGATCTGTTTGTCATATGCATTTTTGCCATGCTTGTTTGAACCTGTTACTGGATGAATTGGCCGTAGCTCAGTGCTAGACTTTTGTTAAGCATCATGAATGCATCCCTGCCATGTATTTTGTTGTCATGTTTGGGTGCTGTAGCATGTTCATCTCGTTGCATTTAGGTGGCTACTTGCTGTTAATCGCAGACCGGTGTCATATTTGATTCGCTTGCCATTTCCAAACCGTAACTCCGATTCCGGCGTTCTTTATATCGTTTTCAAGCGATTTCATATCATATTTCCAGTGGCACACTTGGATTTCCAACTTGAGGCCAGGTTCATGCATCCCTTGTAAAATCTTGCATATGCATCCCGCATCGCATCCCGCATAGCATATCATCATTGCATCATATTGCTTGATCCTTGCACGTGGTTGATTGTGTCCTTGTTGCTTGTTTGTCTTGTTTGGGTAGAGCCGGGAGATGAGTTCGCTAAAGAGGAGCCCGTTGAGTTTGCTTTCGAGGATCCAGTCAACTCTGACAACTGTGCAGGCAAGATGATCATACCCTCGAAATCACTACTATCTTTGCTATGCTAGATTGCTCGCTCTTTTGCTATGCCAATGCTACGATGACTACCACTTGCTTTCAATCCTCCCAAATTGCCATGTCAAACCTCTAACCTACCATGTCCTAGCAAATAGTTGATTGGCTATGTTACCGCTTTGCTCAGCCCCTCTTATAGCGTTGCTAGTTGCAGGTGAAGATTGGAGGCCGTTCCTTGTTGGAACATTTATTTACTTGCTGGGATATCATTATATTATCTTGTTATCTTAATGCATCTATATACTTGGTAAAGGGTGGAAGGCTCGGCCTCTCGCCTAGTGTTTTGTACCACTCTTGCCGCCCTAGTTTCCGTCATATCAGTGTTATGTTCCCGGATTTTGAGTTCCTTACGCGGTTGGGTTATAATGGGAACCCCTTGATAGTTCGCCTTGATTAAAGCTTTTCCAGCAATGCCCAACCTTGGTTTTACCATCTGCCACCTAGCCTCTTTTTCCCTGGGTTTCCGGAGCCCGAGGGTCATCTTATTTTAACCCCCCCCCCGGGCCAGTGCTCCTCTGAGTGTTGGTCCAAACTAGAGTCCTGTGCAGCGCCCCCTCGGGGAAACTCGAGGTTTGGTTTTAGTTGTATGGAGCGCTCATCCGAGTGTGCCCTGAGAACGAGATATGTGCAGCTCCTATCGGGATTTGTCGGCACATTCGGGCGGTGTTGCTGGATTTGTTTTAACCTGTCGAAGTGTCTTGAAGAACCGAGATACCGAGTCTGATCGGAACGTCTTGGGAGGAGGTCTATTCCTTCGTTGACCGTGAGAGCTTGTCATGGGCTAAGTTGGGACCCCCTGCAGGGATTTGAACTTTCGAAAGCCGTGCCCGCGGTTATGGGCAGATGGGAATTTGTTAATGTCCGGTTGTAGATAACTTGAACCTTAATTTAATTAAAATGAATCAACTGAGTGTGTTACCATGATGGCCTCTTCTCGGCGGAGTCCGGGAAGTGGACACGGTGTTGGAGTAATGCTTGCGCAGGTTGTTCTCTAGTTTCTCGCTCGCGCTTTGCCTCCTCTTCTCGCTCTCTTTTGCGAACAGGATAGCCACCATATTTGCTAGTCGCTTGCTGCAGCTCCACATATATATTTACCTTGCCATACCTATAAGCTTAAATAGTCTTGATCGCGAGGGTGCGAGATTGCTGAGTCCCTGTGGCTCACAGATTACTATTACACCAGATGCAGGGCCTGATGATTCCGCTCCAGGAGACGCGCTTGAACTCAAGTGGGAGTTCGACGATGACTCTCAACGTTACTATGTTTCCTTTCCTGATGATCAGTAGTGGTGCCCAGTTGGGGGTGATCGGGACCGTGTCGCATGTTGGGTTATCTTTTATTTTGGCGCCATAGACGGGCCATGAGTGTTTGGTTCATGTAATGTTATTTATGTACTTGATTGACGTGGCGAGTGTAAGCCAACTATGTTATCTCCCCTTTTATTATCATATTACATGGGATGTTGTGAAGATTGCCTAACTTGCGACATATGCCTTCAATGCGATTATGCCTCTAAGTCGTGCCTCGACACGTGGGAGATATAGTCGCATCGAGGGTGTTACAACTACATCGCGTTTTGCACCGATGCGTGCCAGGACATCTGCCGCCTGATTATTTTCCCGAGCTATATGGTGAAATTCGAGCCCTTCGAACCGAGCTGACATTTTTAGGACGGCATTGCGATAAGCTGCCATTTTTGGATCCTTGGCATCAAAGTCTCACTTTATTTGGGATATTGCAAGGTTTGAGTCCCCGCGCACCTCTAGGCGTTGAATGCCCATGGATACTGCCATCCGGAGACCATGTAAAAGGGCCTCATATTCGGCTGCGTTGTTGGAGTCTGTGTACATTATCCGGAGTACATATTGAATTGTGTCTCCTGTGGGGGACGTCAAAACGACACCAGCCCCTAGACAGGCCAACATTTTGGAGCCGTCGAAGTGCATGACCCAGTTTGAATATGTGCCATACTCTTTAGGGAGTTCAGCCTCCGTCCATTGTCCTTTGCGCAAGCCTTGTTAAGGTCTTTGAAATCAACGCACAGGCGCTAGGATTTGTCCTTCTTTGGTACCATCACTAGGTTTGCTAGCCAGTCCGGATGTTTTATATCTTTGATGAATCCGGCCTCCAATAGCTTGGCTAGTTCCTCTCCCATGGCCTGTCTCTTAGGTTCGGAAAAACGCCGAAGAGCCTGTTTGACTGGCTTGAATCCTTTTAGGATATTCAAGCTGTGTTCGGCCAGCCTGCGTGGGATTCCTGGCATGTCTGAAGGGTGCCAGGCGAATATGTCCCATTTCTCTCGTAGGAACTCTCGTAGTGCGGCGTCTACATCAGGGTTTAACTGTGCCCCGATGGAAGCTGTTTTATTGGGGTCCGTTGGATGGACGTGGAATTTGACTATTTCGTCCGCCAGTTTAAAGGAGGTGGACTTGGATCTTTTATCGAGTATCACATCGTCCCTATTCACCGTGGAGCACAACGCACTTAGTTCCTCAGCCGCTAGGGCTTCGGATAGCGCCTCGAGGGCCAGTGTGGCTGTCTTGTCTTTGGCGCGGAGTGCTATGTCCGAATCACTAACGAGACTGATGATTTCGTTAGGCCCGGGCATCTTGAGCTTCATGTACCCGTAATGGGGTATTGCTTGGAAGACTGTAAATGCTTCCCACCCTAGCAGAGCGTGATATCCGCTACTGAACGGGGCCACCTGGAACATGACCTCTTCGGACCTATAATTATCTGGCGTGCCGAACACCACATCTAGTGTGATTTTTCCTGTACAGCGTGCTTCCTGACTGGGGATTATTCCTCTAAAGGTTGTGCTGCTTCGCTCAATGCGGTTCCAATCTATTTCCATTTTTTCAAGGGTTTCCTCATAAATGAGGTTCAATCCGCTGCCGCCATCCATGAGTACCTTCGAAAGACGAAAGCCGTCCACTATTGGACTGAGGAGCAATGCGGCTGGTGCTCGGGCTGTTCGGAATTTAGGTTCATCACTGGCGTTAAAAGTAATACCTGTGTCACTCCATGGGTTTATTGTTGCTACTTGGTAGACTTCGGCAAGGCCGCGGAGTGTTCTTTTTCGCATATTATTTGATGCGAAAGTCTCGAAGACTGTTAATACCGTACTGGTTTCTCTGGGGTGGCTTTCTGTGGCTTCTGGAATTAGAAGATCTTCACCAATTTTTGCCACCTGTGGGAGTATGCAACATGCTCTAAGGCTGTGAGTTGGTGTGGCGCCCTCTGCACTGTGAATTTTACAGGGTCCATCAAGCCATCCTTCCAGTACGGTTCCGTGCCCTGTAGAGGGCTTTTGCTTTTTGGTATTGAACCCGGGTGTCTGATGATCATGCACCGTTTTATTTCGGACCGGGTTTGTATTCAAGGCCGGATTGTCCCAAAATTTTGTTTCGGTTTTCCAGGCGCTTTCCATCGCACAGTACTTTCATACTATGGACGCCAAGTCAGCAAAGCGTGTAATATCACAACGACTTATGGCGTTGAGGATTCCCTTGTGTGCAATTATTGCAGAAGAATGAAATTGCGTCTTCCTCACTTCAGTCCTTTATCATGTTCATAACCAGGAGGAATCTAGCCCAGTAATGATGTACTGTTTCTTCGAGCTCCTGCCTAATTTGGGATAGATCGCTTATGTACGGGTGGGTGGAATCAAATCCGAAACCTCACCCAATCTGAGACCCAGGGGCGAAGGAGTTTCCGAACTCGGACATTTGGATTCTTGGATGCTGCCCAATGAATCTAGTCTGTCGCCTGACTTTAAGTTCATATTTTGAGTGATGTCCTCCCCTCCGCGGGTATCCGGCTTGGAGGGATCGGGAATCCGGACATAGCTAGTCCTTAAGATAGATGAAGGGTCGCCGCACTGTCCCTCTACCACGGCAACGTGATGGGTGACCTGGGGAGAGTTAATCTCTCTCAGATCGGGTTTAGGCCCAATCTGGTCGTAATCTGTAGCGACTCCCAGGGCGGCGATGCGATCCAAGAGCTCTTTTAGGGAAGAGAGCTCCATTGGATCTAGCTGCTCGGCGAATTCCGAGCTGACGTGAAGATTGCTTTCGATGACCCGAGAGGTCATCGTCGGCGCAGCAGCCGAACAGGCAGTCGTAAGGAAACCGCCTAGCCGGAGAGTTTGGCCGACAGCCAAAGCTCCCTTAGCAACGGTGCCGTCTTTAAAGACGGTATGTGGCATCCTTCCTGATGGCGACGGCACAGAGGAAATCTCAATGAAAGCACCAATGTCGGTGTCAAAACCGGCGGATCTCGGGTAGGGGGTCCCGAACTGTGTGTCTAGGCCGGATGGTAACAGGAGGCAGGGGACACGATGTTTTACGCAGGTTCGGGCCCTCTTGATGGAGGTAAAACCCTACGTCCTGCTTGATTAATATTGATGATATGGGTAGTACAAGAGTAGATCTACCACGAGATCGGAGAGACTAAACCCTAGAAGCTAGCCTATGGTATGATTGTTGTCGCTACGGACTAAAACCCTCCGATTTATATTGACACCGGAGAGGGCTAGGGTTACATAGAGTCGGTTACAATGGTAGGAGATCTACATATCTGTATCGCTAATGCTTGCCTTCCACGCCAAGGAAAGTCCCTTCCGGACATGGTACAAAGTCTTCAATCTTGTATCTTCATAGTCCAGGAGTTCGGCCGAAGGTATAGTCCGGCCATCCGGACACCCCCTAATCCAGGACTCCCTCAGTGGCCTTCAGGATACAAAGGTTCCTGAGTCATTCTACCAGTTCTAGTAGCCACTCTAACAGCATAATCATTATTCTTACTATTCAATTCATTAAGCAAATCATTTTGAGCTTTAAGTACTTGTTCTACTTGAGTGGTAACCATAGAAGTATGTTTAAGAATAAGTTTAAGTTCACATTTAACGTTAGGCATATAATCACCCAAGTGTCCAAGCATATTTGAATTGTATTTCAATTGTCTACCAAAATAAGCATTAAAATCTTCTTGCTTAGCCACAAATTTATCAAACTCATCTAAGCATGGGCTAGCAATTTTAGTAAATGGGATTACAGCTTTATCATATCTATAGAGAGAATTTACCTTTACTACCTGTGTCGGGTTATCAAGACCATGAGTTTCTTCAATAGGTAAAGGATTTGGATTATATGTTTCTTCAACAGGCGGTAAATTAATACCATGTATTTCTTCAATAGGAGGTAAATTCTTAACGTCGTAAGCTTTAATACCCTTTTCTTTCATAGATTTCTTTGCCTCTTGCATATCTTCAGGACTGATAAATAGAATACCCCTCTTCTTTGGAGTTGGTTTAGGAATAGGCTCAAGAATTGGCTCCGGAGGTGTCCAATTATTTTCCTTTGTCAACATATTGTTCAATAGAATTTCAGCTTCATCCGGTGTTCTTTCCCTGAAAACAGAACCAGCACAACTATCTGGGTAATCTCTGGAGGCATCGGTTAGTCCATTATAAAAGATATCAACTATTTCATTTTTCTTAAGAGGATGATCAAGCAAAGCATTAATTAAATGGAGAAGCCTCCCCCAAGCTTGTGGGAGACTCTCTTCTTCAATTTGCACAAAATTATATATATCCCTTAAAGCAGCTTGTTTCTTATGAGCAGGGAAATATTTAGTAGAGAAGTAATAAATCATATCCTGGGGATTACGCACAGAACCAGGATCAAGAGGATTAAACCATATCTTATCATCACCATTTAATGAGAACGGAAATATTTTATGGATGTAAAAGTAGCGAGTTTTCTCATCTTTAGTGAACAGGGTAGCTATATCATTCAATTTAGTAAGATGTGCCACAACAATTCCAGATTCATAACCATGAAAAGGATGAGATTCAACTAAAGTAATTATATCAGGATCAATAGAGAATTCATAATCCTTATCAGTAACAAAGATAGGTGAAGTAGCAAAAGCAGGGTCAGGTTTCACTCTAGCATTTAGAGATTGCTTACTCCATGTAGCTAATAATTTTTTAAGTTCAGTTCTATTTCTGCAAGCTAAAATGGCTAAATAAGCATCTTGATCAAATACATAACCCTGAGGAATAGCAAGTGTTTCTTCATCATCACTTTCATCGGTATCATCAGATTCAGTATTTTCAATCTCTCTATCCCTAGCAAGTTGTTCATCAAGAAAAACACTAAGTGGCACAGTAGTATCATGCATAGAGGTAGTTTCATCACAAGTATCATGCATAGCAGATATGCGACATATCAGAACGAATACCAGAAGTAGGTGTAGGTGTCGCAAGCCTACTCAAAATAGAAGGTGAATCAAGTGCAGAGCTAGATGGCAGTTCCTTACCTCCCCTCGTAGTTGAGGGATAGATCTTGGTTTTTGGATCTCTCATGTTCTTCATAATGATAAGCATACATATATATATATATATATATATATATCCCAAGTGACTCAAAGAATAGAGCTATGCTCCCCAGCAACGGCGCCAGAAAATGGTCTTGATAACCCACAAGTATAGGGGATCGCAACAGTTTTCGAGGGTAAAGTATTCAACCCAGATTTATTGATTCAACCCAAGGGGAGCCAAAGAATACTCTCAAGTATTAGCAGCTGAGTTGTCAATTCAACCACACCTGGAAACTTAATATCTGCAGCAAAGTATTTACTAGCAAAGTAATATGATAATAGTGGTAACGGTAACAAAAGGTAACGGTAGTAAAAGTAATGTTTTTGGTATTTTGTACTGATGATAGCAATAGCAACGGAAAAGTAAATAAGCGGAGAACAATATATGGAAAGCTCATTGGCAATGGATCAGTGATGGAGAATTATGCCGAATGCGGTTCATCATGTAACAGTCATAACCTACGGTGATACAGAACTAGCTCCAGTTCATTGATAAAATGTAGGCATGTATTCCGGACATAGTCATACGTGCTTATGGAAAAGAACTTGCATGACATATTTTGTCCTACCCTCCCGTGGCAGCGGGGTCCTAATGGAAACTAAGGTATATTAAGGCCGCCTTTTAATAGAGAACCGGAACAAAGCATTAACACATAGTGAATACATGAACTCCTGAAACTACGGTCATCACTGGTAAGTATCCTGATTATTGTCACTTCAGGGTTAACGGATCATAACACATAATAAGTGACTATAGACTTGCAAGATAGGATCAAGAACACTCATATATTGATGAAAACATAATAGGTTCAGATCCGAAATCATGGCACTTGGGCTTGAGTGACAAGAATTAAGCATGGCTAAGTCATAGCTACATCAATCTCAGAACATAGTGGATAATAGGGATCAAACCCTAACAAAACTAACTCGATTACATGATAAATCTCATCCAACCCATCACCGTCTAGCAAGCCTACGATGGAATTACTCACGCACGGCGGTGAGCATCATGAAATTGGTGATGGAGGATGGTTGATGATGACGATGGCGACAGATTCCCCTCTCCGGAGCCCCGAACGGACTCTAGATCAGCCCTCCCGAGAGGTTTTAGGGCTTGGCGGCGGCTCCGTATCGTAAAACGCGATGATTTCTTCTCTCTGATTTTTTTCTCATCAAAACTCAATATATGGAGGTGGAGTTGCAGTCGGAGAGGCAACAAGGGGCTCCGGGTTAGTTTAGCGAGGGATTAACACCTAACAGCGGTGATTAGCACTAACTAACACCTAACTAAACCAGTTAGGGCCGTCCCCACATGTCATACTCTCTCGGTGCCCAACCAGGGTCAAAGTGGGTCAAACCCACCGGCGACTCGACGCCGGCGAGGCCCGAGACGGAGGCGCGGCTCGGGAAATGCCCACAGGGCACGGGCGATGCAGTTCTTAGGCTCGTTGGAGATCTCTTTCAGTCACGCGTCGAGTGGTGGTGGAGGCCGGACCTATGGTGGCCGGAGCCGACAACGGCGAGCTCCAAGGCGGCGACCGGAGTTCGGGCAACGACGGGTTCGGGCTACGGTGCATGAGAGGAGGAGCCGGTGGGTGCTACAGGCTCCTGGGAGTGCACCGAGTGCAGTGACGCGCTTGGTTTGGACGGAGGCGAACCAGAATGACGCCGCGACAAGTCCGGCGCCGGTGAGGTCTCGGTCTCGACGGAAACAAGGGCTACGATGAGCTAATGGACATGTGAGTAGGGGGGATCGGTAGAGTAGCTCACGGTGAGTGCAGAGGTGGCCTCGCGTGCTCGGCGAAGCACCGGAGCGAGCGGGGTGGCGAGAGGGCTCCGGCGGCCCGCGATGAAGATGATGAAGATGGTGTTGATGTAGGGCCTCCGGCGAGGCGTGGCGATGCTCGTGGACACGTCGGGGAGGCGAGGGGAGCATGGGGGCTGCGTCTATGATGTACGGCGGCGACGAGCTCTGATCGGGCAGAGAGGGAGAGAGAGCAAAGGAGGGGGAAGAGGTCGGGAGAGGGTGAGAGAGTTCCAGGGGGTGGCATGGCGTTGCGAGAGACGTCCAGGGGGAGGAGGAGGCAGCCAAGCAGGGAGGAGGTGGCTGGCGTGTGGCTGCGCGCGCCGTGCACGCGCCCCTACCAAGTAGTGCAAGGAGGAAGGCGACAGAGGGCTGCGGCGATGGGCTGGGCCGCAAGTGGGCCTGCCAGGTGGGTTGCCACGTGAGTTTCCCTCTCTCTTAGTTTTCTATTTTTGTTTTTTCTATTTTTCTGCAACTTCTGAGCTTTATTAAAAATACCAAAGCGTTTTCAAAAATCTTGAAGATAATTGTGGCTCCGTTTGGATTATTCCTAACAGCCCTCACTTAAGTACAGAGTTAATTGAGCACTTAAAATAGTATATAGCCTTTAAATGCCCAATTGCAAATAGCATATGATTTAATTCAGTGACCTTATGTGTCCTAGAAAATTGTGCACCATTTTTGTCAGAGGTTCTGGACCAAGGCAAAGATGATGAACATTTTAGAAGGGCATTTCAGGTTCATTGAGAAAATTATTTAGTAACCCTAGTTGGTTTAGGTGGTGCTGGGGGTTTTGAATCATCCCCATTTCAAGTTTCTTTCAAGATTAAACATGATGCACACATGAGGCTAGCCTAGTGCATTACCAGAAGCTAGGGATGTGACAACTCACCCCCACTAAACAAGAATCTCGTCCCGAGATTCAAGCGTAGGGTAAGATGAAGGGGGAACACAACTAACACAATCTTCACGATCCAGGTTTCACTTCATAAGAATGTTGATTCGTCACCATCTTTGTCTCGACGTCTTGCTTTGGAAACTTCAACCAACACGACAATGAGAAAAAAAACTCTAGAAGAATTGATCTTCTTGAAGATCGAACAACTCAGGATCAGCTCATGGAATGAGACATTGAAAATATCTCTCGAGCTGAGACATGAAGCATACATACAGAGGGATGGAGTGAGACAGATGACGAAGATGCACTAGGTAGGCAACAATTCCACACTTAAGAAGGTGGTGAACGGTTGTCAACATAGCAAGGAGTTGAGTTGGCATGATACCATAACAAGACATCTTAGAGGAGGTGACTCGTAGAATTATTCCCTTAAGTGGTAAAAGGAATTACTTTTGATACGGAGATCATTGGAACTCTTCTTACCAGCCTAAGGCAATTTACAAACGTTCATTTGAAGGAGTTCAAAGGAATGACATACTCGGACTAGGATGGATGGTGTGGACTACCTTGTTGAAGACAACGTAATGGATGATTTGCTTATCATCGGAGATGGATAGGACCCATGGTAAGTCCACTTTTGAAGATGATCCTGAAAAACAACTACTGAGGTGCAAGCTGGGAACAAAATGCAAATGCCGGGAATGATTCTGGTAACTGGGGAAAAACTCAACAGTCGAGAGTGTGTCCAACGTTCCAATGGTTATAGAATCATCGAAGAAACTGAGAGAACAAGGATCCCTAAGGAACAATTTCAAGAATAAGTCATGCAAAATCCTCATGGGAGGTGACCAAACGGCTTAATCAAGATACTACAACAATAGTGCTTCCAGCTAGGTGCGTCCACTTCACTGGAACCAATATCATAGTTCTCTGAAGAAGTTCCCACCATCATATCTGCCTGAGATTCAAATCTGGTTGGTAACAGGATAATTCAGACAACATGTCTGGAAAAGAAAATTTGCAACACAAACCGACGAGATGACGTTGCGATATTCTTGGGAGATGAACTATGATAGCATGCTCCAAAACATGAGCTGGTTCTGCTAAACACATGTGAACACGCCGTCTGAGACAAGCATGACCACATAGTAGTCTTACAATGAAACACTACCGAGTCCTAGTTGGGAACCATCATCAAGGATATCGAAGCCCTTACATAAGTCTTGCTCTTAAGAGGGAACTTATTCTCCTTGAACAAATCAATCAGTGGCTTGGTGTGCTAGGAACACATATGGAATGGAGGTAATTAATCTACCAAACCACAGAATACTTCGCACATGCATGACTAACTTGGGATGATTCCAGAGGAAGCAAAAACAAGCTTTGTCGAGTTCACTGTGTCAACTTGCATCAAATGCACATGAATTAGAGGAGGTCACTTGTTTCATCCAAACGTAAGCTTCATGGACGGAACACGAAGGCATTGCTTACAAAGTTTTCAACACTAGGTTGATGTTCAATACTAATCATGGGGGAGATAAAATGCTGCTGATGGGTTCAACAGCAACTCATCGGAATTTCCATATCACTGGACTTCCACCATCATGTGAACACGGTGATAGCATTGGTCAGACCAAAAGATGTAATGGTGTATGCTCGAGGAATCAACCACGAGTAAGAAAACATTACGAACATCGTTGGTTCTGATTTGACTTGACAATAACCCATACTCAAGTCAAAGTTTTGACAAGGCAATAGATCCAACAACTGATGACGAGGACCAATCGATGGAGATATCATCTTTCTTCAACACACACACACAAACAAAAAGATATCCCTTAACATGAACTAAGTCAGCAAGCTTTTATCTTCCAACTCTCCAAGTTGTTGTTTGGCTTAACCAACTAGCTCAAGGGTATCTCGCACAGATTCTTGGAGAATGGGTGGTTTGGAGGAAACTAACATGATCACGAACTCAGCATAGCGGCTAGGTGACAACCTGGTAATACTTCTGAGAAGATATTCGGAACACCACGAACCACCGATATGTTACTAAGCTTGAAAACAATCTTGCTTTTCAGAGCAAGACGATATGATCAAATAAGCAAGGGATTGAATAATCCTCACTCATCGATCGAAGAGTGCACCAGAAATATGGAGTATGTAGCACAATCTATCTTAGAATGATGACTCAATAACCAACACGCTGAGAATGAGAATATTGTCCATTTACTACCAAGCAACTAGTTGCTAGAAGTATTGATTTCACACATCACGGTTCACTTGTCAGTATTCCGGTTGCAACAACACAGAATTGAGGATCGAATGATGATGGCGAGAAGTATCACTGCATCAAGAATTCATAAGAGAAGGTGCAATTCTCATGACGTTCCTGACATAAAGTGGGTAATACTTCAGGGTAGAATGGAATCAAAAGCTGGATTGGCATTTTGATTAGCGAAATATAACTACTTTGACACAATCCTAGATATGGATGAGGTACTAGAGTTTGTTTCTCCAAATCATTCTGAAATAGAATGGCTTGACGGACCACAAGAATAATAGGCATTGATAACACAAATGCACAACTAGTCCTGACTATCAATTGATAGACAGAGGTCAGAATACAACTAAAGAGGGACAACTCAAAAGAACATCTGATTTTTTGAGTTGTGGATGCTTAGATTAGTATGTCGAGCAAAGCTCAACATTTCTTCCTGATAACCCATGCAGAAAGGTATAACTGACAGATTCACAATGTAGAACGAAGAACTCATCAAGAGCACTCTTATTGTGACCTTTTGGTTCAAAGGAACTCCTGCCAAGGATGGTTCATGGTATTAGGAAGAAGGAAATACCACGGACCTCGAGGACTATCGCAAAGGTTACTAATATCCTAAAGGTACGAGCAACACTATCAACACGAGGTAAGTAGAGTGAATCTTGGGTCAAGAACCCGGGAGTAGAATACCTACTATTAAATGGCATCACGGGATGCTTTCGAGAATGGTGGCCAGAATCATCACACCGGGAACACAAACATGGCTAGATTACTAGGTGACTCCCTGAAACACCTAGGGTCATAATAATAGCTCCAACATATATGTCGAGGCAACAAAGCACCTCAACTTACCGATTAGTATGATTAATCTGGCCCAAATGGACATCAGGAACATAGAGGAATGATTGCAAGTGCATCAGACTATCTAGAAACCTGGGATGACTCGAACATCATAACGACTCTAAATGCTCAAAATATTTAGGACATCTTGAAAAATGGTGGCATAACCACTCACCATCACAATGTCAAGGTTCTAAGATCAATTGTCAACACACGGAAGTAGTAGGAACTGAATTGGGGCTTGAAGCTATCAATCCTATAAGTCTACGGATTAGTAACACGTGATCCTGATAGAAGAATGCGAAGCCTAGTTCTTAATCCCCGTAGAAGAGAGGAGGATGACTCAGATCAGAAGGGCATAAGGTAAAGGAGTAAAAAGAGCCTTACATTCCCTTCCACAATCAATTCCCATGTATAACTAAAGCATTTATACACTCAACTTCGACCAGTTTCTCTTGGTAATCCTACAGGCAGTGAGGCTCTGATACAAAAGCTATCGGGACCCCGATTCTAAGTCACACCGATCTAGCCTGTAACACCTCATATCACTTTGCGGCCTCACACACGGTATTCCCATGGGTGTCACCTTACCATGGCCCGGGACCATTTAAGCCTTTTGGCTCACGTATATGATAGTGTCGCTAGCATCCATATGACAGAGAACCCAGGCTGACATGACTAGTCATGAACCTAAAGTGGAACTAACTTACGGGGACAGGCAAACATAAATCAACATCGAGCATGTCGGTCAGCAGTGTGCGAATCCGGGCTGTAGCACCGGGCTAACAGGACTCCGGGAACCAGGGCTGTAGCAGGATAGGCAGGACTCCGGATGTGACCGCGTGACATTTCCCCAAAGGGACAGACACAGGAACAAAGTGAATCACATGCCGGCCAGTCAAGTGTTCCGGAGCGGTAGTACTAGGATAGCAGGACTACGGTGAACCTGGCTGTAGCGGACTACTATGGCTCATGGAAGCACAAGACAACATTTCCCCAGAAGTGAGACTACCTAGGATAAATAACTAGGTTGTCAAATCCCACACATACCAAGCATTTCAATCATACACACAATATGCTCGATATGTGTAAATACAACATGGCATCACAACATAACTCCACGACTCGACTATTTATTCAATAGGCTCCGAGGAGCCAAGTATTACAAACATGGGTCTCATGACCCCAACATACAGAGCATACAAACAACAAGCACATGTGGAAGCTTAACTTGTCTGAGTACAGAGTACTACAAATGAAGAAGGCTGAGAAGCCTGACTATCTACAAGACCCTGCAGAGGGCACAAGATCGTAGCTGAGGTAACAAGCTAAGTGTCGAAGTCCACGCGGAACTACCAGCAAGACTGACGTCTCTCTGCAAAAACATAAAATAGGCAAACGTGAGTACAAATGTACCCAGCAAGACATACATCAGAACTAACTACGTATGCATTGGTATCAACAAAGGGGTGGTGGAGTTTAACTACAACAAGCCAGCTTTGACTCGGTGGCTATCCTGAACTACGACTGCAAGTAACTCTTTGAGGAGGCACACACGAGTCCACATATTCACCATATCAATACACCACTATGGATCCACTCCCGTCTCCCTACGAGAAGGCCATCCATAGCACTCACGCTTATCTTGCGAGTTTTAGAGTATCCACTTCAAGTTATCTGTGAACTGTACAGGCAACCTAGAAGTCCTTTACCGCAGACACGGCTATTTGAATAGATGATGTTAACCCTGCAGGGGTGTACTTCTTCATACATGTTTCCACCACTTAGCGTCTGCACATGACATGTGCTCGGCAGACTTCAAGCGAAAGCCGACGTGGGTGTAGACCACGACCTACCTAAATAATCAAGTCTCTAGTCCAGGTTCATCGCCTATCCAGGTTCCATCCGCAGGGAGTCCGGCCGAGGTTTCCACATATGGCCCCAAACGATGTGTACAAGGTTCCGTGACACCAAATGGGTGACCGGCATACCCGGCCACGTGCCTACTGCATCACAGCCCACCCCTCGGATCAGCGCTGCGCACGGCCTCCAGCATTCTACAAACACCAGAAACTACTTGCAACTCCTGGACAGAGGACTAGGGTGGTTAAGAAGTCGAGCGGGGTCATATTTCAGGGCCCAATGCATGTTAGTAGTTGTTTCATGGATCACAAACACAGAGCTCAGTTCCTGAGGACGGTTTCAATGAGACAACCCACCATGTACTCCTACATGGGCTCTCACCGCTACCTTTACCAAATCGTGTTCACACACTTAGCTCACACACGGTAGGACATGTTCACAACTTTCCAATTCATCCCCGATGAATCAGACCTGACACAACTCTAAGCAATAGCAAGCATGACAAACAAGCATGAATGAGTAGGCACATCAGGGCTCAAACAATTCCTACTCATGCTAGTGGGTTTCATCTATTTACTGTGGCAATGACAGGTCATGCAGAGGAAAGGGGTTCAACTACCGTAGCATGTAACAGTTGAATCATTGTTTTCCTAATGCAGTAAAAGAGAGCAGGAGCGAGGGAGTGGGATTGTATCGGAATGAACAAGGGGGTTTTGCTTTCCTGGCACTTCGGAAGATAGTATAGCTCTTCATCGGTGTCACCGAACTCATCGTCGTAAGCACGTCTACTAAGAGGGGAAAAACACCGACAAGCAAGAGGGAAGCAATCAATGCAATGCAATAATATGATGCATGATCATGACATGTCAAGAATGTAATGATTTACACTAATGCATCTAGCAACCGTTTAAATGAAGTCCATATGAGCTAAGGGTTCATATGCAAACTCCATATTTAGCATTTAAAATGCCATTAGCATGTTTTCACCTATACATCAGGTATAACTTAGTTTGACATGCATGAAAATGATACAGATGGATAGATTGCATTTTTCTGATAATTTTTCATATATAAGTTATTTCATTTGGAGTTACGGTTGGATTTCTATGATTTTTAGAAGTTTTGGGTATTTTCTGAATTTCCTGAATAAGAATAATTCCAGGAAAAACCTTACTACGTCAGCATTGCATCATGCTGACCTCAGCAGGTCAACAGGCGCCGTCCAGGTCAAACCTGACCAGTGGGGCCCACAGGTCAGTGACTTAGTTACTTAATTGGGTTAACTAGGGTTAGACTAATTCTAACAAAAAATGTCAGTAGGGCTGGGCCCACATGTCAGTGGCTCAGGGTTAGTTTAGCGAGGGGATTAACACCTAATAGCGGTGATTAGCACTAACTAACACCTAACTAATCTAGTTAGTGCCGGCCCCACATGTCATAGTCTCTGGGCGAGGCCCAGCCGGGGTCAAAGTGGGTCAAACCCACTAGCGACTCGACGCCAGTGAGGCCTGAGATGGCGGCGCGGCTCGAGAAACGCCCACAGGGCACGGACGAGGCCGTTATTCGGCTCGTTGGAGAGCTCTTGCAGGCACGCGTCGAGTGGTGGTGGAGGCCGGGCCTTTGGTGGCCGGAGCCGACGACGGCGAGCTCCAAGGCGGCGGCCGGAGTTCGGGTAATGACGGGTTCGGCACTACGGTGCAATGACGGGTTCGGGCAATGACGAGCTCCAACGTAGTGATGCGCTCGGTTTGGACGGAGGCAAACCAGAACGACGACGGCGATAAGTCCAGCGTCGGTGAGGTCTCGGTCTCGACAGAAACGAGGGCTATGATGAGCTAATGGACATGAGAGTAGTGGGGATCAGTAGAGGAGCTCACCACGAGTGCAGAGGTGGCCTCGGCGTGCTCGGGGAAGCACCGGAGTGAGCGGGGCGGCGAAAGGGATCTCCGGTGGCCGGCGATTAAGACAATGAAGATGGCGTTGATGCAGGGCCTCCGGCGAGGCGTGGCTGGACAGAGAGGACGAGGGAGGCGTGGAGATGCTCGTGGACACGTCAGGGAGGCGAGGGGGGCACGGGGGCTGCGTCTACGGCGTACGGCGACGATGAGCTCCGCTCGGGCAGAGAGGGAGAGAGAGCAGAGGAGGGGGAAGAGGTCGGGAGAGGGTGAGAGAGTTCCAGGGGGTGGTGTGGTGCTGCGAGAGACGTCCAGGGGGAGGAGGAGGCAGCCATGCAGTGAGGAGGTGGCCGGCGTGTGGCTGCGCGAGCCGGGCACGCGCCCCTGCCTACTGGCGCGAGGAGGACGGCAACAGAGGGCTGCGGCGCTGGGCTGGGCAGCCAGTGGGCCTGCCAGGTGGGTTGCCAGGTGAGTTTCCCTCACTCTCAGTTTTCTGTTTTTGTTTTTTCTATTTTTCTGCAACTTCTGAGCTTTATTAAAAATACCAAAGCGTTTTAAAAAATCCTGAAGATAATTGTGGGCTCTGTTTGGATTATTCCTAATAGCCCTCACCCTCACTTAAGTTCAGAATTAATTGAGCACTTAAAATAATATATAGCATTTAAATGCCCAATTGCAAATAGCATATGATTTAATTCAGTGACCATATGTGTCCTAGAAAATTGTGCACCATTTTTGTCCGAGGTTCTGGACCAAGGCAAAGATGATGAACATTTTAGAAGGGAATTTCAGGTTCATTGAGAAAATTATTTAGTAACCATAGTTGGTTTAGGTGGTGCTGGGGGTTTTCAATCATTCCCATTTCAAGTTTCTTTCAAGATTAAACATGATGCACACATGAGGCTAGCCTAGTGCATTACCTGAAGCTAGGGATGTGACAAGAGGGTCGGGGATGTCTGCCTGTCTATGCACGTGCGTGTGAGAGACGGGTCAGGAGGTATGCAAGGATGATGAGGGGGGACGATATGGTTGTGGTAAGAATACGTAACTACATAGGAAGATCAACCGTCATGTGTCCAAGAAAGGGAGAGACATAACTAGTGAGGTAAGTCTGTCAGTGCATGGGGAAAAAGAATTATAGTTGACCTAGCTATATGTAGGGAGATCGTTATGTATACATGCATGCATGTGTTAGAAGCACATAAGGTCCGGATAAATGGACATGGGAAGAGGGGTGCGGCTAGGCGGTCCCGCGAGATGCCTACTATATCGAGGGGGAGGAGTGTGTGATTATGAGATCGATGAAAAGAGGGGCGGGAGTGTGCACCTGCGTGGAACCGTATTGGACATAGGGGGCATGGACAGTGAGAAGAGAAGAGGGGAAGTGTGTGTTTGTGGTAGGCACACATGGCTAGAGAGGCATATCGATCGGTGTGTGCCGGAAAGAAGGAGCCGGGGGGGCCTACACACACCGTGGGTGAGCGACCTAAAGAGAAATAATGAATGTGCACGATGGAGGGGACACTAAGGGAGGGTGAGAGTGGGCGGGCATGTGCATGCACGATAGAAAGTTAGCGCTAGCTAGCTACAAAGAGAAGAGGATTGTGAAGGTGTAAAAGAAGAACAGAGATCATAACTCATTATAGAAAAGTGGATACAGATACTTGAAGAAGATATCTTAATGTATAACATTGATTATAATTTCGGATAATGTGTGGCTTTTGTAGCTCAGGGCTAAATACTTGTCATAACGTAGGGGGCGGGCACTATACTTTGTGTGACAAACACAATGTAGATATGGAACATGGCTTAGATTATGAATATCTAGTTAGTACATCAAATGTACTATTATCTAGAATCAACATCAAGTGTATTCAAAAAATAGAATTCGAGTTCATATAGTAAATCATGTGGTGTGTTATTAAGGTAATGCACGAATGATGGTTGAATTTGGCAACAATCATGATCGTAGATTCTTATTCAAATAGAGAAACAAATTCAAATTTAGTTAGAATTGCAGCGGTAGTATAGACATTTCAAATGCACTAAAATGTTGGTATGAGTAGGTTACATGCATTATACAGCCAGCGAAAAAATTTAATTGGACATAACATGGATTCATAGCTTTGAATAGCATTTGTATAGTAAAACGGGACAAGACTCTCTCTTTGTGTGGTGTGAATAGTTTTATTTTTTTTCTTTTTTTCATTGAGAGAAGTGCGAATTGATTTGGTACGTACAAGTACAATATTACATGTTAGGCTTGCCCCTAAAATTCAACCCGCGCCTTGTTATATCCAGAAAATTCAGATATCGTGCTCCCAAAACTCGCGCCTTCACAACCTGCGCCTTGCTATTCCGCAATTACAACATGCGCAAAAACTCCCTCCAGCTGCCAAATCCTGACATGTGAAATCCCCCTTCCATCCCTGAGCCGAAAGGGCCACTAGTTCAAATCGGAGGGGGTACTTTTGTAACACACCCTACATTTTGGACAAGCGTGTCCCTAAGTCATGGTTCCCCCCTCCCATCGCCTCCTTTTTGCCATTCGAAATCCTAGGCCGCCATAACCTCTCCGCTCCATCCACGAAACCTCACCCTCCTCCGTCCGCCACCTCACCGCTGCCCAGCCAGAGCCTCTTCCCCGACGATGTTGTCCACCGCAATAGCTTGACGTCCTCATCCACCTCCTCGGATGAGGATCCGTCGTCCATCTCGTAGTCCTGCCAGTTCAGCCGTCCCGTCCTCCACCTCCAAGGAGCGGCTCCGACGATCGCCTTGTCTATCGCGGCTACTCCATCCTCACAACGCCGCCTTAACCTGCTCCACCGGAACCGCAGCATCCTCACTGACTCCTCGGATGAAGCATAGGCCTACTTGGCACCACCAAAGAGGTTGTACACTCATCGCATCGCACCTTATCCTTAACTCGACCTCCTGGCGCCGATGGTGCTCCATCCTGCACCCTCATGGCGCGGCTACCTCGAAGCCGGCACCGCGGGCGACATCGCCATGGCGGCTCTCTCGCAGTGCGAGGCCCCTTCGGCGGCCGCGTCCATACCAGCCGGATCTCCTACTGCTGCTTCGGCTCTCACTTGCTCGTTTGCACTGCTGCTGTTGATCCGACTCTTGATCTCTCGCTTACTTTGCTGCTGCTTCGGCTCTCGCTCGCTCGCTCGCTCGTGCAGCTGCTGCTCTCCCCCTCGCTCGTGCTCCTGCTCTGCTCCGATTTATCTACACTTCAATCGACTGAATCAACTTTTGGGTCAGTCGATTTTCAGGGGGTGCGGGGGGTCTCACTGGAGTTAAGGAAGAACCACCCATAGCGGGGAGGGGGCTCGCCGGAGAGGTACTCCACTATATATCTTAGGGTTCAAGGTGGCGGCGGTGGTCGCCAGCGGTGAGGGGCGCGGTGGTGGTGCGGTGGCATGGGGATCACCGGCGAAAAAGCTCGGCGCGGGGGTGGGGGGCTAGAGGGCTGGTCGGGGCGGCGGCGGACCAGCGGTTTGGAGTTGTTTTTGGGCGGCGAGGTGGCGCGGGATTGCCACTGACCGCAGGCGGTGGGGGCCGGCGGCGAGGCCGGTGGTGGCTGGCGGCTCAGGGGGGTGCATGTTGAAGATGAACTGCAGACCCTCCCTAAACTACATGTGAAGTGCCTCTCTGCTACCATTGCGTTCAGTTTCGACAGTAACATTCAGATTCCACAGTAAATTTCAGTTTCGACAGTTAAATTCAGAGTCAACAGTTTTTACCTCATCTGTTGCAGTCAGGTGGTTTTTGGTGATGTCAATTTTACGTCTATCACTTTTTGGTAATGTATTTTACATCATCTATTGGAGATGCTTTTAGAATCCTACTTGAGATAAACGATGTCTGTCTTGTGCTACTTCAGCCTCGACATCTTAGGGCTCACCGGAGCTGCTCCAATGACGAAATGATCCATCCCAATAGAGCAGTGCCCTGGGCGCTGTCTACAGATTCCTCAGATCTTCCTCCACACCTCCGACAGCCACCTCCGTGTCAACTTCTTCAACGACCAACCCAATGATGCTGAGGTCGACACGACTACGGCAGAGAGGTTGTACACTTGTCGCATCACTTATTACTCTACATTCATGTCGATCCATTAGGGATATTTTGGTTGAACGGAAAAACATAGCAATAGGAAATTTTCCTATGGCACTCTACTATTCAATTTTTCATGCATTTTGTTGAAAGGAATGGAGCAAAACATCCACCTGGACCTATGTTTCAAAATCCTATGCATGAAAACAAGACCAAGTGCATTAGTGGCAGAATAACATTCTAACTTTACACACATTCATATGGTTTGACTTTATTTTGGCCATGTTTCTTTGCATTCCTCCTCTCTTCTAATTCTTGTGAACCAAACACCCAGTTGACAGAAATCCTGTGTTCACAAATGCTCTATATCCCATGTGCATTCCTATACTATTCCCATGTTTTTCCTATCCCCATGTTTTTAGAATCATGCAAGCCAAATGAGCTCCTATAGAATTACTTTAGTTATAGGTAGGTGTCGAAGAAAACTTTGTGTGGTTTGTCCTGCTCCTGCCACGATGTCTATCGGTGTCAAAACCGGCGGATCTCGGGTAGGGGTCCCGAACTGTGCGTCCAAGGTCGATGGTAACAGGAGACAAGGGACACGATGTTTACCCAGGTTCGGGCCCTCTCTATGGAGGTAATACCCTACGTCCTGCTTGATTGATATTGATGAATAGGAGTATGACAATAGTTGATCTACCTCGAGATCGTAATGGCTAAACCCTAGAGGTCTAGCTTGTATGGCTATGATAGTGAGTCTCCTATCCTGACTAAGTCCTCCGGTTTATATAGACACCGGGAGGATCTAGGGTTACACAAGGTCGGTTACAAAGAAGGGAATCTACATATCCGGTCATCAAGCTTGCCTTCCACGCCAAGGAGAGTCCCATCCGGACACGGTTGCAGTCTTCGGTCTTCGTATCTTCATAGCCCATCAGTCCGGCCCATGGCTAACAGATCGGACGCCCGAGGACCCCTTAGTCTAGGACTCCCTCAGTAGCCCCCGAACCAGGCTTCAGTGAAGAGGTGATCGGCGCTCAGACTGTCTTCGACATTGCAAGGCGGGTTCCTCCTCCAACGTCTTCCAAGTAATGTGTTCGGCTTTCAGTTCAATGTCGCACCACTCGGCTTCTGTGCATTCATGACTTCATCCTCCACATGTCGAGCGAATGTGGGTGGTCATGGTATTTTTTGCAAATAACACCCTAGCCCTGCAAGAAAGAATGTCTATTTAAAGGGGTTGGATCTCAGATCCTTTCGGCATCACGCGGAGAAAATCCTCAAATACTGCCAGGCGAAACCATTCCAACATGGCCAACATTCCCAGCTCCTCTTCCCGTTCCAACCTAGAGAGAGGCGAGTGGAAGAGGTGCTTCGTGCCCCACAGCCAATTGGTGACGCTGCAAACGCAGGGATTTCTCCCTCCCGTAGATCTGGTCCCTGTTCGAGCAGGACTGGCCTCCTTCAACGGCAAAACCCAGGCAGAGGATTTCCCCAATCTGTCTACGGGAGAACGAGTTTGCTTCGTCCCCTATCTGCTGAGGGGCGTGGGATTTCCAATTCACCCATTCCTCCGAGGGCTTTTGGAGTACTACGGCCTCCAACTGCATAATTTTACCCCGGCCTCCGTCCTACACATCGCGGGTTATGTCACATTATGCGAACTATTCCTGGGTTGCGAGGCCCATTTAGATTGTGGAGAGGATTGTTCTGCCTCGTCCCTCGCAATCAAGGTGGGTCAACTTTTGAAGTGGGAGGAGCTGAAGTGTGGTGCATCGCCTGGATCGGATAACTGTCCGGCACGCCGAAGAAAGCTCCCGAAGAGTGGCCTTCCAAATGGTTCTACATTGACGACGTCGCTCTACCCGACCCCGTCCATATGGGCCTCCCTAAGTTTTCAAATGCTCCACAGAAGAAACAGCATAGCTGGCGTCCTCGGAGCCTCGAGGAAGAGGATGGTGCAAAGATTAGCCTGCTGCTAGGCAAGATTAAGACGCTTTCCCAATCTGGATTATCAATAGCCGAGGTGATGGAAATTTCGATAAAGCGAGGGGTCCAGCCACTTCAATATAGAGGGCTGCCCATGTGGCATTATAATGGAGAAGACGACGCCTCACGCTATGGCCGAAAGGGTCCGAAGACTCCTGCCGCCCTAGCCAAAATACTGGCCGAGCTGTATAAAGGGGAGAAGGACTAGTTCACCCATCTCCAAATTCGAGATGGGTTTTCCATGTATATTCCTCCCAGCTAGGTAAGGCTCAGCTCCACTATTTTATTCTTGTCCCTAAATCATTCTTGACATGCAGAATCTTATCTTGCTCATAACAGGAATGGCGAAAGGCTATCGAGGGGATCTATGACCCTGCCCCTCAGCCCGAGAATCGCAACCGGGATCTCGACCCAGGATATGAGGAAGATCCGGACATATTTGTGGAGCTTAAAGAGGGAATATTCTGTAGGATGAGCTACGACGGTACATATGTACCCATTATCGCCGATTACCCCAGCCTCCTTCCTGCTTCATGTGTAAGTAATTCGAAGACACGTTATCCAAAAGAGTTTTCTCATTCCTCCTTACCCACTCCACTGTCATGTGCTTTAGAAGGGGAAGCGTTCGGCGCGCCATGCTGCCCCGGGAGCATCTCCGAAGAGAGCGTCCCCCAATACCAGGCAAGCCTTCTAAGAGGAAGGCAAACCAAGATATGGCTGAGCCTTCATCAAAGAGGTATGAATTTGCAAGTATGCACTTTTGCAATCACGTCCAACTGTGACCTTTCCGTTTACCCTGTATTAGGAAAAAGGTGTGTCGGACTATACCCGAGGGTCTGGCCGGTCATACTTCCCACAGCCAGGATTCAAATCCTGCCGTGAAGACGGGGGCTGATGCGAGGGTGACGCCGGAGTGTCCTCCAGCCGAGGACTCGGATGATGTATCCATCACCAACTCAGAAGTGGAGAGCGCCATGAATCATCGGCGCCGGAGGGCCGTTTTACGAGACCCTGGCTTTTCAGAAGAGTCATTTAACGCCTTCAGCTCGGCCGATGCATATATTCGAGCTGCTCGAGATGGGCTAAATAGAGCCACAAAATAACATTTAAAAGATGTGCAGGTAAGTTTGTTTTGTCTGACTATGATAACCATATGCCAGTAGCCCCCGAGACATAAAGTAGCTGAAACAACTGACTTAAGGTTCAATGTACAACCAGGTGCTTACAGAAAAGAACACCATGTTAACTCAGGAACTAGAAAAGTGTCAGCGCCAGCTGTCTGCTGCCAATGCCGAACTGGAGAAATCCAAGAAGGCATCCCTCGGTAATGTTTCCCTCCATCGAGAAATCATAATTGTACACTAACAATGCTAAACTGGTTGCTTATTGTTGTATTGGATCGTTAGACCAACTACGGGAGCAGCTGGACGCCGCTCGAGGTGAAGAACACGGAGCCAAAAAACTACTAGCAGTGGGCGAACGTGTGTTAACAAAAGTCATTTAGGAGAAAAAGAAGCTCCAGGATTCGAACACCAAACTGGGAGAAGAACTGAAAGACGTGCGAGCTCAGCTAGCTGACTCCGTGAAGGAGAACAAAAAACTATGAGGCGGCATATTCAGCATGTGGCCGCATTTATCTTATAACAGTTTGGAAGTAACCATAGCTGATATAGCTGTGATTGCAGGTGTATTGACGGGCTGCCCCAAAGAGTTGTCTGGATCATCAAGTGATCTTCTGCAAGAGATGTTGTAGTTGCACGAGCAAGCTCAGTAGGCAATGCGGAGTGTAGCCAAGGCCTTATGGCCATCCAACTCCCCTCCAGGGAGTATGGAGAAGCTTGTAGAGTTGTTCAAGGGAGCGCGACAGTGTATCCGACTGTGGAAGATACCGGCCTGCCGAGAGGGTGCGCGAGAAGCCTGGGCCATGATAAAAATGCGGTATACCAAGATGGATCTAAATCACATGGCCCGGGTCGGACCTCTATTGTCAAATGGGGAACAAATTCCTGTTATTTTAGTATATGGCCAAGTTGAGGTGGCTGCTAGATACTCACAACAGGATTGTAAGTTAGACCGCCTATTGGACGGTATAGAGGAGGAAGTTTTTGAGTCCTAAGTGACTATGTACTTTCCTTCTAGCTGGATAGTAAAAACAATTGTCATGGCCGACCTTTTCGCTTCGACCTCTGGACCCGAAGGTGCGGAGTGTTTCCGAGTACCCTAACGGTAGAATATACCGGGGCATGCATGGGAACCAGGCGTAGGGGTCATAGTTGCTTGAACAGACAATGCGTATCCAGCTAGTTATGTTATATTACATTATGTAAGAAACATCTTCCAGAGAGAATAGTTCCGTTAAGGTGTTAAGGGTTCCTTTCCCTGGGTGTGCATGCGCTTGATGTGCATGTCTGACCTGTGATTGAAAAAATCGCAGAGTAAGTAACTTCTGGGGTTTCATAATGGAATGAATGCGGGGCATCTTTAATTCGCCGACCGAATATTCCCTTAAGAACACTAGATTTTGGCTTCACCCAGTCTGAGGTACACATCCGGATGACCCGGTAGTAACAATCTCAGAGGTGCTCCCTTTCTGCCCTAGCCGAACTAACAAGAACATAGGGCATAAGCACAGGAGCCAGGCAACCCATCTTGGCCAAAACTTAAGTCCTATCGATGCACATAATGGCAAAGAGAAGGTACGTATGGAAAAACGAATATGTGGTGAGCTTGATGCTCAAAGGATAATAGCAAGCTTCTGTACGAGAAGCCCCCAGGTATAATGAACGTACATATGCAGAGATGTACGCATCAGGTAAGGACGGTCTAGCTGTACTGAAACCGTAAGGCTAGAGAGAAAAACGAAAGAAAAAGATAAAAAAAGAGAGGAAAAATAACATTAATAAAAAGAGGGAGGAGACGAACACAGAGTTCGGCGCTAGGCATAAAATCTCCGTAGTCTGGCCACACTCCAAGGGTTCGGCTCTAGGTGATTGTCTGACGCATCACGAAGGCGGTACGCTCCTCTGGTGAGAACTTCGTCAATGATGAAGGGACCCTCCCACTTGGGCTTGAGTTTGTCCCTTTTCTTCTACGGCAGGCATAGAACGAGTTCACCAATGTTACAAGTCTTGGCCCGCACTTCTCTGCTTTGATACCTACTAGCCTGCTGTTGATAAAATGTGGAATGGGCTTTTGCGACATCGCGCTCCTCCTCCAAGGCATCTTGGTTGTCCAGCCGATCAAGCTCGACTTCTCTCTCTTTGTACGTGTGCACTCAAGGTGAGTCATGAATAATATCGCAGGGTAACACTGCTTCTGCACCGTACACCATGAAGAAAGGTGTACATCCAGTAGTGCGGTTGGGCATGGTCTGTAGCCCCCAGAGTACGGACTCAAGTTCCTCCACCCAGTGCTTGTCTGATTCTTTTAAATACCACACTAATCTAGGTTTGATGCCTCTCATAATAAGACCATTATCCCGTTCGACTTGACCGTTTGTCTGCGGGCGACAGATCGAGCCGTAATCGAGTTTAATACCTAGATTAGCAAACCTAGTTTTCACTTCATCGGCTGTGAAATTAGAGCCATTATCGGTTATTATGCTGTGTGGGACACAATAATGGTGTACCACGCCGGATATGGAATCTATTATCGGCCCCGCTTCGGCCGTTTTGACTGGTGTGGCCTCTATCCACTTAGTGAATTTATCCACCATGACCAGCAGGTACTTTCTCTTATGCCTTCCTCCTTTAAGGGGTCCGACCATATCGAGTCCCCAGACCGCAAAAAGGCCAAGTGATGGGGATTGTTTGTAAGGCAATGGGGGGCATATGGCTTTGGTTGGCGAAGAGTTGGCATCCGATGCAACGTTGGACAAGGTCTTGTGCATCTGCTCGGGCTGTCGGCCAATAAAACCCTGTACGGAAGGCCTTGCTAACAAGGGTTCGAGCTGCGGCGTGGTGATGCTTTGAAGAACTTCCGCCCCTCTTCCTCGGAGATACATCTTTGAAGAACTCCGGTAACACTTTTCTTATATAGCTCTCCATCATGAACCTTCTAGGCCTTCAAACGCCGGACAATGAAGCGGGCGTCATTCTGGTCCTCAGGAAGCTCCTTCTGTTCAGGTAGGACAGGAAGGGTTTAGTCCATGGGGCAATGACTGCCATGATGAGATGTATCGATGGTGTTATTTCAGTGGCTGAGCCTTCGATTATGTCGGTGTTTTCGGAATCTGGGGTTATGTTTGGATCCTGACTAGTATTGTCGTTTTCCCCCTGCCACACCACGGATGGCTTAAAAAGCCTTTCCAGAAAGATATTAGGTGGTACGGGTCGCACTTAGCACCGGTACGAGAAAGAACGTCCGCCGCCTGATTACTTTCTCGAGCCACATGATGGAACTCGAGCCCCTCGAACCGGGCCAACATTTTTATGACTGCGTTACGATAAGCTGCCATCTTCAGATCTTTGGCATCGAAGTTTCCATTTTTTTTGAGATATTGTGAGGTTTGAGTCCCCGCACACTGCTAGGCATTGTATGCCCATAGAGACAGCCATCCAGAGACCATGCAATAAGGCCTCATATTCGGCTCCGTTATTGGAGTCTATGTATAGTATTTGGAGTACATACCGAACAACGTCTCCAGTAGGGGACGTTAAAACGACGCCCACTCCTAGCCCTGCCAGCATTTTTGAGCCATCAAAATACATAACCCAATTGGAATATGTGTCGTACTCTTTAGGGAGTTCGGCTTCTGTCCATTCGGCGACAAGTCAGCCAGTACTTGGAATTTAATAGCTCGACATGGTTTGTATGTAATATCAAATGGAAGGAGCTCAATGGCCCATTCGGCAATCCGGCCCGTGGCATCGGGGTTGTTTATAATGTCATTGAGTGGTACTTTGGAAGCCACCATGATCGAACATTCCTCGAAGTAGTGACGGAGCTTTCATGATGCCATGAAGACCGTGTATGCTATCTTTTGATAATGGGGGTACCGTGATTTGCATGGTGTAAGGACAGTGGATACGTAGTATACTGGCTTCTAAAGCGAGAATTTGTGTCCGTCCTGTTCTCGTTCGACGACGAGCACGACGCTCACCACCTGATGTGTTGCCGATATGTATAACAACATCAGTTCGCCAATGTTTGGCGCGGCCAGGATTGGGTTGCTCGCAAGAAGGGTTTTTATTTCCTCCAGTCCGGCTGTTGCCATGTCCATCCACTCGAAGTGATCGATTCACCTTAGAAGACGATAGAGTAGCAGTGCCTTTTCTCCCAATCTGGAGATAAAGTGGCTTAGAGCTGCCATGCAACCCGCGAGATTTTGGACTTGCTTAAGGTCTGTCGGAGTAGCCAATTGTGACAGGGCTTAGATTTTGGCTGGATTTGCTTCAATTCCTCTTTTGGAAATGATGAAGCCCAATAGTTTTCCGGCGGGGACACCGAAAACGCACTTTTTAGTATTGAACTTGATGCCATACGCGCGGAGGTTATCGAATGTGAGACATAAATTGTCTATTAATGTTTCAACACACCTGGTTTTGATGACAACGTCTTCCACGTAACCTTCAACTGTCTTGCCGGTCTGCTTCTCCAGGCATGTTTGAATCATGCGTTGGTATCTGGCGCCGGTGTTCTTGAGCCCAAAGGGCATGGTGTTGAAGCAGAATGGCCCATATGGGGTAATGAATGCTGTTGCAGCTTGATCGGACTCCTTCATTTTGATTTGATGGTATCCGGAATATGTATCCAGGAAAGACAGTGAGTCATGTCCTACGGTAGCATCAATGATTTGATCAATGCGGGGAGGGGAAGGGGATCCTTAGGGCAAGCCTTATTAAGGTCTTTGAAATCGACACACAACCACTAGGATTTGTCCTTCTTTGGTACCATCACCAGGTTTGCCAGCCAGTTCGGATGTTTTATTTCTATGATAAATCCGGCCTCCATTAACTTGGCTAGCTCCTCCCCCATAGCTTGACATTTGGGTTCAGAAAAGTGCCGCAGTGTTTGCTTGACCGGTTTATATCCTTTTAATATATTGAGGCTGTGTTCGGCCAACTCGCGTGGGATTCCTGGCATATCAAAAGGGTGCCAAATGAATATATCCCAATTTTCGCACAGGAACTCTCGTAGTGCGGCGTCAACCGTTGGATCTAATTGTGCTTCGATGGATGCTGTCTTCTTGGGGTCCGTTGGATGGACTTGGAATTTGACTATTTCTTCTGCTGGTTTGAAGGAGGTGGATTTGGGTCGTTTGTCTAGGATGACATCTTCCCTGTCCATCATAGAGTGCAGCGTGGCTAATTCTTCGGCCGTGAGGGCTTCAGATAATGCCTCGAGGGCCAAGGATGCGGTTTTATTCTCAGCGGAGTGCCGTGTCCGTATCACTAGCTAGAGTGATTATATCGTTGGGCCCAGGCATCTTAAGCTTCATGTATCCATAATGGGGTACCAGTTTGAAGCGCATAAATGCATCTCGCCCTAAGAGGGCGTGATACCCGCTGTTGAAAGGGGACACTTGGAAGGTTATTTCTTCAGACCGATAATTGTCCAGCATGCCGAATACCACGTCGAGTGTTATTTTCCCACACACCGCACCTCCCGACTGGGGATAATTCCTTGGAAGGTCGTGCTGCTTTGCTCAATGCGGCTCCTATCTATTTCCATTTTGTGGAGTGTATCTTCGTAGATGAGGTTTAGTCCGCTGCCGCCATCCATAAGGACCTTGGTAAGCCGAAAGCCATCCACAATTGGACTAAGGACCAAGGCGGCTGGTGCTCGGACTATTATGTATTTTGGTTCATCGCCGGCATTAAAAGTTATAGCCGTATCATTCCAAGGGTTTATTGCTTCTATTGGACAGACTTCGGCGAGTCCGCGTAGTGCTCTCTTGCGCCTATTATTGGAGGTGAATGTCTCGAAGACCGTCAGTACTTCAGGGTCGTTGTCCTCTGGGGGTGTTGTTCTAGGTTATTCTTGGTGAGGATATCCTCGCCGCTCTTGGCCACTTGCCGGAGTATCCAACATGCTCTAAGGCTATGTGTTGGTATGTTATCTGGTGTTGCGTGTATTTTGCATGGCCCATCGAGCCATGTTATTTTGAGAAGAAATAATTGCTTTGTTCGTATGCTTGAAGTATTATTATTTTCTATGTCAATATAAACTTTTGTCTTGAGTCTTTCGGATCTGAATATTCGTACCACAATTAAGAAGAATTACATTAAAATTATGCCAAGTAGCACTCCGCATCAAAAATTCTGTTTTTAATATTTACCTACTCGAGGACGAACAGGAATTAATCTTGGGGATGCTTGATACGTCTCCAATGTATCTATAATTTTTGATTGCTCCATGCTATATTATCTACTGTTTTGGACATTATTGGGCTTTATTATCCACTTTTATATTATTTTTGGGACTAACCTATTAACCGGAGGCCCAACCCAGAATTGCTATTTTGTTTGCCTAATTTAGGGTTTCAAAGAAAAGGAATATCAAACGGAGTCCAAACGGAATGAAACCTTCGGGAACGTGATTTTCTCACCGAATACAACTCCGGAGACTTGGACCCTACGTCAAGCCAGCTAACAGGAGGCCACGAGGTAGGGGGCGCGCCCTCCACCCTTGTGGGCCCCCTGTTGCTCCACCGACGTACTTCTTCCTCCTATATATACCCACGTACCCCCAAACGATCAGATACGGAGCCAAAACCCTAATTCCACCACTGTAACTTTCTGTATCCACGAGATCTCATCTTGGGGCCTGTTACGGAGCTCCGCCGGAGGGGGCATCGATCACGGAGGGCTTCTACATCAACACCATAGCCTCTCCGATGAAGTGTGAGTGGCTTCTTCTCTCTTTTTGGATCTTAATACAATGTTCTCCCCCTCTCTTGTGGAGATCTATTCGATGGAATCTTCTTTTTGCGGTGTGCTTATTGGGACCGATGAATTGTGGGTTTATGATCAAGTCTATCTATGAATAATATTTGAATCTTCTTTGAATTCTTTTATGTATGATTGGTTATCATGGCAAGTCTCTTGGAATTATCAGTTTGGTTTGGCCTACTAGATTGATCTTTCTTGCAATGGGAGAAGTGCTTAGCTTTGGGTTCAATCTTGCGGTGTCCTTTCCCGGTGACAGTAAGGGAAGCAAGGGACAGTAAGGGCATCAAAAATTCTATTTTTATCATGTACCTACTCGAGGACGAGCATGAATTAAGCTTGGGGATGCTTGATACGTCTCCAACGTATCTATATTTTTGGACATTACTGGGCTTTATTATCCACTTTTATATTATTTTTGGGACTAACCTATTAACTAGAGGCCCAACCCAGAATTGTTGTTTTTTTTGCCTATTTTAGGGTTTCGTAGAAAAGGAAGATCGAACATAGTCCAAACGGAATGAAACCTTCGGGAACGTGATTTTCTCACCAATACAACTCAGGAGACTTGGACCCTACGTCAAGCCAGCTAACAGGAGGCCACGAGGTAGGGGGCGCGCCCTCCACCCTCGTGGGTGCCATGTTGCTCCACCGACGTACCTCTTCCTCCTATATATACCCACGTACCCCCAAACGATCAGATACAGAGCCAAAACACTAATTCCACCACCGTAACTTTCTGTATCCACGAGATCCCATCTTGGGACCTGTTCCGGAGCTCCGCCGGAGGGGGCATCGATCACAGAGGGCTTCTATATCAACACCATAACCTCTCTGATGAAGTGTGAGTAGTTTACTTCAGACCTACGGGTCCATAGTTAGTAGCTAGATGGTTTCTTCTCTCTTTTTGGATCTCAATACAATGTTCTCCCCCTCTCTTGTGGAGATCTATTCGATGTAATCTTCTTTTTGCGGTCTGTTTGTTGGGACCAATGAATTGTGGGCTTATGATCAATTCTATCTATGAATAATATTTGAATCTTCTCTGAATGCTTTTATGTATGATTGGTTATCTTTGCAAGTCTCTTCGAATTATCAGTTTGGTTTGGCCTACTAGATTGATATTTCTTGCAATGGGAGAAGTGCTTAGCTTTGGGTTCAATCTTGTAGTGTCCTTTCCCGGTGACAGTAAGGGCAGCAAGGCACGTATTGTATTGTTGCCATCGAGGATAACAAGATGGGGTTTTCTTCATATTGCATGAGTCTATCCCTCTACATCATGTCATCTTGCTTAAGGCGTTACTCTGTTTTTAACTTAATACTCTATATGCATGCTAGATAGCGGTCGATGAGTGGAGTAATAGTAGTAGATGCAAGCAAGAGTCGGTCTACTTGTCTCAGACGTGATGCCTATATATATGATCATTCGTAGATATTCTCATAACTATGCTCAATTCTGTCAATTACTAAACAATAATTTGTTCACCCACCATAGAATACTTATGCTCTCGAGAGAAGCCACTAGTGAAACCTATGGCCCCCTGGTCTATCTTTATCATATTAATCTCCTACTACTTAGTTATTTACTTTGCCTTTATTTTACTTTGCATCTTTATCATAAAAATACCAAAAATATTATCTTATCATATCTATCAGATCTCACTCTCGTAAGTGGCCCTATAGGGATTGACAACCCCTATTTGCGTTGGTTGCGAGGATTTATTTGTTTTGTGCAGGTGCGAGGGACTCGCGCGTAGCCTCCTACTGGATTGATACCTTGGTTCTAAAAAACTGAGGGGAAATACTTATGATACTTTGCTGCATCATCCCTTCCTCTTCAGGGAAAACCAACGCAACGCTAAAAGAGGTAGCAAGAAGGATTTCTGGCGCCGTTGCCGGGGAGGTCTACGCAAAAGTCAACATACCAAGTACCCATCACATACCCTTATCTCCCGCATTACATTATTTGCCATTTGCCTCTCGTTTTCCTCTCCCCCCAATTCACCCTTGCCATTTTATTCGCCCTCTCTCTCTCTATCCTCCCTCTCTTTCTCTATTTGCCCCTTTTTGTCTGCTTGGATTTTGTTTGCTTGTGTGTTAGTTTGCTTGTTTGTCACAATGGCTCAAGATAATACTAAATTGCATGACTTCACCAATACCAACAAAAATGATTTTATTAGCACTCTGATTGCTCCTCTTACCGATGTTGAATCTTGTGAAATTAATACTGCTTTGCTGAATCTTGTCATTAAAGATCCATTTTCTAGCCTTCCTAGTGAATGTAACGCTACCCATCTAAATAGCTTCGTTGATTTGTGTGACATGCAAAAGAAGAAAGATGTGGATAATGATATTGTTAAATTGAGGCTATTTCCTTTTTCGCTTAGAGATCATGCTAAAGCCTGGTTTTCGTCTTTGCCTAAAAATAGTATTGATTCTTGGAATAAGTGCAAAGATGCTTTTATCTCTAAGTATTTTCCTCCCGCTAAGATCATCTCTCTTAGAAACGATATTATGAACTTTAAGCAACTTGATCATGAACATGTTGCACAAGCTTGGGAGAGAATGAAACTAATGATACGTAATTGCCCTACTCATGGTTTAAATTTGTGGATGGTTATACAAAAATTTTATGTCGGATTGAATTTTGCTTCTAGAAATCTTTTAGATTCGGCCGCGGGAGGCACTTTTATGTAAATCACCTTAGTAGAAGCTACTAAACTCCTAGATAATATTATGGTTAATTATTCTCAATGGCATACTGAAAGATCTATTAATAAAAGGTGCATGCGATAGAAGAAATTAATGTTTTGAGTGGAAAGATGGATGAACTTATGAAATTATTTGCTAATAAGAGTGTTTCTTCTAATCCTAATGATATGCCCTTGTCTACTTTGATTGAGAATAATAATGAATCTATGGATGTGAATTTTGTTGGTAGGAACAATTTTGGTAACAATGCGTATAGAGGAAATTTCAATCCTAGGCCTTATCCTAGTAATCCCTCTAATAATTATGGTAATTCCTACAACAATTCTTATGGAAATTATAATAAGATTCCCTATAATTTTGAATCTAATATTAAAGAATTTATTACTTTGCAAAAGAATTTTAATGCTATTATTGAAGAAAAATTGCTTAAGATTGATGATTTGGCTAGGAACATTGATAGAATTGCTCTTGAAGTTGATTCTTTGAAACTTAGATCTATCCCACCTAAGCATGATATCAATGAGTCTCTCAAAGCCATGAGAATTTCCATTGACGAGTGCAAAGAAAGAACAACTAGGATGCGTGCTAAGAAAGATGCCTTTATAAAAGCGTGTTCTTCTAGTTCCTATGAAAATAATGATGAAGATCTAAAAGTTATTGATGTGTCCCCTATTAAATCTTTGTTTTGCAATATGAATCTTGATAATGATGGGACTGAGTATGATCCACCTTCACCTAGATGGCGTTCAAAGAATTCTGAATCTTTTGATCCTAATGCTAAATTTGATAAAAGTGAGATTGAAGAAATTAAAACCCTAGATGTTGCTGAACCCACTATTATGGATTTCAAGGAATTTAACTATGAAAATTTCTCTTTGATTGATTGTATTTCCTTGTTGCAATCAGTGCTAAATTCTCCTCATGCTTATAGTCAAAATAAAGCGTTTACTAAACATATCGTTGATGCCTTGATGCAATCTTATGAAGAAAAATTTGAATTGGAAGTTTCTATCCCTAGAAAACTTTATGATGAGTGGGAACCAACTATTAAAATTAAAATTAAAGATCATGAATGATATGCTTTATGTGATTTGGGTGCTAGTGTTTCCACGATTCCAAAGACTTTGTGTGATTTGTTAGGTTTCCGTGATTTGGATGATTGCTCTCTAAACTGGCACCTTGCGGATTCCACTATTAAGAAACCTATGGGAAGAATTAATGATGTTCTTATTGTTGCAAATAGGAATTATGTGCCCATAGATTTTATTGTTCTTGACATAGATTGCAATCCTTCATGTCCTATTATTCTTGGTAGACCTTTCCTTAGAACGATTGGTGCAATTATTGATATGAAGGAAGGAAATATTATATTCCAATTTCTGTTAAGGAAGGGAATGGAACACTTTCCTAGGAATAAAATTAAATTACCTTATGAATCTATTATGAGAGCCACTTATGGATTGCCTACCAAAGATGGCAATACCTAGATCTATTCTTGCTTGTTATGCCTAGCTAGGGGCGTTAAACGATAGCGCTTGTTGGGAGGCAACCCAATTTTATTTTTATTCCTTGCTTTTTCCTCCTGTTTACTAATAAATAAATTATTTAGCCTCTGTTTTGGTGGTTTTTTTGTGTTTAATTAGTGTTTTTGCCAAGTAGAACCGTTGGGAAGACTTGGGGAAAGTCTTGTTGAACTTGCTGTAAAAACAGAAACATTAGCGCTCATGAGAACTGCTGTCATTTTTATTTGGAAATTTATATTTAGTTATTACTTTTTTAAGATTATTAATAGATAAATTACTAACGTCCAGAAATTTATTTTAGAATTTTTGGGGTTCCAGATCTTGCGCTAGCTACAAATTACTAAAGACAGTTCTGTTTTTGACAGATTCTGTTTTGCGTGTGTTGTTTGCTTATTTTGATGAATCTATGGCTAGTAAAATAGTTTATGAACCATAGAGAAGTTGGAATACAGTAGGTATAACACTCATATAAATAAATAATGAGTTCATTACATTACCTTGAAGTGGTCTTTTGTTTTCTTTCGCTAACGGAGCTCACGGGATTTTCTAATTTAAGTTTTGTGTTGTGAAGTTTTCAAGTTTTGGGTAAAGATTTGATGGATTATGGAACAAGGAGTGGAAAGAGCCTAAGCTTGGGGATGCCCATGGCACCCCCAAGATAATCTAAGGACACCTAAAAGCCAAATCTTGGGGATGCCCCGGAAGGCATCCCCTCTTTCATCTACTTCTATCGGTAAGTTTACTTGGAGCTATATTTTTATCTACCACATGATATGTGTTTTACTTGGAGCGTCTTGTATGATTTGATTCTTTGCTTATTAGTTTACCACAATCATCCTTGATGTACACACCTTTTGAGATAGCCATACATGATTTGGAATTTGTTAGAATACTCTATGTGCTTCGCTTATATCTTTTGAGTTATATAATTTTGCTCTAGTGCTTCACTTATATCTTTTAGAGCACGGTGGTGGATTCGTTTTATAGAAACTATTGATCTCTCATGCTTCACTTAGATTATTTTGAGAGTCTTAAATAGCATGGTAATTTGCTTAAAATTCTAATATGCTTGGTATGCAAGATTAGTAATAAAAACTTTCTTATGAGTGTGTTGAATACTATGATAAGTTTGGTACTTGATAATTATTTTGAGATATGGAGATGGTGATATTAAAGTCATGCTAGTTGAGTAGTTGTGAATTTGAGAAATACTTGTGTTGAAGCTTGTGATTCCCGTAGCATGCACGTATGGTCAACCGTTATGTGATGAAGTCGGAGCATGATTTATTTATTGATTGTCTTCCATATGAGTGGCGTTCCGGGACGAGCGATGGTCTTTTCCTACCAATCTATCCCCCTAGGAGCATGCGCGTAATACTTTACTTTGACAACTTGTATATTTTTGCAATACGTATATGAGTTCTTTATAACTAATGTTGAGTCCATGGATTATACGCACTCTCACCCTTCCACCTTTGCTAGCCTCTCTAATACCGCGCACCTTTCGCCGGTATCATACACCCACCATATACCTTCCTCAAAACAGCCACCATACCTAACTATTATGGCATTTCCATAGCCATTCCGAGATATATTGCCATGCAACTTTCCACCGTTCTGTTTATGACACACTCCATCATTGCCATATTGCTTAGCATGATCATGTAGTTAACATAGTATTTGTGGCAAAGCCACCATTCATAATTCTTTCATACATGTCACTTATGAATCATTGCATATCCCGGTACACCACCGGAGGCATTCACATAGAGTCCTATTTTGTTCTAAGTATTGAGTTGTAATTGTTGAGTTGTAAGAAAAATAAGTGTGATGATCATCATTATTAGAGCATTGTCCCATGTGAGGAAAGGATGATGGAGACTATGATTCCCCCACTAGTCGGGATGAGACTCTGAACCAAAAATAAAAATAAAAGAGAAAGAAAAGAGGCCCAAATAAAAAAATATGAGAGAAAAAGAGAGAAGGAACAATGTTACTATCCTTTTACCACACTTGTGCTTCAAAGTAGCACCATGATCTTCATAGTAGAGAGTCTCTCATATTATCACTTTCATATACTAGTGGGAATTTTTCATTATATAACTTGGATTGTATATTCCAATGATGGGCTTCCTCAAAATTCCTTATGTCTTCATGAGCAAGCAAGTTGGATGCACACCCACTTAGTTTCTTTTTGAGCTTTCATATACTTATAGCTCTAGTGCATCCGTTGCATGGCAATCCCTACTCACTCACATTGATATCTATTGATGGGCATCTCCATAGCCCGTTGATACGCCTAGTTGATGTGAGACTATCTTCCCCTTTTTGTCTTCTCCACAACCATCACTCTATTCCACCTATAGTGTTATATCCATGTCTCACGCTCAAGTATTGCATGAAGATTGAAAAAGTTTTGAGAATGTCAAAAGTATGAAACAATTGCTTGGCTTGTCATCCGGATTGTGCATGATTTAAATATTTTGTGTGGTGAAGATAGAGCATAGCCAGACTATATCATTTTGTAGGGATAACTTTCTTTAGCCATGTTATTTTGAGAAGACATAATTGCTTTGTTAGTATGCTTGAAGTATTATTATTTTCTATGTCAATATAATCTTTTGTCTTGAATCTTTCAGATCTGAATATTCATACCACAATTAAGAAGAATTACATTAAAATTATGCCAAGTAGCACACCGCATCAAAAATTTTGTTTTTATCATGTACCTACTCGAGGACGAGCAGGAATTAAGCTTGGGGATGCTTGATACGTCTCCAACATATCTATATTTTTGGACATTACCGGGCTTTATTATGCACTTTTATATTATTTTTGGGACTAACCTATTAACCGGAGGCCCAGCCCAGAATTGTTGTTGTTTTTTTGCCTATTTTAGGGTTTCATAGAAAAGGAAGATCGAACAGAGTCCAAACGGAATGAAACCTTCGGGAACGTGATTTTCTCACCGAATACAACTTAGGAGACTTGGACCCTACGTCAAGCCAGCTAACAGGAGGCCACGAGGTAGGGGGCGCGCCCTCCACCCTCGTGGGCGCCATGTTGCTCCACCGAGATACTTCTTCCTCCTATATATACCCACGTACCCCCAAACAATCAGATACGGAGCCAAAACACTAATTCCACCACCGTAACTTTCTATATCCACAAGATCCCATCTTGGGACCTGTTCCGGAGCTCCGTCAGAGGGGGAATCGATCATAGAGGGCTTCTATATCAACACCATAACCTCTCCGATGAAGTGTGAGTAGTTTACTTCAGACCTACGGGTCCGTAGTTAGTAGCTAGATGGTTTCTTCTCTCTTTTTGGATCTCAATACAATGTTCTCCCCCTCTCTTGTGGAGATCTATTCGATGTAATCTTCTTTTTACGGTGTGTTTGTTGGGACCGATGAATTGTGGGCTTATGATCAATTCTATCTATGAATAATATTTGAATCTTCTCTGAATGCTTTTATGTATGATTGGTTATCTTTGCAAGTCTCTTCGAATTATCAGTTTGGTTTGGCCTACTAGATTGATATTTCTTGCAATGGGAGAAGTGCTTAGCTTTGGGTTCAATCTTGCAGTGTCCTTTCCCGGTGATAGTAAGGGCAGCAAGGCATGTATTGTATTGTTGCCATCGAGGATAACAAGATGGGGTTTTCTTCATATTGCATGAGTCTATCCCTCTACAACATGTCATCTTGCTTAAGGCGTTACTCTATTTTTTAACTTAATACTCTAGATGCATGCTGGATAGCGGTCGATGAGTGGAGTAATAGTAGTAGATGTAGGCAGGAGTCGGTCTACTTGTCTCCGACGTGATGCCTATATACATGATCATACCTAGATATTCTCATAACTATGCTCAATTGTGTCAATTGCTCAACAGTAATTTGTTCACCCACCATAGAATACTTATGCTCTCGAGAGAATCCACTAGTGAAACCTATGTCCCCCGGGTCTATCTTTATCATATTAATCTCCTACTACTTAGTTATTTACTTTGCCTTTATTTTACTTTGCATCTTTATCATAAAAATACCAAAAATATTATCTTATCATATCTATCAGATATCACTCTCGTAAGTGGCCCTATAGGGATTGCCAACCCCTATTTGCGTTGGTTGCGAGGATTTATTTGTTTTGTGCAGGTACGAGTGACTCGAGCGTACCCTCCTACTGGATTGATACCTTGGTTCTCAAAAACTGAGGGAAATACTTTCGCTACTTTGCTACATCATCCCTTCCTCTTTGGGGAAGACCAACGCAGTGATAAAAGAGGTTGAAGGTGTGTTAGAAGGGTGCACCCTTTTCGCCTGAATGAAGGGTTGAGTGGGGACCGATCATTCCCAACGAGATGCTTGAGTTTTCCAGGCGCTTTCCATTGCACTGTACTTCTGTACTATGGTTGCCAAGTCAGCGAAGTCTAGGATGCGACGGTGGTTGTTGGCGTTGAGGATTCCTTCGTCCCTGCAATTGTTGCGGAACACTGAGATCACTTCCTCGTCGCGGCAATCTTTAATCTTGTTTTTGACAAGAAGGAATCTGGCCCAGAAGTGGTGGACTGTTTCATGAGAGCGCTTGTATTCGGGTGGGTGGATTTAAATCTGAACCCTGCCCCAGTTTTGGATCCGGAGTCTGAAGGTCTTCCGAACTTAACAGATCGGGCTCCTGGATGTCCACTAATTTCTTAGGCCCGTCGTCCGATTCTATGTTCGGAGGTTAGGATGCTTCACCTCACGGGTAGGTGTCCGGCTCTTCGAGACCGGAGATCCGGACATAGTCCGTCCTCAATATGGAGGAAGAGTTATCGACTCGCTCCTCGACTACTGCTATCTGGTGGGTGATCGGCGACGATGCGATCTAGGAGCTCATTTAAAGATGAAAGCTCTGCTGGATCCATCTGCTTGGAGTATTCAAAGTTGATACGAAGGGGGTTTTCGATGACCCGAGAGTTCATCGTTGGCTTAATGACCGAATGGGCGGTCATGGTAAAGCTGCCCAACCGGAGGGTTTGGCCTGGAGCCAGGGTTCCTCTGGTGGTGATATTATACTTGAGAACAAGGCGAGACATCAATCTTGTTGTCGACGGCACAGTGGAACTCTCAATGAAAGCACCAATGTTGGTGTCAAACCGGAGGATCTCGGGTAGGGGGTCCCGAACTGTGCGTCTAAGGTCGATGGTAACAGGAGACAAGGGACACGATGTTTACCCAGGTTCGGGCCCTCTCTATGGAGGTAATACCCTACGTCCTGCTTGATTGATATTGATGAATATGAGTATGACAAGAGTTGATCTACCTCGAGATTGTAATGGCTAAACCCTAGAGTTCTAGCTTGTATGGCTATGATATGGAGTCTCCTATCCAGACTAAGTCCTCCAGTTTATATAGACACTAGGAGGATCTAGGGTTACACAAGGTCGGTTACAAAGAAGGGAATCTACATATCGGTCGTCAAGCTTGCCTTCCACACCAAGGAGATTCCCATCCGGATACGGTTGCAGTCTTCGGTCTTCGTATCTTCACAGCCCATCAATACGGCCCATGGCTAACAGGCCGGACACCCGAGGACCACTTAGTTCAGGACTCCCTCAACGTCGTCGACCTCACCCGAGTTGCTCCATCGCCGTCTCAGATCTCCTTCCCTGCCGCTGGCACCCACCGCAACGGCATCACCATCATCGAGTCAGCAGATGAACCTAAGGAGTACATGGGTCCACAAGAGAGGTCGCACTCTTTTGTTTCTGCTTATGTTATGCATTGCTTAATATTACTTGCTACTTTATCGTCCTGTTCACCTCTTAGAATCCAAGTCTGGTCCAAATTAATGTTCAAACATCAGTTCTAAATTAGTTGTGGGGCATATATAGAGGCAACAATGAATGGTATCTCTGTCTAATATCTGGTTCACCTAGGGTATGCCTATGTTGTTCATCTTGGGTGGGAAGCAAATAGTATAGTAATCATCATCGGGTTTTTATTAAATTAAAGCAATCATCAGCCTGCTATCATTATTTTTTGATCCATCCACTGGTTGTTACCATCATTCTAGATTTCTGCATGATCTCCTTACATAATCTCACTATATTTTTTTGTATGCATGTCAGATATTGTACACAGTCATGCTGAACATTTAGAGAAAAAGCGAAGAGTTTTGCGCGGCAATACAATGTCATGCAGACATCACTCCATGGTGGGTTCAATGGAAAACACTCCCTCCTCTCTAGATTGTGATCCAAAGGAAGATATTTGTTTTTAGGTGGATTCAGACGTAGATGAGCACTCCTATTTACCCCCCACCCATGGTGTTTGCGCTAACTTGGCATGATGATGTTAGTCATATCATGCATATGTTGCCTTGCAGTGCCTACTTTTGACATCATATAAGTCATCTGCTTAGTTTAGACATGTTCTGCAATGCCACCTGTTAGTTTCTATATCATATATGGGAATTATGCAGTCTCATGTCTTTTAGCCAGCCATAATATATGTGAAATGTGCAATGCCATCCTGTTTAACCAGGCATCATATATTTGACTGATATCATGGCCATCCTTTTCTTCATTACATTTCCATTTGTTGACAATGTTTGTACATTAAACTACTCTTCCTGTGAATCAACCATTTGAGTGCGTGATGAAAAAATCTGGACTAAAAACAAGGCCTTCAGAGCAGATAGTGCTACCTGTTGATGCAGATCTCTTGCTGGATCCCGGTAGCTCCTCAGAGATGGATTCAGATATAGATGACCAGTCCTATTCCCCCACCGAGGTGTATTCTCTAACTTGGCACGGTTATACTGCTCATATCATGTATATGGTGTCTTGCATTGCATAGTTTAGACATCATATACACAATATTCAACACCATGTTCTTAGTTTAGACATCATATATGGGAATGTCCTCTGCTTAGCATATAAATCACATATGTGAATTAAATCATGTGATCCAAATTACAAAGAGAACATGTATGTGAATTATGTCATGCGATCCTATTTGATTAGTCATCATATGTGACGCCCCCAATTCAATCGTACACTAATCATGCACACAAACGTGTATGATCAAGATCAGGGACATACGGGAAGATATCACAACACAACTCTAAAAGTAAATAAGTCACACAAGCATCATAATTCAAGCCAGGGGCCTCGAGGGCTCGAATACAAGTGCTCGATCGTAGACGAATCAGCGAAAGCACAAATATCTGAGTACAGACATAAGTTAAATAAGTTGCCATAAGATGGCTAGCACAAACTGGGATACAAATCGAAAGAGGCGCATGCCTCCTGCCTGGGATCCCCCTAAACTACTCCTGGTCATCATCGGCGGTCTGCTCGTAGTAGTAGGCACCTCCAGTGTAGTAGGAGTCATCATGGACGGTGGCGTCCGGCTCCTGGGCTCCAGCATCTGGTCGCAACAACCGGGAAGGAAGGAAATGGGGGAAAGGGTGATCAAAGCAACCATGAGTACTCATCCAAAGTACTCGCAAGCGAGGTCTACACTACATATGCATTGGTATAAATGAAATGGGTAGTACCTGTGGACTGAACTACAGAATGCCAGAATAAGAGGGGGGAAAGCTAGTCCTATCGAAGACTACGCTTCTAGTAGCCTCCATCCTGAAGCATATAGTAGAGAGTAGATGGTAAGTTCACCAAGTAACATCGTATAACATAATCCTACCCGGCGATCCTCCCCTCGTCACCCTGTGAGAGAGAGATCAACAGGTTGTATCTGGCACTTGAAAGGTTCTATTTTATTAAGTATCTGATTCTAGGTGTAGGTCAAGGTACAACTCCGGGTCGTCCTTTTACCAAGGGACATGGCTATTCGAATAGATAAACTTCCCTGCAGGGGTGCACCACATTACCCAACATGCTCGATCCCTCTAGCCGGGCACACTTTCTGGGTCATGTCTGGCCTTGAAAGATCAACACATCGCAGCCCCACCTAGGCACAACAAAGGGGTCAGCACGCTGGTCTAAATCCTAAGGGTGCAGGGGTCTGGGCCCATCGCCAATTGCACACCTGCACATTGCGTGGGTGGGCAGAAGCAGTCGTAGCCTCCCTAATACAAGAGCAGGCATTCTAGGCCAATCCGATGCACGCCGCTCAGTCGTTGACGTCAAGAAGGCTTCGGCTGATACCACTACGTCGAGTGACCATAACTGTTCCCACGTAGTTGGTTAGTGCGTATAGGCTGGTGGCCAGACTCAGATCAAATACCAAGATCTTGTTAAGTGATAACCCAAAAGTATAGGTGATCAATTGTAGCCTCTTTCGATAAGTAAGAGTGTTGAACCGAATAAGGATCTAAAGGTAGAACAAATATTCCCTCAAGTTCTATCGACCACCGATACAACTCTACGCACGCTTAACATTTGCTTTACCTAGAACAAGTATCAAACTAGAAGTACTTTGTAGGTGCAACGGGATAGGTTTGGAAGAATATAAAGAGCACGTAAATAAAAACTAGGGTCTGTTTTAGGTAAAGAAGCAATAAATTTAGTATAGCTAGTGTGGAAAAGTGGTGGTCGGAGTTGTGAAATTGTCCCTAAGCAATTGACTATGTTACTAGACCGATAGCAAGTTTTATGTGGGAGAGGCCACTGCTAGCATGTCATCCCTCACTTGGAATTCTATGCACTTATGGTTGGAACTATTAGCAAGCATCCGCAACTACTAACATTCATTAAGGTAAAACCTAACCATAACATTAAGATATATTGGCCCCCCTTCAACCCCGTATGCATCAATTTCTATGCTTGGTTGAAGCTTCTGTCACTCTTGCCCTCCAATACATAGTCCTATCAACATACAACTAACCCTATGGTGTGATCCACACGCGCGCTCATATGATGGGCACCAAAGGACAGCAACATAACCACAAGCAAATTAAACCAATCATAGAAATTCACCAATTAACGATAGGACAACGAAAATCTACTCAGACATCATAGGATGGCAACACATCATTGGATAATAATATGAAGCATAAAGCACCATGTTCAAGTAGAGGGTACATCGGTTTGCGGGAGAGTGGAGCGATGTAGATAGATGGGGGGAGGTGATGTAGATGTTGGTGAAGATGACAGAGGTGTTGGTGTAGATCGTTGTCATGATGATGGCCCCGGCGGTGTTCCGGCGCAACCAGGAGAGAGGGGGAGAGAGCCCCCCTTATTGTTCTTCCTTGACATTCTCCCTAGATGGGTGAAGAGTTTACCCCCTGGTCCATGGCTTCCATGACGGGGAGGGGCGAGAGCCCCTCCGAGATTGGATCTGTCTTTTTGTCTCTCTCTATTTCTGCGTTCCAGATTCTAGCCTTTCACTGTTTCTTATATTCCCGCAGATCTGTAACGACGATTGGGCCTAAATTTTAAGACGATTTGAATCCGGATATTGGCTTTCATACAGCGAAAGAAGGGCACCAACCGCCTTACGGGGTGGCCACAAGGGTCAGGGGCACACCCCCGCCTCATGATCCCCTCGGGTATCATCTCGCGTTGATTCTTCTTCCCAAAAATAACATATATTCCAACAAAAATCTTCGTAAGTTGTTATCCCGTTTGGACTCTGTTTGATATGGATTTTTTGCGAAACAAAAAACATGCAACAAACAGGAACTAGCACTGGGCACTAGATCAATATGTTATTCCCAAAAATAGTATAAAAAGTTGCCAAAAGTATGTGAAAGTTGTATAATATTGGCATGGAACAATCAAAAATTATAGATACGACGGAGTTGTGTCATTAAGCGTGTTAATTGATGTAACCGCGGACGCCGACCAGGGCCAGACCCACCTCTCACCTAGGTGGTCACAACCTGGCATGTCGCTCCCCCACAAAGATCCACACAGAGGGCCGTCGGGAAAGTATGTCCTTTCGGCCCCCAATTCGTGAATTTCTCGTGGGTACTCTACGAGCCGACCCGACTTTAGTCACCACATGTATCATATATTATGTATATAAGTAATATACCCGCAATCACCTCCTGAGTGGTCACGGCCCGATAGTATAGCATGGCAGACGGACAAGAATGTAGGGCCACTGATGGAATACTAGCATCCTATACTAAGCATTTAGGATTGCAGGTAGAGGTAACAAAAGTAGTAGCAAAGACAGGCTATGCATCAGAATAGGATTAACGGAAAGCAGTAACATGCTACACTACTCTAATGCAAGCAGTCGTGAGACTTCATCCCGCTAAACATCTGCTTCACTGAGTCTAGGTATCTGCTTATCTTCCCCGCGTAACCGTAAGGAAGTTTTACTCCTAAGAGGTAGGTGAAAAACTGCTCAATCTCCTCCTGTCTTAGAGTGAAGCACGCGGGAGGGTAGTCATTTCCGGTCTTCTTGGCCTTTTTGCCTTTGCGATGACTTTCCGTGTCCTGCTTCGCCTCATCATCATCATCATCATCATCATCATTAGCGTGAAGTTCCTCCCTGATGACCATTGATTTCAAGTCTACCCTTGCTTTCGGCCCATCTTTGGTCCTCTCTGGCATGTTGAGCAGGGTACCAAGCAGACTCTCGCACACGTTCTTCATGATATGCATGACATCAAGGCTGTGAGGCACACAGAGGATCTTCCAGTATGGAAAGTCCCAAAAAACATACCTCTGGCACCTTTCGCTTCTTTCCCGATTCTAGCGCCTTTTCCTTCTTTCCCGGCAGTGGTCAATCTTTCCAATTTTTCAACAGCTCGTCTCTTTCCTTGCCGCTCCTCGTACGCGGGCGTCTTCGGGGTTTGGTTTCACCATCGAACAGATCCTTGCGTTTTCTCCATGAGTCATCATCGCGAAGCCACCTTCGATGTCCCATGAACACGGTTTTCGAAGACCCGGGATCTCTATCTAGCTGGTGATACGTTGTGTCATCCATGCACCTAACGCATCTAGTGCCCCGCGACATATCCGTAACCGAGATAGTCGTGAACCGTCGTGAGCAGTGCGGCTCTCATAGGGAAATATTCTTTCTCTGCAGCGTCCCACGTATTGGCTGGCGTTTTCCACAACGTGTCTAGCTCCTCTTTCAGCAGCCCCAAATACAGATTGATGTCGTTCCCTGGTTGTTTCGGCCCTTCAATTAGCATACTCATGTGAATGTACTTCCTCTTCATGCACAACCAGGGGGGAAGGTTGTACGTCCACACAAACACAGGCCAGGTGCTATGTGTGCTTCTCTGGCTTCCAAAAGGATTGACTCCATCGGTGCTCGCACCAAGCACGATGTTCCTTGGATCGTCCCCAAATTCTGGGTGCTCGAAGTTCAACGCTTGCCACTGGATCGCATCCTTAAGGTGACTCAACATCTTGTCTTTTTATTTATCTCCAGATCATTTCTGTCATCTTCACGCTTCTTCTCCTCCCTATTTGCGTGCCAACACAGGAGCTTTGCTAGCTTAGGGTCCGCGAAATACCGCTGCAGAGAAGGAGTGATCGGAAAGTACCACACCACTTTTCGAGGAGCTTTCTTCCTCTTCCGGTATCGAGTGGCACCGCACACCGGACATATGGTAGACTCCGCGTGCTCGTCCCGATAAATGACGCAATTGTTCATGCACACATGGTATTTCACGTGCGGTAAATCCAGAGGACACACAATATTCTTTGCCTCCTCGAAACTGGTTGGGCACTTGTTCCCCTAGGGAAGACATTCATTCGAGAATGACATGTTCTCGTCGAAGCATGCGTCGGTTATTTTGTGTTTTACCTTCATCTCCAGAGCCATGAGCGTTACTTTCACACGGGTATCCTCGGGCCTGCATCCTTCATACAATGGAGTAACCGCGTCTATCTCCAGTTGATCCAGCTTGGCTTTCTCTCGGGCGGCAGCTCTTGCCTTATCCGTCTGCTTGAGAAGCAGCTCTTGAATATGAGGGTCCTACACCCAGCCCATCGATGGTCCATCGTCGTCTGCTCTGGCATCTTCATCTTCATGATCATACCCTTCGTCTCGATTTTCCTCATCATCATGTCCGGTATCTTCTACATGATGATTGTGTACTACATCACTATTGTGATCATGTCCTGGAGATTCTTCGTCTTCTCGCTCGCCCTCGCTGTGGTGGTTGTCTTGCTTCCCTTCCTCATTTCTTGCCCGGCCCCCATGGACGACTTCATAGTCATCTTCATCACCTTGCCACCGATAGCCATCCATGAAATCACGCAAGAGAAGGTGGTCCCGCACCTCTACGGAATCCGGATCCGCAATAAGGCTCTTTAGCTTGCATCTTCGACACGGACATCTTATCTCTGTCTCGTTCTTTTGAAGCATCTCGGCCTTCGCGGAGCTCAAAAACCTATTCACGATGCCTTCGGTCATCGTGCGGACCATGGTCTCCTGCGGGGTAGAGCAAAACAATATTTTAGAACCAAGAAAAAATTTGGCATGAATTTGCCTAAAAATAGGACCAAAAAGAATGCATAGTGCCAAATTCTCGTCGAAACAGAAATGAGTCAACATTGAGGCAAAATATTGGCAACTATCACATTTCAAATACCGGTACTTGCAAACACAAACATATGCAACACCACAAACATATGCAACACCACAAACATATGCAACACCACAAACATATGTAGATCTAGGCCATAAAAAGTGCTTTGGGTGAATCTATGGTGTAAATGAGGTGAGGAGGAGGAGGCAGCCGAGACATGCTTGGAGGAGGAGGTGGAGAGAATGAAGCGGGGAAAGTGAGTGTGGTAGGTGGTCGTCCAAAATATCTAGTTCCTCTCAGGTTACCAATGGCGCACCACCTAACAATGCGGCATTAGTAACCATGGCGCACCTGTTACCTGGTGCGCCATTACTAGTTTTGCAAAAAAAATTGTTAGTAGTGGCGCACCGTGGTTGTGGTGCGTGATTACTAGTTTGAACTAGTAATGACGCACTGTAGCCTGATGCGCCATTACTAGTTTTGAACAAAAAATGTTAGTAGTGGCGCACAGGGTGTGTGGTGCGCCATTACTAGTTAAAACTAGTAATGGCGCACTGTGCTTTGGTGCGCCATTAATAGTTTTGTAAAAATAATAAAAAAATGTTAGTAATGGCGCACCGTGTGTGTGGTGCGCCATTAGTAATGAGGACACTAATGGAGCATCTGTATCTGGTGCACCACTGCTATATAGCAGTGGCGCACCACATACATGGTGCGCCATTAATGTCCATATTAGCTATAGCCCTTTTCCTAGTAGTGATGTTTCTTACAATCAATAAGTAATATAACATAGCTAGCCAAATACACTTTGTCTGTTCAAGCAACTATGACCCCTACCCCTAGTTTCCACGCATGCCCCGGTATTCATCGCCGGTCCGGTATTCGGAAACACTCCTCACCTTCGGGACCGGAGGTCAATGTGAAAAGGTCAGCCATGACAATCGTTTTACAATTCGGCTAGGGATAAAATTTTCAATTGAAGTACATAGTCACTTGGACTCAAAAGCTTCTTCCTCTATGCCATCTAACAGGCTGTCTAGCTTATAATCATGTTGTCAAAACATGGCGGCTATCTTTACTTGGTCATATACCAAGCTCACTGGAATCTCTTGTCCATCTAACCCCCGAGGTCCAACCCGGGCCATATGATTCGAATCAAGTCCGGTGTACCGCGTTTTCTCCATGGCCCAGGCCACTCATGCGCCTTCCCGGCAAGCTGATATCTTCCATAATCCAAAGCGGCGCTGAACTCCCTTGAATAGCTTCACAAGCTCCTCCATACTTCCTAGAGGGGACGCGGATGGCTATAAAGCCTTGGCAACACTCCGCATCGCTTTCCAAGCTCGCTCGTCCACTTGTGACAGCTCTTGCAGCAGATCGCATTGAGCTCCGGACATTTCCTCTTCGGGCCGGCCAGTGAGCATACCTGCAGACATAAATCTGTTGACTCATTTTTTTAATAGACTACACGAAGGTAAGTTCAAAAGCATACTGAATAAGCTTCCCCACAGCTTCCTGTTCTCTTTTACAGCGTCCACTAGCTGGGCTCGCATGTCTTTTAGCTCTTCGCCCAGTAGGGTGTTGGAATCCCGCAGCTTGTTCTTATCATCCCTGGTCCGTGTCAACACACGCTCGCCAGCGGCCAATTGCTTTTCGGCCTGATGTTTCCCCGCCTGTGCGACCTTAAGTTCCTCTTTCATTTGATCTAACGATCCTGCCACGGGAAATACAACAGTGTTGACATTACTGGTACATGATTGATATTTTTTTGAACGGAGGAGAACATTACCAGGCGGCGCCTCTTTGGATTTCCCAAGTTCGGCGGTAGCAACAGCTAGCTGGGTCCGACACTTTTCCAAATCATGAGACAACATGTTTTTCTTCTCCGTGAGTGCCTGATTATACAATAATCCTTAAATCAGTTGTCTAAACTACTTCACGTCTCGGGGGCTACTGGTGTAAGATTACCAGATCTGTACAATGCATACTTACCCGCATATCCGTCAAATACTGGTCAGTGGCTCTGGCAAGCCCATCCTGAGCAGCTCGGATGTACGCATCAGCCGAGCTGAAGAGATCGAATGCCTCTTTAGTAAAGCTAGGGTCGCGAAGAGCAGCCCTCCATCGCCGATGATTCATGGAGCTCTCTACTTCAGAGTACGTGACGGATACATCATATGAATCCTCTGAGGGAGGACAATCCGGCATCACTCCCATGTCAGCCCCCACCATAGAGGCAGGGTCTGGAACCTGATAGGGGGAGGCGCGACCCGTAGGATCCACGGACATAGTCTGGCGAACACTCTTCCTGATAAAACACAGCGGACAATGTCACAGTTCAATGTGACTGCCAGGGGGCGTATTCAAAGCCATACCTCTTTGATGAAGGCTCTGCTGGGTTGTCATTTGCCTTCCTCTTCGAAGATCCACCCGGCGCATGAGCCACTCTCGTATGAGACGCCTCTGGTGTAGCATGGCGCGCCGAGCGCCTCCCCTTTGGAGCACAAGACAGTGTTGTGGGTGAGGCATAATGAGGTAGAACTTTCAGAGGAGATGTGTCCTGACTACTTACATATGAGGCAGGAAGGAGACTAGGCTAATCAGCCATGATGGCCACTTTTGTGCCATCATAGCTTGCCTGGTAGAACACTCCCTCCTTGAGCTCTACAAATATGTCCGTATCCTCTTCGAATCCAGGATCGAGTTCCCGGTTGTGGTTCTCTGGCTGTGGAGCGAAGCTATGGATCCCCGTGATAACCTTTCGCCATTCCTGTCAAAAATGGATGGGTTAATGTCAATTAAACATGACTCAAGGAGAGGATTGAGTAAGGTGGTGGGATTAAAACTTACCTAGTTAGGGGGATTGTACATGGAGAATCACACTCGTCGCTTAATACGAGTAAATTCCTCTTTCTCCCCTTTGTACAGATCGGCCAATATTACCCAGTTAGGGGGGTGTCCGGGCCATTTCATCCGCAGTGTGAGGCGTCATCTTCTCCGTTGTAATGCCACATAGGGCGCCCTCTGAATTGGAGTGGCTGAACACCTCGCGCTATGGAAGTCGCCATAACTTCGATTATAGATAATCCGGACTGGGTGAGTGTCCTTGTCTTGCCCATTAATTGTTGAACTTCCATGCTATCTTCCTCCTCAAGGCTCCAAGGGCGCTAGCTGTGGCATTTCCGCAATGCAGTGCTAGAAAATTCGGGAAGGCCCATTCGGACTGGGTCGGGGAGAACGACATCTTCAATATAAAACCACTCTGAGGGCCACTCATTGGATGCCTTCTTTGGTGTGCCGGACAAGTATCCGATCCCGGCTATAGGCCATATCTCGGCGCCGCCCACCTCGAATATAGATCCCTTTTTGGAGCGGGGGACAAGGCAGAAAAGATTCCTCCATAACTCAAAATGGGCCTCGTAGCCCAGGAATTGCTCGCAAAGAGCAACAAAACCCGCAATGTGCAGGATAGAGGCCGGCGTAAGATTGTGCAGTTGGAGGCCATAGTACTCCAGGAGACCCCGGAGGAGAGCATGGATTGGAAATCTGATGCCTCTTACTAAAGAAGAGATGAAGCACACTCATTCCCCCCTGGTTGGATTGGGTAAATTTTCAACCAAGGCTTCGCCAGAGAAAGAGGTTAATCCTCCTCGAGCAGGGAGTAGATCCACGAGGGGAAGGAATCCCTGTGTTTGGAGCTTAACCAACTGGTCATGCGATATTGAACATCTCTCCCAATAGCCTTTTTTGGAGCCATGAGGGCGGGACGAGGAACTGGGAGCGCTAGCTAAGGGAGTCCTCGATTAAGGGGTCCTCAGGCGTTCGAACTATATGACATGGGCCGGACTAATGGGTCGTGAAGATACAAGACAGAAGACTTCCTCCCGTGTCCGGATGTGACTCTCCTTGGCGTGGAAGGCAAGCTTAGCATGCGGTATGAATATTCCTTTCTTTGTAGACCGACTCTGTACAACCCTAGCCCCTTTGGTGTCTATATAAACCAGAGGGTTTTAGTCCGTAGGGGCAATCATAATCATACAAGCTAGTTATTACGGTTTAGCTATTACGATCTCGTGGTAGATCAACTCTTGTAACCCGTATACTCATAAAAGTCAATCAAGCAGGACGTAGGGTATTACCTCCATCAAGAGGGCCTGAACCTGGGTAAAACATCGTGCCCCTTGTCTCATGTTAATTACCATCGATCCTTAGACGCACAGTTCGGGACCCCCTACACAAGATCCGCCGGTTTTGACACAGACATTGGTGATTTCATTGAGAGTTCCGCTATGTCGTTGCTAGTAGGCTCGATGGCCCCATCAATCATCTACAACAATGCTACCATGAGGGAGGTCTTTCTCGCTGGCCAGATCTTCACGTTCGGCGGCTTCGCCCTGCAGGCCAACTCAATTGGCCATCTAGAGCAGATCGATAGCTATGCCCCAGGTCACCAGATTAGTTTTGGAAATCTTGATTATGTCGCTGATATTCGAGGAGACTTGATCTTCCAAGGGTTCATGACCCCAACCTCCACTCCGGCTCTAAATCCGGAGCGCGTCTCCAGGTCCGAAGACGGGATTACCGAGCCCGCTGAACTCTCTGCGGCTATTAAGCCTAGTACGGGAGAATCGGAGGAAGTAGTGTCACTGGCGATCATTATGAAGCCGAACCCTTCTCTTAACACTTACACCGAGCCCTCAGAGTCATCATTGTGTGAGCTCGGCCAAGGAGTTCCCTCCCCGTTGTACTCCACAAACTCGCTTCTCCCTGACCGAACCTCGCCTTTAAGCGAGGCTCTGGATCAACGTCCGAACTATGCCCAACCTGGACTAGGGGCTGAGAGCAGGGGATTTCACGTCCCACCCACAACAACTTCACAGCCACTATCGAGGACTTAACCGGCATGCTCGATTACGACTCCTAAGTCATCGACGGTATAGACGATGATGCCGAAGAAGAGCAAGCCCAAAACACATCGCTCACCGAACGATGGACGGACACCTCTTTGTACATTGTGTATATGGCGGATACACCCAAAGAAAGTAATGGGGATAACGAGAAAAATCCAGTTGAGGATATACCTCGTGAGACTCAACCAAAGCGCCGATGTTAGAGGCACCACTCTAAATCACGTCGTGGAAAAGATAGCAATACTGACATCGGAGAGAACAACACTCCGGATGATGCCGAAGAACAAGAAGACCCCGTCGAGCCAACCTCCGAACAAGACGATCGGGAAGATGGGAAAATTAGACCTGATGACCAGGCTATAAACGAAGACTCGTCGGATAGTAATTAAATTCCACCCTCCGACGAGGAGATGAGCCTCGGCGACAAAGACTTTATCGTGCTAGAGGAACCCCTTGAGCAGGAGCGCTTTAGGCGCAGGCTAATAGCCACTTCAAGGAGCCTGAAAAAGAAGTAGCGGCAGCTCCAAGCCGACCAAGATCTGCTCAATGGCAGTTGGAATAACGTCCTGGCGGCCCCCAACCAAGAGTTACCCGAAGCGTAAGCTGCTACCTCAATTCAACAACAAGGGGCTGGAGCCTGTACCATGAGCTCGTAATGCACCCGATCGGCAACCACGTGGCCGTGACAAAACGACAACTCAAGCCGAACACCAGCCCGCGCTACCTCACCGAATAAGTAGAGACACAACAGCTTGGGGACATACGTATGACCTGCGGCATGATTTGAAAAAGAAAACGGGCTAGACCAGATCAATCTACGGATCGCGGGGGCGTGCTCCGACCTGCAAGGACGACTATCTAGCCGGGCACGACAGCCATAACCACGCCCGGGCCGAAAATCGCAGATGGACTCCATCCGAGCTACGTCGCGACGTGGCCCGCTATAGAGGCGCCACACACCCCCTCTGCTTCACTAAGGAAGTAATGGAACATGAATTCCCAGAAGGGTTTGAACCCGTGAACGTCGAATCATATTATGGAACAACGGACCCCGCAGTATGGTTTGAGGACTTTCTCCTCCATATTCATATGGCCCACGGTGATGATCTTCATGCCATCAAATACCTCTCGCTAAAGCTAAAGGGAGCAGCTCGGCGCTGGTTAAATAGCCTGCCAGAAAAATCCATTGGCAGATGGGAGGACCTCAAAGATGCCTTCTGTGACAACTTCCAGGGTACATCCGTTTGCCGTCCGGACACCGATGACTTAAGTCATATAGTCCAACAGCCCGGAGAGTCAGCCAGGAAATTCTGGACTAGGTTCCTAATTATAAAGAACCAGATCATCAATTGTCCGGATGCCGAAGCCCCAGCAGCCTTTAAGCACAACATTCGCGATGAATGGCTCGCCCGGCACCTTGTCCATGAAAAGTCGAAGTCCATGGCAGCACTCGCGGCACTTATGACCCGCTTTTACGTGAGCGAAGATAGTTGTCTAGCCCGTAGCAGCAAGAATGCAAGCAAACCTGGCACTTATGAAGCCAGAAATAGCAACGGCAAGCCCCGACGCAACAGGCACAAGCGTCGGAACAATGGTGATAATACCGATGACACAGCGGTTAACGCCGGATTCAGCGGCTCCAAGCCCGGTCAGCAGAAGAAGCCATTTAAAAGAAACAATTCAGGCTCATCCAGCTTGGACCAAATCCTCGATCGACCATGTTAGATCAACGGCACCCCCGATAAACCTGCCAATCATACCAACAGAAGCTGTTGGTTCTTTAAACAGGCCGGTAAGTTACATACCGAGGATGAAGAGAAGGGGTCGCCAAGTGAGGACGATGATGAGGAGCCCCGTCCACCGAACACAGGGGAACAAAAGAAATCCCCCCCAAGTCAAAACGGTGAACATGATATATGTTACACATCCCCAGGAGGGAGCTCAAACACGCACTCAGGGACGTCTATGGGACAGAGCCAGTCGCCCGAAAATTGAATCCATGGTCATCTTGCCTGATCACTTTCGATCGCAGGGACCATCCGACCAGTATTTGTCACGGCGGCTCAGCCGCACTGGTCCTCGACCCAATCATTGATGTATTCCACCTCACGCGGGTCCTCATGGACGGTGGCAGCAGCCTCAACCTTCTCTATCTGGACATAGTCCACAAAATGGGCATCAATCCGTCAATGATCAACCCACCAAAACTACCTTTAAAGGAGTAATACCAGGCGTAGAGGCCCCCTTCACGTGCTCAATCACATTGGAAGTCATCTTCGGATCGCCGGACAACTTCCGAAGCGAAGACTTGATCTTCGACATCATCCCCTTCCATAGCGGCTATCACACACTGCTCGGACGAACCGCATTCACTCACTTCAATGCAGTGCCACATTATGCCTATCACAAGCTTAAGATGACCAGGCCACGCGGTGTCATAACTGTCAACGGAAACATGGAACGCTCCCTCCGTATCGAGGAGCACACCGCAGCCCTGGCAGCGGAAGTACATGGCGACCTTATCAAGTAGAACATCAATTCGACGGCCAAGCCCCCGGACACTATCAAACGAGTCCAGATTACTCTGTAGCGTGACAGTACGGCTCGTCAGGAGTCATACTAGCAATTCGGCCTCCATCTCAGTCCTGACCGCATTTTGGCATACGTACAATGCGTACATAATTACTCACTAAAAATACCATGGGCAAATACGGAGGCATAACTCGATCATGGTCGACAACACGGCTCGACCGTATCCGGGCACTCGTACTTTCCCTTTTACTTTTTTCAGGTTTCCTTTCCACAAGCCCCTTATGACGGCCTCGTCACCTATCCTTTCGAAGGATCAACACACCAAGGAGGCAAGCAACATAGACGTGTGGCAGAAACATCTAGATGACCTTTTTGACGATCACTTTTCCTGTTTGAAGGTTCCGCACACAGCTTCCCCTTGGCCTCGGCATGTTAAATAGCCCGGTTGCTTATTGCATTACTTGTACACATATGCTTTTATGTATCAATAAGATTACAATGGAAACAGTTTGCAGCCCAACATATGTGGCATTTGCTTACTCCTTTATTATACTTAAACTATTTTTATCAATTGCACCCACACACTTTAGTACGACTTAACCCACCAGGGGCTCCTTTGAGCTCCATATGTTGGCAACAATTCAGAACACTTTTACAGTACAATTCGGCGCCCCGAATATTGCATTATATGCATCAGCTTCGAATCATGTCTTTGGTCAATAGTTGGGTTGCCCGGCTCCTGTGCTTTCTACCTTACGTTCCATTTTATCGGCTAGGGTAGTAAAAGGAGAACTACTATGATTGTGTTTCTGGTTCACCCGGATAAACACCTCAGTAGAGAAAGCCAAAAACTAACTGTCATGATGAGGCGATAGCTAGTCAGTTATTCAGTGGCTCAAATCTCTTCCGATTTTTTCCGCATTACGCGAAGGATCGGCTTCCGCCCGATCAGGTGTTTACAGACCCTGGTACGGATAAACAAACTAGGGGCTGCGTCTATACTCCCATTTTGTCAAACTCCTATGGCTAAGTGAGGGTGATAAAGCCACATAGTCTGGTTGCCTGGTTCGATGCACTAAATACCTCCTTCAAGGACCAAACTCTTGAGTCAAGTGTGTTTAGGTTCCAATCCGAACACCCCCATACTTTCGATGCGGGGGCCGAAGCCGATGACTGGCCAACTCTCATATTTAAATAAACGGCCGCACAGGAGGAAATATTTTCAAAAAACGATAAGCAATATACTACATATAGGCTTTGTTCCATAAACACAAATACATTCATTCAAAGATAATGTCCTTCGCACTGGCCTGCTACAATGCGGGAACCTTCCAGTAGGTCATCAAAATAGCGCTCGGGCGTGCGGTGCTCCTTGACCTCAGGCAGCCCCTCGGTCGCAGGCTTGACGGTGTTCAACTTCGCCCACTGCACCTTGATGCGGGCGAAGGCCATCCGCGCACCTTCGATGCAGACCGAACGCTTTATGACATCAAGCAAAGGACAAGTATCGACCAACCACTTCACGAGCCCGAAATGGCTGCTCAGTATGGCGTCGGCAGGCCATAGACAGATTACTAAATCCCTCATGACCAATCGGGCCACCCTATGCAGTTCGGACAGCTGTTTTAGCTAATCGCTTAGGGCCACCAGATGCTCTGGTGCAAAGTATTCCGACCAGAACAGTTTCTCCGATGAGCTCCCCTCCTTGGCTCGAAAAAACTCTGCAACATCAGCCACACTACGAGGCAGATCCGCAAATGCTCCTGGAGAACTCCAAATCCGGTTCAGTAAGAGGTACCTCTTCTGCACAAATTTGCTCTGCATAATAAAGGTCTTACCGACTGCCATTTTCTTGGCCTCCTGGATCTCCCGGAAGGCGCCCTGGGCTTCAACCCAGGCCTCTTGCATGCTTCGGTTGGCCTTAGCAAGTTCAGACACCTGTCCACAACCTTGCGCTCCAAGGACTCGCACTTCTTTACGGCGTCCTCGAGCTCCTGCTGAACCTCCCCGACCCTTGATTCGTGTTTTTTGTGGGCGGATTGTTCCTTCTCCGCCATCTTCTGGGCCATGCTCACAGCCTTCTGGAGGGACTCCACCTCGGCCGCAGCTCCTATGAAGCATCATATTAACGTGATCAACACAAACAATTCTCCTCATTTTAATGATCCGAATAGGCCATTGCATACTAATACGTCTCCAACATATCTATATTTTTTTATTGCTCCATGCTATATTAGGGTTTTGAAGAAAAGGAATATCAAACGGAGTCCAAACGGAACGAAACCTTCGGGAACATTATTTTCTCAACGAACAAGACCGGGAGACTTGGACCCTACGTCAGGAAAGAAAAGAGGAGGCCACGAGGTAGGGGGGCGCGCCCACCCCCACCAGGCGCGCCCGCCACCCTCGTCGGCCCCCTGTTGCTGCACCGACGTACTCCTTCCTCCTATATATATCCACGTACCCCAAACGATCAGAACAGGAATCAAAAACCTAATTCCACCGCCGTAACTTTCTGTATCCGCGAGATCCCATCTTGGGGCGTGTTCCGGAGCTCCGCCGGAGGGGGAATCGATCACGGAGGGCTTCTACATCAACACCATAGCCCCTCCGATGAAGTGTGAGTAGTTTACCTCAGACCTACGGGTCCATAATTAGTAGCTAGATGGCTTCTTCTCTCTTTTTGGGTCTCAATACAATGTTCTCCCCCTCTCTTGTGGAGATCTATTCGGTGTAATCTTCTTTTTGTGGTGTGTTTGTTGAGACCGATGAATTCTAGGTTTATGATCAAGTCTATCTATGAATAATATTTGAATCTTCTCTGAATTATTTTATGTATGATTGGTTATCTTGGCAAGTCTCTTCGAATTATCAATTTGGTTTGGCCTACCAGATTGATATTTCTTGCAATGGGTGAAGTGTTGAGCTTTGGGTTCAATCTTGCGGTGTCCTTTCCCGGTGATAGTAAGGGCAGCAAGGCACATATTGTATTGTTGCTATCGAGGATAACAAGATGGGGTTTTGTTCATATTTCATGAGTCTATCCCTCTACATCATGTCATCTTGCTTAAGGCGTTACTCTGTTTTTAACTTAATACTCTAGATGCATGCTGGATAGCGGTCGATGAGTGGAGTAATAGTAGTAGATGCAGGCAGGAGTTGGTCTACTTGTCTCAGACGTGATGCCTATATACATGATCATACCTAGATATTCTCATAACTATGCTCAATTCTGTCAATTGCTCAACAGTAATTTGTTCACCCACCAGAGAATACTTATGCTCTTGATAGAAGCTACTAGTGAAACCTATGGCCCCAAGGTCTATCTTTATCATATTGATCTCCTACTACTTAGTTATTTCCTTTGATATTTACTTTGCCTTTATTTTACTTTGCATCTTTATCATAAAAATACCGAAAATATTATCTTATCATATCTATCAGATCTCACTCTCGTAAGTGGCCCTATAGGGATTGTCAACCCCTATTTGTGTTGGTTGCAAGGATTTATTTGTTTTGTGCAGGTGCGAGGGACTCACGTGTAGCCTCCTACTGTATTGATACCTTGGTTCTCAAAAACTGAGGGAAATACTTACGCTACTTTGCTGCATCATCCCTTCCTCTTCGGGGAAAACCAACGCAGTACTCAAGGGGTAGCACATACCTTGCTTGTCCTCAAGATGTTTCTTGACGCGGCCGAGCTCTTCATCTGCCTCCTCCAGCCTCTGCTTCATTTCAGACAATTCGGTAGAATGGGAGGTCGCAGCTGAGGGAGTCTTGGATTAAGTGGTCCTTGGGTGTCTGGATTACGTAACATGGGATGGACTGATGGGCTATTAAGATACAAGACAGAAGACTTCCTCCCATGTCCGGATGGGACTCTCCTTTGCGTGGATGGCAAGCTTGGCGTTCGGTATGTAGATTCCTTCATTTGTAAACCGACTCTGTACAACCCTAGGCCCCTCCTTGTCTATATAAACCGGAGGGTTTAGTCCGTAGAGGCAATCACAATCATACAGGCTAGACTTCTAGGGTTTAGCCTCAACGACCTTGTGGTAGATCAACTCTTCTAATCCTCATATTCATAAATATCAATCAAGCAGAACATAGGGAATTACCTCTGTCAAGAGGGCCTGAACCTGGGTAAAACATCGTGTCCCCTACCTCTTGTTACCATCGACCTTAGACGCACAGTTTGGGACCCCCAACCCGAGATCCGCGGTTTTGACACCGACATTGGTGCTTTCATTGAGAGTTTCGTTGCGTCGTCGCTAGAAGGTTCGAGGGCTCAATCAATCATCTACAACAACGTTGCTCTAGGGGAGGTTTTCCTCCCTGGTAAGATCTTCGTGTTCAGCTGCTTAGCACTTCGGACCAACTCGCTTGGCCATCTAGAGTAGATCAACAGCTACACCCCAGGTCACCAGATTAGTTTTGGAAACTCGGATTATGCCGCTGACATCTGAGGAGACTTGATATTCCAAGGATTCATGACTCCAACCTCTGCTCTGGCCTTAGAGCCAGAGCGCGTTGTCAGGTCCGAAGACGGGATTTCTAAACCCGCCATACTATCTGTGGCTACTAAGCCCAGTACGGGAGAACCGAAGGTAGCAGTGTTGCTGGCAACCATCACAAAGCTGGACTCTTCCTCGGACACTGGGTCCGAACTCTCGGAGTTAGCATCGTGTGAGCTCGGCCGAGGAATCCCTGGCCAAACCTTGCCTTCAAGCGAGGCTCTGAACTTGATGCGATCCCTCATCATTACGAGGGAGGAACATCCAAACTACGCCCAGCTTGGACTAGGGGCTGAGAACGGGGAATTTTACGTCCCACCCACCACCCACTTCATTTCCACTGTCGAGGACTTAACTGACATTCTCTATTACGGCTCCAAATACATCGATGGTATGGACGACGATGTCAGGACCCCAATCCTAAGTCACACTGGTCTAGCATGTAACATATCATATCACTTTGCGGCCTCATGCACGGTATTCCTGCGGGTGCCACCTTACCTGGCCCGAGACCGTTTGCGCCTTTTGGCTCACGTATATGATAGTGTCGCTAGCATCCATATGACAAAGAACCCGGGCCGACATGACTAGTCGTGAAATCAAAGTGGCACTACTCTTACGGGGACATGAATACATGAATCAACATCGAGCATGTTGGTCGGCAGCGTGCGAGTCCGGGCTATAGCACTAGGCTAATAGGACTCCGGTGAACCGGGCTGTAGCAGGCTAGGCAGGACTCCGGATGTCACCGCGTGACATTTCCCCGAAGGGACATACACATGAACGAAGTGAAACACATGCCGGGCAGTCAAGTGTTCCGGAGCAGTAGTGCTGGGCTAGCAGGACTCCGGTGAACCGGGCTTTAGCGGAATACTATGGCTCATGGAAGCACAAGACTACATTTCCCCATAAGAGAAGCTACCAAGGATAAACCACTAAGTTGTCAGATCCCACACATACCAAGCATTTCAATCATACACACAATATGCTCGATATGTGTAAATACAACATGGCATCACAACATAACTCTACGACTCAAGTATTTATTCATTAGGCTCCAAAGAGCCAGATAATACAAACATGGGTCTCATGACCCAACATACAGAGCATACAAGCAACAAGCACATGCGGAAGCATAACTTGTCTGAGTACAGACTTCTACAATTGAAAAAGGCTGAGAAGCTTGACTATCTACAAGACCCTCCCAAGGGTACAAGATCATAGCTGAGGTAACAAGCTAAACGTTGAAGTCCATGCGGAACTACTAGCGAGACTGAAGCCTCTCTGCAAAACATAAAATAAGCAAACATAAGTATATATGTAACTAGCAAGACTTACATCAGAACTATCTACATATGCATTGGTATCAACAAAGGGGTGGTGGAGTTTAACTGCAGCAAGCCAGCTTTGACCCGGTGGCTATCCTGAACTACGACTGCAGGTAACTCTTTTGAGGTGGCGCACACGAGTCCACATATTCTCCATATCAATACACCATTATGGATCCGCTCATGTCTCCCTACGAGAACGCCATCCATAGAACTCACGCTTATCTTGCGCATTTTAGAGTATCCACTTTCACTTGTCTATGAACTATGAAAGGGGTCCAAGATTCCATATCCGAGGAATCCGGCTATTCGAATAGATAATGATAACCCTGCAGGGGTGTACTTCTTCACACACGCTCTCGCCAGTTACCACCATGTACCTCGGCAACCTTCAAGCGGAAGCCTGGCGAGGGAGTCGGCCATGACCTGACTAACCACACAAGTCTCTCATCCAGGTTTATCGCCTATTCGGGTTCCATCCGCAAGGAGATCCGGCCGGGGTGTCGCTCACGGCCCCAAATGATGTGTGCAGGGTTCCCAAGCCCACCATCCAGGTGCCACTTGGTACACCGTGCCACTGTGCCTAGTCTGTCCCAAGCCCACCTGTACCGGGTGCCACTTGGTAGACTACTAACACTACCTACAAACACCAGAAACTAGTTGCAACTCCTGGACAGAGATCGAGTTGATTAATAAGCCGAGAGGGGCCGAGTTACCGGAACCCAATGTGTGGTAGTAACTGTTCATGGATCACAAACACAGAACTCAATTCCTGAGAATGCCTGCAATGAGACAACCCACCATGTACTCCTAGATGGCCTCTCACTGCTACCTTTACCAAGTTGTGTTCACACACTTAGCTCTCAATGGTAGGACATGTTCACCACATTCCAATTCATCCCCGATGAATCAGACCTGACTCAACTCTAAGCAGTAGTAGGAATGACAAACAAGCATGAATGAGTAGGCACATCAGGGCTCAAACAACTCCTACTCATGCTAGTGGGTTTGATCTATTTACTGTGGCAATGACAGGTCATGCAGAGGAAAGGGGTTCAACTGCCGCAGCATGTAACAGTTGAATCGGTGTTGTCCTAATGTACTAAAAGAGAGCAGGAGCAAGAGAGTGGGATTGTATCGGAATGAACAAGGGGGTTTTGCTTGCCTGGCACTTCTGAAGATATTATAGCTCTTCATCGGTGTCATCGAACTCATCGTCGGAAACATCGTCTATTAAGAGGGGATGGTTACCGGCAAATAGAGAAGGACACAATCAATGCAATACAACAATATGATGCATGAATGTGACATGGCAATATGATGTTGATTGGCTTAATGCAACTAGCGACAAGTTAAATGGAGTTGGTTTAAACACTAGGTTCAAAATCAAACTCCATATGTGCTTTCCTAAATGCCATTTAATTGAATTGTCCTAAACAGAGGATATAAGTTGCTCTAACATGCATGAAAATGCCATAAACAAATTCTTTGGATTTTTCTGATCATTTTTCATATATAAATTATTTCATTTGGAGTTACGGTTTATTTTCTATGATTTTTTTGAAGTTTGTAACAATTTCTGGAATTTTCTAAATAAGAATAAATCCAGAAAAGGGCATTACTGCGTCAGTGCTGCGTCACTGTGACGTCTGCAGGTCAAAGGCGCCAACCCAGGTCAAACCTGGCGGCTGGGACCCACATGTCAGTGTAACAACTAACTAACATAGTTATTTAGTGTTACGTTAGCACTAAGCTAGGTTAATTAGGGCCTGGGCCCACTTGTCAGTGATTCAAGGGTTAACTAAAAGTTAATTAGCATCTAAACTAAATTAGCAGGGCCTCGGGCCCACATGTCAGTGACCCAGGGGGGTCAAACCCTAGTCAACTCAGTTCAAACCTGCCGGCGACTCGACGCCGGCGAGGCGAGACATGGCGGCGAGGCTCGGGATTGGGCTGCGATGCCCCGTTCGATGCGCGGCTAGGCTCGTTGGAGAGCTCTTGCCATCACGTAACGGATGGGGGTGGTAGATGGTCGTGTGGTGGCCGGAGCTGATGACGGCGAGCTCCGTAGCGGCGGTCGGCGTTCGAGTGGGCACGGAAACGCAGCTGCGGTGGCCTAGGCGATGTGTGCGTGGAGCCTAAGCCAGCTACGCGATGCGGCGAGTAGGATGGGCGTGCTCCCGGGACCAAATGGTCACCGGAGCGTCACCGACGACGAGCACAGGCGGCGGCGCAGTTGGGCGGGAGGGGCGCGGTGGCTACGGAGTGCAAGAGAGAAAACGGAGAGGGGGAGGATGATCAGCAGCTCGCGGTGAACACGAGGAGCAAGTCGGCAAGCTCGGGGAGGGGCTGAAACAAGCGGGGCAGTGAGGGGGATCTCCGGCGTCCGACGGCGAGGATGAGGATGATGGCGTCGCTTCGGGCGTCCCGCAGGCACGTGCTTCGTCTTGGGGCTCGATGGCGTCGAGGTAGAGCCTCTGGACAGCACAGAGAGGCGAGGGAGAGGCGATGGCCGCGGTTGTGCTTGTCAGCGACGACGACAACGCTCGGTGGTTTGCGTGCGAGAGAGAGAGAGGAGGAGAGGAGCTCGGGGAGAGGCTGAGAGGGCCTGGTGGCGCGTGGCGTCTCCAGGGCGACGTCGGGGAGGCTGCAGCAAGCAGGAGGTGGCCAAGCGTGACGTCGGCGCTCGCCACCGAGCTGCTTCTTGCGCTGGCATGGAGGAAGAAGACGGGCGTGCCCCTGGTGGGCTGGGCCACCCAGCTGGCCGTCCAAGTGGGCTGCACAGGAGTTAAGCTCAGGTACTGTTCTCTCTCTCTGCTGATTCCATTTCTGTTTTTGATTTTCAGTCCTCTATTTTGAATTAGTAAAAATGCTAATTCATTTACAAAACTCCTGAGACAAATTGTGGACACTAGTTGGTTTTTTCCAAAGGCCCACAAATTACTCTAGAATATTTGGAGCATTCTAAAAAATATATAGAATTCGAATGCCCCAATTCAAATACATTATGATTTAATTCAAAAATCCAGGAATGACCTATAAATATATTCATCATTTTTGGCAGAGGTTTTCACCTTTATCAGAAATCATGAACATTTCCAAAGGGCATTCTGGGTCATTGAGAAATATTTTATTTGAACCTATTTGAATTTCATTTGGTGCTAGGGTTTACCAATCCCCATTTCATATTTAAATGGAATTTAGACATGATGACATGATGATCCTGTGGGGACAAGCAAAAGCTAAGCTAGGGCTGTAACAACTCATCCCCACTAAACAACAATCTCGTCCCGAGATTCAAGACGTGAGGTAAGAAGACTGATGGGACATGGAACTGGCACGAACTTCAAAATTCATTGCATTTCTGAAGATGTTGATTCGTTGCATCATATTGATCTTGACGTCTTTGCCTTTGAGATCTTTGTCCAACACGATGATGACAGAGAGAAACTCTATAGAAATCGATCTCCTGAAAGATCGAGCAACTCAATATCGACTCACGAAGTGAGATGAAAGAATGTCTCTTGAGTTGAGACACAAGACACTCATTAGGGTTGAAAGGAAATAAATGGTGATGGCTCGATTTGGTAGGAAACAATTCCAAGTTCGATCACGACGTAGCGAGGAGTCAACTGCCATTATTCCTTATCGGGGCACCTTAGGGAAGTGGCTCGTAGAACTATTCCCTTAAGTGGAAAAAGAATTACTTTTGATACAAGGATCATTGAAACTTTTTATGCTAGCCTAGGGAAATCACAATCGATTTGTTGAAAGAGTTCGAAGGGATGGCTTACTCATACTAGAATGGATGATGTGGACTACCTTGTTGAAGACAACGTAATGGATGATTTGCGTATCATCAGAGATGGATGGGACCCATGGTAGGACCACTTTTGAAGATCATCCTAAACAACAATTACTGAGATGATAGCCCATGGGAATTGGCACAATGGTGGTGCAAGCTGGGAACAAAATGCAACTGTTGGGAATGTTCCAACCATCATATCTGCCTAAGATTCAGATCTGGATAGAAACAGGATACTTCAGACTCACATGTATGAAAGGAAGAGTTGCAACACAAATCAATGTGACAATGTTGTGAGACTCTTTGGAGATGAACTACGATAGCAAGCTCCAAAACATGAGCGGGTTTTCCTACAACATGTGAACATGCTGTCCCAGACAAGCATGACCACGTAGTAGTCTTATGATAAAACACTACCGAGTTCAGGTTGGGAACCATCATCGAGGATATCGTAGTCCTTACATAAGTCATGATTCTTAAGAAGGAACTTCTTCACCTCGAACAAATCAATCAGTGGCTTGGCGTGCTTGGAAATACATTTGGAATGGAGGTAGCTAATCTCACAAACCAATGTATACTTCGCACATGCATGACTGACTATGTGCGAAGTATACATTGGTTCTATGGCTAAGTGAGAGTGTTCAACCATTATAGTCCGATTGCCTGGTTCGTTGTGCTGAGCGCCTCCCTCGAAGGACCCAACTATGGGAAAAAGAGCGCTCAGGTTTATCCCGAACACCCCAGCACTAGTGGCACGGGGGCAGAAGCCGACGACTGGCCATCTCTCAATTTTTGATAAACGGCCGCACAGAAGGTAATATTTTAAATTCAAGCATTGCTTAGCGCATATGAACAAGTTTTCAGTGCACAGGATAACACGAGCGAGTTCATTCAAAAATTACATCCTTGGTACATTCATCCGCCACAAGGCGGGCACCAGCAAGAACATCCTTGTAATAGTTCTCGGGCTTGCGATGCTCCTTCCCCGGCGGCGGCCCGTCCTTCACAAGCTTCTCACCGTCCAACTTACCCCAATGCACCTTTGCACGGGCAAGGGCCCTATGGGCACCTTCGATGCATACGGAGCGCTAGATGACCTCGAGCCTTGGACAAGCCTCCACCAGTCGCCACACCAGTCCGAAGTAGCTCCCAGGCAGGGCCTCTCTAGGCCACAGCCGAACTATGAAGCCCTTCAGGGCCTGTTCGGCCGCCTTGTGGAGCTCGACCAGCTGCTTCAGCTGGTCGCTCAAGGGCACAGGGTGTCCGGCTTGAGCGTACTGAGACCAGAACACCTTCTCCGTCGAGCTGCCTTCCTCGGCTCATTAGAATGCGGCGGCATCGGATACGCTGCGGGGAAGATCTGCGAATGCCCCTGGAGAGCTCCGGATTCGGGTAAGTAAGAAGTAGTTTACTTTTATATTTCTGCTTTGTGTAAAGAATGCCTTACCTGCTGCTATCTTCCTCATCTCCTCCAACTCTTGGAGGGCCTTTTGGGCTTCGGCCTTGGCATACTTGGCAGTCTCAAGGGCCGTCGCGAGCTCGGATGCTTGCGTCTTTGACTCAAGCTCCAAACTCTCATATTTTTTCATAAGAGCCTGAAGCTCTTACTGCACCTCGCCGACATGAACCCCAAGTCTGTCTCGCTCGGTGCGCCCTGTGGTCGTTTTCTTTTCGGCCTCAGACAGCGCCTGCTTAAGGGTCGCCACCTCAGTTGTGGCCCCTACAATAAGTAGTATACTCCTATCATTTTTTGCAATTGCGCCTTCCCATAGGCATTTTTCTATAAGGTATCTCTTACCTTCTTTCTCCTCGAGCTGCCGTTTGGCTAGGCCGAGCTCTTGCTCGGTCCGCTCGAGGCCCTGCTTCAGGGCACCCAACTCTGAAGTTAGTGCGGCGGTGGCCAGCAGCGAAGCCTGCATACGTATATTGACTCCTTTTTAGTTAGACTCCTGCGATATTTACTAGATCCTCTATTCGGCTTTTCTTTCTGAACACCAAAAGCATCAGGGGCTACTGTCTATACGGTAATATTTTTACATATTTTTACTTACCTCGAAGCCTGTTAGAAGGCTAGCACAAGCTTCAGCCAGTCCACTCTTGGCGGACTGAACCTTCTGGATCACCGTACTCATAATAGTACGGTGCCCCTCGTCGATGGAGGCGCCGTCAAGCACCTCCAGCAGATTGTCTGGCACCTCCGGTTGGACCGAGGCCGCCGGCTCAGAAGGCTTGCTCCTCTTGAAAGGAGTTCGCCTACCGTGGTCCGGAACTGTGGAAGATTCCGGCGCGGTGTCCGGCACAAAGCCGGACTTGGAGCCCTGGGGGGCCTTATCCCCTTCACTCCTGGAGTCCGAGAGGTTGCCTTGCGGCTCCTCCGGGACCACCTCCTCCTGCCCCGGAGCTTGTCGCGACGCCACTTCGGCGTCGTCTCTAGTGTGGGGGGAGACAGCAGGCGGAACTGAGTTCACGTCCGGTGAGTCCAGGGAGCCGCCCGACGATTCGTCGAATTCGGCCTGAGGCGGACTTCATAATTACATTCGACATTAGGGAAATCTATGCAACAAAGGAACATCATGAGTTATTCTAATATCCGAACTTACGATTTCGCCGGACGCTTGGCCCTGTTTGGCCACTCCTCTTTGCCCTCTTCGGCGTTGGGGGCGTGGTCCGGCGGAGGGGTCTTCCTTTTCCTAGACCCCTCGGCCTCCCCCATTGGGGCGGCCTTCCTCTTCTCTCCTCCCTCCGCTGGGGGGGGGAGTTTTTTCTTCCTCCTCCTCGTTTTCATGGGAAGAGGGCGTCTCGGATTCGTCGGATGACGAGTCTGACACCACCACGTTACGGGCACTCTTTCGAGTCCCCGTGGTCTTCTTCTTCTTGGCCTTCTTCTCCGGCACCACATAAGGTGCCGGAACCAGCAGCTTCACTAGTAGAGCTGGGGCTGGGTCTTCGGGCAGTGGAGCCGGACAGTTAATCGGTCCGGATATCGCTCGCCCAACCTGTCAAAGGTAAGGGAGTTTAGATCCCGCATAGAGTCAAACTATGGAAAAAGCTTAACATCCTGTAAAAGGTGAAGATATCTTACCTCGCTAGCGTGACGCTGCGAGCTGTATCTGCGGTCCTCGGAAGCGGATGCGGGAGCCCTAGCGCCCTTGAATAGCACCTTCCAGGCATCTTCGTACGTCATGTCGAAGAGCCTGCTAAGGTTTTGGTGCTGCGCCGGTTCGAACTCCCACAGATTAAAATCCCGTTGTTGGCACGGGAGGATCCAACAGACGAGCATAACCTGGATTACATTAACAAGCCGGATTGGCTTGTTCACCAGGGACTGGATGCATGTTTGCAATTCGGTCACCTCTTTTTCGTCACCCCACGACAGGCCCGTCTCTTTCTAGGACATAAGCCGCGTGGGGGGTCCGGATCGGAACTCGGGGGCTGCGATCCAGTTCGGATCGCGTGGCTCGGTGATGTAAAACCACCCGGATTGCCACCCCTTTAGGGTCTCCACAAAAGAGCCCTTGAACCATAGGGTGTTGGCCATCTTGCCCGGCATGGCGCCTCCGCACTCCGCCTGGCTGCCGCGCACCACCTTGGGCTTGACGTTGAAGGTCTTGAGCCAGAGGCCGAAATGAGGGCGGACACGGAGGAAAGCCTCACACATGACGATAAACGCCGAGATGTTGAGGATGAAGTTCGGGGCCAGATCGTGGAAATCCAGGCCGTAGTAGAACATGAGCCCCCGGACAAATGGGTGGAGTGGAAAACCCAGTCCGCGGAGGAAGTGGGGAAGAAATAGTACCCTCTCATGGGGCCTTGGGGTGGGGAGAAGCTGCCCCTTTTCTGGAAGCCGGTGCTCGATGTCCTTAGACAGGTATCCGGCCTTCCTTAGCTTCTTGACTTGGCCCTCCGTAGCGGAGGAGACCATCCACTTGCCTCCCGCTCCGGACATTGCTGGAGAAGGTTGAGGTGGGAAGTGCGGGCTTGGGCTCTGGAGCTCGGGTGCGCAGGAGATGGATAGGCAAAGGAGGAAGAAGGCGTAGGTAAAAAGGTGGATCCTTGCCCCCTTATATGGGTGGATGCGGTTGTGCGTCCCCACCTGCCTAGTAAAACTCGCTTGCCTCCCAAGCGCCGTGATAAGTGGCGCGGTTGGATTACCCACATCCGTATTGATGAGAATCCCGTAAAAGGGGGGTACACGATCTCTGCTTTGACAAGACGTGCCAAGGAAACCGCCTCGCAAAACACGCTGAGGTGGAAAAGTGAAAATGATTCGAGAGAAGGACTTGGCTGTAGTGTGATGACGCACTGCGGAATACGTCAGCACAGTTGATTTGTGTTAATATTATTCTCTCTATGGCAATATGTGGAAGCTTATTTTGCAGAGCCGGACACTACTCTTGGTGTTTACAATCTTCTATGAAGGACTTGGAGGAGGAACCCGCCTTGCAATGCCGAAGACAATTTGCGCGCCGGACTTGTCGTCATTGAAAGCCTGGTTCAGGGGCTACTGAGGGAGTCCTAGATTAGGGGGTGTTCGGGTAGCCGGACTATACCTTCAGCCGGACTCCTGGACTATGAATATACAAGATTGAAGACTTCGTCCCGTGTCCGGATAGCACTTTCCTTGGCGTGGAAGGCAAGCTTGGCGATGTGGATATTCAAGATCTCCTACCATTGTAACCGACTCTATGTAACCCTAAACCTATCCGGTGTCTATATAAACCGGAGGGTTGTAGTCCATAGGCAATCAACTCCATATACAACAATCATACCGTAGGCTAGCTTCTAGGGTTTAGCCTCCTTGATCTGGTGGTAGATCTACTCTTGTACTACCCATATCATCAATATTAATCAAGCAGGACGTAGGGTTTTACCTCCATCAAGAGGGCCCGAACCTGGGTAAAACATCATGTTCCCTGCCTCTTGTTACCATCCGGCCTAGACGCACAGTTCGGGACCCCCTACCCGAGATCCGCCGGTTTTGACACCGACAGTTACTAATATCCTAAAGGTACGAGCAACACTATCAACACGAGGTAAGTAGAGGAATCTTGGGTCAGGAACCCAGGAGTAGAATACCTATTACCAAATGGCATCACAGCATGCTTTCGAGAATGATGGCCAGAATCATCACACTAGAACACCAAACATGGACGGAGTACCGGGTGGTTCTCTAAGACACCTAGGGTCATAATAATAGCTTCAACATATATGTCGAGGCAATGGAGTATCTCAACCCACTGGTTAGTGTGGTTAATCTGGCCCAAAGGAACATCCGGAACAGAAAGAAGGGAGTTGCAAATGCATCGGACTATTTAGAAACCTGGGATGACTCGGACAGCATTATGGCTATAAATGCTCAAAATGATTTGAGACATCCGGCAAAAATGGTGGATAACCACTCAACATCACAATATCAAGGTTCTGAGGCCAGCTATGAACATATGGAAGTAGTAGGAACTGAACTGAGGCTTAAATCCTACAATCCTAGGCAACTACGGTTTAGTAACACGTCATCCTGAGAGATAGAAGAGAAGCCTAGTTCTTAACCCCATAGAAAAGATAAGATGACTCAGATCAGAAGGTCATGAGGATAAGGTGTAAAAAGAGCCTTACATTCCCATCCACAATCAATTCCCTTATATAACTAAAGCATTTCTAGACACGACTTCGACCAGATTGGCTAGGTAATCCTACGGGCAGTCAGGCTCTGATACCAAAGCTATCAGGACCCCGATCCTAAGTCACACTGATCTAGCATGTAACACATCATATCACTTTGCGGCCTCACGCACGGTATTCCCACGGGTGCCACCTTAGCTGGCCCAGGACCGTTTGCGCCTTTTGGCTCACATATATGATAGTTTCGCTAGCATCCATATGACAAAGAACCCGGGACGACATGACTAGTCGTGAACCCAAAGTGGCACTAACTTACGGGGACAAGCATACATGAATCAACATCGAGCATGTCGGTCAGCAGTGTGCGAGTCCGGGCAGTAGCACTGGGCTAACAAGACTCCGGTGAACTGGGCTGTAGCAGGCTAGGCAGGACTCCGGATGTCACCGTGTGACATTTCCCCGAAGGGACAGACACAGGAATGAAGTGAATCACATGCCGACCAGTCAACTGTTCCAGAGCAGTAGTGCTAGGCTAGCAGGACTCCGGTGAACCGGGCTGTAGCGGACTACTATGGCTCATGGAAGCACAGGACTACATTTCCCCATAAGAGAGGCTACCAAGGATAAACCACTAAGTTGTCGGATCCCACACATACCAAGCATTTCAATCATATAGACAATATGCTCGATATGTGTAAATACAACATGGCATCACAACATAACTCTACGACTCAAGTATTTATTCATTCGGCTCCGAAGAGCCAGATAATACAAACATGGGTCTCATGACCCAACATATGGAGCATACAAGTAACTAGCACATGCGGAAGCATAACTTGTCTGAGTACACACTTCTACAAATGAAAAAGGCTGAGAAGGCTGACTATCTACAAGACCCTCCCAAGGGTACAAGATCGTAGCTGAGGTAACAAGATAAACGTCGAAGTCCACGTGGAACTACTAGCAAGACTGAAGTCTCTCTGCAAAAACATAAAATAAGCAAACATGAGTACAAATGTACCCAACAAGACTTACATCAGAACTATCTACATATGCATTGGTATCAACAAAGGGGTGGTGGAGTTTAGCTGCAGCAAGCCAGCTTTGACCCGGTGGCTATCCTGAACTACGACTGCAAGTAACTCTTTTGAGGTGGCGCACACGAGTCCACATATTCTCCATATCAATACACCACTATGGATCTGCTCCTGTCTCCCTACGAGAACGCCATCCATAGCACTCACGCTTATCTTGCGCATTTTAGAGCATCCACTTTCACTTGTCTATGAATTATGCAAGGGGTCCAAGTTTCCATATCCGAGGAATCCGGCTATTCGAATATATAATGATAACCCTACAGGGGTGTACTTCTTCACACACCCTCTCGCCACTTACCACCATGCACACGTCGTGTACCTCGGCAACCTTCAAGCGGAAGTCTGGCGAGGGAGTCGGCCACGACCTAACTAACCATACAAGTCTCTCGTCCAGGTTTATCGCCTATTCGGGTTCCATCCGGAAGGAGATCCGTCCGGGGTGTTGCTGACGGCTCCAAACAATGTGTGCGGGGTTCCCAAGCCCGCCATCCGGGTGCCACTTGGTACACCGTGCCACTGTGCCTAGTCTCTACCAAGCCCACCTGTACCGGGTGCCACTTGGTAGACTACTAACACTACCTACAAACACCAGAAACTAGTTGCAACACCTGGACAGAGATCGAGTTGATTAATAAGCCTAGAGGGGCCGAGTTACCGGAACCCAATGTGTGGTAGTAACTGTTCATGGATCACAAACACAGAACTCAATTCCTAAGAACGGTTGCAATGAGACAACCCACCATGTACTCCTACATGGCTTGTCACCGCTACCTTTACCAAGTTGTGTTCACACACTTAGCTCTCAACGGTAGGACATGTTCACCACATTCCAATTCATCCCCGATGAATCAGACCTGACTCAACTCTAAGCAGTAGCAGGCATGACAAAAAAGCATGAATGAGAAGGCACATCAGGGCTCAAACAACTCCTACTCATGCCATTTAATTGAATTGTCCTAAATAGAGGATATAAGTTGCTCTAACATGCATGAAAACGCCATAAACAGATTCTTTGGATTTTTCTGATCATTTTTCATATATAAATTATTTCATTTGGAGTTACGGTTTATTTTTCTATGATTTTTTTAAAGTTTGTAACAATTTCTGGAATTTTTTGAATAAGAATAAATCCAGAAAAGGGCATTACTGCGTCAACGATGCGTCATTGTGACGTCAGCAGGTCAAAGGCGCCAGACCAGGTCAAACCTGACGGCTGGGACCCACATGTGAGTGTAACAACTAACTAATAGAGTTAGTTAGTGTTACGTTAGCACTAAGCTAGGTTAATTAGGGCCTGTGCCCACTTGTCAGTGAGTCAAGGGTTAACTAAAAGTTAATTAGCATCTAAACTAAATTATCAAGAGCTCTCCAAGGAGTTAGGGGGGGTCAAACCCTGGTCAACTCGGTTCAAACCTGCCGGCGACTCAACGCCCGTGAGGCCAGACATGGCGGCGAGGCTCGGGATTGGGCTGCGGTGCCCCGTTCAATGCGCGGCTAGGCTCGTCGGAGAGCTCTTGCCATCGCGTAACGGATGAGGGTGGTAGACGGCCGTGTGGTGGACGGAGCTGACGGCGGCGAGCTCGGCAGCGGCGGCCGGCGTTCGGGTGTGCACGGAAATGCAGCTGGGGTGGCCTAGGCGATGCGTGCGCGGAGCCTAAGCCATCTACGCGATGCGGCGAGTAGGATGGACGTGCGCCCGGGACCAAATGGTCACCGAAGCGTCACCGGCGACGAGCGCAGGCGGCGGCACAGTCGGGCGAGAGGGGCGCGGTGGCTACGGAGTGCAAGAGAGAAAACGGAGAGGGGGAGGATGATCAGCAGCTCACAGTGAACACGAGGAGCGAGTTGGCGAGCTCAGGGAGGTGCTGAAATGAGCGAGGCGGCGAGGGGGATCTCCGGCGTTCGACAGCGAGGAGGAGGATGATGGCGTCGCTTCGAGCGTCCCACGGGCGCGTGCTTCGTCTTAGGGCTCAGTGGCGTCGAGGCGGAGCCTCTGGCCAGCACGGAGAGGCGAGGGAGAGGCGATGGCCACGGTTGTGCTCGTCGGCGGAGCCTCTGAACACCAGGCATAAGGCCGAGCCTTCCACTCTTTACCAAGTATAAAAGATGCATTAATTAAATAAGAGATATTGTGATATCCCAACAATAAACATGTTCCAACAAGGAACAACTCCAATCTTCACGTGCAACTAGCAACGCTATAAGAGGGGCTGAGCAAAGCGGTAACATAGCCAAACAACGGTTTGCTAGGACAAGGTGGGTTAGAGGGTTGACATGGCAATATGGGAGGCATGATATAGCAAGTTGTAGGTATCGCGGCATAGAAATAGAGCAAGCAACTAGCAAGCAAAGATAGAAGTGATTTCGAGGGTATGGTCATCTTGCCTGAGATCCCGCAAGGCAGAAGAACGAGTCCATGAAGAAGTCAAACGGACGAAGTCGAACGGATCCTCACAATCGCGATGTTATCGGAATTAACCTGAAGAGGCAACATCGGAAAGAAGCAAACAACATAGTAAACAACCACCACATAAACATGGCATGATGCACAACCAAGTATGATGCATGTCCAGTTTAATGAAGCATGGCATGGCAAAGTGCAACAAACAACACTACAAGTTAAGTGGAGCTCAATATGCAACGGAGTTGCATATTGAAGAAAACACCACATCACTTATTTAGTTCTCTCTCGTTTATGTACCCAACAATATTAAATGTTGTTAAGCATGTCAAGAGGTGAAGCAAAGTAAAACTACCTATCTAGGCAAGTTTAAATGAGGCCGGAACAACAAGCAACAAGTCCGGAAAATTCTCATAAGCATAATTATGGATTTGGTACTATTCCGCCCTAAACCATATTTTAGAGTTGTTTAACATGCAAAGCATGTACACCATGTTAAACTAGGCATTTTCCACCCCATTTACATATAAAGTTTGTTACAAACCGAGTTACGGTTAAATAGTTATGAATTAAACCATTTTAGCAAGTTATTTATACAAATTTAAACAAACAACATTTTAAACATGGATGAAAATGACATATTATGAAACTAGATGAAAAACTAAGCATATTTCATATATAAATTGTTTTAATCCGATGCATGGTTAATTAGTTATTAGATGTATGAAGTCTAGGGGGTTTTCTGGAAAAACTGCTGACTCTGGAAAAATACTAAAAACGTAGATCTTTCCAGTTTTCAGCTCTCATTTCTCCAAATCTTACCGGTGCTTCATTCAAGTGTTCTCTAATCAGCTCATCATCTCTTTGTTATCATGTATCTAAATTCTCTCAAGCATCTTCGTTTATTTGCTAATCCTTCCTGGTGTTTCTTCATCTTTATTTGTTCATTTTCAATTCTTGCGGTGGTTCTTCCAAGATTCTTCTTCCTTCGTTTATCATATCAATGCATTCATGCTTTCCAAATCCTATCGGTGGCTTGTTGAAGAACTTCCCAAGTTGGCGCTATATCTATCTTAATCCTTTCTGCGAGATTAAGTAGTGTGCCAGATCTGTTTGCTCGTCATCAATTTAATTGGTGAAGGATAAGCATAATGTAATGCTTATTCTTGTTTCATCGAGTGAATTTAATTCTTTATTCTGGAGGCTCATCAAATTCTTGATTTTTCTTTTGTTCATCTTTTCTTTCTAGGAGTTCCAAGCTCTAATTATCACGGAGATCCATCTAAATCATTACAAGGTTTCACCTTGCGTTTTCAACTTCTTTTCGTTATCCTTTTGTTACCGGAGTTTCTTCATGTAGACTCTACATGTTGTTTCATCAAGGATTTAATTCATTCTCGAAGTGTTCGTTGAGATTATTTTCATAGGATCTCAAGCATTCTTCATCGTGCAATCCGGAGTGCAATTCTTTCTTCCGTATCATTGGAGGTGGTATTATGTCATTCTTGATAATTTGAGTTCATGTTTCATGATTCATATGTTTTCAAAAGTGACATATCTAAATCCATCATTTTCTCTTCATTCAAGACATCTTTTCATTTCAATCAACCTCTTCATTGGAGTTATCTTGTGTCATGTTTCACCTAAAGCCTTCCCTAAGGATTGTTGCTACTTATGGTGCTCATATATGATCCAAGTTCTTCATTTATCCTTCCGGTGAAATAAGTTTCTCGTATCCTTGTTCATATCAATCTAATTCTTTTTCCCATGAGTGGCAGGTTGTCACCTCATAATTTTGAGATGTATTCCTTAAGCCCATATCAAGCTTACTCTTTTGTGGGTTTTTCCAACAACTCCGTTCGACCCTTCTCCTAAGGATGCCTTTTCTAGCTCTTTTGGGGCAAAAGCTGGCATTTTCTTCTCCATTCTTTTCTTTCAATTATCGGTCTTCTATTTCTTTCTTTCGGAGGCATTGTGATGTTGCTCTCTTCAACCCATCTTTTTGTTTTGTCAAGATCGTGATCTTTTCTTGCTTATCCTTTTAACCGGTCTGCGTGCCCACTGCTCATGTTCTTTTCATCTTATAAAGTTTACTATCAATTTTGGACCGGAGTGCTACCCAAATCGGTTCTTTCTTTTCCTTTTCTTAACAGAGTGCTTTCACCTTCGTTCATCTCCGTTGTATTATTTCTTTCAAGTTGTTCAACCTCTCAAGGTTCTTTGGTTTCACTCGTTTGTCAAAGGAGCAAGTTAGCTTTACCTTTTCCCCTTCCTCTTCCGTTTTCCCTGGTGCCATCCTAGAACTCGGGACGAGATCCTCTCCTAGTGGTGGAGTGTTGTGACGCCCCGAGACTGATGCGCCAGGTGTCTTCCAGTTATTCGCCGGCGTTGCCATGTCATTTTCTTGCGTGTTGCATTTCATCATGTTTTTAAAACTTGCATCCGTCCCGGTCTCCTCGTTCTCTACTTTGTCCGTTTTGAGCCCAACCACACTTGCACGCGCCCACGACACGTCCGAAATATTATTTTATAAGTGGCCGGAAAATGTTCTCGGAATTGGATGAAAGTTGACGTGCGATGTTGTTTTGTTGTCAGTAGACCGCCTGTCAAGTTTCGTGCCATTTGGACTTCGTTTGATACTCCAACGGTTAACCGAGGGACCGAAAAGTCCTCGTGTGTGTTGCAGCCCAACACCCCTCCAAAGTGGCCCAAAACCCACCTAAACCTCCTCCATCATCTAGGTCGTTCGATCACGATCGCATGGCTGCAAACCGTGCTCAATTTGCAGTCTCCTAGCTCCCTGCGCCTCTAAGTCGTGCTCCGACACGTGGGAGATATAGCCGCATCGTGGGTGTTACAAGGACCAAACTCTTGGATCAAGATTGTTTATATTCCGTACCGAACACCCCCGTATTACCTACATGGGGGATGAAGCCGACGACTGGCCAACTCTCAGATTTAACAAACGGACGCACAGGAGGTAAAATTTTCAAACAACAAACATTATATTACATAAGACATTGTTTCATAATTCTGGAAGGGATAACATGAATGACTTAATTCAAAGATAATATCTTTTGAACACTGGCCTCTACAATGCGGGATCCCTTCAGGACATCATCAAAATACCGCTCGGGCATGCGGTACTCCTTGCCCGTGGTTGGTCCCTCGGTGGCGAGCTTGACGGCGTCCATCTTCATCCACTGCACCTTGACACGGGCAAAGGCCATCCGCGCACCTTCTATGCAGACCGACCGCTTGATGGCATCAAGCCGAGGGCAGGCATCGAGCAACCGCTTCACGAGCTCGATGTAGTTGCTGGGTATGGCGTCGGCAGGCCCTAGACGGATTATCAAATCCTTCATGGCTAGTTCGGCCACCATATGTAGTTCGGTCAGCTGTTTCAGCTGATCGCTAAAGGGCACCGGATGCTCTGGCGCAATGTATTGCGACGAGAACAGCTTCTTCGTTGAGCTCCCCTCTTCGGCTCGGAAGAATTCCACAACATTGGCAACATTGCGCGACAGATCCACAAATGCCCCTGGAGAACTCAAAATCCGGGTCAGTAAGAGGAACCTTTTCTTCACAAACTTGCTCTACATAATAAAGGCCTTACCCGCCACGATTTTTCTGGCCTCTTGGATTTCCTCGAGGGCGCCTAGGCTTCAACCCGGGCATCGTGTGCACTTTGGCGGGCCTTGGCAAGTTCAGACTCTTGATCTGCAATATTGTGCTCCAAGGACTTGCATTTCTTCATGTCATCTTGGAGCTCCTGCTGGACCTCACCAACCCTGGCCTCGTGTTTCTCGCGAGCGGCTTGTTCCTTTGCCGCTCCCTCCTGGGCTTCGTCCAGCGCCTTCTCGAGGGTCTCGGCCTCGGTTAGTGCTCCTACAAAAAATTTTATGGCACTATGGTCAACACAAATCATTCATCCTTTCTGAATCTACACAAGGTCATTGCATACCTTGATGGTCTTCCAGCTATTTTTTCACGTGGCCGAGCTCATCCTCAGTCCGCTCTAGACTCTGCTTCAATCCGGAGACCTCAGCAGCATGAGAGATCGTAGCCAGCAAAGACACCTGCTTATTAACATAGAAACGTATGGTTAGTCTCCTGTGGTGGTTAAGTTGATCATCCGTCCAGCTTTTCTTTTCGAACACTGGACAGTGTCTTAGGGGCTACTGTCTATACTATGACATTCCGTTTGCATAAATTGCATTTTCATACCTCAAAGCCTGTTAGAAGGCTTGTGCAGGATTCAGTCAGTCCGCTCTTAGCAGACTGAATCCTCTCAACCACCGTACCCATGAGGGTACGGTGTTCCTCAGCAATGGAAGCACTTCGCAACGCTTCTAGTAGAGTATCTGGTCCCTCTGGATGGACAGAGGTCACCGGTGGAATTGGTGCACCTCCTCCTTTCGAAGGAGCCTGCTTGCCAGACTCCAGATCCGTATATGTTGGCATTCTGGGAACAGGGGTCCCCAGAGATGCCTGCCTGCGGCCCACAGCGTGGCTCCACCAGCGGCCCTGTACGACCCATCTTCACCAGCGAACACTTAAGACCATCGCGAGGGGCCAAGCCTTGCGAGGCGAACGACACAAGACCTCCTCGGGGGCAGCCTCACCATGCTGGCTCACGAGGGGCGGAGAGATCAAGGCAAGGGACACCTCGCGAGGTTTCTGTGACGCAAGCCATGATGACTGGAGCCAGGCGGGTGCCAGGCGGGCGCCAGAGTGTGTAGTGTCCTCATTTCCTATTTAGTGCTAAAGAGGCAAGCGCGGGCAAGGAGTCCCGAGTCATCAAGCAAAGGTTTCCATATCGGTGCAACAAGACCAAGACTAGCAGGACAGCAGGACGGAGGTCAGCGTGGAGCCCAAGACGGCGTCACCATCAGACCCTTTGGCAGGCGAAGAGTACTTTTGTCAGGGTAACTTGTACTAGTTGTCTCCCTTCGAATTTGGCCGTTGTGGAATCCCTTCCCACTCAATATTTGGGAAGAGGACCATGGCCTCTATAAATAGGACTAGCCACCATAGTAGGAGGTAAAAAATCAATGGATAGAGAGAGAGGATTCAGTTCATCCTCAACCACACAAGTTCACCAAGCAGAAAAACACCTCTCCTCAGGAGGTTGTTCTTACCTTGTAACTGTTCATCCCCAGCCCAAGAGGAAATCCACCACACCACACTTGAGTAGGGTATTACACCACATCGGTGGCCCGAACCAGTATAAACACTTGTGTATCATGTTCTTTGGGTTCATCAAGCTAGGTCGTGAGATCATGATGTGTGCGAGCTAGAGGGGGCAGAGATCTTCGTGCGCACCCCGGTGTTCGAACCTCAAGGGTTTTGCTAGAACCCAAAATCCAACATTTGGCGCGCCAGGTAGGGGTGCGTCGGAGCTTCTCTTCTGCTAGTTGATCTGCTGACACTCCGCGGTTCCAATGTCCGGCAACCCGAGGACCAACGCCGACCGCTGGGCAGCTTGGCTATCCCGGCGGCGCCACCTGCCGAAGAAGACCTCAACCCTACGCCCTAGGCAGCATACGAACCGCCAAACACTGCGGGGCGTGGGCGGCGCAGTCAGATGCCATCCACCCTTACTCCACGACAAGCGCGGGCAGCCACAAGGAACTCAAGCTACAGTACGGCCATGGCGCCGCACACCCAACGGGAACAAGCAAACATGAGGGAAGCACTCACGGTGGCTCGAGAACTGATGCGATGCCGGTTGATGGAGAGCAGCCGAGATGCATTGCTGGAGCGCGTCGCCGAGCTACTGGACGCCGCAGCCTCAGGAGCACGGCCCTTCTGCTCCCTGCTTACGCCTCAGGCCACGGCCGGATCGCATGGTGGGCCTCGCCACGCCCGCGTGCCCACGGCGCGCTAGGAGGTTTCCTCGACACCGGCGCGACCAGCAGCATAGGACGCCTAGTCACGCCCGTGCCACCTCCGATGAGCACATGCACGAGCTTTGCCACCCGCGGCCCCAGCGGAGTGCCGCCCTACCATCCTCAGGGTGGCGCGCTGGGCCTGGCAACGTGGAGCGTGGGGCACTTCGGCAAGGTCTTCGGGGCGGCAGCCTCGGAGGCCTAGGTGCCCCGCTTGATGGACCAGGAGTATGCGCTAGAAGACGACCCTGGCTCGTTCCTCGAGCTAGGCTGGGAGGAGGAGGCAATAGAAGCTGAGGCCTTCCAGGAGCCCCCCGGGAGCCTCGCCAACCACGCCGGCGACAACAGCTATAGGGTACCACTAATCTCTTAGGAGCAAGCTTACGCTAACCATGGGTCATAGGAGGGTCAGGTCACAGCGGCGGACGGTGGCCCCACCTCAGCGGCCTCCCTTCCACCAGGAGGAGCGCACTAGGGGCTGCAAGGAAGGACCCGGGAGCAAGGTCCCTCCTTGCACTCCGCTGAGCAGGGCGTCCCCCGGAGGTAGGCCCTCTGCCGGGGAGGTGATGGTGAGCCTTCCCCTGGTGGAGGACCCGTGGTCACCGAGGGCACCGCTGGCGTCCCCTTTGCCTGTTGGATTCATCCTGGTTTCCGGACGCACCAAAGGTGGTCGAGGGTGGCGCAAGGCGGGGCCCTCGTCCGATGATATGAAGTAAGGCTCGCGCCTGTGAAGATCTCTGCTCGTCTCACTCTCACTTAATAATGAGTGGGGATGTACATGCCCTGGAGTCTCAGGAGTGCCGCCCTCGGGCCTCGGGGGCTCCGTCCCACGTGCTAGTGGCAACACTTACCTCCAGACTGGTGTGAAGACAAGAAGACTAGACTAGGTGCCAGACACGGCCACTTGCTATTAATCTCTTTTTTGTAGCCCTGTTTTCTAGCTTTGGATTTAAGTTTGAAGTTGAATTTTCATTGGTGTGCGCGGGGGGTGCCTTTTCTCGTTCGTGCGATTTCTTGCAATCTGGTTCCTAGCCTTGATTCGGAGTTGGCACCTGCTGCCTCCCCCCTCGCGAGCTCCTCGCGAGCGGGGGCTGAACGCGGTGCACGCGCTGCGCGCACGTCCTTCCGTTGCTGGCGCTTGCTTCTCATGAGGCCCTCTCGGACAGATTGACAGGCCCCTCGGAAGCTCCCGACCTCACGAGTCGGTCGGGAACTGGCCCTGACTAAGGTAAACTGCAGTAGTAAGCTCGCGGCGAGACTCGCGTGCTCATAAAAACATGTCTCCAGCTTGGCCTAAGGAATAGAGGCAGTAATCTGTTCACATGAGGGGCTCCCCCTCCCAAAATTCTCTTACAACTTTTAGTGCCGTGCCCGAGGTTTCACATGCAGGGTCAATGACAAGGAAGCACACACTCAAATCGGACATATCGCTCACCGCGTCCTCTGGGTCGCCCTTAGACGCGTCGCTGGCGTCGCCATCACCATCGCTGGCATCACCATCATCATCACCAGCATCACCATCACCATTTCCAGCGTCGCCCACTCCATCGTCGACCACGTCACCTTCATCCGCCGCGACCACCACCGTGTCGTCCTTGGAGGAGAAGGCCCTGACAAGAGCATCCACATTGTCTTCTACAAAGCGCGCCAGGTCGCCCCGGATGGCCTCAGGCACAGGGGCAATGGCGGCGTCAAAATCGAAGTTGGGGTAGGTGTTCTGGAGGTGGCTTAAGACGCGGGAGAACGCGCGCCTGAGAATGCCGCGGCTCCTCTCTTCGACAAGCTCGCGAGCCCTCTCCGATCGATTCTCAGGCATGTCACCACATCGGTGAAGAAGAGGAGGTGCCTGGCGCAATCGTTCGAGTGGGGATGAGGGCATCTTTGTCGCAGATGGTGCCTAGCACCACGTTGGCTCTGATCTTGAGGCTTTGGAGCATGGGGGCGTGCTCGCGCTCTAGCATTCTCTGCTGGAGCGCTTCCTCCCTGCTCTGCTTCATGGAGGACTCGAAGTTGGTGACCCGCTGCTAAAGAGAAAGAAGCTCGGCACGTGCAAAAGCCAGGTCAGCTTGCAGTGAGATAAGGGTGGCTGCGGCGGTTTCCTCGCGTTGTCACGCCTCAGCCAATCCGGACTTGAGGGCAGTAGTCCTGCCCAAAGCTGCAGCTTCCACGAGCTTCAGCTTCAGGTCGAATCTGCCCATAAGATCCGCGTGAGCCTTGGCCACCAGACTATGGACCTCCTCCTGGGCCTTGGGCTCGCACGCGCCGGTAGCATCCTCCACCTGGGTTACTTGGCGCTCCCTCATCTCCAACCACTGAAGCTCAAGGCTGTGCTCCATGGCTTACAGCGCCAGCGCTTCCTCGAGCTCTAGGATCTCTTCCTCCTGGGCAGGCGTCCCCTTCATCAACGCTAGGGCGGCCTTGCACGCCTCCACTTGCTGCTCCAAGGAGGCACTCCAGGTTTGGGGCTCTCACGCGTGTTTCTCTGCGATCTCACGGCGACGATCAGCCTCCCAGGCTTCTTCCAAGGCTCGAGCGCAGGCCTCACGCAAGGTCGCAAGAGACGCCTCAGCCTTCGCATTATCAAGCTCGCGCTGGTGGCGCTTGAGGTTGATGGCACCTTCAGCTTATGCCGCTCCTCCATCAGCCGAAGACCCTCGGCCTTGAGGCACGCATCTACATCCACGAGTTCTCAGCCAAGCCGTCTCATCGCGCCCATCGCGTCCCGAATGATCTCATGGAGGACGACACTCCGTTCGTTCGCAAACTTTAGCACGCGGCCGATTCCGTCTTCCACAGCGGGGGTCGCCGACGGGATCCGAAGCGGCTCGCTCCCCTTCCGCAGGGGACTGGGGGCTGCCGCCCCCAGTCGCTTACCGGGCTTCGGCGGGAGCCCGGTTACAACCAATGGAGGAGCCCTTGGCACGCTCGTCGCACTTCCGGCAAGGCCACGAAGAAGAGATGGCAGGAGCACGGTCTCGAGGCGCCAAGCTAGCGTGTCTACCTCTCCGGCTGACCTCGCACCGGGGGAAGCATGCTGGCTTGTGATGCTTAAGGCCAGCGGGAGATTCGAGGCAGGAGGAGGTTGCTTCCCGGGAGGGTTCACGGCTTTAGCAGATGGGATCCTGAAGATCCACCATCAGGAAGGGAAGCAGCACTCGAGGAATTAGAAAGATAGGGTACTTACTCATCTATGGCAATGTACTTCCTCTATTTCAATGGACGGAAGGCGCCGCTGCTTCAGCTTGGGGACCCCTTCCTTTTGCGGAGCGCATCGAAGTCTACACGGAGCCGGCCGAAGCGTTGGACGTGGCGACCAGCGCAGGGCGCGGCAGGTGAAGCTCCCGAGGAGGCGACTTCAGGAGCGCCAAGCTGGGGAGAGCCATCAGGTTCCGCCTCGCGATGACCTCCTAAGGCATCGGGATCTTTGACCTCAAGAGCAGCAGATTGCGTCGCCCCCTCAACTGCCACCCCAGAGCGAGAGTCGCGGGCTCCCGGAGATGGCGCCTCAGGAGGCATGGGCGGCGTGGACACCTCGGCACCCATGGCTCCGGCCTCCAGTGGGGCTTGCCCCCCTGCGTCCACTCTTGGGGCAAGTTCGGCGCCGGCGACAAGGAGGGGAACCACAGTGATGGGGTTCTCGCGGGACCCCTCAAGGTCGTCCGGACGCAGCCCCCATTTGTCAAAGGGGGCATCTGCCCGGCGAACTCCACTCTGTTTGAGCAGCAATACAAGAGACAGCCCTCAAGTGGCATATCGGCTGGCGAGGTGTCGCCCGCCAGGACCTCGAGCATCGTTCTTCGTGCCTCCAATGGAAGCCCTAACTCCTGAAGCCTCATGCGATTCTGGCAGACAGATAGGGACCACATCGGCTGGGAATGGCGCTGGAGTGGGGCGACGCGGTGTCGGAGGAACTCCTTCATCGCCATGGGTGCGATCAACCCAAGATCTTTCAACCTCTTTAACCGGAGCCAAACGAAGGCGAGGCAGGGGCTCGTAAGCTTCTCGTGAGCCCAGCCGGAGCTGGGGACAGCGGGCGCTAACGGAGGCAAGAGCAAAGGATTGAGCACTCCGACATCCACATACACCCACCGCGTCCGGAACCCACTCGCAGACGGCGGGAGTTCAAAGTCAATCCCCGAGCCGGCCGTCACTGCCATGGCCTGGAAGCTCAGGCACCCCGAGCATTGCCAGGGGTTGGTTAGGTGCAGCGAGAAGAAATGGCACAGAAAGGCCATGGAGGGGGCGATGCCCACCATGGCCTCGCAGACAAAGGCAAAGACGGCAAGAAGAGAGACAGATTGGGGATCTAGGTGCAGCATATGAATCTAGTAGTGGGAAATCATGGCGTTGAAGAAGGCGGAGAAGGGAGGGACCAGGCCGGCCCACAGGGCGTCGATGAAGAATTGGACCTCGGTGGCCGTTCTATTGACAGAAGCTCGGAACGCAGGCTAGGCCACCATCGCTCCCCATTCATTGAAGCCGGTGGTGAGCGCAGGGCAGACCTTGTCCATGGCCTCCTGATTGAGCACCCGTGATTGGCCGACGACGGGCTCAATGGCCAGAGGCGGGCTGGCCGAGGACAGGGGCTTCTCCCTTTCTCCGTTTGGTTCGGCGCCATGGCGTTGGAGAGGATCGAGCTCAGGACGGACAAGGAGTGAAAGCTGAGGTTCGAAGAAGCGAAGGAGTCAGGGAGCGCATTGCCAACAATGGGGAAATAACTATGTGGGACACTGTGGCCGCCTAGCTAGGCGGATATCAAGGCTGCGTGTGGAAGCGGGGCTGCCCACGTCCAATCAATCGCCACGCGTCAAGCGGGGCTTCAGGCTGTTGGGGCCAGCGGCGCTCCGCACTTGCCCTTTGGCTTTGCCTCAAAGACAAGTGCGAGCGTGCCTTGGGCCCGGGTCTACTGTCAGCGTTCTGTGAATGAGGGTCCCCAGACTTGCCTGCCTGCGGCCCACAGCGTGGCTCCACCAGTGTCCCTGTACTGCCCATCTTCACTAGCAAACACTTAGGACCCTCGCGAGGGGCCAAGCCTCGCGAGGTAGATGACACAAGAACTCCTTGGGGGCAGCCTCACCAGGCTGGTTCGCGAGGGGCGGAGAGATGAAGGCAAGGGACACCTCACGATGTTTCTATGACTCAAGCCATGATGACTGGAGCTAGGCGGGCACTAGCGCGCGTAGTCTCCTCGTTTCCTCTTTGGTGCTAAAGAGGAATGTGCAGGCGAGGAGTCCTGAGGCATCAGGCAAAGGTTTCCATATCGGTGAAACAAGGCCAAGACCAGCAGGACAACATGACGGAGGTCACCGTGGAGCCCAAGAAGGCGTCACCATCAGAGCCTTTAGCAGGAAAATACTCCTTTTGTCAGGATAACTTGTACTAGTTGTCTCCCTTCGAATTTGGCCGTTGTGGGATCCCTTCCCGCTCAATATATGGGAAGAGGACCAGGGCCTCTATAAATAGGACTAGCCACCACAGTAGGAGGCAACTGATCGAGAGAGGATTCAGTTCATCCTCAACCACACGAGTTCACCAAGCACAAGAAGGCCTCTACTCAGGAAGTTGTTCTTCCCTTGTAATTGTTCATCCCTAGCCCAAGAGGCAATCCACCACACCACAGTGGAGTATGGTATTACAACACATCGGTGGCCCAACCCAGTATAAACTCTTGTGTCTCTTGTTCTTTGGGTTCATCGAGCTAGCCCGTGAGATCATGATGTGTGCGAGCTAGAGGGGGGAGAGATCTTCGTGCGCACCCCAGTGTTCAAACCTCAAGGGTTTTGTCGGAACCTGAAATCCGACAGTATAGGTCTCCAGAATTGTATTCGGCTGGGGCCCAGATTGGACATGGCCCCCATCGCCGGTCTCCATGGGGATTTGCTCCCCCATGTGTCCGGAGGCCAAGGGTTCATCCTCTAGCGCCACCCTGATAGCCTCCTGCGTCTCTCCCTGGCCTGGGGATGTCCTTCGGGATAGCACCTCCGTGTTATCCATGGCCTTGGGAGAAGAGGCCGCCGGAAGGGACCCGCTGTCCATCACCTTCGGATCCAGTGAATTCCCCGAAGATGAGGATCGCTGGAGGTCGGAACAAGCCGGACTGTAGCGCATAATTCAACATGTTAAAAACATGAAGTAAAGGAGACGGATATATGTGTGCGTGTTTGAGTTCTTACGATTCAGAAAGGGGCTTATCCCTAGGGCGCCACTCGGAGCTGCTATCGACGTCCCATGCGGAGTTGTCCGCGGGGGAGGCCTTCCCCTTCTTGGACACCTCTTCCTCCAGATGCGTGGAGGCCGCCCTTTTCTTCCTCCCCCTCCAGGGGAGAGTTGCTTTTTCCTCCTCCTCATCATCCCTGGTGTGGGAGTAGTGGGTCTCGGCGTCTTCGGATGTCACGTCCGAAGTGCCCCTACGGTGGAGGCCACTCCTCGTCTCCTTAGCCTTCTTCTCTAGCGCTTGGTAGGGCGCTGGAACCATCATCTTTGTCAGAAGAGGGATGTTTGGGTTTTCGGGCAGCGGAGCCGGACATTGGATCCTCTCCGCCTTCTTTGTCCAGCCCTGAAAAATAAATGGGGAAGCTTAGGTGTCCTCCGTCAGTATGCAAGTAAAGGATACACCTTGAAATATAAAAAACTTTCCGAACTGGTGGGACGGCCAGGTCGTGCCCACGGTCCTCGGTCGTCGCCGGCCACGTCTCGTTGGCCTTAAAGAGCACCTTCCAGATGTCTTCGTGCGTAGTGCCGAAGAACTGTTGCAAGGTCTGGTGCTTGGCCGGATTGAACTCCCACAAATGGCAAGTCCGGCTTTGGCACAGAAGGATCCGGCAAGCAAGCATCACCTAGATCACTTTGACAAGCTTGATCTTCTTGTCCACCATGCTCCTGATGCACGCCTGAAGCGCTGTCAGCTCGTCCGACGATGACCAGTCCAGGCCCTTCTCTAGCCAGGAGGTGAGCCACATCGGGGCGCCGGATTGGTAATCGGGAGTAGCGGCCTAGGTGGCGTCGCGAGGCTCTGTGACGTAGAACCATTATTGTTGCCATCCTTTGATGGTCTTGGCGAAGGTACATTTGGGCCATGAGACGTTGGGGATCTTGCTCACCATGGCGCCTCTGCACTCTGCGTGTTGACCACCCACCACCTTCGGCTTCACATTGAAGATCTTTAACTACAATCCGAAGTTGAGTGGGATGTGGAGGAAGGCCTCGCACACGACAATGAATGCCGAGATGTTGAGGAAGGAGTTGGGGGCCAGATCATGGAAATCTAGACCGTAGTAGAACACGAGTCCGCGGACGAATGGGTGGAGAGGGAATCCCAATCTGCAGACGAACTGGGGGATGAATACCACCCTCTCATGGGGCTCCGGGGTAGGGATGATTTGCCCCTTTGCTGGAAGCCGGTGGGCGATTTCCTGGGCTAAGTACCCAGCCTCCCGGAGCTTGGTGATGTCCTTCTCCTTGATGGAGGAAACCATCCACTTGCCCGGCGCTCCAGATCGGACATGGCTGGAGTGCTTTTTTGAGGTGAAAGGATGAAATCTTGGGTGCTCGAGATCAAGAATGGATGAGCACAAAGGAAGAGGGCATGGGTGAAAAGGTAAAATCGTTATCCCTTTATAAAGGCTGCGAATATCTAGCGCCTCCCCACTCACCTTAAAACTCGCATATTCCCCAAGGGTCGTGCAGACGGCGCGGTTGGATTACCCACGCCCGTATTGATGAGAATCCCGCAATAAGCGGAGACGATATGTGCTTTGACAAGACGTGCCAATAAAACCACATCTTGAAACATGGAGCGGGAGGCTAAAAAAATGGTTTGAAATAATGACCGGGCAGTGACGTGCTATCACCCTACAAAATTTGTAAGTGGATTGGACTCGTAAAATATTATACTCTCTCTGTGTGTGTGGTACTCCTTTTGTAGAGCCGGACATGTTTTCTGTGTTCGAAGGCTGTTTTGGAGTATTTGGAGGAGGAACCTGCCTTGCGGTTCAGGGGCTACTGAGGGAGTCCTGGATTAAGTGGTCCTTGGGTGTCTGGGCTATGTAACATTGGCCGCACTGATGGGCTATGAAGATACATGACGAAATACTTCCTCACCTGTCTGGATGGGACTCTCCTTTGTGTGGATGGCAAGCTTGGCGTTCGGATATGTAGATTCCTTCCTTTGTAAACCGACTCTGTACAACCCTAGGCCCCTCCATTGTCTATATAAACCAAAGAATTTAGTCCGTAGAGGCAATCACAATCATAAAGGCTAGACTTCTAGGGCTTAGCCACAATCATCTCGTGGTAGATCAACTCTTGTAATCCTCATACTCATCAATATCAATCAAGCAGGACGTATGGTATTACCTCCATCAAGAGGGCCCGAACCTCGGTAAAACATCGTGTCCCATGCCTCCTGTTACCATCGACCTTAGACGCACAGTTTGGGACCCCCTACCCGAGATCCGCCGGTTTGACACCGATAGCAGCTAGCATCGACACCTGCTTTTTCATATAGACATATATGATTAGTCCCCTGCAAAAATTATTCGATCCTCTATCTGGCTTTTCTTTCCGAACACCGGACAGAGTCTCAGCGGCTACTATCTGTACTATGACGTTCTTTTTGCATAATTGTGTCACGTACCTCAAAGCCAGTTAGAAGGATGGCGCGGGCTTTGGTCAGTGCGCTCTTAGCGGACTGAACCCTCTCAACCACCGTACCCATAAGGATACGGTGTTCCTCCATAATGGAAGCACCTTAGAGAACTTCTTGGTGAGTATCCGGTGCCTCTGGATGGACAGAGGTCACCGGTGGAAGGAGGCTTCCTACCTAATTCCAGAGCCGTACGGTCCTCCGGAATAGTATTCGGGTGGGGGCCGAATTGGGTAAGGCCCCGGTCGCCACTCTCTAGGGGGTCTGCTCCCCCGTGTGTCCGTCGGCCGAGGTTTCACCCTTTGGCACCCCCTCACCGGCCTCTTGTACCTCTCCTTGGCCTGGGAGGGTCCTTCGGGACAACACTTCGGCGTCGTCCGTAGTCTTGGGGGAGGAGGCTGGCGGAAGCGACCTGCCGTCCATCACCTTTGGATCAGCGAATTCCCCGAAGATGAGAATCGCTGGAGGTGAGCGAGAGCCAGACTGCAGCACATGATTCAACATATTAAAACCATAAAACAAAAAGCTAGATATATATGCGTGTAAGTGCCTTTGAGTACTTACGATCCGTCCAGGGGCTTCTTCCTGGGATGCCACTCAGTACTGCTGTCGGTGTCCGTTTCGGAATCGTCCGCAGGGGAGGCCCTCCCTTTCTTGGATGCCTCTGCCTCTAAATCCTTCGAGGCCGCCTTTTCTTCCTTCCCCCCTCAGGGGGAGGGGGGAGGGGAATTGCTTTCCTCCTCCTCCTCCTCCTCCTCGTTCTCGGCAGGGGAGGAGTGGGTTTCAGCATCTTCGAATATTGTGTCCGAAGTGCCTCTTGGCCCTTCTTCTTGGCCTTCTTCTTGGCCTTCTTCTCCAGCACCTGGTAAGGCGCCGGAACCAGCATCTTCGTCTGGAGCGGGATGGCTGGATTTTCGGGCAACGGAGCCGGACACTGGATCCGCTCTGCCTACTTTATCCAGCTCTGAAAAGAAAAATGGAGAAACTTAGACATCTTCCGTGAATGCACAGGAAGTGATACACCAGACTGGTTAGATGGGTCAGGTCATATCCACGGTCCTCGGATGTATGCGCCACGTCTGATTGGCCTTCAAAAGCACCTTCTAGATATCTTTGTGCATGGTGCTGATGAACTGTCGCAAGGTCTGGTGCTTGTGTCAGGACCCCGACTCAATGCCACATCGATCTAGCATGTAACACCTCATATCACTTTGCGGCCTCACGCACGGTATTCCCACGGGTGTCGCCTTACCTTTACCCGGGACCGTTTGCGCCTTTTGGCACACGTATATGACAGTGTCGCTAGCATCTATATGATAAAGAGCCCGGGCTGACATGGCTAGTCGTAAACCCAAAGTGGCACAGACTTACAGGGACAGGCATCCATGACCCAGCATCGAACGTGTCGGTCATCAGCGAGTGAATCCAGGCTGTAGCACTGGGCTAGCAGGACTCTGGTGAACCGGGCCGTAGCGGGCTAACAGGACTCCGGTATTCATCGCGTGACATTTCCCCGAAGGGACAGACACAGGAACGAAGAAGGACACATGCCGGCCAGCCTAAGTGTTCCGGAGCAGTAGCAAGCTACCATGGCTCGATGGAAACACTAGGAGACATTTCCCCGTAAGAGAGGCTACTAAAGATAAACAACTAGATGGTCAGATCCCACACATACCAAGCATTTCAATAACATACACACAATATGCTCGATATGTGCAAATACAACATGGCATCACAACATGACTCTACGACTCAAGTAATTTATTCAATAGGCTCCGAGGAGCGAGATATTACAAACAGGGGTCTCATGACCCAACAATCAGAGCATACAAGTCAAAGCACAAGCGGAAGCTATCATGTCTGAGTACAGACATCTATAAATGAAAAGGGCTGAGAAGCCTGACTATTTATCAGATCCTGCCGAGGGCACAAGATCGTAGCTGAGGTAACAAGCTAAACGTCGAAGTCCACGCAAAACTACTAGTGAGACCGAAGTCTCTCTGCAAAAACATAAAATAGGCAAACGTGAGTACAAATGTACTCAGCAAGACTTACATCAGAACTAACTACATATGCATCATTATCAACAAGGGGATGGTGGGGTTTAACTGCAGCAAGCCAGCTTTGACTCGGTGGCTATCCTGAACTACGACTGCAAGTAACTCTTTTGAGGTGGCGCACACGAGTCCACATATTCACCATATCAATACACCACTATGGATCCACTTCCGTCTCCCTACAAGAACGCCATCCATAGCACTCATGCTTATCTTGCGTATTTTAGAGTATCCACTTTCGCTTGTCTATGAACTGATATAAGCAACCTAGAAGTCCTTTTCCGCGGACACGGCTATTCGAATAGATGATGATAACCCTGCAGGGGTGTACTTCTTCATACATGTTTCCACCACTTAGCGTCTGCACACGACATGTGCTCGGCAGACTTCAAGCGAAAGCCGACGTGGGTGTAGACCACGACCTACCTAAACACTCAAGTCTCTAGTCCAGGTTTATCGCCTATTCGGGTTCCATCCATGAGGAGATCCGGCCGGAGTTTCGCTCACAGCCCCAAACGATGTGAACAGGGTTCCGTGACACCAAACGGGCGCCCGGTATACCCGGCCACGTGCCTACTGCATCACAGCCCACCCCTACGGTCAGCGCTGTCCACGGCCTCCAGCATACTACAAACACCAGAAACTACTTGCAACTCCTGGACAGAGGACTAGGGTGATTAAGAAGTCGAGCGGGGTCATATTTCAGGGCCCAATGTATGGTAGTAACTGAATCATGGATCACAAACACAGAACTCAGTTCCTGAGGACGGCTGCAATGAGACAACCCACCATGTACTCCTACATGGCCTCTCACCGCTACCTTTACCAAATCGTGTTCACACACTTAGCTCACACACAGTAGGACATGTTCACACGCCTCTGATTCATCCCCGATGAATCAGACCTGACTCAACTCTAAGCAGTAGTAGGCATGACAAACAAGCAAGAATGAGTAGGCACAACAGGGCTCAAACAACTCCTACTCATGCTAGTGGGTTTCATCTATTTACTGTGGCAATGACAGGTCATGCAAAGGATAAAGGGGTTCAGCTACCGCAGCAAGTAACAGTTGAATCGTTGTTGTCCTAATGCATTAAAGAGAGCAGGAGCGAGAGAGTAGGATTGTATCGGAATGAACAAGGGGGTTTTGCTTGCCTGGCACTTCTGAAGATAGCATTGAATCTTCATCAGTGTCAACGATCACATCACCGGTACAACGTCTACCGAGGGGGAACAACACCGGCAAACACAGAAGAAACACGATCAATGCAATGCACAATATGATGCATGCTATGACATGGCAATATGCTGGTGTTTTGAGCTAATGCAACTAGCAACATATTAAATGAAGTTGGTTTGAACACAAGATTCAAATTCAAACTCCATATGTGATTATTCAAATGCCATTTAATTGATTTGTGCTAAACAGCAGCTATAAATTGTTCTAATATGCATGAAAATGGTACAGATGGATTCCTTGAATTTTTCTGATAATTTTTCATATATAAAACATTTAATTTGGAGTTACGGTTAATTTTCTATGATTTATTGAAGTTTTAGCTATTTCTGGAATTTCCTGGATATAATAAAATAAACTAAATTCCAGAAAATGAATATTGCATCAGCATGACCTCACCCTGACGTCATCAGGTCAACAGGGCGGTCTAGGTCAAACCTGACGTGTGGGGGCCACACGTCAGTGACACATGCCCTAATCCCGGTCAAACCCAGCGCTAACTGAGGTTTGACCAGGGGTGGGGCCCACAGTCAGTGGCCTAGGGGGTTGGTTAGGGCGTCATTAGCGCTAATTAAGCGTGCCACGTCGGCAGTCGCCGGAGTATCGCCGGCGGCGACCAAAACGACGGCGGAGCGTTTCGGAAAAACACTACGGGGCTCCATTTTGAGCGCGGTTTGTTGCTACGGCTTGCTGGCGTTCTTGCGCATCTACTGGTAGCAGCGACAGCAGTTGGGATGGCCTGAGTCGACGGCGACGAGCACTTCCGCGGCGGCCGGAGTTCGGGCACCCACGGGTCTGGCGTTTCGGTGCGCGGGAGGGGGAGCTGGTTGATGTGTTGGGCTCCTGGGGGCTTTATGAGCACGGTGGAGCACTCCGTCGTGGGCATGCGCGGCTATGGCCACGGCTGCGCCATGGCCGGCGGCGAGAAGCTCTCGGCCGCGACGGCATCGGTGTTAGAGGAAGAAATCGGGCCAGGGAAGAGGGGGAAACAACACAGGAGCTCACAGCGGGTGCAGCGGTGGCCTCGGCGAGCTCGGGGAGGCACCGGAGAGAGCGAAGCATCGAGGGGGATCTCCGGCGGCCGAGGTCGGAAACGGCGGCACTGGCAAGGCTTCAGGGCGTCCGGCATTGCGTAGCTCAGCGAGGAGGTCGAGGACGATGCGGCGGAGCTTATGGAACTGGCGGAGGGGCGAGGGAGGGCTGGTGGCTGCGGCTATAGCAAACGGCGGCGACGGTCGCTCTCGGGTGCGTGCGAGAGAAAGAACAGAGGAGGAGATGGGGACGAGGGAGTGAGCGGGAGGGTTCCAGGGGTCGAGGCGGCGCCGAGGAGGAAGGCGACAAGGAGGAGGAGGTGGGCTGGGCCGCACAGTGCTGGACCAGCACAGGAGCTGGGCCGGCTCTGGTGGCTGCACGGGTAAGGCCAGGTAGGCTTTGCTCTTTTATTTCTTTTTCTTCTGTTTTGTTTTTATTTAATCTTTTGCCACTGTTTTGAAATAAAACAAATTCAAACACAGTGACAAAATTCCCCTGAACATTTTATTTAGCACAATGGAATTATACCAAAGCACATAAAAATGTTTCAGTTATTTGAACATATATTCAGTAATATTTGGATATAAGTTCAAATTCAAAATAGTATTGATTTAAATTCAAAGTCTCAAAATAAATCCTTTTAAAATATTCAATATTTTTGGTTTGGATCAAAACCCTTGCCAAAAATATTAAACATCTAAGAAGAACATTTTGGAACAATGAATGAGATTTTAGGGTTTTTTGCCCTTCTTTTATTTAGGGTTTTTGAGGCTTCCAAAATTCCTCAGTTCAAGTTTCAAAAATTTAAACATGATGCACAGATGGAAGCAAGCATAGGACAGGCCAGAACTAGGGATGTGACAACTCACCCCCACTAAACAAGAATCTCGTCTTGAGATTCAAGCGTAGGGTAAGGTGAAGGGTAACGCAGACTAGTATAATCTTCACGATCCAGGGTGCACTTCAGTTGAACGTTGATTCATTCACCATTATTGTCTTGAAGTCTTGCTCTGAGAACTCCAACTATCATGACAACGAGAGGAAAGGAAAGACCCTAAAAGAATTGTTCTTCTCGAAGGTCGAACAACTCAGAATTAACCCACGGAATGAGACATAACAACATCTCTCGAGCTGAGAGACGAAGTACACATCCATAGGAATTGAAGTGAAGCAGATGACAAAGGTTCACTAGGTAGACAACAATTCCAGACTTAAGAATGTGGTAAACGATTGTCAACGTAGCGAGGAGTTGAGTTGCCATGATACCACGACGAAACATCCTGGAGGAGGGTGATTCGTAGATTATTACCTTAAGTGGCAAAAAGAATTACTTTTGATTCAAAGATCATTGAAACTCTTTATACCAGCTTAAGGCAAATCATAATCGATCATTTAGAGGGGTTCGGTAGAATGGCATACCCGAACTTGGATGATGTGGATTACCTTGTTGAAGACAACGTAATAGGTGATTCTTGCTTATCACCGGAAATGGAAGAGACCCATGGTAGAATGACACATTGGCGGTGCAAGCTGGGAACAAAATGCAAATGCTGGGAATGATTCTGGTAACTGGGGAAGAACCCAACAATAGAGAGTGAATTCACTGTTTGAAGAGGTCATAGCATTGCCGAGGAAACTGAGAGGAATCCCAGTTAGTGCTGATGATAACACGTTGCGCTTGTGCGTGCTCTCAAGAACTTGAGCATTTCCATATTCATCAAGGTTTTACCAGCATCCGTGTCAAGGGTCCGGTAACACAACTTGCTACCATGATGAATGATGATGGATGATGCAGATGCAAAGGAAGATAACACCTACTCAGATTTCACCTTAGCGAAGCCAAGGAACAAAATCTGGATGATCGACCGAGAGACATTTAGCACTCCGCTTCTAATATTCTCCTTGATGTGCTAGCGTAACCCATTCATAGATATGGTTTGATATCTAGAACATCAAGTAGAAAGGTCGGACTTCGGGAGCAATAGAATCCATAAGGAACAGTTACAGAGGTAAATCCTACGAAATCCTTATGGGGAGGTGGCCAACTTCCTCAAACAAGATACTACAATACTAGGTCTTCCGACTGGGTGTGTTGGCCACGACATCCACCTTGCCGGTTATTGAGAGACCAATATTATAATTCTTGGAAAATGTTCCAACCATCACATCTGCCTGAGATTCAGATCTGGTTGGTGTCAGGATATCCCAGACTCATCAAGTCTAGGAAGAAGAATGAAAGTTTGCAACACAAATCGACGAGATAATGTTGCGGGATTCTCGGGGAGTGAGCTACGATAGTAAGCTCCAAAACATGAGCTGGTTCTGCTACAAACATGTGGACACGTTGTCCCAGACAAGCATGCCCACATGGTAGTCTTACAATAAAACACTACTGAGTTCTGGTTGGGAGCCATCATCGAGGATATCGAAGTCTTTACGCAAGTCCATGGACTAGATCCCAAGCATAGACTTCTTTTCCTTGAACAAGTCAATCAGTGGCTTGGTGTGCTAGGATATACATATGGAATGAAGATGATCAGTCTAACAGACCACAGAATTCTTCGCACGTGCATGACTGACTTGGGACGATTCCAAAGGAGGTAAAAACATGCTTTCTCGAATTCACGGCGGCAACTTGCATCAAATGCACATGAACTAGAGGAAGTCACTTCTTTTCATCCAAACAAATGCTTCACGAACGGGGCATGAAGAAAATGCTTACACAAGTTTCCAACACTAGCTTAATGTTCAACAAAATCATGGAGGAGATAAGGATGTTGTTAATGGGCTCAACAACAATTCATCTAGGTTTCCTTTTAAAAGGAATTCCATAGTTAAGTGAACACGGTGATAGCATTGGTCAGACCAAAGATGTAATGGTGTATGCTCGAGGGATCAACCACGAATAAGACAACATTACGAGCATCGTTGGTACTGATTTGATTTGACGATAGCCCATACTCAATCAAAGGTTTGGGTAAGATAATAGATCCAACAATTGATCACAAGGACCAATTGATGAGGATATCATCTTTCTTCAACACACACACACACACAAAAAGATATCCCTTAACATGAACTAAGTCGGACAAGCTTTTATCTTCCAACTCTCCAAGTTGTTGTTTAGCTTAACCAACTGGCTCAGGGGTATCCCACACAGATTCTTGGAGAGAGGGTGGTTCACAAGAAACCAACTTGATCACGAGCTCAACATAACAGTCAGGTGACAACCTGGTAATACTTCCAAGAAGATATTCGGAAAATCACGAACCACCGGTATGTTACTAAGCTCGAGAGCAATCTTTCTTTTCAGGCCAAGATGATATGATCAAATGAGCGAGGGCTTGACAAAATCCTAACTCATCAATCAAAGAGTGCACCAGGAGATAAGGACTAGGTAGCACAATCAACCTTAGGGCGATGATTCAAAAATCAACATGCTAAGAATGGGGTTATTGTCCATTAACTACCAAGCAACAAGGTTGCTAGGAGTATTGAATTCACACATCACGATTCACTTGTCGGCATTCCGGTTGCGACAACATGGAACCGAGGGATGAATAATGATGGCGAGAAGTATCACTACATCAGGAATTCACAAGAGCCGGTGCAATCCTCATGAAAATCCTGACATAAAGACGGTAATACTTCAGGGTAGAACAGAATCAAAAGCTGGGCTGGCACTTTGATCTGCGGAGCACCATTGCTTTGACCCAATCCTAGATATGGATGAGGTACTGGAGTTTGTTTCTCCTAGTCATTCCGGAATAGAATGGCTTGACAGACCACAAGAGTAATAGGCATCGACGAACAAATGCACACATAATCTTGACTATCAATTGATAGACGAGGGTCAGAAGACAACTAAAGAGGGACAACTCAAAGGAACATACGATTTTCTGAGTTGTGGATGCATGGTTTAGCATGTCGAACGGAGTTCAACATATTTCTTCCGGATAACCCATGCAGAGAGGGAGAACTGGCAGAGCCACAATATATAATGGAGAACTCATCAAGAGCACTCTGGTTGTGATCGTTCAGTTCAACGAGGAACTTCTGCCATAGGTAGTTCATGGTATTTGGAAGAAGAAGATACCACGGACTTCAAGGACTATCGCAAAGGTTACTAATAACCTAAGGGAGCTAGCAATTACTATCAACATGAAGTAAGTAGGGTAAATCTCGGGTTCAAAACCCAGAAGTAGAATTCCTACTACTAAGTGGCATCACGGGATGCTTTCGAGAATAAAGGCCAGAATCATCACACTGGGACACAAATCATGGCTAAATTACTAGATGATCCCCTAGGACACCTAGGGTCATAATAATAATTCCAACATATATGTCGAGGCAATAAAGTACCTCAACTCACTAATTAGTGTGATTGAGCTGGCATAAAGGAACATCGAAACCAGAGGGAAGGATTTTGCAAATGCATCAGACTGTTTAGAAACCTGGGATGACTCGGACAGCATAACGGCTGTAAATGCTCAGAAAAAATTTGAGACATTCACAAAAATGGTGGCATAACCACTTAGAAGCACAATATCAAGGTTCCGAGATCAACAATTAACATACAGAGGATAGTAGGAACTGAAACGAGGCTTAAGTCCAACAATTCTATAAGTCTACGGATTAATAACACGTGATCCTGATAGAAAGAAGAGAAAGCCTAGTTCTTAATCCCCGTAGGAAAGATAAGATTACTCAGATCAGAAGGGCATAAAGTATAAGGAGTAAAAAGAGCCTTACGTTCCATCCCACAATCAATTCCCTTATATAACTAAAGAATTTCTAGACTCAACTTCGACCAGTTTGGCTTGGTAACCTACATGCAGTCAAGCTCTGATACCAACGCTGTCAGGACCCCGACTCAATGCCACATCGATCTAGCATGTAACACCTCATATCACTTTGCGGCCTCACGCACGGTATTCCCACGGGTGTCGCCTTACCTTTACCCGGGACCGTTTGCGCCTTTTGGCACACGTATATGACAGTGTCGCTAGCATCTATATGATAAAGAGCCCGGGCTGACATGGCTAGTCGTAAACCCAAAGTGGCACAGACTTACAGGGACATGCATCCATGACCCAGCATCGAACGTGTCGGTCATCAGCGAGTGAATCCAGGCTGTAGCACTGGGCTAGCAGGACTCCGGTGAACCGGGCTGTAGCGGGCTAACAGGACTCCGGTATTCATCGCGTGACATTTCCCCGAAGGGACAGACACAGGAACGAAGAAGGACACATGCCGGCCAGCCTAAGTGTTCCGGAGCAGTAGCAAGCTACCATGGCTCGGTGGAAACACTAGGAGACATTTCCCCGTAAGAGAGGATACTAAAGATAAACAACTAGATGGTCAGATCCCACACATACCAAGCATTTCAATAACATACACACAATATGCTCGATATGTGCAAATACAACATGGCATCACAACATGACTCTAAGACTCAAGTAATTTATTCAATAGGCTCCGAGGAGCGAGATATTACAAACAGGGGTCTCATGACCCAACAATCAGAGCATACAAGTCAAAGCACAAGCGGAAGCTATCATGTCTGAGTACAGACATCTATAAATGAAAAGGGCTGAGAAGCCTGACTATTTATCAGATCCTGCCGAGGGCACAAGATCGTAGCTGAGGTAACAAGCTAAACGTCGAAGTCCACGCGAAACTACTAGTGAGACCGAAGTCTCTCTGCAAAAACATAAAATAGGCAAACGTGAGTACAAATGTACTCAGCAAGACTTACATAAGAACTAACTACATATGCATCATTATCAACAAGGGGATGGTGGGGTTTAACTGCAGCAAGCCAGCTTTGACTCGGTGGCTATCCTGAACTACGACTGCAAGTAACTCTTTTGAGGTGGCGCACACGAGTCCACATATTCACCATATCAATACACCACTATGGATCCACTTCCGTCTCCCTACGAGAACGCCATTCATAGCACTCACGCTTATCTTGCGTATTTTAGAGTATCCACTTTCGCTTGTCTATGAACTGATACAGAAGTCCTTTTCCGCGGACACGGCTATTCGAATAGATGATGATAACCCTGCAGGGGTGTACTTCTTCATACATGTTTCCACCACTTAGCGTCTGCACACGACATGTGCTCGGCAGACTTCAAGCGAAAGCCGACGTGGGTGTAGACCACGACCTACCTAAACACTCAAGTCTCTAGTCCAGGTTTATCGCCTATTCGGGTTCCATCCATGAGGAGATCCGGCCGGAGTTTCGCTCACAGCCCCAAACGATGTGAACAGGGTTCCGTGACACCAAACGGGCGCCCGGTATACCCGGCCACGTGCCTACCGCATCACAGCCCACCCCTACGGTCAGCGCTGTCCACAGCCTCCAGCATACTACAAACACCAGAAACTACTTGCAACTCCTGGACAGAGGACTAGGGTGATTAAGAAGTCGAGCGGGGTCATATTTCAGGGCCCAATGTATGGTAGTAACTGAATCATGGATCACAAACACAGAACTCAGTTCCTGAGGACGGCTGCAATGAGACAACCCACCATGTACTCCTACATGGCCTCTCACCGCTACCTTTACCAAATCGTGTTCACACACTTAGCTCACACACAGTAGGACATGTTCACACGCCTCTGATTCATCCCCGATGAATCAGACCTGACTCAACTCTAAGCAGTAGCAGGCATGACAAACAAGCAAGAATGAGTAGGCACAACAGGGCTCAAACAACTCCTACTCATGCTAGTGGGTTTCATCTATTTACTGTGGCAATGACAGGTCATGCAAAGGATAAAGGGGTTCAGCTACCGCAGCAAGTAACAGTTGAATCGTTGTTGTCCTAATGCATTAAAGAGAGCAGGAGCGAGAGAGTAGGATTGTATCAGAATGAACAAGGGGGTTTTGCTTGCCTGGCACTTCTGAAGATAGCATTGAATCTTCATCAGTGTCAACGATCACATCACCGGTACAACGTCTACCGAGGGGGAACAACACCGGCAAACACAGAAGAAACACGATCAATGCAATGCACAATATGATGCATGCTATGACATGGCAATATGCTGGTGTTTTGAGCTAATGCAACTAGCAACGGATTAAATGAAGTTGGTTTGAATACAAGATTCAAATTCAAACTCCATATGTGATTATTCAAATGCCATTTAATTGATTTGTGCTAAACAGCAGCTATAAATTGTTCTAACATGCATGAAAATGGTACAGATGGATTCCTTGAATTTTTCTGATAATTTTTCATATATAAAACATTTAATTTGGAGTTACGGTTAATTTTCTATGATTTATTGAAGTTTTAGCTATTTCTGGAATTTCCTGGATATAATAAAATAAACTAAATTCCAGAAAATGAATATTGCATCAGCATGACCTCACCCTGACGTCATCAGGTCAACAGGGCGGTCCAGGTCAAACCTGACGTGTGGGGGCCACACGTCAGTGACACAGGCCCTAATCCCGGTCAAACCCAACGCTAACTGAGGTTTGACCAGGGGTGGGGCCCATAGTCAGTGGCCTAGGGGGTTGGTTAGGGCGTCATTAGCGCTAATTAAGCGTGCCACGTCGGCAGTTGCTGGAGTATCGCCGGCGGCGACCAAAACGACGGCGGAGCGTTTCAGAAAAACGCTACGGGGCTCCATTTTGAGCGCGGTTTGTTGCTACGGCTTGCTGGCGTTCTTGCGCATCTACTGGTAGCAGCGACAGCAGTTCAGATGACCTGAGTCGACGGCGACGAGCACTTCCGCGGCGGCCAGATTTCGGGCACCCGCGGGTTTGGCGTTTCGGTGCGCGGGAGGGGGAGCTGGTTGATGTGTTGGGCTCCTGGGGGCTTTATGAGCACGGTGGAGCACTCCGTCGTGGGCATGCGCGGCTATGGCCACGGCTCCGCCATGGCCGGCGGCGAGAAGCTCTTGGCTGCGACGGCATCGGTGTTAGAGGAAGAAATCGGGCCAGGGAAGAGGGGGAAACAGCACAGGAGCTCACAGCGGGTGCAGCGGTGGCCTCGGCGAGCTCGGGGAGGCACCGGAGCGAGCGAAGCATCGAGGGGGATCTCCGGCGGCCGAGGTCGGAAACGGCGGCTCTGGCAAGGCTTCAGGGCGTCCGGCGTTGCGTAGCTCAGCGAGGAGGTCGAGGACGATGCGGCGGAGCTTATGGAACTGGCGGAGGGGCGAGGGAGGGCTGGTGGCTGCGGCTATAGCGAACGGCGGCGACGGTCGCTCTCGGGTGCGTGCGAGAGAAAGAACAGAGGAGGAGATGGGGACGAGGGAGTGAGCGGGAGGGTTCCAGGGGTCGAGGCGGCGCCGAGGAGAAGGCGCGAGGCGTTGTGGTGGCCTCAGGCGAAGCAGACGAGCAGGGTGGTGGCGTGGCGAGCTCGGGCGCGTGCGCCGAGTCTCTCCTCTGCCTACTGGCGCGAGGAGGAAGGCGACAAGGAGGAGGAGGTGGGCTGGGCCGCACAGTGCTGGACCAGCACAGGAGCTGGGCCGGCTCTGGTGGCTGCACGGGTAAGGCCAGGTAGGCTTTGCTCTTTTATTTCTTTTTCTTCTGTTTTGTTTTTATTTAATCTTTTCCCACTGTTTTGAAATAAAACAAATTCAAAGACAGTGACAAAATTCCCCTGAACATTTTATTTAGCACAATGGAATTATACCAAAGCACATAAAAATGTTTCAGTTATTTGAACATATATTCAGTAATATTTGGATATAAGTTCAAATTCAAAATAGTGTTGATTTAAATTCAAAGTCTCAAAATAAATCCTTTTAAAATGTTCAATATTTTTGGTTTGGATCAAAACCCTTGCCAAAAATATTAAACATCTAAGAAGAACATCTTGGAACAATGAATGAGATTTTAGGGTTTTTTGCCCTTCTTTTATTTAGGGTTTTTGAGGCTTCCAAAATTCCTCAGTTCAAGTTTCAAAAATTTAAACATGATGCACAGATGGAAGCAAGCATAGGACAGGCCAGAACTAGGGATGTGACAGCTTGGCTGGATGAAACTCCCATAGATGGAAAGTCCGGATTTTGCAGGGAAGGATCTGGCGAAAAAGCAACACCTGGATCACATTGACGAGCTTGATGTTATTGTCCACCATGCTCTTGACACGCGCCTACAGCGCCGGTATCTCGTCTGATGACAACCAGTCCAACCCCTTTTTTAGCAAGGAAGTAAGCTACATTAGGGGCTCGGACTTGAATTCGGGAGCCACGACCCAGGTGGTGTCGCGGGGCTCAGTGACATAGAACCACTGCTTTTGCCACCCCCTGACGGTTTCCACAAAGGTGCCAGTGGGCCATGTGACATGGTATACTTTGCTCACCATGGCAACTTCGCACTCCGCATGTTGACCATCCACCACTTTCGGCTTCACATTGAAGATCTTCAGCCATAATCCGAAGTGGGGTGGGATGCGGAGGAAGGCCTCCACAAGACAATGAATGCCGAGATGTTGATGAAAGAGTTCGGGGCTAGATCATGGAAATCTAGCCCGTAGTAGAACATGAGTCCATGGATGAAGGGGTGGAGGGGAAATCCTAACCTGCGAATGAAGTGAGGGATGAATACCGCCCTCTTGTTGGGCTCCGGGGTGGGGACGATCTGCCCCTTGGCCAGAAGCTTGTGGGCGATTCCTTGGGCCAAGTACCCCGCTTCCCGGAGCTCCGTAATGTTCCCCTCCGTGACATAGGAGGCTATCCACTTGCCTTGCGTTCCGGATTTGGACATGGTCGGAGTGCGTTTTGGAGGCAGAAAGGATGGAAGCTTGGGCGCTTGAGCTCGAGAACAGATGGGCAGAGAGGAAGAGGGTGAGGATGAAAGAATGGATCTTTATCCTCTTATAAAGGCATCGAATATCCAGCACCTCCCCACTCTCCTTGAAACTCGCCTATTCCCCAAGGGTCATGCGGACGGCGCGGTTAGATTACCCATGCTCGTATTGTTAGGGATCCTGTGATAAACGGGCACGATCTTTGCTTTGACAAGATGTGCCAATACAGACCGTGTCTCGTAACATGGAACGGGAGATTGAAAGACGGTTCGAAATAATAACCAGCCAGGGGACGTCACGTCATGCCCCGAAAGCCATCAGTAGATGGGACTTATTGAATGTTCTATCCTGTTGTGGTTGTATGTGGAGTCTGTTTCACATAGCAGGACACGTTCTCTGTTCAAGGACTAATTTGAAGTATTCGGAGGAGGAACCCGACTTGCAATGCCAAAAACAATCTACACGTTGGACAACTCATCATTGAAGCCTGGTTCAGGGGTATTGAGGGAGTCCTGTATTAAGGGGTCCTCGGGCGTCGGGACTATATGACATGGGCTAGACTACTAGGCCATGAAGATACAGGACAAAAAACTTCCTCCCGTGTCCGGATGGGACTCTCCTTGGCATGAAAGGCAAGCTTAGCATGCGGATATGAATATTCCTTTCTCTGTAAACCGACTCTGTACAACCCTAGCCCCCTCCGGTGTCTATATAAACTAGAGTGTTTTAGTCCGTAGGGGCAATCATAATCATTCAGGCTAGACAATTAGGGTTTAGCTATTATGATCTCATGGTAGATCAACTCTTGTAACCCCTATACTCATCAAAGTCAATCAAGCAAGACGTAGGGTATTACCTCCATCCAGAGGGCCCGAACCTGGGTAAAACATCGTGTCCCTTGTCTCTTGTTAGCATCGATCCTTAGGCGCTCAGTTCGGGACCCCCTACCCGGGATCCACTAGTTTTGACACGACACTAGCCATGTTTTAATGGTTTCTCCTAGCGAGCTCTAAGGATTTTCTTCCTGGTGTGGAATGGCATCTGAGATCCAATCCCTCTAAATAGATGCGTTTTTACATGGCTGGGGTGTTATGTGCAAAAAATAATCTGATCTTTTGTACTCGCTCGACACGTGGAAGTGGAAGCAACGGAGGCGCAGAAGATGAAGGATATTACATTAAATGAAAGTCCGAGTATAACTCTTCGGGTCAGATGCGTTGAAGTATTCAGAGGAGGAACCCGCCTTGCAATGTAAGACAATTTGCACGCCGGACACATCGTCATTGAAGCCTAGTTCGGGGGCTACTGAGGGAGTCCTGGATTATGGGGTCCTCGGGCGTCCGGGCTATGTGACATGGGCCGGACTAATGGGCCATAAAGATACAAGACAGAAGACTTCCTCCTATGTCCAGATGGGACTCTCCTTTATGTGGAAGGCAAGCTTGGCGTTCGGATATGAAGATTTCTCCTTCTGTAAACCGACTCTGTACAACCCTAGGTCCCTCCGGTGTCTATATAAACCGGAGGGTTTAGTTCGTAGAGGCAATCATAATTAGACAGGCTAGATATCTAGGGTTTAGCCTGTCAGGACCCCGATTCCAAGTCACATTGGTCTAGCCGGTAACACCTCATATCACTTTGCGGGCTCACACACAGTATTCCCACGGGTGTCGCCTTACCATGCCCCGGGACCGTTTGCGCCTTTTGGCTCACGTATATGATAGTGTCGCTAGCATCCATGTGACAGAGAACCCAGGCCGACATGGCTAGTCGTGAACCCAAAGCGGCACCAACCTATGGGGACAGGCATACATGAATCACATCGAGCATGTCGGTCAGTAGCGTGTGAATCCGGGTTGTAGCACTAGGCTAACTGGACTCTGGGAACCCGGGCTGTAGCAGGCTAGGCAGGACTCCAGATGTCACCGCATGACATTTCCCCGAAGGGACAGACACAGGAACGAAGTGAAACATATCCCGGCCAGTCAAGTGTCCTGAGCAGTAGTGCTGGGCTAGCAGGATTCCGGTGAACCGGGCTGTAGCGGACTACTATGGCTCATGGAAGGACAAGACTACATTTCCCCATAAGAGAGGCTACCAAGGATAAACAACTAGGTTGTCGGATCCCACACATATCAAGCATTTCAATCATACACACAATATTCTCGATATGTGTAAATACAACATGGCATCACAACATAACTCTACGACTCAAGTATTTATTCATTAGGCTCCGAGGAGCGAGATATTACAAACATGGGTCTCATGACCCAACAATCATAGCATACAAATCAAAGCACATGCGGAAGCTTAACATGTTTGAGTACAAACATCTACAAATGAAATAGGCTAAGAAGCCTGACTATCTACCAGATCCTGCCGAGGGCACAAGATCATAGCTGAGGTATCAAGCTAAACGTCGAAGTCCACGCGGAACTACTAACGAGACTGAAGTCTCTCTGCAAAACAAAAATTAAGCAAACGTGAGCACAAATGTACCCAGCAAGACTTACATCAGAACTAACTACATAAGCATCGGTATCAACAAAGGGGGTGGTGGAGTTTAACTGCAGCAAGCCAGCTTTGACTTAGTGGCTAACCTGAACTACGACTGCAAGCAACTCTTTTGAGGTGGCGTGCACGAGTCCACATATTCACAATTCAATACACCACTATGGATCTGCTCTTGTCTACCTACAAGAACGCCATCCATAGCACTCATGCTTATCTTGCGCATTTTAGAGTATCCACTTTCACTTGTCCATGAACTATGCAAGGGGTCCAAGTTTCCATATCCGAGGAATCTGGCTATTCGAATAGATAATGACAACCCTACAGGGGTGTACTGCTTCACACACGCTCCCACCACTTACCGTCATTTACACGACATGTACTCGGCAACCTTCAAGCGGAAGCCCAACGAGGGTGTCGGCCACGGCCTACCTAAAACCTTAAGTCTCTAGTCCAGGTTTATCGCCTATCCAGGTTCCATCCGCAGGGGGTCCGGCCGAGGTTTCCACATACGGCCCCGAACAATGTGAATAGGATTCCCGAGACACCAAACGGGCGCCCGGTACACCATGCCATGGTGTATCTACCGCATCATAGCTCACCCCAAGGGTCAGCGCTACGCACGGCCGCCAACACATAACCTACAAACACCAGAAACTAGTTGCAACTCCTGGATAGAGTACTTGGGTGATTAAGAAGCCGAGAGGGTCAATTAAGGATCCCAATGAGTGGTAGTAGCTGTTCATGCATCACAGACACAGAACTCAGTTCCTAAGAACGGTTTCAATGAGACAACCCACCATGTACTCCTACATGGCCTCTCACCGCTACCTTTACCAAATCGTGTTCACACACTTAGCTCACACACAGTAGGACATGTTCACAACTTTCCAATTCATCCCCGATGAATCAGACCTGACACAACTCTAAGCAAGAGCAGGCATGACAAACAAGCATGAATGAGTAGGCACATCAGGGCTCAAACAACTCCTACTCATGCTAGTGGGTTTCATCTATTTACTCTGGCAATGACAGGTCATGCAGAGGATAAAGGGTTCAACTACCACAACAAGTAACAGATGAATCGTTGTTGTCCTAATGTAGTAAAAGAGAGCAGGAGCGAGAGAGTGGGATTGTATCGGAATGAACAAGGGAATTTTGCTTGCCTGGCACTTCTGAAGATAGTATAGTTCTTCATCGGTGTCATCGATCACAACGTCGGAACATCGTCTACCGAGAGGGAACAACACCGGCAAACAGAGAAGAAACATGATCAATGCAATGCATAATATGATGCATGATCATGACATGGCAATATGCTGTGACTTGAGCTAATGCAGCTAGTAACAGAAGGATTTGGGTTGATTTGAACTCAAGGTTCAAATTCAAATTCAAACTATGAATTCAAATAGTGCATTATCATATCTTGAACTAAACAGCAAGCTAACTTGTTTAAATATGCAGGAGACCAGTACAGATGGAGAGATTGGATTTTTCTGATCATTTTTCATATATAATTTATCTTATTTGGAGTTATAGATAATTTTCTATGAATTTTAGAAGTTTTGTCTATTTTCTGGAATTTTCTGAATTATTTTAAATCCAGAAAATTATTAACTGTGTCAGCATGACATCGGTGTGATGTCAGCAAGTCAACAGGGGCGGCCCATGTCAAACTGACCGGTGGGACCCGCGTGTCAGTGTCTAGTCTAATTAACAGGGTTAATTAGCACTGGGTTAACACTAAACCTAATTTAGTTAGAGGCTTGGGCCCACACATCAGTGACCAGAGGTGGTCAAACCCGCTGTCAAAAAGGTCAAACCCACCGGCGTTTAGCCGCCGGCGAGGGCTGATACGGCGGCGCGGCTCGGGAAAATGCTACAGGGCCTCATCCAAAGCGTGCCTAGGTGCATTGGAAAGCCCTTGCTCCCGCACGTCGAACGGTGCATGCGCTGGGTCGCGGGGAGGCCAGAGCTCGCCGGAGTGGAGCATGCGGCAGCTACCGGAGCTCGGGTTCGAGCGGCGCAGTGCTATGGTGCACGGGAGGACGTGATGGTGGCGGAGTTAGCTTGCTGCAGAGCTGCTAAGCACGTAGTCGTGCTCGGGCACGAGCTTTGCTAGCTCTGGCTATGGCGGCGAGAAGAACGGCGGCGGCCGGCTCTCGGCTCCGGTGGAACCACGATCTAGAGAGAGCAAAAGAGCGCGGGGAGAGATGGGTTCGGAGCAGAGGCTCACAGCGAGGTCGTAGAGCAGCTCAGTGGGCCCGGGGAGGCGGCGGAGACGGCGAATTGGACGGCGGCATCCAGCGGGCTTGGACGGGGAAGAAAGGTCGGGGACGGCGCTTCGGTGCCCTTCCGGTCGCGTGGATCAGTGAGGAGGACGTAGACGAGGCGGTGGAGCTCTTGGATACGTCAGAGAGGCGATAGGGAGGCTGTGGCTACGGCAACTACGAGCGGCGGCGACATCAGCGTTCAACCGTGGCGGTGCAGAGGCGAGGAAAAGAGAGAGAGAACGAAAGAGAGGGAGGGTTTGATCCGGACGGCACCACGGAGAGGGCTCGCGGTGTTTGCTGGCGGGGAGGTAGGCAAGCAGGTGGAGGCGTGGTGCGCTCGGGCGCGTGCACGCTTTGTCCTGCCTCTGCCTACTGGCAGAGGAGGAAGATGACTGGCGGGAGGGCCAGGTGGGCTGGGCCAGCAGGCACAGCAGCGGGCCGCCAGGTTAGTTCCTTCTTTCCCCAATTCTGTTTCTATTTTTCTATTTTGCATATGTGTTTTGAATTTGGTTTTGAAACCAATTCAATTTTGTTGCTTCTGAAAAATATTGTGTGAGCTAGATGGGTTATTCTGGAGACCCACAAAATGTTTCAGAATTATTGGAGCTAAAAGTATAATTATAGGGATTTATAACTCCAATGCAAATACTTATTGGATTAATTCAGAGACCATAAATGCCATAGAAAAATGTGAATCATCACTGGTTAAGGTTTTCACCCTTTTCCTTAAATAATGAACATTTTTGGAGGGCATTCTAGGTTCATTGAAAATATTTTTAGTTGAACCTATTGCATTTATTTAGTGCCAGAGCTTGGTCATCCCCAATTCAAATTTATTTGAATTTAAACATGATGACATGATGATCAAGCAAAGACAAACAAATACTAATCTAGGGCTATGACAACTCACCCCCACTAAACAAGAATCTCGTCCCGAGATTCAAGACGTGAGGTAAGAAAACTGAGGGGACTCAAGGTAACATAATCTTCATGATCCAATTGCCCTCTTCGGGGATGTTGATTCATTGCTCCAATTGATCTTGACGTCTTTGCTTCCAAGATCTTCATCCATCATGATGACGACAGAGAGAAACTCTACGGAATCGATCTCCTCAAAGATCGAGCACTCAAGATCAGCTCATGGAGTGAAACGTAGGAACATCTCTTGAGTTGAGACATAAAACACACATCGAGAGGGATGGATGGTAACATATAATGAGGTTTGATTTGGTAGGCCACAATTCCATGCTTAAGTAGATGGTGGGTACGTTTCAACTTAGCAAGGACTGAATTGCCATGATTCCATAACGGGCACCTTGGGGAGGTGACTCGTAGAATTATTCCCTTAAGTGGCAAAAAGAATTACTTTTGATATCTAGATTATAGAAAGTCTCTATACCAGCCTAAGGCAAATCACAAATGATCGTTTGACGGAGTTCGAAAGAATGGCATACTCAGACTAGAATGGATGATGTGGACTACCTTGCTGAAGACAACGCAACCGATGCTTTTTTCTTATCATCGGAAATGGATGGGACCCATGGTAGACTGACACAATGACGGGTGCAAGCTGGGAACAAGATGCAAATACTGGGAATGATTCTAGTGACTGGGGAAAGGCTCAACACACGAGAGTGATTCCCCTGTTTGAATGGTTATAGCATGATCGAGCAAACCAAGAGTACAAGGACCCCTAAGGAACAACTTCTAGAATAGGTTGCACGAAATCCTCATGGAGAAGATGGTCAAATAGATCAATCAAGATACTACCGTGATAGATCTTCCGGCTAGGTGTGTCGGCCAGAACATCAACCTTGTCCGGACTTACATCATAGATCTTGGAAAAGTTCCAACCATCATATCTGCCTGAGATTCAGATCTGGTTGGCAACAGGATATTTCAGACAGCATGTCTGCAAAAGAAAGTTTGCAACACAAACTGGCGAGATGACGTTGTGAGATTCTCGGGGAGTGAACTACGATAGTAAGCTCCAAAACATGAGCCGGTTCTGCTGCAAGCATGTGAACACGCTATCCTAGACAAGCATGGCCACCTGGTAGTCTTACAACGAAACACTACCGAGTTCAGGAGGGAACCATCAACGAGGATATCGAAGTCCTTGTGTAAGTCTAGCTCCTAAGAAGAAACTTCTTCTCCTTGAACAAACCAATCAGTGGCTTGGTGTGCTAGGAACACATATGGAGTGGAGGTAATTAATCTACCAACCATAGAATACTTCGCACGTATGCATGACTGATTTGGGATGATTCCAAGGAAAACATAACAAACCTTTCTCAAATTCATGGCGGCAACTTACACCCAATGCACGTGAACTTGGAGAAAGTCACTTCTTTCATCCAAGCATAAGCTTCATGAACGGAACACGAAGGCATTGCTTACAAAGTTTTCAACACTAGGTTGATGTTCAACATGAATCATGGGGGGGGGACAAAATGTTGCTGATGGGCTCAACATCAACTCATCAGAATTTTCCATATCACTGGACTTCCACCATCATGTGAACACGGTGATAGCATTGGTCAGACCAAAAGATGTAATGGTGTATGCTCAAGGGATCAACCACGAGTAAGACAACATTACAAAAATCATTGGTTCTGATTTGACTTGGCAATAGCCCATACTCAAGTCAAAGTCTTGACAAGGCAATATATCCAACAACTGATCACGAGGACCAATCAATGGAGATATCATCTTACTTCAACACACACACGCACAAAACATATCCCTTAACATGAACTAAGTCAGACAAGATTTATCTTCCAACTCTCCAAGTTGTTGTTTAGCTTAACCAACTAGCTCAGGGTATCTGACACAGATACTTGGAGAAAGGGAGGCTTACAAGAAAACCAACTTGATCATGAGCTCAACATAAAAGTCGGGAAACAACCTGGTGATACTTCCGAGAAGATATTCGGAAAATCACGAACCACCGATATGTTACTAAACTCGAGAACATTCTTGCTTTTCAGGGCAAGACGATGGAACCAAGAGAGTGATGGATGGCCACAATCCTATCTCATTGATCGAAGAGTGCACTAGAAATAAGGACTAGGTAGCACAATCTATCATAGAATGATGATTCAATAACCAACACGCTAAGAATGAGAATATTGTCCATTAACTACCAAGCAACTAGTTGCTAGGAGTATTGATTTCACACATCACGGTTCACTTGTTGGTATTCCGGTTACAATAGCATGGGAACCGAGGGATGAACAATAATGGCAAGAAGTACCACTGTGTCAAGAATTCATAAGAGATGGTGCAATTCTCATGATATTCCTGACATCAAGAGGGCAATACTTCTGGGTAGAACAGAATCAAAAGCTGGATTGGCATTTTGACCTGTGGAATACAACTGCTTTGACCCAATGCTAAGTATGGATGAGGTACTGGAGTTTGTTTCTCCTAGTAATTCTAGAATAGAATGGCTTGACAGACCACAAGAATAAGAGGTATTGATGAGCATGAACGCAAGACATGCTCTTAACTATCAAGTGATAGACGGAGATCATGTTACAACTAAAGAGAGGGACAACTCAAAGGAACATATTAACTTTCTGAGTTGTGGATGCATGGATTAGTATGTCGAGCAAGCTCAACATTTCTTTCGGATAACCTATGCAGAAAGGTAGAACAGGCAGATTCACAATGTAGAATGAAGAACTCATCAAGAGCACTCTGATTGTGATCTTTTGATCCAACAAACTTCTGCCATAAGTGGTTCATAGTATTTGGAAGAAGGAAATACCACAGACCTCGAGGACTAATGCAAAGGTTACTAATATCCTAAAGGAACTATCAACACTATCAACATGAGGTAAGTAGGGTGAATCTCGGATTCAAGAACCCATGATAGAATACCTACTAGTAAATGGCATCACGGGATGCTTCCGAGAATAATGGCCAGAATCATCACACTGGAACACAAAACATGGCTAGATTACTAGGTGATCCTCTAAGACACCTATGGTCATAGTAATAGCTCCAACATATATGTCAAGGCAATGGAGTACCTCAACAGAACGATTAGTGTGCTTAATCTGGCCCAAAAGGACATCAGAAACAGGATGAAGAGATTTGCAAATGCATCAGACTGTTTAGAAACCTGGGATGACTCAGACAGCATAACGGCTGTAATTGCTCAAAATAATTAGAGACATCCTACAAAATGGTGGCATAACCACTCAACATCACAATATCAAGGTTCTGAGGCCAGCTATGACATATGGAAGTAGTAGGAACTGAACTGAGGCTTGAACTCAACAATCCTAGGCAACTACGGTTTAACAACACGTCATCTTGAGAGATAGAAGAGAAGCCTAGTTCTTAACCCCCGCAGAAAATAAGAGGGTGACTCAGATCAGAAGGCATAGGGTATAAGAAGTAAAAAGATCCTTACGTTCCCTTCCACAATCAATTCCCCTAAATAACTAAAGCATTTATAGACACAACTTCGACCAGTTTGGCTTGGTAATCCTACAGGCAGTCAGGCTCTGATACTAAAGCTGTCAGGACCCCGATTCCAAGTCACATTGGTCTAGCGGGTAACACCTCATATCACTTTGCGGCCTCGCGCACGGTATTCCCACGGGTGTCGCCTTACCCTGGCCCGGGACCGTTTGCGCCTTTTGGTTCACGTATATGATAGTGTCGCTAGCATCCATGTGACAGAGAACCCGGGCCGACATGGCTAGTCGTGAACCCAAAGCGGCACATCGAGCATGTCGGTCAGCAGCGTGTGAATCCGGGCTGTAGCACTGGGCTAACTGGATTCCAGGAACCCGGGCTGTAGCAGGCTAGGCAGGACTCCGGATGTCACCGCGTGACATTTCCCCGAAGGGACAGACACAGGAACGAAGTGAAACATATCCCGGCCAGTCAAGTGTCCTGAGCAGTAGTGCTGGGCTAGCAGGATTCCGGTGAACCGGGCTGTAGCGGACTACTATGGCTCATGGAAGGACAAGACTACATTTCCCCATAAGAGAGGCTACCAAGGATAAACAACTAGGTTGTTGGATCCCACACATACCAAGTGACGGTGTCCTGGACTAGGGGGTACTCAACACGTCATCTCCCGATCTGATAGATTGGGCCGAGAACCCCCGTGGCCGTATACTCATGGGCCAGTTCGGATAACTGCCGCATACAAGGAAGATTCCACAAGACTTGGCGATCAAGACAAGGACTTCTCCCCACCGGCGTATTCGGCTAGGACTCTTGTTAACCTGGGCCTCTGGTGCATTATATAAACCAGGGCCAGGCTAGTCGATAGATCATATATACATACAATCATATATAGGATAGCTTCTAGGATTTAGCCTCTACGATCTCGTGGTAGATCAACTCTTGTACTACTCATATCATCAATATTAATCAAGCAGGACGTAGGGTTTTACCTCCATCAAGAGGGCCCAAACCTGGGTAAAACTTCGTGTCCCCTGCCTTCTGTTACCATCGATCCTAGACGCACAGTTCGGTACCCCCTACCCGCGATCCGCCGGTTTTGACACCGACATTGGTGTTTTCATTGAGAGTTCCGTTGTGTGATCGACAAAACGATCAATGGCTCGCCTACAGATCAACTATGATTTCGGCATCCTCGTCACCAGCTCGACTGGTCACCTTGGTTCGACCAAGAACTGCGCCCCGTGTTCGGATCACCATGTTCGGACGAGGGCCTTCATCAACACCAACTCCGATCTCTATCAAGATCATGGAGGAATCGTCCATGGAGCTCGGGGGCTCAACGTCAACATTGCCCTCGGGCGACTGTGCTGTTTTTCCGGACAGCGAACGCATATCCGCCGCCACCGCCTCCTCGAGCGTTGCTTTAACGATTGCTTTGGTGTAATTGTGCGGAATCGAGTCTACAACAACCCTGGAAAATTCCGTCAAGTTCCTATGGAGGAATCTCTGGCAATCTATAATATACCGGAGCCCTGACAAATCTGGAGGGGAATCTGGATGAGTTTAGGGCATGGTGTCCAGCTTCTAGCTCGGACGTCCTTTCAAAGATCCAACCGTTAATCGGCTGCGGAATTCCTATATCTAGCACCTCTCAAAATTTCAGCTCGATCCAACCGTCCAAACTCCGGGAACCTTCCGATTAGTGCATCACTTTTCGGATCTGTTTTCTGCGCGAAAATGAATCCGACCCGAGTTCGTCTTTTTTATGAACAGGATTTCGGACATCCCTTTTGAAAGAAGTTTTGTATGGGGTATTGTGTTTTGTTCCCGAACACATCCCACTAACTCTAAGATCTTTTAAACATGATATTCAACATCATGCTGGTGTCAAACCAGTCCGGCAATATTGCTCCACGGCCGCCGACCTGCGCTAGACACGTCGTCACTTTGTTGAGCCGAGCTCAACTTCTTCAGATCATCATCTCGGCAAGCCGAACAAGAGTCCGGCATCGCGAAGGTTAAATCATCACCAACATCGCTGCCCCACGGATTACACGGAGCGGGCCTACCGGCATCACCGCATGGTCGCTTCATCAAGCCGACATCGATCACGTCACGACCTGCATCGGCAGGGCCGCACTATTGCTTCTTCAAGCTTGTGTCCATCACGCCGACCTACTTCAACTCATCGGCTGACATCGAGGCCTCGCCATCTCTTCATCAACCTACTCCGGTAATGGGTGTGCGAATCGAGTCCCAATTTTGGGAATCACCTTCCTTCGGATTGCTACAACAAATAAACCAGGTGCTATTAATCCTAGTATTTTTTACTTGTTTGGGTTCAATTTTTTCCCAAGGAATTATTACTCTGGTTTGTCCATCATATGTACACAGGTCTATCAAATGGTGTCCGCATTAACGATGGTCGCATGGTGGTCCGGTCAGTCTCCGTACATAGTTCGGCGAATGCCCAATCCGGAACTCGGACCGACCTGTGAATTCAGGCTTTGCCACGCCTTTACCGCATCACGCCGACGCCCTGCATCGGCATTGACTTTGGCGCCGGGCCATATTTCTTTTATTACTCACTTTGCATAAATTATTTATTTTGCAACATTTTTTTAATTATCATTATTACTATTATCTCCGGTTTGCACTATTTTTTGTGCACAGGAAGACGATCCGGGGACTTCGTCGTCACTCTGCCGGTCTGCATTGACCGTGCTATGTCACCACTTCGTCGTGTCAAGCTCTCCACTTCGCCACCCCGGGACCGGCTTGGGGGATGGAACCTTGCCCCGCATCAAGCTCGGACCGCGTCAACAATACCGAACACATTAACCAGCTAAGTCGCTTTCATGCTCAAAGCTTTAATTTCTAACTTGTGTTCGGTTCGACCAAGCATTATACTTTTTTGGAAAAAGTTGCTTGTAAAATTTTTTCGTTGTCCAAACTTTGTTTGTGACACACAAATTCAAGGACCCAATTCACTTGGGGGTTTCCTTTATGAAGCTTTTCCTCTTGCATGTGATTATACGTGTACGGCTTCGTTCCTTGTTCGTGTATTATGCCACAATATGCACCATATTGACTTAAGCAATTTGCAAGCTGGGTTGCCTCGCTCCTGTGTTTACCCCTACGTTCCTAATTGTTCGACTAGGGAGTAAAGGGAGCACCTCTGTGATTGTCACGATCGGGTCGCCCGAGCCGGACCTCAGACTGGGTGAAGCCGAAAGCTAGCGCTCTTATAGTTTTCAATGATGGTCGGCACACAACGGAACTCATGAGTACAAAAAATCTATTGCACAAGTCTCATAATAACAATGCGCACCGAAGAAAGGTATCGGTGGGGGTACTATTTTCTTCGAAGATGCTTCTTACACTTCACGGTAATATAGCATAAGTTCCCTGAGCGCGCTTTATCTGTTACAGCCTTATGGCCTGATTGCCTGGTTATTGGAAACACCGTCGATATTCTCGATCGATGGAGTACATAACAATTTTTGGTCCTTGACCGAAGAGGGAGAAGCTGACGGTCGGTTAAGACGCGTTTAAAGTTCGGTTGAACATATATATGATATAAGTACTTCGGTACATGCAATCATTCTTCTACCCAATTCACTTGGGGGCTTGTAAGTTTACTTGAGCCATTTTATAATAAGTGTTCTTCTTCTTAGTCGTTGCAAAGTTTTATTATTACTATTTATCACTCCTTTTTTCGACACAAGTGTGCGGTCACTAGCCAGGGAGCCTAATTTCTCTCTCAAAGCCGCTAGAGTTTAGTTTGCTAAACTGGCCTAATGAGAAGTACTCCGCCCTCGGGATAGGAGGTTGAAGCCGTAGGCTGACCCGCTCGAAGTCTTGAGATAGGATGTATCATGTTAAAGCACGACAGAAGCACTTCTTTTTTCTAAGACCAACTTTCGGATTGGCACCGAACACTTGATATTTTTCGGACGTCATGTTTTTACTAATGTTTCTTGGTTTTCCAAGATTTTTGGCACTTTTAAACTATTTGTGCTTTTCCAGCATTAGTCTCGCAGTGCAACGCCGGACACCCTTAGGGATTTGGCAAAAACATTCTCAGATATTGCTATATATGCATCGGTTTCGAATTGTGTCTTCGGTCAATAGTTGGGTTGCCCGGCTCCTGCACTTGCTTCCTACGTTCCGTTTTGTTTGGATAGGCGTGCAAAGGGAGAACCATTGCGATTGTGCTTCCAGCTCACATGGTTAAGCACCTCAGTGGAGAAAACCGAAAACTGACTTTCACAATAAGCGTAAACTGGTCAGCGATCCGATGACTATGTTAAATTATAGGCCATTCATAACATTGGCCAAAGTGTTTATGGCTTGACCCCGACTGTCTCCGAACATTACCGGGGCCTATTAACTGGCCTCCCAAACTAAATCCTCAATATTTTGCTCTTACATTAGAGCTGAGGTTTAATGATCACGCTTAGCATGACAACCCAAAGAAAGGAACCGATAGCGGGACTATTTTCTTTGGAAGACATTTCTTCTGTTAAACAGTAATATAACTCTCTGCGTACCTTTGTTTATAAAATCGTATGGCCAGATTGCCTTGTTTATTGTAAATCTTTGCCCTCATAAAGGCTTTATAAAGTAGGACAAACACGCCTCAGCTACTAGCCGAGGAGGTGGAAGCCGATGGTCGGTCAACAAAGTTTTGTACAATGCGGATCCGAGCATTAATGACGTAAAGTACTTGGATACATAAGAGTCATTACACATAATTTGTGATTTTACTATGGATATTGATCCTTAATTCGGCCACCCGTGCCCGCATTAAGGCTCGGGGCTACTGGGCTTCGGGCTTATTATTTACAAATATTAAAGGGGCACATTGATCCCTGATCTGGTGTTACCACCCGACCAGTGTCTCGGGGGCTACTGCATTGCTTGTCCAATGCAGAAAATTTTATGTGCAATATAGTTTCCGAGGAGATTTTGATCCTCAGGTTGGTCGGCCGCACCCAACCTGAGTCTCGAGGACTGAGCACGCCGCTTTTAGTATCCTGAATTATTCTGCCGAGCTTGGACTTGATCCTCAGGCCGATTTTGCAAATCAACCAGAGTCTCAGCGGCTACTGGGATCAGCGGTCTTACGTCATCCTTCAGGTGCATCTCGGGTTTTAGACCGATACACACCTTGAGGGCTACTGGCTATATATCTCGGCAGATAATAAATTGCACCAATAAAAAATATTAACAAAAATCGGCCCACATTCGGGGTGGTGCACCACCTCGGAAGCAGTCCGGCATAAAGCTCGGGCGTTAGTGGCTGGCTCCATAGAGGGCATTTCCGGCATTAAGCTCGGCTAAACTCCTTCAAACTTCTTTGAACCAAGGTGATTTACGACACCTCGGATACAGTCCGGCGTTGGAGCTCGGATACATAGTCCGGTGTTGGAGCTCGGATACAGTCCGGCGTTGGAGCTCGGATACATAGTCCGGCGTTGGAGCTCGGATACATTCCGGCGTTAGAGCTGGGAAGTGGTCCGGCGTTGGTGCTCGGCTGCAAAAGATACCTCGAGTGCAGTCCGGCGTTGGAGCTCGGGTGCAAGAGGACGCTTCCGCCCGGGAACAATTTCAAACTCGAGGTGTGGCATAAAAATAACAAGGCATTAATAAAGGCCGGAAACTTAAAGGGGCTCCTCGGATACCCGATGTATAAACTTGTCGAATTCATTTCGGCGATCCTCAAGATCGAAGATGAGAAGATTTGTTGAACCAGTTTTCAAGACCGACGACCGAAGATGAAGAATAGTTCGGAAGAATCGAGGAGCGTCCCTAACTTGAAGACTGATTTAGGGGGCTACTGATGGTGTCCTGGACTAGGGGGTACTCAACACGTCATCTCCTGATCTGATAGATTGGGCCGAGGACCCCCGTGGCCGTATACTCATGGGCCAGTTCGGACAACTTCCGCATACAAGGAAGATTCCACAAGACTTGGCGATCAAGACAAGGACTTCTCCCCACCGGCGTATTCGGCTAGGACTCTTGTTAACCTGGGCCTCTAGTGCATTATATAAACCAGGGCCAGGCTAGTCGATAGATCATATATACATACAATCATATATAGGCTAGCTTCTAGGGTTTAGCCTCTACGATCTCGTGGTAGATCAACTCTTGTACTACTCATATCATCAATATTAATCAAGCAGGACGTAGGGTTTTACCTCCATCAAGAGGGCCCAAACCTGGGTAAAACTTCGTGTCCCCTGCCTTCTGTTACCATCGATCCTAGACGCACAGTTCAGTACCCCCTACCCGAGATCCGCCAGTTTTGACACCGACACCAAGCATTTCAATCATACACACAATATTCTCGATATGTGTAAATACAACATGGCATCACAACATAACTCTACGACTCAAGTATTTATTCATTAGGCTCCGAGGAGTGAGATATTACAAACATGGGTCTCATGACCCAACAATCACAGCATACAAATCAAAGCACATGCGGAAGATTAACATGTCTGAGTATCTACAAATGAAGGAGGCTAAGAAGCCTGACTATCTACCAGATCCTGCCGAGGGCACAAGATCGTAGCTGAGGTATCAATGCTAAACGTTGAAGTCCACGTGGAACTACTAGCAAGACTGAGGTCTCTCTACAAAACATAAATTAAGCAAACGTGAATACAAATGTACCCAGCAAGACTTACATCAGAACTAACTACATATGCATCGGTATCAACAAAGGGGGTGGTGGAGTTTAGCTGCAGCAAGCCAGCTTTGACTCAGTGGCTAACATGAACTACGACTGCAAGCAACTCTTTTGAGGTGGCGCACATGAGTCCACATATTCACCATTCAATGCACCACTATGTATCTGCTCCCATCTCCCTACGGGAACGCCATCCATAGCACTCACGCTTATCTTGCGCATTTTAGAGTATCTACTTTCACTTGTCTATGAACTATGCAAGGGGTCCAAGTTTCCATATCCGAGAAATCCGGCTATTCGAATAGATAATGATAACCCTGCAGGGGTGTACTTCTTCACACACGCTCCCACCACTTACCGTCGTTTACACGACATGTACTCGGCAACCTTCAAGCGGAAGCCCAACGAGGGTGTCGGCCATGGCCTACCTAAACACTTAAGTCTCTAGTCCAGGTTTATCGCCTATCCAGGTTCCATCCGCAGGGAGTCCGGCCGAGGTTTCCACATACGACCCCGAACGATGTGAATAGGGTTCCCGAGACACCAAACGGGCGCCTGGTGCACCGTGCCATGGTTTATCTACCGCATCATAGCCCACACCTAGGGTCAGTGCTACGCACGGCTGCCAACACATAACCTACAAACACCAGAAACTAGTTGCAACTCCTGGACAGAGTACTAGGGTGATTAAGAAGCCAAGAGGGTCAATTAAGGACCCCAATGAGTGGTAGTAGCTGTTCATGGATCACAGACACAGAACTCAGTTCCTAAGAACGGTTTCAATGAGACAACCCACCATGTACTCCTACATGGCCTCTCACTGCTACCTTTACCAAATCGTGTTCACACACTTAGCTCACACACAGTAGGACATGTTCACAACTTTCCAATTTATCCCCGATGAATCAGACCTGACACAACTCTAAGCAATAGCAGGCATGACAAATAAGCATGAATGAGTAGGCACATCAGGGCTCAAACAACTCCTACTCATGCTAGTGGGTTTCATCTATTTACTATGGCAATGACAGGTCATGCAGATGATAAGGGGTTCAACTACCGCAGCAAGTAACAAATGAATCATCGTTGTCCTAATGCAGTAAAAGAGAGCAGGAGTGAGAGAGTGAGATTGTATCGGAATGAACAACAGAATTTTGCTTGCCTGGCACTTCTGAAGATAGTATAGTTCTTCATCAGTGTCATCGATCACAACATCGGAACAGCGTCTACCGAGGGGGCACAACACCGGCAAACACAGAAGAAACACGATCAATGCAATGCACAATATGATGCATGATCATGACATGGCAATATGCTGTGACTTGAGCTAATGCAGCTAGTAACAGAAGGATTTGGGTTGATTTGAACTCAAGGTTCAAATTCAAATTCAAACTATGAATTCAAATAGTGCATTATCATGTTTTGAACTAAAAAGCAAGTTAACTTGTTTAAACATGCATGAAACCAGTACATATGGATAGATTGGATTTTTCTGATCATTTTTCATGTATAATTTATCTTATTTGGAGTTATAGATAATTTTCTATGAATTTTAGAAGTTTTGGCTATTTTCTGGAATTTTCTGAAATATTTTAAATCCAGAAAATTATTAACTGCGTCAGCATGACATCAGTGTGACGTCAGCAAGTCAACAGGGGCGGCCCAGGTCATACTGACCGGTGGGACCCGTGTGTCAGTGTCTAGTCTAATTAACAGGGTTAATTAGCACTGGGTTAACACTAAACCTAATTTAGTTAGAGGCTTGGGCCCACACGTCAGTGATTGGAGGTGGTCAAACCCCCTGTCAAAAAGGTCAAACCCACCGGCGTTTAGCCACCAGTGAGGGCCGATACGGCGGCGCGGCTCGGGAAAACGCTACAGGGCCTCATTCAAAGCGTGCCTGGGTGCGTTGGAAAGCCCTTGCTCCCGCGCGTCGAACGGTGCATGTGCTGGGTCGCGGGGAGGCCGGAACTCGCCGGAGTGGAGCCCGCGGCGTCTACCGGAGCTCGGGTTCGAGTGGTGCAGTGCTATGGTGCACGGGAGGATGAGCTGGTGGCGGAGTTAGCTTGCTGCGGAGCTGCTGAGCACGTAGTCGTGCTCGGGCACGAGCTTTGCTAGCTCTGGCTACGGCGGCGACAAGAACGGCGGCGGCCGGCTCTCAGCTCCGGTGGAACCACGATCTAGACAGAGCAAAAGAGCACGGGGGGAGAGGGGTTCGGAGCAGAGGCTCGCAGCAAGGTCGTACAGCAGCTCAGTGGGCCCGGGGAGGCGACGGAGACGGCGAATTGGACGACAGCATCCGGCGGCCGTGGACGGGGAAGAAAGGTCGGGGACGGTGCTTCGGTGCCCTTCCGTTCGCGTGGATTGGTGAGGAGGACGTAGACGAGGCAGCGGAGCTCTTGGATACGTCGGAGAGGCGAGAGGGAGGCTGTGGCTACGGCAAATACGACCGGCGGCGACATCAATGTTCGGCTGGGGCAGTGCAGAGGCGGGGAAAAGAGAGAGAGAACGAAAGAGAGGGAGGGTTCGATCCGGACGGCACCGCGGAGAGGGCTCGCGGTGTTGCGCTGGCGGGGAGGCAGGCAAGTAGGTGGAGGCGTGGCGAGCTTTGTCCTGCCTCAGCCTACTGGCAGAGGAGGAAGATGACTGGCGGAAGGGCTAGGTGGGCTAGGCCAGCAGGCACAACAGCGGGTCGCCATGTTAGTTCCCTCTTTCCCCAATTTGGTTTCTGTTTTTCTATTTTGCATATGTATTTTGAATTTGGTTTTGAAACCAATTCAATTTTGTTGCTTCTGAAAAATATTGTGGGAGCTAGATGGGTTATTCTTGAGACCCACAATATGTTTTAGAATTATTGGAGCTAAAAATATTATTATAGGGATTTATAACTCCAACGCAAATACTAATTGAATTAATTCAGAGACCATAAATGCCATAGAAAAATGTGAATCATCACTGGTTAAGGTTTTCACCCTTTTCCATAAATAATGAACATTTTTGGAGGGCATTCTAGGTTCATTGAAAATATTTATAGTTGAACCTATTGAATTGATTTAGTGCCAGGACTTGGTCATCCCCAATTCAAATTTCCTTTGAATCTAAACATGATGACATGATGATAAAGCAAAGACAAACAAGTACTAATCTAGGGCTGTGACATAGCCATTACGATCTCATGGTGGATCAACTATTGTAACCCCTATATTCATCAAAGCAATCAAGCAGGACATAGGGTATTACCTCCATCAAGAGGGCCCGAACCTGGGTAAACATCGTGTCCCCTGTATCCTATTACCTTCAATCCTTAGACGCATAGTTCGGGACCCCCTACCCGAGGGGTTTTGACACCGACACCCCTCGCCTTGAGCTCGCCGCTCCTCACAAGCCAACCTAGTGAGGCTGCCCCTGAGGAGGTCTTGTGTCGTCCGCCTCGTGAGTCTTGGCCCCTCACGAGGGTCTTTAGTGTTGCTTGATGAAGATGGGCCGTACCAGGCCACTGGTGGAGCCATGCCCTGGGCCGCAGGCAGGCAAGTCTGGGTACCCCCATTCCCAGGACACCAACGGCAGTTGCAGGTTGTTCCATGCTGGGAGATGGATATCATGGGACATCACAATATCTCCTATTTAATTAATGCATCTATATACATGGCATAGGGTGGAAGGCTCGGCATTTTGCCTGGTGTTCTGTTCCACTCTTGTTGCCCTAGTTTCTGGCATACCGGTGTTATGTTCCTTGATTTTGCGTCCCTAACATGGTGAGGAGTATGGGGCCCTCTTGACAGTTTTCTTTGAATAAAACTATTCTAGCAAGGCCCAACATTGGTTTTAACATTTGACATAATAATACTAGAACTAAATAATTAATTGGCATAGGGCGTCATGAACCCGAGGATCTTGTACATAGCAGGGGGGCCAGTGCTGATGGTGTTGGTCCCAGACAGGCAGCCTGCGTGGCCAGCTCGGGGAAACTCGAGGGCTGGTTTTACTTGTGGCTTGGTCCATCTGGTGTACCCTATGAAGGAGCTCGTGCAACACCCATCAGGCTAGGTCGGTGCATCGGGAGGTCTTGCCGGACTTGTTTTAGCATTGTCAAAATGTCTTGTGCACCGGGATTCCCACGATGGAGGATTGTCTCTGCGGATCGTGAGCTTGTCATGGGCTAAGTTGGGACACCCCTACATGGTTTAAACTTTCAAGAGCCGTGCCCGCGGTTATGTTGCAGATGGGTATTTTTTAATAACCGGTTGTAGAATACTTGAAGTAAAGTCAATTAAAATGCACCAACCGCGTGCGTAACTATGAACGTCTATTTTCAAATGAGTTCGAGAAGAGAACACGGTTGTGTTATGTTTGAGCGTAAGTAGTTCAGGATCAGTTATTGATCATTAATAGGTGGCGACTGTTGCGCATTTTCTCATCTTACTCTTGTACTCGCAAGTTAGACAACATACATTGCTTAGTAGCTGCCGCAACCTCACCACTTACCCTTTCCTACCCATTAAGCTTTGCTAGTCTTGATACCCATGGTAATAGGATTGTTGAGTCCTCGTGGCTCATAGATTACTACACAAATAGTTGCATGTACAGGTAATGTTGATCATGACGTGAGAGCGATGTTTGCTTGTTTTGGAGTTCTTCTTATACTTCTTCCTCGTTCGGGGGATAGGTTCCTGGTCGGCAGCCTGGGCTAGCAGGGTGGATGTCGTTTGAGCTTTTGTCTATGTTTCATCCGTAGTCGGATGTTGTACTATGTATGATGTTGTTGTATTCATGTGGCATTGTATGCCTTTTATGTATCCCCATCTATTATGTAATGGTTTGATGTAATGATATCAACCTTGCAAAAGCGTGTCAATATGCGGTTCTATCCTTAGTGGGACATTCGAGTTCCTATTGGATAGAGTCGCATATTGGGCGTGACAACCCAGTAGTAACAATCACAGAGGTGCTCCCTTTACCGCCTAGCCGAACAATCGGGAAAATAGGGGTAAAGGAGCCAGGAAACCCAGCTTGGCCAAAATCTTAAGTCAAATTTATGCATATTTATGGCTTTATAATGATAATTACGAAAGGCAGCGCTTGTATACTAAATACAAACACTGATGATATATGTTTATTTTGACTCCGTTGCGACCGTTTATCAGTTAAAAGTGGCCCATCGTCGCCTTCTACCCATTTGTAGATGCTACGAAGGGTGTTTCTGTAGTAACAAGACAACCTTTAGCCGACGTCTCGGTGCCCGGAGGCGGTTGTGTTAGGGGAAACAAGGCAATCAGATATGTGAACTTTATAACTTTTGCTTAGTCATGGGAGCTTTAAATTTGGGAAGCTAGCTACAAGCCCCCGGTTAGTGTTCGGCACTGACCGAAGTCTAGACATTAACACTTCGGCCAATGTTATGAAAGGCCCATCTTTTATCACGGGCTAATCGGTATCGGTCTATAGTTTGACAACGTCATCGGATCGTTGATCAGTTTTAGCCCATTGTGACAGTCAATTTTCGGCTTGATCCACCGAGGTGCTTAACCATTTGAGTTGGAGGCACAGTCGTAGTGGTTCTCCCTTTGCACACCTAGCCGAACAAAGCGGGACATAGGAGGCAAGCACAGGCTCCGGGCAACCCAACTATTGACCAAAGACACAATTTCAAACCGATGCATATATAGCAATATCCGAGAATGTTTTTGCCGAATCTCTAAAGGTGTCTGGTGTTGCACTACAAGACTTACGCCGGAAACACACAAATAGTTTAAAAGTGCCATAAGATTGGAAAACCAAGACACTTCAGTAAAAACTTTTTGCCTGAACTAAATCAAGTCATTAGGTGCCAATCCAAAAATTGGTCTTACTTGTGTGCTTATGTCGTGCATTAATATGACACATCCGATCTCGAGACTTCAAGCAGGTCAGCCTACAGCAGCAACCTCCTATCCCAAAGGTGGATTACTACTCGTTAAGCTAGTTGAGCGAACTAAACTCGAGTGGGACTAGAGAGAAAACAGGCTATTCGGCTATTGACCACACACTTGAGTCGAGAAAGGACTGGTAGAAAAAGACATTGCAACGACTTAGAAGAAGAACACTTATTATAAAATGCCTCATATAAATTTAAGAGCCCCGGTTAACTCGGGCAAAGAAAAGTGTTTTTTGATGAAACTCGTTTTTGACAAACATATTTTAGCATAAATATGATGTTTGGTCGAACCGAACAATAATTAAAAAAACTGAGCATGAAAGCGACTTAGCTGGTTAATGTGCTCGGTGTCGATGCTCGGCCCGAGCTTACAGCGGGACGAGGTCCCAGACCCCAAGCCAGTCCCGAGGTGGCAGAGCGAAGAGCTCTGCACTCCGAAGTGGCGACATAGCACGGCTAATGTGGCGGGGTGGAACCTCCAGTCCAACTGAGGCGACGGAGCAGGCCGGCAGTATGACGCCGAAGTCTGTGGTGTGGGTTAATGAGGAGATGACGAAGCCCAGGTCCAGCGGAGGTGACCTGGTACGTCGGTATGCCGAGGTGATAGCACTGCCCAACCTGAATCATTTACCTGTGCAGAGGAAATAGTGCAAGCCGGAGATAATAGTAATAATAATAAAATAAAAATTCGTTGCATAATTAATAATTTATGCAAAGTGAGTATTAAAACAAATATGGCCCGTGTGCCGAACACTCAATGAGGTAGAGCTCTCTCCACGATGCCGAAGTCCCCGAGGCAACCGAATATGTCGGTATGGCAATTCTGTCGGATCACGGGTTCCGGTAAAACCCTTAAGGTTCAAGCACTGGGGTGCACGCGAAGATCTCCCCCCTATCGATCCACGTCCTAAGTTAGCTAAGATCTCACGAACTAACTCCACGAACTCGCAACACAAAGGACACAAGATTTATACTGGTCCGGGCCACCGTTGTGGTGTAATACCCCCGTCCGACGCGCGAAGGCCAGAGAAGCTCCTGAGAGGCGGCCCGATTGAGCCCTAGGACGTTGATGCAGACGCGCAGCCTGGCATCCTCGCCTGGATGGGGAGCTGCGCCTGGTGAGCGGCGGAGGCCGCGCATGGCCCTCGCGTCTTGCAGTTCCTGAGCGTCTTGGTGATGAACTCCTGAGTGGTGGGCACTCCTTGCCCTGTGCTCGCCTGACGGAAACGTGTCGCGAAGCACGCCTCCAAGTGGTGCCCAAGCGCTCCCTCGTGATGCTGGCAAAGTCTGAGACCCTCTAGAAGAGAGCCCCTGAGCCCTGCCCAAGAGGGGCGCTGGGCGCACTTTCCTATGCGATGGAGGGAGGCGCCCAGGCGCGGGCGCTGATCCTGACAAGGTGCCGCTTGCTTGAGGCCCTGCGTGACGTAGCTCCTTCTTCTTCTTGGGGGTGGCCTCAGGAGGGCGCTCACCCTGACTGTCGGGGTCGTCGATTGCTGCAGCTTGGAAGGCACGCTCGAGGGAGCACACCGCGTCTCTCTCTTCGCACAGGACCGTGATGATTCAGCCGCTTCCTGGCATCTTGAGGACATTGTAGTCGTGATGGGTCACCGCCATGACCTTGGCCAGGGTTGGATACCCGAGGATGGCGTTTTATGGCAGGTGGATGTAGGCGACGTTGAAGTCGATGAGTTCGGTGCGGTAGTTGTTGCATTCTCCGAAGGTAATGGGGAGGCGGACCTGCCCGATCGGGGTAGTAGTGTCGTCGATCACTCCTGAGAAAGGCTTGGTAGGCTGAAGGTGGTCATATGGCACTTGCAGGATGTCGAACGTATCGACAGACATGAAATTGAGCCATGCACCACCGTCGATGAGGGTCTTGGTAACTTGCACGTTGCTGATGACTGGTGAACAGAGCAATGGGAGGACGCCTGCAGTAGCCGTGCACTTGAGTTGATCTGCCGAACTGAATGTCATGGGGCACCTAGACCATCTAAGCGGGCATGTGGCCTCGAGCTTGGGGAGAACTGCATTCACTTCACGGGCAAATTGTTTGAATATACGCTACAAGGCTGGGGCTTGAGCTCCACCCAAGATACAGGCAATAGCACATGGCTCCTGGAAGCCCCCAGCCCCCTCGTCTTGATGGTGGTCGTCATTCCTTCTGGGTCGTGGCGGTAATGGAGGGCGGCCATCGTTACCTTGAGGACGAGCCTCACGAGGCCGGTCCCTCCAGGCGGCCTTGCGAGGCTGATCCTACCAGCGGTCCTCACGAGGCTGGTCGTGCCACTCCTGGCGCGGGCCACGGTCGTCCCATCGTCCGCCGCCACGTCCTCCTCCTCGGCCGTAGCCCTGGTCGCTGCGCTCGGGGCATCGACCGAAGCTTCCTTCTCGAATGGCTCTTAGCTCTTAACAGTCACTGTTGTTGTGGGAATGCAGGTTATGGAAGGCGCAGAACAGTCAGCTACCCTTGGAAGACTCGGGCTGGCTCTGCCGTGCTTGGTGTCTGGCTCCGCCGCGAGCACGGCTGCTCCTTTGCGCTTCACGTCCTTGGCCCTAGTCTTCTTATCCTCTGGGTCCGCACTAGGGAGCTCGAGGAGGGAGTAGCGCCCCTCCTCTACTTTTGCACACTTGGTCGCAATGTTGAACAGCTCCAGGGTCGTGCACAACTACTCATGGATGGCGAGCTCCTCCTTCATCTTGACGTCGCGGACGCCGTCGGAGAACGCTGAGATGATGGCCTTGTCAGTCACCTTGGGGTCTTGATTCGTGCGTTGTTGAAGCACTGAATTTACTTCTGCAGGGTCTCTCCTGGTTGTTGCTTGATGCGCCGCAGGTCACCCGCGACCGGGGGGCGGTCACGAGTGCCCTGGAAGTTGGCGATGAAGTGGTTACACATCTCGTACCAGGAGGAAATCGAGCCTGGAGGCAGGTTCAGGAGCCAGGAGCGCGGGCCATCCTTGAGAGCCATGGGAAACCAGTGCGCTATGACTTTCTCGTCGTCGTTGGCCACCTCGATGCTCAGCTCGTAGAGCTGCAGGAACTCCGCGGGGTCGGGGGTGCTGTCGTAGCGAGGAGGCAGATCTGGCTTGAACTTGCCCGACCAGGCGATTCTACGCAGCTCGGGGGTGAAGGCGTGGTAGCCGGCCATGGTCACCAGTGCCTTCCTTGGAGGTGGAGCTTGGTCTTGGCGCCCGCGCGCCGCTATGGCAAGTGGTGCGGGGCCTTGCCACAACAAACGATCCTGGCATGGCGGAGCGAGGCGTGGCGGAGCATTCGCTTGCGGTCGAGGGACTTCTTGACAACTTCTTTCTTCACGCGCGGGCGCCGGACGCGATTGGTCATGCCGTGGAGCCGCGTGCCTTGGCGCTAGGGCGCCGTCTTGGGGCAGAGTTGGTGGAGGTGCTTCATGAGCTGCGTCACCTATGGCTGGCGGAGGGCGAGGCAGAGAGTGGGACGGCGCAGGGGAGCCCCCTGTGGCGCAGAAAAGCTCGGCGATGCGGTCAAGCCAGTCCTCGTAGAGGTCGTCGACTGGGCGGCAGCGCAGAAGCTCGTGCTCCATGAGGAGTGCGGCCCGTGCTTCCGTGGGAAAGCGACGAGCGTGAGACGACGAACCTGCGGGAGTCAGTGATGGAGTGGCGGTGCAGCCGTCCTGTCACGCTGAGGGGTGCAGCGAGGGTGCTTGCTGCATGTTACCTGTCGGGCTGGTGATGGTGTTGGCGGCAGGCAACGGAGAGCGACAGGGGGGCCCGCCTACAGGGGTCGTCTGAGCAACGTGGGTGGCAAGGGCAGCCCGGAGCTCGGCACGAGCGTGACGTGCGTCCGCCATGGAGACGATGAAGCGACGTGACATGGAGTGACGGAAGGGAAGCTTCGGCACACCCCTCCCTAGCGCGCCAAATGTTGGATCATGGGTTCCAGCAAAACCCTTAAGGTTCAAACACTGGGGTGCGCGCGAAGATCTCCCCCCTATCGATCCATGTCCTAACTTAGCTAAGATCTCACGAACTACCTCCACGAACTCGCAATGCAAAGGACACAAGATTTATTCTGGTTCGGGACAACGTTGTGGTGTAATAAGCTACTCCAGTGTGGTGGTAGTGGATTGCCTCTTGGGGTGAGGTCGAACAGTACAAGGGGAAGAACAACCTCCTGAGGTTGAGGCGTTCTTGTGCTTGGTGAACTTGTGTGGTTGAGGATGATCTTTTTCCACCCCCCTATGGTGGTGGCTAGTCCTATTTATAGGGGCCCTGGTCCTATTCCCAAATATTGGGAGGGAAGTGATCCCACAACAGCCAGTTTTAAGGGGGACATATAGTACAAGCTATCATAACAAAAGGTGGTCTTCGCTTGCCAAAGGTTCTGGTGGTGACGCCGTCCTGGGCTCCATGGTAACCTCCGTCTTGCCGTCCTTTTGGTCTTGGTCTCATTGCAGCAATATGGAAACCTTTGCTTGATGCCTCGGTAGTCCGCGCCTGCGCTTGCCCCCTTAGCACCAAAGAGGAAACAAGTACGCTGTGCGCGCTGGCGCCCGCCTGGTACCGATCGTCATGGCTTACATCACGAGAACCTCGCGAGGTTTGCCTGACCTTGAACTCCCCGCCCCTCATGAGCCAGCCTGGTGAGGCCCCTCCCGAGGAGGACTTCTGTCATCCGCCTCACGAGGCTTGGACCCTCGCGAGGGTCTTGATTCCTTGTTGATGAAGATGGGCCGTACAGGCCTACCAGGAAAGCCACGCTGTGGGCCGCAGGCAGGCAAGTCTGGGGACGCCCGTTCCTAGAACACTCACAAATTTGACCAACAAGGTGATCACACGAGTCAATTTACGCCAATTGGGACGACGGCGTCGGCTTGCCGAACTGATTGCATGACGCAGTCGAAGTCGATTACCTACACACGTAAAATAGTGTAGTCCAAACAATAATAATATAAATACAGAAGAAAAACCTCGCATAATTAATTTACGCAAAATAATTTTTTTCTAAAGAGATATGGCCTGGCGTCGAAGCTAAAGTCGGGGCATGCCGCTGGCGTGACAAAGCATGTATTCACTGGGCGGTCTGAGTCCCCGATGAGGCGTTTGCCGAACTTTAGACGGGAAATTGACTGAACCATCATGCAACCATCGTTAATGCGGCCATCACTTGACCTGTGTATAGATGATGGACCAAACCTGAGTAATAATTCTTCGAAAAAAGTAAACCCAAGCAAGAAACAATTACTAGGATTAATACCACCTGGTTTATTTGTTGTATCAATCCGCACTACAAAAAAAGACACATCCGTGACATTTTGGGCCAAGCGAAATTTTTTATGTCATTCTTATGACTCTTCTATGACAATAATTGTGAAAAAACATGGTATCATCATAGATGTGGTGGGGTCCTACTTCTATGAGAAAAAATCATGACAGAAAATGGGCTTTTCGTCCTAGGCGGGTCGGAGACGCAGCTGCATGATATTCTTTGGGCCATCCATGACGGAAAAAACCATGGTATAAGCGAGGGTGTTCCGGGTTACGGTGGGTGGTTAGGGCCGAGCGATGCGCGTTTCTCTCGTACACGCATGCGCATGGGTGCGAGGCATTGGGCTCTAACTGAAACCGAGCGAGGCATTGGGCTCTAACTGAACCCGAGCGATTGCACTGCAGCCTACGCGTTACTGAACCCGAGCGATCGATCGATGGCTGTTAACTGAACCCGATCGAGCGATTCCTTTGCTACTGCTGCTAACTGAAGCCGATCGATGCTGCTTCTGGATGAATAGTTAGCGTTGCTGGGGGGTTCGGATGAACAGTTCCTGGTGGGGGTGGATGAACAGGACCCCGTGGTATTGCGTCTGGATGAACAGGACCCCGATCGATCGCTGGATGAACAGGACCACCCAGTGGAGGCCAGGATGAATAGTAGATGGTGGAGGGATGGATGAACAGTAGCCCGTGGAGGGGTGGTTGAACAGGAGCCTGTGGGGATGGCTGGTTGAACAGGAGCCGGTGGAGTAGCGCACGGTGGAGGCTGGATGAACAGGAGCCCGTGGATGAACAGTCGTAGGTGGAGGCTGGAGGAGGTCGACAGTGGATGAACAGTAGTCCGTGGAGGCTAGAGGGGGTCGACGGTGGAGATGAACAGTATCCCATGGAGTCCGGTTTTGCGATACGCCACACCCCTCCCTATGAACAGGACCCCTGTTTCAACCGTAGCGCTCCAACACAAGTCAGTTTCCTCTGTTTTGCGGTACGCCACACCCTCCTGATCAACAGGACACCCGTTTCGACCGTAGGAGGTTCGTTTCCTCCGTTTTGCGGTACGCCAGACCCCTCCCGATGAACATGATCCTATTTCGACCATGGCCGATCGAACACAAGGCCATTTCCTACATTCCACGGTACGCCAATGTAACACCCACAAAGCGACTATATCTCCCACGTGTCGGGGAATGACTTAGAGGCATAGCTGCATGGTAGGTTTGTCGCAAGAGGGGTAATCTTCAGACAATCCCATGTACTTAATAAGAAAGGGATAAAGAGTTGGTTTACAATTGCCACTTCACACAAATACAAGTTAAACATACATCATCCAGAATACAAACAAGGTCCGACTATGGAACCAAAATAAAGGAAGACAACCCCAAATGCTAGATCCCGATCATCCCAACTGGGCTCCACTACTGATCAACAGGAAATGAAACAACACAACGAACACGATCTTCATCGAGCTCCCACTTGAGCTGGGTGCGTCACCTGCACTGGTATTATCGGCACCTGCAACTGTTTGGAAGTATCTGTGAGTCACGACGACTCAGCAATATCACACCCGCGAGATCAAGACTAATTAAGCTTATGGGTAGAAAAGGGGTAGTGAGGTGGAGCTACAGCAAGCACTAAGCATATATGGTGGCTAACATACACAAATAAGATCGAGTAGAGAAGCAACGCAACGGTCGTGAACTAGAAGTGATCAAGAAGTGATCCTGAAACTACTTACGTTCAAACATAACACAAGAACCGTGTTCACTTCCCGGACTCTGCCAGAAAGAGACCATCACGACGACACACGCCGTTGATTCATTTTAATTAAGTTAAGTGTCAAGTTCTCTACAACCGGACATTAACAAATTCCCATCTGCCCATAACCGCGGGCATGACTTTCGAAAGTTCAAAACCTTGCAGGGGTGTCCCAACTTAGCCCATCACAGGCTCTCACGGTCAACGAAGGATATTCCTTCTCCCGGGAAGACCCGATCAGTCTCAGAATCCCGGTTACAAGACATTTCGACAATGGTAAAACAAGACCAGCAAAGCCACCCGATGTGCCGACAAATCCCGATAGGAGTTGCACGTATCTCATTCTCAGGGCACATCGGATGGGCAAGACGTCGGTTTGGCATAGACCCTAGTTGCCTAGGGGGCGCCGGACATCGCCCAGTTTGGACCAACACTCGGAGCTACACTGGCCCGGGGGTTTAAAATAAAGATGACCCTTGAGTCTGCAGAACCCAAGGGAAAAATGCTTATGTGGCAAATGGTAAAACCAAGGTTGGGCTTTGTTGGAGAGTTTTATTCAAAGCGAACTCTCAAGGGGTTCACATAACACCCAACTGTGTAAGCAACGCAAAATCAAGGAACATAACATCGGTATGTCAGAAACTAGGGCGGCAAGAGTGGAACAAAACGCCAGGCATAAGGCAGAGCCTTCCACCCTTTACCAAGTATATAGATGCATTAAAGTAAATACGATCTAATAATGATATTCCAACAATATCCATGTTCCAACATGGAACAAACTTCATCTTCACCTACAACTAGCAATGCTATAAGAGGGGCTGAGCAAAACCGGTAACATAGCCAAACAACGGTTTGCTAGGAAAAGTGGGTTAGAGGCTTGACATGGCAATATGGCAGGCATGATATAGCAAGTGGTAGGCATCGCGGCATAGCAATAGAGCGAGCAATTAGCAAAGCAAAGATAGAAGTGATTTCGAGGGTATGGTCATCTTGCCTGAGATCCTGCAAGGAAGAAGAACGAGTCCAAAAAGAAGAAAAACAGATGTAGTCGAACGGATCCTCACAAACGCGATGTTATCGGAACTAACCCAAAGAAGCAACACCGGAAAGAAGCAAACAACATAGTAAAACAACCACCACATAAACATGGCATGATGCACAACAAAGTATGATGCATGTCCGGTTTAAAGAGGCATGGCATGACAAAGTGCACAAGCAATCCTACAAATTAAGTGGAGCTCAATATGCAACTTCGTTGCATATTGACGAAACACCACAACAATTATTTAGTTCTCTCCCGTTTAAGTTCTCAACAATATTAAATGTTGGTTAGCATGGAAAGGGGTGAAGCAAAAGAAAGCTACCCATCTAGGCAAGTTTAAATGGGGCCGGAACAACAAGCAACAAGTCCAGAAAATCCTCATGTGCATATTTTGGTTATGGTACTGATCTACCCTGTACACAATTTTAGAGTTGTTAAACATGTAAAGCAAGTACACCATGTTAAACTAGGCATTATTCTACCCCATTTACATATAAAGTTTATTAAAACGGGGCTACGATTATTTAGTTATGAATTAAATCATTTTAGCATGGCATTATGCAAAATAAACACAAACAACATTTTAAACATAGATGAAAGTTGGATATTATTAAACTACACAAAATTCTAAGCATTTTACATATTAAGTTTGTTTAATTCCGATGCACGGTTTGTGAGATATGATATTCATGAAGTTTAGGGGCTATACTGTAAAACTGGCAACTCTGGAATATTGGCAAAATTCGCAAGACCAGGAAAAAACATAGCGGGCCGAATCTGGCCAGCCTAACAAGCATAGGAGAGGGGTTGGGGGCATCCTCACCATGGGCTTAGGCCTAGTCGGTGAAGAGGCTCGCTGTAGGCCGGCTGCTGGGCTCGGCTGGAGATGCTGGGAGGCAGGCCGAAGCTGTCCCATGGGCCGGTGCCGCTGTAGAGGCCCACGCGGCAGAGCGAGGGCGAGCGGTTGCGGCCCAGCCACGCTCGCGGTCAATCGGGGAAGCACTCGTCGTCCTGCTCGATCAGGAGCGAAACAGGGAGGTGGCGCAGGACTTGCGGCGGGACGGCGAAGGAGCGCGATCTGATGGCGGGGACGGCGGATCCACGATGAGGACCACCGGATCCGGGCGGGGCGAGGTGAAACAGGGCCGACGGGGAGCATCGGATCCATGGTGGGGTGAGGCACCTGCGCGGGAACTAGAGAGCAAGGTGAGGGGAACCGAGGGGAGGAAGGAGGAGAAGGGGCGCGGCGGCGCGCTGCTCACCGGCGGCGGGGATCCGGCGAGGCGGGGTTCTGGCGAGGCGCCGGCGATGCTCGGTGCGGAAGGCACTGCTCGGGAGCTGGGCGGCGCGAGCAAGGAGGCGATGGGACGGGCGGCAGTGCATGACGGGGCGCCTCAGGCCCGGTTGCAGCCCGGGGCGGGCCGCGAATGGGCCAGGCGGGTCGCGGCGAAGTGGGCACTAGGGAGGCGACGTGGCGCTATGGGAGAGGTGGAGAGCTCCTGGCCCGCGGCGGCTGGCTAGTTGGATGGTGCCAAGTGGTAGTTGATGGGTTGGCCGGTGCCAGAATTCGAGGAGAGGAGGTGGGAGGCGGCTGGAAAATGATTGGGGGCGGGGATTTTGAGGGGGAGGAAGGAGAAGGCCAAAAATGGAAGGGAGGGGTGTTATATAGGGCAGGTTTAGGGTTAGGGGGGATTTGCTCCGTTTCGGAGCCGTTCGATCTTGATCGGACGATCCGGAGCGGAGGGGGGTTAGATAGGTGGGCTAGTGGGCTGTGCTAGAGAGAGATGTGCTGAGAAGAGAGGAGAGAGAGAGGCCCGGCCACTGTTTCCAGTGACCGAAAACGTCCGACGATAGACCAGCTACTATTACCTCTATAGTTATTCGTTGGGGTGTTAAACGAACTCCGAATGCGATGAAACTTGGCAGGCGACCTACTGACAACAAAACAACACCGCATGCCAACTTTCAACCCATTCCGAGAACATTTTCCGGCCACTTATAAAATAATATTTCGGACATGCCATGGGCGCGTGCGAGTGTGTCTTGGCTCAGAACGGACAATGGACGGAACTGGGGGAACCCGAATGGATGCAAGTTTTGAAAACATGATGATGCAATGCACATGATGACATGGCAAGATGCAACACGCATGCAAATGACAAGGCAACAACAATGAATAACTGGAAGACACCTGTTGCAACGGTCTCGGGGCATCACAACACTCCACCACTATGAGGGTATCTCGTCCCGAGATCTGGGATGGCACAAGAGGGAAAAAGGAAGAGGAAAACTAAGTTGCTTCTTTGACAAATGAGTGAAACCATGAACCTTGAGAGGTTGTAGAAATTGAAAGAAAGAATACAACAAAGATTAACAAAGTTGAAAACACTCCGTTAGAAAAGAGGAACAAGGACCATTACGAGAACCTTGTAGGTTGAAAGACATAAGAAAAGGGTTGCAATGGACAAGAAGTACATGCAAGCACTCCGGTAGAAACAAGATGTACAAGGAACGATAAGGATCAATTACGACAACACTCCGGTTAAAACAAGACAGAGAGGGAAAAGGAATGATATAATTTGGGCAGCATTCCCACTGTAAATGGAAAGAATTCAACATGAACTTGACAAGATGAGAGGATACTTAATGAGATCAACAACACACTGCCTCCGGTACTATTGAAAGAATGGCACAAGGGGTAAGAAAGATTTTAGACTACACTCCGGTTGAGAAGGAAGGCAAAACTTAATAAGATGAGAGAATTAGAATGAGAACACAACAATCCAGTTAAATGGATAAGTATGAAAAGAACATGATCTCCAAAATGATATGATGGGTCGAAGAAAAACATCACAATGCCTTCGGAGCGGATGAATAGAAGCTAGATTGTTGGAACAAGAGAATGTAGAAGGAAACGATAACTTCTACCATAATTGAATTTGAAAAGCATTCTTGCAAAGTAGGATTGAATGGAGTTGTTGAAAAATCAACAATGAAAACAATAAGCTGCTTGTGGGCTTATGAAAACATCTCAAAACTTGAGGTGAAATTCTGCCATAAATGGAAACAAGATTAGATTGATATCAACAAGGAGACAAGAAACTTATTTCATCGGGAGGATAAATGAAGAACTTGGGTCGTTTATAAGCACCATAAATAGCAACAACCCTTAGGGAAAGCTTTAGGTGAAATATAACCCAAGATAACTCCAATGAAGAGATTGATTGGTTGCAAAGGATCTCAAGAACGAATTGAAAATGATGGGTTTAAAATATGTCATTCCGGACAACTTGTGAATCATGAAACAAGAAGGGAAATTGTCAACAATGACATAACACCACCTCAAAAGATGAGATATGAAAGAATTGCACTTCGGAATGCAAGATGAAGAATGCTTGAAACCCTCAAAACAACACATGTGTTGAACACCATGTTTATTTTAGAGTGTAGCTTGGAAGATCATAACTTCGAGAGGGATCTTGAAGAGAAATTGAAGAATGAAAAGAATCCTTGACGAAACACCATGTAGAGCCTCCATGAAGAACTCCGGTAACAAAATGATGATAAAAAGAAAGAGAAGTTGAAAACACCAGGTGAAGCCTTGCGATGATTTAGCTAAATATCTTTGGTGATATAATTGAGAGAGCTTGAAACTCCGGGAAAAGAAAAGATGAAACAATTGAAACCGAGAATTTGATGAACCTTCGGAATAAGGAATTAATAATTTGGGTGAAACAAGAATAAAATTAAGTTATGCTCATCCTTCACCAATATAAATTGATGACAAGTGACGGATTTGGCATACTACTTATTCTCAATGGAAAGGATTAAGAGAGATATAGCGCAAACTTGGGAAGTTCTTCAACGAACCACCGGTAGGATTTGGAAACAACGAATGAATTGATACGATAACAACGGAAGAGGAATGTTGAACGAACCACCGTAAGAATTGAAAAAGAACGAACAAAAGATAAAGAAACACCGAGAAGAATTATAAAATGAACGAAGATACTTGAGAGAATTTAGATACATGAGAACGAATAGATCACGAACCGATTAGAGAAACCTTGAATGATGCACCGGTAATATTTAGAGAAAGAGAGATGAAAGGTAAAAATGAATACTTCTGAGATGATGGGCTCCGGAGAATCAAACTGCAAAGACTCCTAAATTGCTCCGGATGGGTGAAAAGAATTCTCACAATTGAAAACAATAATGAGAGGATGGCATCAAGCTAGAATCACGAATCTTGAAGAGAATGGAGCAAGATTTAAGAGGAACTCTTCTTCGGTCTTCAAAATCTGAAAATGACACGAGAAACACCACCATGAATTGTTGAGACACTCTGGAATAATGAAGAATATAAAGGTTGAATCAACAATGAAAAGAATTTGAAAGATCTTGGAGAAATACATTTGACTAATGACAATTCATTCTTACGTCAAACTTTGAAAAGAATTTGAGAGTAACTCCGGGAAAATAAGAAGAGTCAGGTAAGATCCTAGGAAAAGACCCGTGGGTTAGGGACCACTCAAAAGAAACACAATTGAACGATTTAAAAGATATAATGCGCCGGTTGAATTAAATGGCTTGAATAAGGTAAGACCTCGAAAATAGCCTAGATTCATTAAGAATAGAAGCACTAATCTTCCGAGATATCTTCAGCACAACGGAACAAATGGAAAACGAGAGGTGAATAATTAAGAAGTGCACCGGCATAAGAAAGCATTTGAAACGAGGAGAGGATATGCTCGACAAAGCTTGAATTGAATCCATCAGAGAAGAAAAGAACAAAGAATAAAACACTTGAAGCTCCGTTAGTATCTTCCTGAGAATCACCAGATAAGAACATTGACGGAAAGAATGAAGAAACTTCACATCCATAAGATGGATACTTGATTCAGAAATCTGATTCCTTGAAGGAAAAGGGGTGGGTGGGTGGGAAAACAAGGCAACTTGGAGACAGATGAAATGAACAACATTGGGAAAAACCGAGAGGTGATCTTGCGGATGTTGAAATTATCGGATCCACTTGAAGAGAAATACGCCAGTTAAAAAGGATTGACATGACAATCTCGATTATCACGAAGGATTGGTATTCCCATAGAAATATTAGAACACCGCTTAGCAAGAAGCATGGAATCAACATTTGACTTTGAAGGAACTCGAATACCACAAACCAAAACAAAAAACAAAGGATTGGCTTAGGAGATAAGCCATAAACAAACATATGATAGATCCCATATCGTATTATGTGTCTGTTGGAAGGATATCATACGAGATAATTGAATTCCTACTTATAAACTCCCGAAACTTTCTGGTTATGCAATCAGGTGTTGGGGATACAGGGGAAGCATAATATCTCACCCAAAACTAGCAATACCTACATCCAGCTGTATCCATCCTTCAACACATAACAAAGAAACCTACGAAAACCATTTACCTCAACCTTCGAAAAGCATCCGTTAAACGAGTTATGGCAATACTCTCGAACTCCCTCCCCAGTACTAGGTGGCGTCGAGGTTATCTCACCAACAACTGCACAAAAGAGATTTTCGTTGTCGGCGAACTCAGGTATTCCAGAACTGCAACGATAAAATTATGATGACAACACCTCAGAGCTCAACTCCCCGGGACACTGCTACAGCCCATGAATGTCAGGAGGCACCAAGAACAATGTTCTCGTCACAAGACTATCGGAACGATTCCAAGATACCCGTGACAACTAATAAAAATCATGCTTACAATCAGTCCCCGAGTACTACGCCAAGCACCCTAAAATAGCTCTGGACTTTTGGGTCAAAGTTGTGACACTATGTACAAATAAAGAAAAATAGATTGGTGCTTCTTTCAGAAAAGAGTACACCCCTAGAAAACTGCCAATATAGGCTACTAGTATTTTTTAAGTCTACGCTACTAGTATTTGGTTAGAGGATTTGCTGTCGAGAAAGATCCGTCCACAGTGAGCGCCACACATCCCACTGATGGTGGTGGATGCCAATGCTTAGATGGAGCAGGATTGGTGTTGGTAATTTTTACTTGGCACCTCGCAATCTCAATATATGTCGGTTCCATCCGTACATTTGTGAAGTTCCACCAGAATGCAGCTGAATAACCCTATTTGCACAGATAATGAAAAGGCGTGATTACATTATAGTGACACTAGTTGATGAAACATACACTAATAAACAAAAGAAAGTATTACATCATATTGGAAATCGACCCAAGTCTCCCCGATACACCTTCTGCCAGTGATAAACATCATTGCATAGCGATAGTACAAGGAGGGGCCTTGAGACATTCAAATCTCTATTTTTTGTGCAGATCAACTAAAATTAAGCACCCAAGTTTGCAGAAATGATAAAACAATAACAATGGGACTAGTTGATGAAACATACATTAACAAAGAGAAGCACTTTCTTTATCTACATTGGAAATGAAATGATAGAGAGGACACTCGCTCTATTTTAACTGTATTATTACTTCATTTTATCAATGACACTAGGGTCGAGCAGGTGGCAAACAAGGTGTACCGTGCGTCACAAGGATGAAGGCTGCAGGTGCTTAGACTGGGATGATGAAGCTGGCTATTTCAGTCCCTATCTTCCCCCTCATGTTCCTGTGGTAGCATTTGGGTTGTAATCCAAACTTGGTCGAGCTGGTGCCGCGTCCCCCTAATTGCCTAGCTTATGTGGTGAACTTTTCTCCTGCTAGTACACAGTCCGTTCTAGTAGTAGTTGCATAACTGCCCGTTTACACTAAGATGTTGTCGGATAATGGTTCTCTATGGTTGGGTTTCTTTAATGAAATCGGAGGGAACCCCCTCTTTCGATATATAAAAAAATAGTGGCACTAGCGGTGCCAAAACATTTCCTCAAATTAATAGTGCCACTTGATTAAGGTGCAAAATAATAACATTACTACTTTATCATGGCAGTGCCAAAATAGTAGCTCAAGAGCAGGATCAATATGCAGGATCTTTGGCAAACGATCAGACCAAAAAGGAACACAACCTCGTGATGCGAACCATATCTGCATTCAACCCCATCATAGAAGGGATGACACAAGTCACCAACATGGTTGATTCAATTCATGGGACCTTTTGGTCCAGTTCACCTAAAATGAAGCAATGTCCCATGAGCTAGCACCTTCTTCTTCTTCTTTTTTCAGAAAGGGCTCCAGCCCCGGTTCTATTTCCATCATAAAAAAAAACCCACAGAGCTTCTTCTTCATTAGTTGCAATAAAATTGAGCAACATCAAGGTTGGTCGTGAAGCTCCAGGAGAGTAGGCGGACTAGGACAGTTGCATCTCTAACGAAAGGAAGCAACTTATCTTAATGGGAAATTTAGCAGGGCATGAAAAAAGTGCCATTGATTCATATTACTGGAGGCATTACATTGAAAAAACATTGGTTTAACATGTCCTTAATTTTAACAGTGCGACTGCTACATTTTACTAGTGGCATTACATAAGAGCGGCTCTGGACAACAAACATCAGAAGAGGATATCTGGATTGGTCCCATTTTTTTTCTGTATATAGCCACCTTATACTGTGTGAGGCTAGCAAATCTAGTGCTGGACTTACTCTGTTGACTTGTCCCCCAGTTCCCACTTTCTTTCCTTTTTCAACCAATATATCGGGTTTATATTGAGTTTGTACTGCGTTCCCTTTATTTCCCTATTAGACCTAGAGACCAGTTGGATAGCCAGTCTCTGCTACTTTTCGCCCCCATTATTTCCTCTTTCGACCAAGTGCTAGATTCAGGTAACAAATGTTCCCCCACCCCACCCCCTTTCTTCCTTGTTTGAACCAAGTAGTACTAGATTCGAGTGCATGAACTAGTTTTACCTCTTAACAGTAAAAAATTAGGTGGTTTTCGAATAGCCGATCAATCCTATCTACATGAGGGGGATGAGAAATAGTAAAATATACAAATGCATCAACGTTAGGATCTCGGGAAGTAGAGCAAGGCCAGTTTTGAAGGAAGTTATACCTAAGGGTCGCCGGGATGTTGCTAGGTGGGCTGCGGGAGGCCGGATTTGCCCACACTATGGCAGCAAGGAAGAAGGGGTGGGAGGCTCTCCCTTGCCAACGATGCTTGGGAGAGAACGGCAAGGCATGCTGATTGGGACGTGCTGGCAGTGGGTAAAGCCGTCGTCGAGGACGACGGCGTGAACGTTGCACCTTCTCACCTTCCTCGGCGGAGAGGATTCGGTTGGATCTGTGACTAGCAGTGAGTAGAGAGAGAGTGTGTGGCCACCGCTGTCGTGTTTAGATCTGGAGAGGATGAAAGTTCTAGTGATCGACTAGAGGGGGTGAATAGGTGATTTTTATGAAAGTCTTCAATACATGCAAGTTTCGAAGACAAACGGTAGAAATAAACCTATTACCATGCAGCGGAAGGTAGACTACACTAGGCAAACCATAGTCAAGTATTCAATGAAGTGAAAACACAATGACTAATAGCAGCTAGGCAGTAAGGATCAGGTAGGAAGATATTGTGAAGCCAATCAGAACAAGCAGTCACTCAGTGAAGACAAAAGATAATGCAATCATACAATGACTTCACAAGGACCAACAGTAAGTAAAGGGAAGGGAAGGATGAAACCAGTGACTCGTTGAAGACAATGATTTGTTGGACCAGTTCCAACTGCTATGACAGTTGTATGTCTGGTTAGGGTGGCTAGGTATTTAAACCTGAGGACACACAGTCCCGGACATCCAGTCCTGAACACACAGCTCAGGACACCCAGTCCTCACCGTATTCCCCTTGAGCTAAGGTCACACAGACCTCGCCCAATCACTCTGGTAAGTCTTCAAGGTAGACTTCCAAACCTTCACAGACTTTGTTCACCGGTGATCCACAATCACTCTTGGATGCTCAGAACGCGACGCCTAACCGGCTGGAGGATTCACAGTCCTCAAATGTAATAAGTCTTCAGATCACACAGACAGGAAGACTTAAGTGATGCGTAACACTCTTTGGCTCTGGGTGTTTAGGGCTTTATCCTCGCAAGGAATTCTCTCTCAAAGGCTTCGAGGTGGGTTGCTCTCAAACGACAAAAGCCGTATTCTAACTCTGAGCAGCCAACCGTTTGTGGTTGTAGGGGGGTGGGCTATTTATAGCCACTAGGCAACCCGACCTCATTTGTCCGAAATGACCCTGGGTCACTAAGGAACTGACACGTGTTCCAACGGTCAGATTTCAAACACACATGACAACTTTACTTGGGCTACAAGCAAAGCTGACTTATCCAACTCTGGACAAGATTTGCTCTCATAGTCTTCACTCGAAGACATAGGATTTTGGTTAAGCATCACTTCAGTCATTCTGACTGGTTCTCTTGGACCCCACTTAACAGTACTGTGGTTCCTATGACTCAACAAAGAAGAAAAAGAACGATGAAAGAACTAAGTCTTCGCGCTCCATAGTCTTCATGCGATGTCTTCTCTTATCATAGTCTTCAATGTAAATGTCTTCACATACCACCTTTGTCTTCAATGTCTTCTTACATTTTTAGGGGTCATCTCTGGTAGGAAAACTGAATCAATGTGGGACTTCTACCTGTGTTATCCTGTAATTCTCACAAACACATTAGTCCCTCAACTAGGTTTCTCGTCAATACTCCAAAACCAACTAGTGGTGGCACTAGATGCACTTACAATATCCCCCTTTTTGGTGATTGATGAGAAACTAGTTGAAGTTTTCAACGGGGAATAAAATATGTGAAATTGTAAAGGATAGGTTATTGTCTTCATAAGTGGCAAAGGCTCCCCCTGAAGATGTGCATATATGTAATTTGCTTTTGGTATGCAAATGCACATGGCAGGTTGTACTTGTGGAGATCCTCTTCAACTTATGATGACAATTCATCATGCATGAAAAGTATGTGAAGATAATGACATGCATAACGAAAAATGGACGTCTGCAAAATGATCTAAGTGCGGAATTTATCATCGCACATGCGGAATTTATCATCGCATCACATAAAAGCAAATAAGTAGCAGATGACCATTGAGTTTAAGTGTTACAACTCAAAGAACCAAATGTATCAAAACGCGAGAGTTGTAAACACTAGGCAAAATATAAAACTACCGCCCATATGGACCCGCTTGAAGACTATCAAACTCATATGTTTCTCCCCCTTTTGTCAGTAAGGACCAAAAAGGCTTAAAGTCATAGAGCACCTACTCGTTCCCATGAGGAGTAGGTGAAGCAGCAGGGTCGTCGGAGTTGGTTGGTGGTGCAGACGAACTCGGTGCAGTGGTGATTCGCGCCGAAGGTGGTGAAGTAGCATCGTCTTCATCATCGATGACATGTGCATTCACTATTGCAGCAGAGGAAGAGAACTCAGAGTCTTCAAGAGACGGAGTTCGTCGCAGCACAGTCCTTCTTGGAGGTATTGAGTCAAACTTGAAGCGTTCAGAGAAGCCATCCTCTTGAAGATCATCTTTAGAACACATAAGCGTCAGCCCTTTCCATGTACGCCGACAAGTTTCATGGGCAACAAAGGCATTCTTGGTGGCAAGGTTGCGAATGCGGTTGACATCCACCAAGAGGCTTTGCATCTGATGCTTAAGCCAGTCGTGATGTTTGTCCTATTTCTGATGCAACGCGACGAGAAGCTCTCGGTCATTGAGGACACGAGATCGTCTTTGAGGCCTTTGCGCAATGGTGCTACCAGTGGAATCAGTTTGAGCACGAGGGGCACGTGTGTTTCCAGCAAGGGGATAAACACGAGACACTGCTACAATTCCTTCAATGGGCTGGGTGAAGCTTTGGTGATCAGCATTGTGAAGATAAATGGGATCCTTAGCAGGCTCTGGGTACATGGCTTCAACTGACAGATCAACCTCGGGCAAGAATATAAGATGATTGCGCGCAGACGGCTGATAGTTGAAGGCTGAGTGACGCTTGATCAGGCGCATGACCCATGGAGCATAGAATTTAAACCCAAAGATGTCGGAGCCAGACGTAGCCAACTGCCTGATGAAGAAGTCTTGAGCATTGAAGCTGATGCCATTGAAGATATAGAAAACCAAAGTCTTCATTTCTCCTTCAAGCTTCGCTGCAGGTGAGTGTCCTTTGACAGGCCATAGAGTCTTCCTGATGATGTGGTAGATGGTGCGAGGCAGGTACTCGAGGTCTTCAACAAAGAACTCCATACGATATTCAGCATCTGGAGGCAAAGGCTTCATCATGCTCAGCATTTGACTCATGTTGGGTTCTGGCTTCTGAAAGATGCTGTCCAAGGCATCTTAATGTTGTTGACAACCTGGTTCATAGTATTCACCAGGAGTGTGCAGGCCTGTGAGCTCAATGATGTCAAGAGCTTTAGCTTCATGATGGACATTGCCTGTCATCCACTCAAGGACCCAAGTCTTCGGATCCCTGTTGTAGCCTCGAATATGAAGAGTGGCATAGAATTGAAGCAACAATTCTTCATTCCAATGCTCCTTGTCAGTGATGAACTGCAGCAGACCAGCGTCTTGGAAATAGTCCAATGCTTCTTCGAGGCAGGGCAGACCAGCTATAGCTTCAGAGTCGAGGCGCATATGTGGAAATATGCGCCCTTGATTGTATAGGACACAGGAATAGTAGCTGCGCTGCTGATAGCTCCAGAACCGATCCGAGGAAATGCGCGGTTTGGTATGAGGGTTCTTGGAGCTGTTGAAGAAGGTATTATGTGCCACGAAGCCATTCACATTGAAGACCCCAGGTGAAGTGGTAGTGCTTGGGAAACATGGAAGTCTTGGCTTAGGCTTTTGGACTTGAGGCCTGTGCTCAACTGGTACTCAAATTGTGGACCTGCAGCAGGCGGAGGAGTTAGAATGGGCCATCAAACCATAACTTGCTGACCACGATCAAATGCCAGCTCCATTGTGTGAGGTCTTGGAGGGGGAACAGGGGCATTGGCATTGTCTTCATGGGCTTCAGGGGCCATATTGATTTCAGGTGCAGGCTCCACATTTGCTTCAGCCATGACTACGTCATTGACTTCATTTGTGTTGGTGGTGGCAGCCTCAGGATTCCCAACCTCCACTTCAGAAGCTGGAGGGTCGGTCACGTTCTCCTCGAGAACAACATCTTGCTGAGACGTGTAACGCACCGAGACCGATGTGCCAGTTGTCCTCCAGTTATTCCCTATTGTTGCCTTGTCATTGCATGCGTGTCATGCATTGCATATCATGTCATCATGTGCATTTCATTTGCATACATGTTCGTCTCATGCATCCGAGCATTTTTCCCGTTGTCCGTTTTGCATTCCGGCGCTCCTATCTCCTCCGGTGGTCCTTTCTACCTTCCTTTCGTGTGTGGGGGTTAACCATTTCCGGATTGGACCGAGATTTGCCAAGCGGCCTTGGTTTACCACCGGTAGACCGCCTGTCAAGTTTCGTACCATTTGGACTTCGTTTGATAGTCCAACGGTTAACCGAGGGACCGAGAAGGCCTCGTGTGTGTTGCAGCCCAACACCCTTCCATTTTGGCCCAAAACCCACCAAAACCCTCTCCATCATCTACAGCATTCAATCACGATCGCGTGGCCGAAAACCCCACCTCATTTGGACTCTCCTAGCTCCCTCTACCTATAAATATGTGGCCCTTCCCGAATTTTCGCGGTGCAAATCCTAACTTCGTCCTCCTCCCGTCGACGGACATGTCCATCCCGCCGCCGGACATGTCCGCACCGCCCCTCAGCGAATGAGAAGCCGCCACCTACCCACCGCTGCCGTCCCTGCCGCCAGGCCCGCCAGGGCCCGAGGCCGGCCCCCGCGGCCCGTCTCCGCGCCGCCGCTCGCCCGCGGGAGGCCCCGCGCCGCCCCTAGGCGCGCGCGCCGCCGCACGTCTCCCGGCCGCCCGCCGCCCGCCACCGCGCCGGCCCCGCCTCCCTCGCCGCTGCCTTGCGCCGACCTCGCCGCCGCTCCGCCACCATCGCCGCCCCGCTCCGGCCCTCCACCGCGGAACCTCCCTCTCCTCCAAGTCCGGCGGCTCCCTCCTCCGGCGAACAGGATTCCGATGAACCTCGAAGTACGCGCCGCCTCAGATCTAGATCCGGACGAAAACCCTAGGGTTGACTTTCTTCCCTTCTCTCAGATTCATTTTGCATACTTTGACCTGCCGTAACTTTGCATCGGTAACTCCGTTTTGGGCTTATAGCATATCAAAATGTTCGTCTCGGAGAGTACATCATTTCATCCCATTGCATTATTTTCATTTGAGTTCATCTTGATGCCCGAAATGCCATTGGAAGAATGTTATTTGAGTTAATTGTCAGATCTGCTGCTCCAAATAGCTATTTGTCATTTTTGCCATGATTATTGTGTGCATGATATGCCCCTGAGCTCTACATGAGTTTTGTTATATGCTTTGTCATCTTTCCAGAGGTGCCATCCATGTATTTTTGTGATGTGTGTGGTGACTAGCACAAACTTGCCAAGTGGTGCATTCATTAATGCTGATTTCAGGGACTTAGCAATTTCACGAAGTCCTTGATCTGTTTTTATCAATATGACATATGTTCATGGTGTTTCCTAGTGATCCATGCCTCTTTTGAGGATGATCAGTAAGGATGATTTGTTAATCTTGTGGTTCTCTATCGATCCATGTCTTTGTTTGCATTTATGGAGCACCCTAGCTTGAGTCAATCAAGCTCTACTTTTGCTATTTGGTGAATCTGGGCAGATTGTCTACTTGTTAGGATTTTGCCGAGGATGTTGTTGTTGATCCGTGCATGCTATCTTGTTGTTCTTGCCATGTCTAGCTGATATAATGTGCATTCTTAATGTGTGGATGCTTAGTTTGTCATGCCTTGCTTTAAGTGAGTGCATCGAGCTCGTGAACATGCCTACTTGCTATCATATTTGCATGCTCCAGTTTTTCACTAAGTCTGTGATCTGATTATGTTTTTGCCATGTTCACATGCTTGCAATTGTATTTTCTGACCCCTTTTGGCTCAAGGTCATTAAGGGACTTTTGTTAAGCTCTTTGAGCAGCTCCATGCCATGCCTTGCTTTCCCATGTTAAGTTCCTGTAGATTATAGTTTTCATGCTCCAAAGTGTGCTACCTGATCTGAAATTCCAGACAAGTGTTAATTTCACTAAGTGTGAGATCTGTTTACCAATTGCACTTTTGCCATGCTTGTTTCAACCTGTTAGTGGATGCATTGGCCGTAGCTCAGTGTTCCTCTTTTGTTAAGCATCTTGAATGGATCCCTGTCATGTATTTTGTTGCCATTTTGAGTGCTGTAGCATGTTTGTCTTGTTGCATTTAGATGGCTACTTGCTGTATATCACAGACCGGTGCCATATTTGAATTGCTTGCCATTTACAAACCGTGCATCCGATTCCGGTGTTTTTTATATCGATTTCAACCGAAATCACCTCACCTTTCTAGTGGCACACTTGGATTTCCAAGTTGAGTCCAGATTCAATCATTCCTTGTCAAATCATGCGTATGCATCGCATACCGCATCCCGCATATCATACCATGTTCTTGTGTTGGTTGTTTACTATGTTGTGTGCTTCCTTTCCGGTGTTTGCTTCTTCGGGTTGGTTCCGGTAACGTCGCGTTTGTGAGGACCCGTTCGACTACGTCTATTTGTCTTCTTCATGGACTCGTTCTTCTTCCTTGCGGGATTTCAGGCAAGATGACCATACCCTCGAAATCACTTCTATCTTTGCTTGCCAGATGCTCACTCTTTTGCTATGCCTATGCTATGATGCCTACCACTTGCTTATCATGCCTCCTATATTGTTGAACCAAGCCTCTAACCTACCTTGTCCCAGCAAACCGTTGATTGGCTATGTTACCGGTTTGCTCAGCCCCTCTTATAGCGTTGTTAGTTGCAGGTGAAGATTGAAGTTTGTTCCTTGTTGGAACATGGCTATGTTGTTCCTTGTTGGAACATGGATATTTGTTGGGATATCACAATATCTCTTATTTAATTAATGCATCTATATACTTGGTAAAGGGTGGAAGGCTCGGCCTTATGCCTGGTGTTTTGTTCCACTCTTGCCACCCTAGTTTCCGTCATATCGGTGTTATGTTCCCGGATTTTGCGTTCCTTACGCGGTTGGGCTATTATGGGAACCCCTTGACAATTCACCTTGAGTAAAAATCTTCCAGCAATGCCCAACATTGGTTTTACCATTCGCCACCTAGCCTTTTCTTTCCCTTGGGTTCTGCAGACTCAAGGGTCATCATTATTTTAACCCCCCCGGGCCAGTGCTCCTTTGAGTGTTGGTCCACCTGTCAGCTACCGGTGGCCACCAGGGGCAACTCTGGCTGGCCTACCCGTACCTAGGACAATCTGAGTGTGCCCTGAGAAAGAGATATGTGCAGCTCCTATCGGGATTTGTTGGCACATTCGGGCGGTGTTGCTGGTTTAGTTTTACCTTTGTCGAATCCTGTAACCGGGATTCCGAGTCTGATCGGGTCTTCCCGCTAGAAGGAATATCCTTCGTTGACCGTGAGAGCTTGTCATGGGCTAAGTTGGGACTCCCCTGCAGGGATTTGAACTTTCGAAAGCCGTGCCCACGGTTATGGGCAGATGGGAATTTGTTAATGTCCGGTTGTAGATAACTTGAACCTTAACTTAATTAAAATGAATCAATCGCGTGTGTAACCGTGATGGTCTCTTTCCGGCGGAGTTCGGGAAGTGAACACGGTGTTGGAGTTATGTTTGACGTAGGTTGTTCTAGGATCACTTCTTGATCATAGTTTCTCGATCGTGCTTTGCCTTCTCTTCTCGCTCTCATTTGCGTCTGATAGCCACCATATATGCTAGTCGCTTGCTGCAGCTCCACCACATACCTTTAGCTTTCCTATAAGCTTAAATAGTCTTGATCGCGAGGGTGCGAGATTGCTGAGTCCCCGTGGCTCACAGATACCTCAAAAACCAGCTTGCATGTGCCGATAAGACCGTGCAGATGACGCAACCAAGCTCAGGAGGAGGTCGATGAAGATATTGTCCTTTGTGTTGTTTCCTTCTAGTTGATCAGTAGTGGAGCCCAGTTGGGGTCGATCGGAGAACTTGTCGCATTTGGGGTTCTTCTTTTATTTTGGTACCGTAGTCGGGCCATGATTGTATTTGGATGATGTAATGCTTTATTCATGTAATTGTGTGAAGTGGCGATTGTAAGCCAACTATGTATCTTTTCCCTTATTATATTACATGGGTTGTTTGCGAAGATTACCTCACTTGCGACATTGCTTTCAATGCGGTTATGCCTCTAAGTCGTGCTTCGACACGTGGGAGATATAGCCGCATCGAGTGCGTTACAAGATGGGAGTGTAGCAACTCTTGGGGCTTCTACTTCATTGGCTGATGCAGCCAGAATATCTTCAGCCATTTTGGCTTCGGATTCAGAGACAGTCACAGTAGGAGTGGCATCTGGAAACACTTGACGTGCAACAGATTGGTGGTGCACTTCTCCTTCTGGAACGCTCGAAAGAGGGACTTGAGGCCTTGGTCCTTTGCGAAGCCTGCGTAACGCTGGTGACGCCTTTGGAGATGGAGTTGGCTGGGCCTCAAAGTCATCTTCGTCTTCTTGTCGGGGTGGTGTGACTTGTTGTTGGGGAGTACTCGGGGTGTCTTGTTGTTATGGGTGATCAGCCCACGATGCATCCTGAGCAATTGGCGTCAGAGGACGACCAATGCTGATGAGTTCGCTGTTCGTGAAAACAGGCGATGATACCAAGTTGTGCTCGATCTGAGGAAGAACTACATTATCTTCAACATTGTCATGGTGACCGATGTCTTCAACAGCGGTGGGGTCAACTGCTGGAATGTCTTCAGCTTCATGAGCCTCTGTGGAAGCAGGCTCATGAACAATCAGTTGGCGCTCTTGGTGTGCAGATGCAGGGCGAACCATTGAGATATGTTCAACAACTAAGGGCTCTATGAGAGCATCCCGATCCTTCTTGGTTTTGCGCTTCTTCTTGGAGGGAGCAGCATCAGAGGCTTCAGGATTTTTCCTCTTTCTGGCTTCAGCCTCAGCAGTCCTAGTCTTCTTCAGTTCTGAAGCGGTTGACGTGACCTTTGGCTTCGAGCCAGTCATGCTGGCTGGGAAGACAATGGGATGTGCTTCCTACCTTGGTGCTTCGGGTTTGGCCACAACTCGCTTCTTCTTCTTCTTTGCAGCCATCCTGGGACCGATACCAGGACGACCAAGAGCCTTGCGCTTCTCAGCCTCATTATAGGCTTGCACACACTTGTCAGCCAGGCTCTTCATGCGCTCACGAGAACCTTTAGCTTCTTCACGCTTCTTGAGAAAGGCTTCTTTGAGCTCGTGCAACATGATCTTGAAGTTTTTGACATCTTGCACGCTGAACTTTGCCATGTGCTTCTTGAACTAAGCTTTCTCATAGTCAATTTTGTGCTTCAGCTCAACTATGCGCTGAGCTAGAGCTAGCTCAGAAGCAATGGCGCCAGAGAAGGCGATGCTGAGGACAATTGGAAGTTGCAGATCTTCAAAGCTGAGGTTGGGCATGTCAAACCCCTCATCAATGAAGTTATGGATGATTGCCACATCAAAGAGAGGCAAATCATTGAAGATTTCTTCTTCTTCTTTGCTCTTGATCAGTTGCTCAAGAGCGTCATCTACAAGATCTTCATCGCTGGACAGATCAATGGCGTCGTTGCACAGAATAGCAGCAGCGGTCAGTTCTTGGCTGGTGTGTTGCAAAGGCATCTTTACTTTTGAGGGCTTGGAGATGCGTGACAAATCTTCAGACTGCACACTGTCTTCAGGAGGTATAGTAGCCAATGGCTTCGCCCGTGAGAGTTTTGGTGCTGAGGCAGGCTTTGAAGCTTTAGGCTTCTTCAGTTTCTTTGGCTTCGGCGGTGCAGGCGCTTCATCAGATTCAGCGTCATCTACAGGCTCATCCACGGCTGTCCCTTGAACCTTGATATGAATATTGAGACCTTCCAGGTTGTAGAAGGGCCCAACAAGATTGGGTTCACCTTCACGGGTGCCATCGGCACGGGGAGCAGAAGGACCAGGGTTGAAGTCTAGTCCCCATGACTTCTTGTTCTGCTTAGCCGAATTCTTGGCAAACTGGAAGTTGCGCTTGAACGGATTGTCGTCACGACACCATAGCAATGACGATGGGTGTGCATCCGCAGGATGTGGTCCACGGACCATGTAGGGATAGAAGCCTTGTTCAATGGCTTCATCTCTGGACCTGGGTTGAAGATTTCTGTATAGGATGTCTCCCCATGGTCGCTTGATGGCATTCTTCTCAACATATTCCTGGGTCACAAACCTGTACTTGAACCATTGTTCTGCCCAATATCTTCGAATCCATTGGATTCGGGTCTTGCGCTGATTGTAATCCTCTTCAGGATCTGTCTTGTAAAGCTCTGAGAGGTAATCAGGCAAATCTCTTGACGTTCCCTCACGACGCTGTCTGCCACCCTTCCTTACTGACTTCTCTGCAGCCATGAACTTCAAACTGAATGGCTTCAACACATTCAAAGGCTTCAAAGGCTTTCGCTTGCTAGGCAAACATGAACTGGCTTCGGGAGAGTTAATGTGATGCTGTAAGAATTCTGCAAACGAATGCAGACTATGAGAACCAAGGGATTCTCCCACGGACATGTACCTGTGACAGCATTAAGATGCGAGGGAAGGGGAAGAGGTCATATGCATTCTCAGAAGATTTTGAAGATAAATCGGTTTAGAAGACATTGACCTCATCGTGCGAAGACATTCACTTATATGTTGAGAGTTGGTTCCAGATTTGTACGAATCCGTGAATAAGTACAAGTGAGGAATCTAACTAGATACGAAGCTTAAGTGAATATACTCGGCAGTATGAGATGCAGACAGGATAGATCTAACATTGTGTAGGCAGAAACCTATTTTGGTAAACAGGATGAATCTTTGAGGATCAAAAAGATGGTAAAAATAGAGTTGTATTTACCACGCGAAGAACTGCTAGATGGGAAGAGTAGGACACCGAGCAGTTCAATCCACCGTGCCCTAACTTGGCGACGGATGACACCTACGGCGGCAGTAGAGAGGATGATGTCCGCGGCCGGCGTGAGGACGATGTCGGAGAAGTCGCGGCAGCTAAGCACTTTGTCGCCGGCGTCGTCAAGAGCTAGCGGTGGCGCTAGGGTTTTGACGAGGTGGAGAGGTGGAAGAAGGTTTTGTTGACCATAGGGGACATGTATTTATAGGGACAGGAACGACACAGTGTTATTACACAGGTGCCCCTGGCGGTTCACATCTAAGGAACATGTGGCAAACATGCAACATACTTGGAGTTGTCCCACGTTCCCACGCATGCCTGGATTGTCGGGTGGTCGTTCCCACTTCTCCGGGTTTCAGGTGAAGGAATTATCATTGAAAACGGACTTAATGTTTGTCTCTGTATCTTCTGCTGACTAGGACGCAGAGAAGACATTCGACAGTTTCAATAGAATTCGTATGATTTGGAGAGATAGAGTTTGAGATAGAAAGCATAGAGAGGTTAGGGTCCGATCACATTCACTTAGTTCAAAAGATTCAACAAGAAGACATAGCTATAAGTGAATGCTGTAGAGGACAGAACACTAGTATATATATATAGATGAGAAAGACAATCAGATCAACATAATGAAGATAATCATGAAGATAAGTTGAGATTGAAGCCAAACAAAATGTGAAGACATACCAAATGTAACGCCATGAGTGAAACACTTCAAGCAGAAAATTTTGGTGGTGGAGTTACCCACCGTATAGGAAGTATTAGACTCAGACACGGCGCACAATTATCGTGGCGCTCCGAAGTCAAATTCCGCATTAATGTATTCACACTTAGAATGTAAGTCTTCATTGATTGAAGATATACTTTACTTCGTGTGTTGCACATCTAAGTCATCAATATGCATAAGTGTTAGGATGTGTGCCTGATCACAGGACATTTGAGGATTCCAAGATATTTAGCTCACACCGTAACTTGCAAAACCTCTTCTCATCCAAGGGCTTGGTGAAGATATCTGCCAATTGCTCTTCAGTGTTGACGTGTATGATATCAATATCTTCCTTCACAACATGATCCCTAAGAAAGTGATGACGAATTTCAATGTGCTTTGTCTTCGAGTGCTGAACTAGGTTATTGGCAATCTTGATGGCGCTTTCGTTGTCGCAGTAGAGTGGCACTTGCTTCAGATGAATGCCATAATATTTGAGTGTTTGCTTCATCCATAGAAGCTGAGCGCAGCAAGATCCAGCAGCAATGTATTCAGATTCAGCAGTGGAGAGAGATACACAGTTCTGCTTCTTTGAAGACCAACATACAAGTGATCGTCCCAAAAAATGACATGTGCCTGATGTAGACTTGCGATCCACCTTGTCACCAGCATAATCAGCATCCGAGAATCCAACCAAATCAAACTCTGAGCCCTTTGGATACCATAATCCTAATGTTGGGGTGTGAGCCAAATATCGAAGAATTTGCTTCACAGCTAAGTGATGTGATTCCTTTGGTGCCGCTTGGAATCGAGCACACATACAAACACTAAGCATAATATCTGGCCTAGATGCACATAGATAAAGTAAAGAACCAATCATGGAGCGGTATACCTTTTGATCGAACTCTTTACCATTGTCGTTAGGACCCAGATGATGTTTGGCTGGCATTGGAGTCGTGAAGCCTTTGTAGTCTTGCATCCCAAATTTCTTCAGGCAATCTTTGAGGTACTTCTCTTGAGATACGAAGATGCCGTTGCGTTGCTGACGTATTTGAAGACCAAGGAAGAACTTTAGCTCACCCATCATGGACATCTGATATTGCTCTTGCATCATATATCCAAACTCGTCTGTGTATTTCTGATTGGTGCAGCCGAAGATAATGTCATCCACATATATTTGGCACACAAACAGTTCACCATCATATGTCTTCGTGAAGAGAGTGGGGTCGAGGGAACCAGGTTTGAAGCCTTTGCTCTTCAGGAAGTATTTGAGTGTGTCATACCAAGCCCGAGGGGCTTGTTTGAGGCCATACAGCGCCTTGTTGAGCTTGTACACCATGTCAGGATGTTTTGGATCTTCAAAGCTAGACGGTTGTGCAACATACACTTCTTCGTCAATCTTGCCATTGAGAAAAGCGCTCTTCACATCCATTTGATACAGAAGAATGTAATGATGATTTGCATAGGCCAGCAGTATGCGTATGGCTTCAAGTCTAGCCACAGGAGCAAATGTTTCATCGAAATCAATCCCTTCAACTTGAGTGTACCCTTGAGCAATGAGACGAGCTTTGTTTCTGACAACTTGACCATGCTCATCTTGATTGTTGCGATATATCCATTTGGTGCCTATTATATTGTGCTTGCAAGGATCAGGATGCTTAACCAATTCCCATACATTATTCAACTCAAACTGTTGAAGCTCTTCTTGCATAGCTTGAATCCATTCAGGTTCCATGAAGGCTTCTTCAACTTTCTTGGGTTCAGATATTGAGACAAATGCAAAGTTCCCACAGAAGTTTGCTAGCTATGTTGCCCTTGAACAAGTGAGTGGACCTGGTGCATTGATGCTATCAATTATTCTCTCAATCTGTACTTCATTTGCGACATGAGGATGTACAGGACGAAGATTTTGCTCTTGCTGATCATTGTCATCGTTAGAAGGATTGTCTTCAAGCTGAGCATTGTCTTCAGTTTGATCATTGTCTTCAGGTTGATCAGGTGCGGAGATGATAAGTTCCTCTTCAGGCTGATCTTCAGAAGGTATGATTTCTCCAGTTCCCATAAGTTTGATTGATTCACTGGATGGAACTTCATCTAGCACATTTGGCAGGTGCTCTCTTTGTGAGCCGTTAGTCTCATCGAACCACACATCCACTATTTCAACCACTTTATAATGAAAGAGGTTGAAGACTCTGTAGGAGTGCGAATCCTTTCCATATCCAAGCATAAAACCTTCATGTGCTTTTGGTGCAAATTTTGAAGTGTGATGTGGATCCTTGATCCAGCACTTGGCACCAAATACTCTGAAGTAACTGACATTTGGCTTCTTGCCAGTAAGGAGCTCATAGGATGTCTTGTTGAGAAGCTTGTGAAGATAAACACGGTTGATGATATGGCATGCAGTATCAATGGCTTCAGGCCAGAACTTTCTTGGAGTCTTGTATTCATCAAGCATCGTCCGGGCCATCTCAATAAGTGTTCTGTTCTTGCGTTCCACGATGCCATTCTGCTATTGTGTGTACGGAGCTGAGGATTCATGTGTAATGCCCAAAGTATCAAGATAAGTGTCTAGACCAGTGTTCTTGAATTCAATGTCATTGTCACTTATGATGTGCTTTATCTTGACGCCATAGTTGTTCATTGCTCGATTGGTGAAGCGTCTGAAGACATCCTGCACTTCAGTCTTGTAGAGGATTATATGCACCCAAGTATATCTTGAATAATCATCAACAATGACAAAGCCATAGAGACAAGCAGTAGTAGTAAGAGTTGAGTAATGAGTGGGACCGAAAAGATCCATGTGGAGCAGTTCGAAGGGTTGAGTCGTTTTCATGATTGTCTTCAAGGAATGCTTGGCCCTCGTCATCTTTCCTGCTTCACAGGCACCGCATAAGTGATCCTTCTTGAACTTGACACCCTCGATGCCTATGACATGCTTCTTCCTTGCAAGAGTGTGCAAGTTCCTCATGCCAGCATGTCCTAGCCTCCGATGCTAGAGCCAGCATTCTGAAGCTTTTGCTAGAAGACATACGGCAAGCTGTGGTCCTACTGAGAAATCTACCACGTACAAATCATCTTTCCGATACCCTTCAAACACTAGAGACTTGTCAGATTCCATTAGAACAAGGCACCGATATTTTCCAAAAATCACAATCATGTTTAAATGGCAAAGCATTGAGACAGACATTAAGTTGAAACCAAGGGATTCAACAAGCATGACTTTATCCATGTGTTGATCCTTTGAGATTGCAACTCTACCTAGACCCAATACCTTGCTTTTACCAGTGTCAGCAAATGTGATGTGACTTTTGTCAGATGGACGTAAGGTTGAGTCCATGAGAAGGCTTCGCTTGCCAGTCATGTGATTAGTACACCCACTATCAATAATCCATTCTGACGAGCAGCTGGTGTCGTACCCTACAGTGCAGATAGGGGGATAGGCTTCACGAAGAGAATTGTGAAGCATAAACATTTGACGAGCAAGTGGATTATGAAAGCTTAGATCAAGGATAGGACTGATAGGGCAAGTAGCAAGCGACTCGGGAAAAAGATACATAACAAGACCATTTGGGCATTTGATCTTGCGCCCTACAAGATGTTTAAGGTCCCCAGCAATAGCTTTAGACGATTTTGGTTTTCGGCTGGAGACCTTTCCCTGCAAAAGAGAGTTAAGCTTTCTTAGCCACCCACATCTTCAAGGGTGGCTTTGAACCAATGAGTCTAAGTGCAACATCTAAGAACTTTGGCTTTGGAGCCTTAGCAAAAAGTCTTGCAGGTGGACAATAGTACTCATAAGAATAAGCAGAATAGTTCTTGGTCTTATGAACATGGCGGTTTGATGAAACACACTCATATTCATTGGCCTGAGTATGGCTTCCCTGCAAAACATTTGCGTTTGTGCGACTCAGGTGAGTCCTCTGTCTATATGAAGCCTTTGGACCGTATGAAGCCTGTGGTCTGGGGTTTGTCTTCTTCACCTGTGGTGTCATGATGACATTCACAGGAAGATTCTCCAAACACCTTTTCGGCACCCAGACCTTCTTCATAGGCGGTCCATTCCTGCAGTTAGTACCAATATACCTGGCAAACACTTCACCCTTCTGAATCTTAAACAGTTTATAATTTGTATCAAAGGATTCATCAATAACAATGGGATTAGCACAAGTGAAGCCAGATAGGGTGGATGGATCCACTGAAGGTCCTTTTGCAGCAACCCATGTGGTTTTGGGGTACTGCTCAGGTTTCCAGTAAGAGCCATCAGCATTCATTTTCCTTTCGAACCCAACACCCTCTTTCCTAGGTTTTTGATTCAGGATCTGCCTTTTGAGGACATCACATAGTGTTTGATGCCCTTTGAGGCTTTTGTACATCCCTGTTTCAAGCAATGTCTTCAACCTAGCATATTCATCAGCAATAGCAGTGGTATCCTCAGCAGAGGGGTTAGTTACCACATCAACAGTTGAAGATATTGCAATAGTAGCAGCAGTAGAACACCCAGCAACAGAAGTAGCATTGTCACGCTCGATGCATTTAAGACATGGTGGTTCAAATCTTTCCTGAGCTGAACTGATCTGTTTGGCGCGAAGTGACTCGTTTTCCTTTTGAAGATCTTCATGAGCCGCTCTTAATTTCTCAAGATTTTGCTTCCTTTGAAGATAATCATAGGAAAGCTTTTCATGAGTTGTTGAGAGCGTTTCATGACGACTTTCAAGTTCCTCATACTTAACATGAAGATTTTTTATGTCTTCAATTAAGGACTGAGATCGAGTCATTTCATCGTCTAACAATTCATCGCTTTTGTCTAACAGTTTTTGAATATGTTCCATAGCCTTCCGTTGTTCAGTTGCAATTTTAGGAAGTGTTTTGTAGCTGGTTTTGGAACCACAGTCAGAGTCATCTTCACTGGAAGTTTGATAGTGAGTATTGCGTGTGTTTACCTTGGCACCGCGTGCCATGAAGTAGTAGGTAGGAGTAGAGTAGTCCTTGTCATTTGCATCGGTGTCGGTGACGGAGTCATTGTCTTCAGTGTTGAAGATGGACTTGGAAATGTATGTTGTAGCCAGACTCGCAACGCCAGAATCGGACTCCTCCTCAGACTCCACCTCCGCCTCCTCAGAAGCGGACTCCTCCTCTGAATCCATTTCCTTGCCAACAAACGCACGTGCCTTGCCAGATGAGCTCTTCTTGTGTGATGAAGACTTTGAGGAGAACTTGGAAGAAGACTTTGAGTATTTCTTCTTCTTCTTGTCATCAGAATCATACTCCTTGCTCTTCTTTTTCTTTTTGTTCTCATTGTCCCACTGCGGACACTTAGAGATGTAGTGACCAGGTTTCTTGCACTTGTGGCATGTTTTCTTCTTGTAGTCATGAGCAGAAGCTTCATCATTCTTTGAGCTTGATCGTGAGGACTTTTTGAAGCCTTTCTTCTTGGTGAATTTTTGGAACTTCTTCACAAGCATAGCAAGCTCCTTTCCAATGTCTTCAGGATCATCAGAACTGCTGTCAGATTCTTCTTTAGATGAGGAGACAGCTTTTGCCTTCAAGGCACGAGTTCGCCCATAGTTGGGACCGTAGATATCTCTTTTCTCAGAAAGCTGAAACTCGTGTGTGTTGAGCCTCTCAAGTATGTCAGACGGATCGAGTGTCTTGAAGTCAGGACGTTCTTGAATCATCAGGGCTAGGGTGTCAAACGAGCTGTCAAGTGATCTCAGGAGTGTCTTGACGACTTCATGCTTGGTGATCTCAGTGGCGCCGAGGGCTTGAAGCTCATTTGTGATGTCAGTGAGTCGATCAAACGTGAGCTGGACATTCTCATTGGCATTTCTCTTGAAGTGGTTGAAGAGGTTGCGAAGGACACTGATTCTCTGATCTCTCTGGGTTGAGACGCCTTCGTTGACCTTGGAGAGCCAGTCCCAGACTAGCTTAGATCTTTCCAAAGCACTCACGTGGCCATACTATCCTTTGGTCAGATGACCACAGATGATGTTCTTGGCAGTGGAGTCCAGTTGAACGAACTTCTTGACATCAGCAGCGGTGACACCTTCACCAGCCTTGGGAACGCCATTCTTGAAGACATACCATAGGTCGACATCAATGGCTTCAAGATGCATGCGCATCTTATTCTTCCAGTAGGGATATTCAGTTCCATCGAAGACGGGGCATGCAGTGGAGACTTTCATTATCCCTGTAGTCGACATAGCTAAAACTCCAGGTGGTTAAACCGAATCACATAGAACAAGGGAGTACCTTGCTCCGATACCAATTGAAAGTGCTAGTGATCGACTAGAGGGGGGTGAATAGGCGATTTTTATGAAAGTCTTCAATACATGGAAGTTTCGAAGAAGAACGATAGAAATAAACCTATTACCATGCAGCGGAAGGTAGACTACACTAGGCAAACCATAGTCAAGTATTCAATGAAGTGAAAGCACAATGACTAATAGCAGCTAGGTAGTAAGGATCAGGTAGGAAGATATTGTGAAGCCAATCAGAACAAGCAGTCACTCAGTGAAGACAAAAGATAATGCAATCATACAATGACTTCACAAGGACCAACAGTAAGTAAAGGGAAGGGAAGGATGAAACCAGTGACTCGTTGAAGACAATGATTTGTTGGACCAGTTCCAACTGCTATGACAGTTGTACGTCTGGTTAGGGCGGCTAGGTATTTAAACCTGAGGACACACAGTCCCGGACACCCAGTCCTGAACATGCTGCTCAGGACACCCAGTCCTCACCGTATTCCCCTTGAGCTAAGGTCACACAGACCTCGCCCAATCACTCTGGTAAGTCTTCAAGGTAGACTTCCAAACCTTCATAGACTTTGTTCACTGGCGATCCACAATGACTCTTGGATGCTCAGAACGCGACGCCTAACCGGCTGGAGGATTCACAATCCTCAAGTGTAATAAGTCTTCAGATCACACAGACAGGAAGACTTAAGTGATGGCTAACACTCTTTGGCTCTGGGTGTTTAGGGCTTTATCCTCGCAATGAATTGTCTCTCAAAGGCTTCAAGGTGGGTTGCTCTCAAATGACAAAAGCCATATTCTAACTCTGAGCAGCCAACTGTTTATGGTTATAGGGGGTGGGCTATATGTAGCCACTAGGCAACCGGGCCTGATTTGTCCGAAATGACCCTGGGTCACTAAGGAACTAACACGTGTTCCAACGGTCAGATTTCAAACACACACAACAACTTTACTTGGGCTACAAGCAAAGCTGACTTATCCAACTCTGTACAAGATTTGCTCTCATAGTCTTCACTCGAAGACATAGGATTTTGGTTAAGCATCACTTCAGTCATTCTGACTGGTTCTCTTGGACCCCACTTAACAGTACGGTGGTTCCTATGACTCAACAAAGAAGAAAAAGAATGACGAAAGAACTAAGTCTTCGCGCTCCATAGTCTTCATGCGATGTCTTCTCTTGTCATAGTCTTCAATGTAAATGTCTTCACATACCACCTTTGTTTTCAATGTCTTCTTAGATTTTTAGGGGTCATCTCTGGTAGGAAAACCGAATCAATGAGGGACTTCTACATGTGTTATCCTGCAATTCTCACAAACACATTGGTCCCTCAACTAGGTTTGTCGTCAATACTCCAAAACCAACTGGGGGTGGCAGTAGATGCACTTACAGAGGACGAGACAGTGTGAAGAGAACAACACTAGAAAGCAAGCGCGGAGGCTCCTGCCTGTATAGTGGAGTACTACTTTAGTTTTGTCTACCGGCTAGAGCCGGCTTGACCTTGGCAATGACTGTCAAGAAGTCTTCATGCACGTGCCCCGGAGGCGCAGTTGTCGTAATTTTGATCTAAAGCACCGGATTATAACATATAACCCGAAAAGAAGACACATGACAAGAAATCATAACCTCACTGCCCAAAGGAGACAAGATGAATCCCGACGGACAAACTAGACGAGGATCAAAGCTCAAATTAAAGATAAACTCATAGAAAAGGGGTCCATCGATAGATGTCCTAATTAACATAGAAGGCTTGACCTAGATGGCAGCCGAGTAGTCTTCGTGCATGTGCCCCCAATGACTAGCCCAACTCAGTTGTCGTTGTTTAACCCTCGCAGTGATTCGAAGCACATGACACCTAATTTTGCGAGATGACAAGAAACCTTTTTTAGATTTCTCACCAGAACTACAGCCTGCACGATATGTAGATGATAGCCAATCCAGGCGTGTCTACTGGAGTCTGGTCACATGCATGGACGAACTGATCTTCCGTGTCTTGCAGGGACCGTCCAGGTACCAACGTATGTACTACTTCTATTAACTCACCCGACTAGCGGGCCGGGAGTGTGCCTATGGTCGGTTCTCAACTGCGGTCCCACATGTGTGTGCAAATGCAATATGAGGCACGTTCCATTCAGAGAGCGGCGTGCCAGACCGACCGACCGTCTGGGGTGCGACAGGAACGCGACGGGCGTGTTGTATACTCCGTACATGTGTACCGCCGTTTCCTTGAGTCTTTGCTCCATGGCGCAATCCATTGATACAAAATTAGTATACTGTACTATTTAAAAGTCGAGGGCGGGACTTTTCCCGCGAGGTAGGCGGGGCAACTCCACCTAGTCAGTTCGACAAAGACGCGAGAAGATGAGGGAGTAGGCTGCTGCAAACATAGGGCCGTGTGATTTGACAGTGAGTTACTGCTGGACAGGTGGGCCCCGGTGATTTGACATGCAATTATCATTTTAACTGCGCCTCTACGACCGGCTTGAGTCTCTCAATTCCTGACCACCTCCATACAGGTGCCTCTCCCGACGCCCCACCATGTAGAGGCTGGATCTTGCTTGAGAGCCCACTCCTCCACTTTTTCCTTTCCTCCTTCCCCCAGATATGCAAAAATGCCATGTAAAGCGGGCTTATATCCCACTATTGTACTTGATCCTATAGGTGCTAAGCCTGCCACATAGGCATAAAGTCTGATGTGGCAAGTTAATTAAGAAGAGACACACTAGTTTGGTGACCCTAGGAAGAAACGGTGATAAGCATGTGTACCTAGATGAAGCAAACTTAGTAACAAAAAACTAAGCACCTATGCATTGGGGACTTGACTTGCTAAGCCATTTAATGCCCATAGCACCTCATTTGAGCATCATTTCATTGGAAGAGCTCACTCCTTGGCAAATGCAATAAATACTACGAAGAAAGAGATAGAGAGTAGTAAACAAAAAAATACTCATATAGCCAACCTTATAGCTAACCTTGTTGTATGAGTGACTAAGTGATGACTATGTATGACATGCCAACATTAGATAGACTAATGCACCATGTTAAATATCCAAGGGTGCGGCCGCGCGAGCGAGGCGACGGTCGTGGTAGGCGCGACCATGATACGGGCTGCTGGCAGCCCTTGGATCTGAGATCAAATGGTCACATGCTAAGTTGCTGAAAATTTGCAGAATAACCCTCCAGGATAGGATGTTCACCCATAGGTCTAGAATCACGCCATGCAACTATTCGATCTCAGATCCAAGGGCTCTCGGAAGCCCGTATGATGGGAGAATAGAAAGCTTCGTATCACTTGTAATTTTCCCGACGCTTGACATGACATCGAAGGCCATTTAATTGGGCGTCGAGTAGACATGACATCTAATTGGGCCCCATAGTACTGTGCATGAATCCATTTATCCACCAGGCAAGCTACTACCCTGCCATTCGCACGTGCCCCCAACTCGACATTTTTACAATTGATAAGCCGCTCCTAGTCGTCCCGTCTTCTCACATTACGATTGTTCCACTAATCCTAACCCTCCTCCAAAATCCATGGCTTCCCAAATCTCCATGATTAGTGGTGAGTACAAGGTTAGAACCATCACCGGCGATGAGTTTGACGTCATCTACACCCATTCTTCGGCAATGGTGAAAGAATGCCTTGCTCGCTTCAAACGCATGTTCAAAAACCCAAATGATGAGTGGGTCGCTGGGCCAGATGTTGAGTACACCACAGTCCTGGGAAGCAAGAAGAATCTAAAGCAGGCAGAGAAGAAGAATCCCGCAGTGATCAAGGTTTGCGTGCATGACTTATGCTTGTTCTACCACATATTCCATCCCGACGTTGAGTGCCAGGCTTTTAAGAATTTCCTCAAGGACGGCTGAGTCAAATTCGTTACTGTAGACTTTAGGAATGACAAGGAAATCCTGGGTCAGATAGGCCTGGTTGTGGGCGACCCCTTCGACCTCCAGGAGAAAGGGCTGGTGCCCTCCCGTGATCAGCCTTCAATACTGACCCTGGCAGGAGCCATGGTTCATCCTTCATATGGTACACTGAAGAAACCTCCGTTCAAGTTTCATCATGCATGGAAATGGAATGTACTAGATATAGACCACATCCACTATGCTGCAATGGATGGCTACCTTTGTTTCAATATCTACAAGGGTTGGATGAAGAGCAAGAGCCAAGTGTGCGGTTCAAGCAAAGAAGTATCGACCAAGAGGAAGAGGGACAAGGACGAAGTTGAGGACGTGGATGAGGAGTCCGAGTAAGGTGGCAGTGTCCTTGCTCATGGTGGTTCTAATGCAGTGTCTACTGGATTAGTTGCTTAGTTTAATTTTAGGTGTGCTTAGTTTTATTTGAGGGGTGTGTTGTGCTGAGCCCCCAGCAGAACTATGTTATGTTTCTTCTCGTTATATTTCATACATGTCATCTTTTAGTTGGTATAGTACTACCACTTGTTTCTTCACATTATATAGGTACAATATATATGGCCAACATCATATAGCCAGCAGTTTAGTTGTCAAAGAATTTCAGGGTGCTTAGTTTTGTCAAAGAATTCCAGGGTGCTTAATTTTACTTGAGGGGTGTGTTGTGCTGGAGACCATTAACTTATCATTGTGAGATCCAGCTTATTTTTTTCATGTAACATGGTCAACAGGTTTGACGTGAAAATAACAATGTCTAATGGCATTTCAAATATACGCTGTCTCCCCCCAGATTTTCTTTACAGAGGCAACATAGAACTATATGAGTGCACTGTTAAATTTTGGAATTATTCTGGGTTCGTTTGGCCTTTTTATACATTAATTGAGTTTCTGGCCATTTAATGTGCATAATTCAAATTTGAACTACAAGCACATGCTCCCGTGCACCAAAGTTGATTGAAAAATCACATGTGTGTCCTCGGGTGAATTTCTAGGTCACATGCAAGAAATGGGAATGAAACTCAAACATCTGGGCATCGTGGTTCAGCCGAGAACATTGAGAAGCTTGGTTTTGAAATTCTTGTAAATACAAAACATGCCTGAAAATCATGAAACTTGGCATGGTGTCATGTCATGGTACTACCATGCCGTGGTAAAAAAATTGCAGAATAGGAACAAGTTTTGGTATAAGTTTCTTGCAAACCGGAGCTTTTCTCAAGAAGGCTCGTGGTTCTGAGAGGGAACGTGTCACCTTTGTGTGCATAATTCAAATTTTAAATACAAGCACATGCTCCAGTGCACCAAAGCTGGTTGAAAAATCACATGTGTGTCCAGGGGTAAATTTCTAGGTCCCACGCCAAAAATGGGAATGAAATTCAAACATCGCGTCATGCCTCGGCTGGAAACATTGAGAAACTTGTTTTTTTAATTCTTGTAAATCCGAAACACGCATGAAAATCATGAAACTTGGCTTGGTGTCATGACATGGCACCAACATGTTGTGGTAATTTTGCTGTCCGATTTGTGAAGGCGCACACATTAACAATGAAAAAATCATTTTGGAACAAGTGATGTCACGTTACAATAAAAACACAAGTATTATTGAAACTGAGGGCGTTCTATTTATCATTTAAGTGCCGCCATGCGTCCCTTTTTTTATTAGCTAGGAGGCGCCGTGCAGGGTAGCTATTTGAGTATGGGAGGCGTGCAAGCCCTTTGACCTCCATCTATCATCCACCTCTCTCCCAAGGTCTCCATTAATGGCACCCAAGCCTCTGTTTAATGGCGTGGCAATGTCTCACTCGACTGAGATTTAAGAGAGAGAAAAGAAAATTTGAAAATAAAATTTTGCACGGATCTTGATGTAAGATCCGGTGGACCTATATAGCATCTATTGTGACTTATCGCAAGACTAATGAATATATATATAAGGACTATGAGAGGGGATAAAAATTATCTTACATAATTAGGAAGATGGTTAAAAAAGCCACATGCAGATACACCCGAAATACACAAGGGCAAACAAAGAAGGAAGACACATACAATGATCTGGCTCACTGATCTCTACTTTCTTTATGCGCTACATGTCATGGAGACTAGTTCTCGTGGCCGGCGATGATCTCTTTCATCAGTTTCATGTCCTTAATATGCTGCTTGGCAGCATCCATGGATTCCTCCACCAGCCTGTTGCGCTCGATGCGGAGCATGGCATTCTCGTCCATAAGTTTCTTGATGATGACGCCCGTCCTCCGCAACAAGGCAGCGGTCTCCTCCTCCTGCTTCACCCTTCTGGCGATCTTCGCCCTCACTAGGTCGCGCTTGCCCCGGAGCTTCGCATTGCCCTCCCCTACTTGTCGGATGATGCCGGTAGCCTCATCCTGCATCCTACCCCAGCCGGAGATCTGATCCACCTGGCTATGGACTATCGCATGCATGCGCCTGTAAGAGTCCTCGCCTGCCCGCGAGAAATTTTCACAGGCCGCCGCGGCGTGGCGGGACCTCCCTACTGCTTTGGCGGCGTGGCGGGACATCTCTGCTGCTTTCGCGGCGTGGCCTGACCAGTCTGCTACATCGATGGCGCGGTGGGACCTCCGTGCTACTTCGGTGGCGCGGCGGGACCTGTGTGCTACTACTGGTGCGCGGCTGGACATGTCGGCTGCTTTCGCGGCGAGGCGGGACATCTCTTGTGCTTCCTCTTCCATGCTCACCTCTCCCTGGTGGAAATCTCTCGACCCAGAACTCACGCTGGCTATGGCTTGATTGACTTGATTGTTTTTTGTGGATGAGGAGTTGAGGAGGAATGTACAGGCATCTTAGCACACTAGTATTTATAACCGAGTACTACCAATACGCTCCTAAGTGGGAGACCGTTTAGGTTGTGATCCGTGTGAACAGGTTTGCAATTAAATATAGCATGGTAGTAGTAGTAATTTGGAATGTGACGAGACGCACTCAAAATGTATTGACGGTTCTAGTTTCGAAGTGCGGCACTATTCCCAAATGGTGTAACGCCGGCACGTTTTCTCGGCCGTGGTGTAGCATATGCCATGGTACTATCTTACGCTTGACCTTCATAGACTGGTCTTTTTTTCAGATGCATTACACATATCTCTCGGGAATTCTCGCATGCACCTTCACTGCTCCCTAGGTCGATGCCACCCACATACAATTGTACTCTGAGAAGAGGTGCACGCACGCACTCGTCCTCTCTCACACATGCATCTGTAGCTACGAATTGTAGTGTTCTCAACCATCCGATTGGCTCTATCATAGGTTTCACGTTGCTCCTAGGCCTTGACATTGAGAAGTTTAAAATGCGGAGGCTAATATGGAGGCGCGAGGTTCTGGTTAATGTACGGGCGGCACACGGCACCAACACTACACGAGCTTCGTCTTCCTAGTGCGCATGCAGTCAGGTGAGTTGTCCAAGTATAGACACAACCAGTCCCTCGTTGGTATCCACGCCTCGAGTTTGGCTGGTCATAGTGGAGAGTAGCATAGACTAGTTACTAGTCTATGTTACCAGTACCTTCATAGTGGGTAGTATCATATAGTATATGCATAATTTGGCGACGAGCGCTCTCTATATGTACCACCTTTTTTCTTTAATTACGTCTTGTTAGTTTTTCTCCATGGCGCAATCCATCGATACTACTACTGTACAAATGTATACGTTTTTTAAAAGGCTAGAGGCTGGGGCTGTCTAGCTTTGTCCTTTTCACGAGAGGTGAGGGCCTGTGTGATTTGACGGCTCATTACTGTTGGAAGGCGGGGCCTTGTGATTTGAATGCTCGTATAAATGTGCCAACGACCTGAGGAGGAGCAAAGAACCGTGTGGTATACTCATGTTTTCCACTAGAGTACGACGGAGGAGCATGAGGCACGGCAGCCCAGTGCCATATCCTCTACTCTGTACTCTTATTTTATATTACTAGCAAGAGGCATTGTTCTATTAGCGATAAAGAATGATCTAATCTGCTAGTCATCTCATTTTTAGCATTGTTCTATTCATGCCTCGCAGAGATGGTGACACGTGCGTCCAAACACCCGAAGCAAAATAAGAAACACAAGAGCAAAAGAAGGAGGATTATCACCCCCAAAAAGAAGGAAGACACACACACAAGTCTGGGGCGCTGCTCTCACTACATGAAGGGTTGCTGGCCGCGGAGTCATAACTGCATCTTGTTACGAGTAGTTCTCGACCTAGAGCTCTACACACCGGCCATGGCAAGGACGGACGAAGAAGGGTGACTTATGAGGAGGAAGGTAGTGAAATTTTCGGTTAGGTAGTTCCCCTTTTTATAACCTAATTACGAGAACTAGTACTAAAACCTGCATAGTGGGAACACATTCAGGTTTGGTACGTACTGGTAGGTGTGAGCAGGCTTGCGCTTAATTGTAGCACTAGTACTTTGGAATGTGATCGGAACAAGGTAAAGATTAATTGATGGTTTTTGGTTTCGAGGCCCGAAATGGCTCCCGATGAGTTTAGTGGAACATAAATTTCAAGTAGACTACACTGCTCAGATGCGTAAATATTATGTTTCTGTCAATAATTGGCACAAAATATGAAGGATACCAATGGAAGTACTACTAGCAACCCATGATTTAACTACTTGCATGCACATAGTGCTACACGCATGTCTTTCTTCCGCCCTCACGTCCACTCAATTTGCATGCGCTGTATTAATTGACCATCAATGAAGTGAAGGACTTTACACGCATCAAATTATCACATGGGGTGGATCTTGGTACAAAATTGTGTCCGCCCGTGTACCCGCATGTGCATGCGAGGGAATTAGTGCGTGCGTGGCATGCGTGCACATCTTCGCTTTGTGCTTGTACCGCCAGTGCGGCTCAGGGAGGACGAGTACATTCTTCTGGAACTAGCAGCACGTCACTGTGATCAATCCACACAAGGATGTCGCGACAACGCCTCCACATGTGCCATGTGGCTTCATGAACTGTAAGACAGACACTGTGAAGCGTGCCATTGTGTTTTGCACATAGTCTAAGTACTAGTAAGGTACACGTGCATTGCACGCATCAGATTTTGCAACCAAATTATTAATAAATACCACACTGTAGCATGTAAGCTCTGAGTCATATATGCCTGATGTAGACCTTCGTTTAATTCTTATAGTTCATCTCATTCAAAATCAATTAGTTTTTATAAAAAAATCTAGGGCCTCTTTGATTTGTAGGATTTCCAAAACGCGGGAATAGGAAGAACATGGGATTAGAATGGAATGTCGTCTTGGATCCTACAAGATGGTACGAGTGTTTGATTGTGCATAGAAAAATGCAGAATTCTTTCAAAGAGGTTTGAGTGGATGGTATCTTTCCTATGAAATCTAGTGCAAATGAATCATATGGAAAAATTCCTATGGTTTACAATCCTACGAATCAAACAACCAAGATAGGAAAAATTCCTAAGGATTAGAATCCTCCAAAATTCCTTCGAGAATCCTTTGAATCAAAAAAGCCCTTAATCTATTTTGTGATTCATGGAATTGTGCATTGTAAAGCATAAAGTAAAAACAAATAATGTCAATTCAACTAGAAAAAATGTTTGGGCAGTTATGATACGGAAGATTCTAGAACAAAGGAGAACCACTGTTGTTTTGACATTTGTGCATTATGCTTAAGTTAAACCATGGAGTCTGCTAGATTGTACATGTGGCAAAATCCGGTGGGGGCTAGAAGATGGTGCGAGGGGCCGAGTGGAGGGAGACTATGAAGGAGTGCACAACTGCGAGATCGATATTTAGAGAGAGAGGGCGAGAACATGCGTTGTTGCACGCAGTGGCGGAGCCATGCAAAATGTCCCATGAGCTAGGGGGCCAAGCATTGCTAATACTTTACGAGGAGGGCCAATTCATCAACTTAAACCATTTTTACCATCAATTATCTAATGATCACATTCATATTAGCCTCGATATATAGTGATGTTAGGGGGGCCAGGGCCCTTGCTGCCCATGTCTTCGCCATTGTGCGCGCATCTAAGAGATGAAGCGGAAGGCATGGATGATGAGAGGGGGGAGTTGGATATATAATTAATGTGGGTGTATTAGCTATATATGTAATCCAATATAGAGAGGTATAGATTGATCGATGTGGACGTGGGAAAGAGGGTGAGACCTCACTAGATATATAGATTGATCGGTTTATGTGCAAAACTATGAAAGACCTAGCTATATACACACACATAGAGGTACATCGATCGTTGCGCATGCACATGAGAGATAAAGAATGCCCGATATGATGGAGAGGGGGATGTGTGTGTGTGTGTGCCTTCATGGGAAACCGACCTGAAGAAAAAGATTGCATGTGTGCGATGGATAATGCCGACTGGTAGTGTATGTGCATGCATGCACGAGAGAAAGTTAGTGGTACAATTATAAAGAGAAGACCAATGTGTGGGTGTAAAAGACTAGGTGAGGTCATAATCAATGTAAAGTTGAATTCAAATATTTGAATAAGATATCATGATGTTTGGAACCCATGCATGCATGAATATAACGGAGATCTGCGCGGTGTGGTTTGGAAACAAGCATGTTGTAATGTATACACATTGAACAAGGTCAGACTGGTTTGAATTTGGGATACCGATGGCAGACATCGTTTGGCCACATTGCATCCGTGCATGGACACGCTATTCTATTTGGAGATGATGGGTGGCTTTCGCATCACATATCTATATCTATACCCCTATATATATTATATTTTACATTTTTATATAGTGTGCGGATAACTTTAACTTTGAAAGATGGTCGTTGGATGAGGCCAATCCGATGGTGCAAAGATGGCACATTTGAGCACTATTGGCCGTTGGATATCATCTAGATTCCACCAGATTTTGCCACATGTACAATTTAGAAGACTCTATGGTTGAACTTAAGCATAATGCACAAACCTCAAAACACAAGCACTTCTACTTTGTTCTAGAATCTTCCGTATCACAATTGCCCAAATGTTTTTTACATGATTTGTTTATACTTTATGCCTTATAACGCACAATTCCATGAATCTTAAAATAGATTAGCTTTCTTATAAAAACTAGATGATTTTGAATGAAATGAATTATAAGAATTAAACGAACATCTACATCATGCATATATGACTCAAATCTTACATGCTATAATGTGGTATTTATTCATAATTTGGTTGCCATACTCATGCGTGCAATGCACGTGTACCTTACTAGTCTAAATGGTGTCTGTGTGTGACTTGTGCATGTTAAACACATTGTACGTAGTATATCATACTAGTCTAAATTGTCTTTTTTTATTTTGGGTACATGTTAAGCTCGTTCTCCTGAAATTTCAAGCCGCGCCTTGTTATGCCGAAATTTCAAGCTAGCATCTCTGTCTATCGTGCTGCAAAACTCCTGCCTCTTCAACCCGCACCTTGTTAGGCCAAAATATTTAAGATAAATCTTTGTCTCGTTGTCCTCTGACAACTCCCTACATCTCAACCCGCACCTTGCTATTCCAAAATTAAACGCGTGCAAAAACTCCCACCTCTTGTGAAATCCCGACACGTGAAATGCCCGTGATACCCCTGAACCGAAAGAACCGCCTCAAATCGGTGGGGGTACTTTCATAACTTATCCCACATTTCGGACAAGTGCGTCCCTAAGCCATGGTTCCCCCACTCCCATCCCATCTGCCCACCCATTCGTACACCGAGGCCGGCAAAATCCGCGAAGCCCCATACCCTCCTCCGTCTGCCACCCAGCCGGAGCCTCTTCCCCGACGACGTCGTCCATAGCAACACCTTGACATCCCTCATGCACCTTACCGATGAGGATCCGTCATCGATCTGGTTGTCCCGCCGGTTCAGCCACCCCGTCCTCCACCTCCAAGGAGCTCCCCCGACGTTCCCCTCATCTTTCGCGCCACCTCCATTCCCACACCACCGTCTTCACCTGCACCACCGGAAGAGCATCATCATCACCGTTTCCTCGAAATAAGCTGCGGCCTAATCGGCGCCACCAAAGAGGTTGTACACTAATCACCGCATTTTCTTCTTGATTCGATCTCACAGTGCTGCCGACGCTCGGTCCCGAGCCGACACGGCACGGCTCCATCCACGGCGGCGGCGCCGGCCACTTCCTCCACGGTGTCGCTCCCTCGGCGGCGATGTCCAAATCAGTAGGAGCTGCTGCTGCTTTAGCTCTCGCTCGTGATGCTGCTCTGCTCTTGCTCTTGGTCCCCAGCCTGGTCTACTCTTGCTCGCACTGCTGCTCCGATTTAGCTACATTTCAGTTGACTGAATCGACTTTTGCATCAGTCGATTTTCAGGGGGTGGGGGGCTTGTTGGAGTTAAGGAAGAACCAGCCACAGCGGGGAGGGGGGCTCGCCGGAGAGGTACCCCACTATCTATCTTAGGGTTAAGGGTGGGGGCGGTGGCGTGGGGATCACCGGAGAAAAAGCTCGACACGGGGGGCCTACAGGGATGGCCGGGGCGGCGGCAAACCGGTGGTGGGGAGTGTTTTTGGGGCGGGCGGGGCAGCGCACCGCCGACCGCGGGCGGCGGGAGGCAGCTGTTTGGCCGGTGCTGTATGGCGGCTCAGGGTGTGGAGGTTGAAGATGAACTGCAGGCCGTTGATTTCGTATCGAACGGCTGCAAAATCGACTGACCAGAGATGAAAAAGTCAGTCGACTGACGTATAGCCTCACCTCTAGTGCGTTCAATTTCGACAGTAAAATTCAGTTTCGACAGCAAAATTCAATTTCGACAGTTAAGTTCAGTTTCGACACTTAAATTCAGTTTCGGTGGTTAAGCTTAGAGATGAGTGGCTGATGTCTACATCTAGCACTTTGTGGTTATGTATTTTACGTCATCTATTGGAGATGCTATTAGAATTCCACTCAGGTTAACGATGTCTCTCTTGTCCTCCTGCAGCCTCGGCATCATACAACTCACCGGAGCTGCTCCAATGACGAAACCCTCCATCACAGCAGAGCAGTACCTCGGGCTCATCTCCAAACGCCTAAGAACTTCTTCCCCTCCTCCAACAGCCAAGTCAGCCGGAGCATCCTCACCGGCCAACCCAATCACGCTGAGATCGACATAGCTTCGCCAAAGAGGTTGTACACTTCTTGTGGTTTGACTTAATCCCACCATGCTTCTTTGCATCATGTGATCTTCCAATTCTTGTCAACCAAACACCCAGATTGGCAGAAATCATGTGTTTTTAAATTCTCTATTTTGCACGTGCATTCCTAACCTATTCATGTCTATTTCCTATCCCTGCGTTGTTAGAATCCTCAGATTCAAACAAGCCCTTGCACAATTACTTATGTTACAGATATGTGTAAAATAAAACCTTGTGTGGTTTGTCCTGCTCCTGCGGTGCTATGTTCCACCCCAGCTCAGCTGCTCCAACGACGGAAGGGTTCACCATAGCAGGGTCCGCTCTCCAGACTATCTTTCGCCGCCTCAGATCTTCTTCCCCACCACCGGCAGCCACGACAACTGCATCACCATCATCAACTGAGCAGATGACCTTGAGGACTACACGGGTCCGCAAGAGAGGTCACACTCTTCTGTGTCTGTTTACATTACGCATTGCTTAATATGATGACATGCTACTTTATTGTCGTGTTCACCTATTAGACTCCGACTCAGGTCCAAACTTATGCTGAAACATGAGTTTTTAAATGGTTGTGGGGTACATATTGGGGCAGCAATCAATACTAGCTATCTACTATCTAGTTAATCTCGGGTGTCTACTATGAGTTTCAGGTTGGGTGCAAACAAACATTAAAGGAGCCATCATCTGTATTTTTTAACTAAAGCTATTATCTGCCTGCTATTATTTGTTTTGGGTCTATCTACAGTTTGCTACCATCACTCTGGATTTGTGCATGCACTCTTTACATAATCTCACTGTATTTCATTCCTATGCATATCAGTTATTGTACTCAATGGAAATGAACATGTAGAGCAAAAGAGACGAGCCTTGCGTGGCAATAAAATTTGATGCAGACGTCGCTCCATGGTGGGCGCAAAGGCAGCCCCCCACTCCACCCATTTCGGATCGTAATCAAGAGGAAGATAACTGTTCTGGGGGGATTTAGAAGAAGAAGACCACTCCTATTTACCCCATGAGGTCTTCGCTCTAACTTGGCATGCTGATGTTGGTAAAATCATGCATATGGTGCCTTGCATTTCTTACTTTATACATCAAAGATGTCATCTTCTTAGTTTAGACATTCTTTGTGTCATTGCCATCTATTTACATACTTTATCATATATGTGAATCATGCAATGCCATCTTGTTTAGCCAGGCATCATATATGTAAATTTTGCAATGCCACCGTGGTTATTGATACGTCCATTTTGCATCATGCTTTTATATCGATATTTATTGCATTATGGCTGTTATTACACACTATGTCACAATACTTATGCCTATTATCTCTTATTTTACAAGGTTTACATAAAGAAGGAGAATGCTGGCAGCTGGGATTCTGGGCTGGAAAAGGAGAAAATATTAGAGACCTATTATGCACAGCTCCAAAAGTCCTGAAACTTCACGAAAGACGTTTTCAGAATATATAAAAAATACTGAGCGCAAGAAGTTCACCAGGGGGCCACACCCTGCCAACGAGGGTGGGTGCGCGCCGTACCCCCCTGGGCGCGCCCCCCTACCTCGTGGGCCGCCTGGTGGCCCTCCGATGACCATCTTCTGCTATATGGAGTATTTCAATGAGGAAAAAATCATAAGCCATCTTTCCGGACGAGACTCCGCCGCCACGAGGCGAAACCTTGGGGGAATCAATCTAGGGCTCTGGCAGAGTTGTTCTGCCGGGGAAACTCCATCGTCATCACCAACGCTCCTCTCATCGGGAGAGGGCAATCTCCATCAACATCTTCACCAGCACCATCTCCTCTCCAAACCCTAGTTCATCTCTTGTATGCAATTCTTGTCTCCAAGTTGGGGATTGGTACCTGTGGGTTGCTAGTAGTGTTAATTACTCCTTGTAGTTGACGCTTGTTGGTTTAATTGGTGGAAGATCATATGTTCAGATTCTATATGCATATTAATACCCCTCTGACTATGAACATGAATATGCTTTGTGAGTAGTTATGTTTTTTCCTGAGGACATGGGAAAAGTCTTGCTATTAGTAGTCATGTGAATTTGGTATTCGTTCGATGTTTTGATGAGATGTATGTTGTCTCTCCTCTAGTGGTGTTATGTGAACATCGACTACATAACACTTCACCATTATTTGGGCCTAGAGGAAGGCATTGGGAAGTACTAAGTTGATGATGGGTTGCTAGAGTGACAAAAGCTTAAACCATAGTTTATGTGTTGCTTCGTAAGGGGCTGATTTGGATCAACATGTTTCATGCTATGGTTAGGTTTACCTTAATACTTTTGTTGTAGTTGCGGATGCTTGCAATAGAGGTTAATCATAAGTGGGATTCTTGTCCAAGAAAGGACATTACCCAAGCACCGGTCCACCCACATACCAAATTATCAAAGTACCGAACGTGATGAAAACTAGCTTGACGATATTCCCATGTGTCCTCGGGAGCGCTTAACATCATATAAGAGTTTGTCCAGGCTTGTCCTTTGCTACAAAAAGGATTGGGCCACCTTGCTGCACTTTATTTACTTTTGTTACTTGTTACTCGTTACAAATTATCCTATCACAAAACTATCTGTTACCTATTATTTCAGTGCTTGCAGAGAATACCTTGCTGAAAACCGCTTATCATTTCCTTCTGCTCCTCATTGGGTTCGTCACTCTTACTTATCGAAAGGACTACGATAGGTCCCCTATACTTGTGGGTCATCAAGAGTCTTTTCTGGCGCTGTTTCCGAGGAGTGAAGCGCTTTTGGTAGGTGGAAATTGGTAAGGAAAAATTTATATAGTGTGCTGAAATTTACAGTAACTTGTTACTATGGAAAGTAATCCTCTGAGGGGCTTGTTCGAGGTATCTTCACCCCGACCAGTAGAGCAAAGAGTTGCTCCTCAACCTACTGAACCTACTGAAAATGAAAATGTCTGCTTTGAAATTCCTTCGGGTATGGTAGAAAAACTGCTAGCTAATCCTTTTGCAGGAGACAGAACAACGCATCCTGATGAACACTTAATATATGTAGATGAAGTTTGTGGATTATTTAAGCTTGCAGGTGTACCCGGAGATGTTATTAAGAAGAAGGTCTTCCCTTTATCTTTGAAGGAAGATGCATTGACATGGAATAGGCTATGCGATGATACGGGGTCATGGAACTACAAACGATTGAAATTGGAATTTCATCAGAAGTTTTATCCTATGCATCTTGTTCACCGTGATCGCAATTATATATATAATTATATATATAATTTCAGTCCCATCTCCAGTACTCCATGGGCTTCTTCTGGTCCAAAAATTATCTCAGTGAATTTTTAGGTCAATTGGACTCGATTTGGTTTTCCTTTTCTGCAATACTCAAAAACAAGGAAAAAACAAAAACTGCCACTGGACTCTAGGTTAGTAGGTTAGTCCAAAAAATCATATAAAATAGCATATAAATGCAAATAAAACATCCAAGGTTGATAATATAATAGCATGGAGCAATCAAAAATTATAGATACGTTGGAGACGTATCAAGCATCCCCAATCTTAATTCCTGCTCGTCCTCGAGTAGGTAAATGATAAGAACAGAATTTTTGATCTGGAATTCTACCTAACATATTTATCCATGTAATTCTCCTTATTGTGGCCAGAATATTCAGATATAAAAGATTCAAGACAAAAGTTTAATATTGACATAAAAATAATAATACTTCAAGCATACTAATAAAGCAATCATGTCTTCTCAAAATAACATGGCCAAGGAAAGCTATCCCTACAAAATCATATAGTCTAGCTATGATCTATCTTCATCACAAAAAATATTTAAATCATGCACAACCCCGATGACAAGCCAAGCAATTGTTTCATACTTTTGATGTTCTCAAACCTTTTCAACTTTCACGCAATACATGTGCATGAGCCATGGACATAGCGCTATGGGCGGAATAGAATGGTGGTTGTGGAGAAGACAAAAAGGAGAAGATAGTCTCACATCAACTAGGCGTATCAACGGGCTATGGAGATACCCATCAATAGATATTAATGAGAGTGAGTAGGGATTGCCATACAACAGATGCACTAGAGCTATAAGTGTATGAAAGCTCAAAAAGAAACTAGGTGGTTGTGCATCCAACTCGCTTGCTCACGAAGACCTAGGGCATTTTGAGGAATCCCATCATTGGAATATACAATCCAATTTCTATAATGAAAGATTCCCACTAGTATATGAAAGTGACAATGTAGGAGACTCTCTATCATGAAGATCATGGTGCTACTTCTAAGCACAAATGTGTAAAAAGGATAGTAGCATTTCCCCATTCTCTCTTTTTCTCTCATTTTTTGTTTTTTGTTTTTTTGTTTTTTTGGGCCTTCTCTTTTTTATATGGACTCTTTTTTTTATTTTTCGTCCAGAGTCTCATCCCGACTTGTGGGGGAATCATAGTCTCAATCACCCTTTCCTCACATGGGACAATGCTCTAATATTGATGACCATAACACTTTTATTTACTTACAACTCAAGAATTACAACTCGATATTTAGAACAAAATATGACTCTATATGAATGCCTCCGGCAGTGTACCGGGATGTGCAATGACTCATGAGTGACATGTATGAAAGAATTATGAACGGTGGCTTTCCCACAAATACGACGTCAACTACATGATCATGCAAAGCAATATGTCAATGATGAAGCGTGTCATAATAAATGGAATGGTGGAAAGTTGCATGGCAATATATCTCGAAATGGCTATGGAAACGCCATATTAGGTAGGTATGGTGGCTGTTTTGAGGAAGGTAATGGTGCGTGTATGGTAGTGGTGAAAGTTGCGCGGCACAAGAGAGACTAGCAATAGTGGAAGGGTGGGAGTGCGTATAATCCATGGACTCAACATTAGTCATGAAGAACTCACATACTTATTGCAAAAATCTATTAGTTATCAAAATGAAGTACTACATGCATGCTCCTAGGGGATAGATTGGTAGGAAAAGACCATCGCTCGTTCCCGACTGCCACTCATAACGAAGACAATCAATAAATAAATCATGCTCCAACTTCATCACATAACGGTTCACCATACGTGCATGCTACGGGAATCACAAACTTTAACACAAGTATCTCTCAAATTCACAATTTCCCAACTAGCATGACTCTAATATCATCATCTTTATATCTCAAAATAATTATCAAGTATCAAACTTCTCATAGTATTCAATGCACTCTATATGAAAGTTTTTATTATACCCATCTTGGATGCCCATCATATTAGGACTAGTTTCATAACAAAAGAAAACTATCTGTTCTAAAGACTCTCAAAATGATATAAGTGAAGCACGAGAGTTCATCTATTCCTTCAAAATAAAACCACCGCCGGGCTCCAAAAGGATATAAGTGAAGCACTAGAGCAAATGACAAACTACTCCAAAAGATATAAGTGAAGATCAATGACTAGTCGAATAATTTTGCAACTATGTGAAGACTCTCTAACATTTAAGAACTTCAGATCTTGGTATATTATTCAAGAAGAAAGCAAAACAAAATAAAATGACACTACAAGCAAAACACATATCATGTCGTGAATAAATATATAGCTCCAAGTAAAGTTATCGATGAACGAAGACGAAAGAGGGGATGCCATCCGGGGCATCCCCAAGATTAGGCTCTTGGTTGTACTTGAATATTACCTTGGGGTGCCTAGGGAATCCCCAAGCTTAGGCTCTTTCCACTCCTCATTCCATAGTCCATCGAATCTTTACCCAAAACATGAAAACTTCACAACACAAAACTTAACAGAAAACTCGTAAGCTCCGTTAGTATAATAAAATAAATCACCACTTAGGTACTGTTGTGAACTCATTCTCAATTTATATTGGTGTAATATATACTGTATTCCAACTTCTCTATGGTTCATAACCTCCGATACTACTCATAGATTAATCAAAATAAGCAAACAACACAATGAAAACAGAATCTGTCAAAAACAGAACAGTCTGTAGTAATCTGTATCATTCCAATACTTCTGTCACTCCAAAAATTCTGAAATAAATTGGTGGACCTGAGGAATTTGTCTGTTAATCATCTGCAAAAATAATCAACCTAGACTCACTATCCAGTAAAAAATGGCAGCTAATCTCGTGAGTGCAAAAGTTTCTATTTTTTACAGCAAGATCGCAAAGACTTCACCCAAGTCTTCCCAAAGGTTCTACTTGGAACAAACACTAATTTAAACATAAAAGCACATATAAACATAGGCTAGATGAATTATTTATTACTAAACAGAAGCAAAAAGCAAAGAACAAAAATAAAATTGCGTTGCCTCCCAACAAGCGCTATCGTATAATGCCCCTAGCTAGGCATGATGATTTCAATGATGCTCACATAAAAGATATGAATTGAAACATAAAGAAATATAAAGAGAGAATCATGAAGAATATAACTAGCACATTTAAGCCTAACCCACTTCCTATGCATAGGGATTTTGTGATCAAACAACTCATGGGAACAATAATCAACTAGCATAGGAAGGCAAAACAACCATAAATTTAAAACTTTAAGCACATAGAGAGGAAACTTGATTTTGTTGCAATATGTAAAAGCATATGTTCCTCTCTCATAATAATTTTCAGTAGCATCATGAATGAATCCAACAATATAACCATCACATAAAGCATTCTTTTCATGATCTACAAGCATAGGATTTTTATTACTATCCACATAAGTAAATTTCTTCTCATGAATAGTAGTGGGATCAAACTCAACAAAATAGCTATCATGTGAGGCATAATCTAATTGAAATTTAAAATCATGATGACAAGTTTCATGGATATCATCATTCTCTATAGCATACGTGTCAACACAATAATCATCATAGATAGCAACTTTGTTCTCATAATCAATTGGAACCTCTTCCGAAATAGTGGAATCATTACTAAATAAAGTCATGACCTCTCCAAATCAACTTTTATAATTATCAAAATAAGGTTCAATATCCTCCAAAATAGTGGGTTCATTACTTCCTAAAGTTGACACTCTTCCAAACCCACTTTCATCAATATAATCATCACAAATAGGAGGCATGCTATCATCATAATAAACTTGCTCATCAAAACTTGGGGGACAAAAAATATCATCCTCATCAAACATAGCATCCCCAAGCTTGTGGCTTTGCATATCATTAGCATCATGGGTATTCAAAGAATTCATACTAACAACATTGCAGTCATGCTCATCATTCAAAGATTTAGTGCCAAACATTCTAATTCATTCTTCCTCTAGCAATTGAGCACAAATATCATAATCCTTATTTTCACGGAAGACATTAAAAAGATGAATCATATGAGGCACCCTCAATTCCATTTTTTTGTAGTTTTCTTTTATAGACTAAACTAGTTATAAAACAAGTAACTAAAAGATTCGATTGCAAGATCTAAAGATATACCTTCAAGCGCTAACCTCCCCAGCAACGGCGCCAGAAAGGAGCTTGATGTGTACTACACAACCTTGTTCTTATAAATGTTGTTGGGCCTCCAAGTGCAGAGGTTTATAGGATAGTAGTAAATTTCCCTCAAGTGGATGAACTAAGATTTATCAATCCGTGGGAGGTGTACGATGAAGATGGTCTCTCTCGAGCAACCCTACAACCAAATCACAAAGTGTCCCCAACACACCCAGTACAATTGTAAATTGTATAGGTGCACTAGTTCGGCGAAGAGATGGTGATACAAGTGCAATATGGATGGTAGATATAGGTTTTTGTAATCTGAAAATGTAAAAAAGCAAGGTAACTAATTATAAAAGTGAGCACAAACGGTATTGCAATGGTAGGAAACAAGGCCTAGGGTTCATACTTTCACTAGTGCAAGTTATCTCGACAATAATAACATAATTGGAACATATAACAATCCCTCAACATGCAACAAAGAGTCACTCCAAAGTCATTAATAGTGGAGAACAAACGAAGAGATTATTGTAGGGTACGAAACCACCTCAAAGCTATTCTTTCCGTTCAATCTATCCTAGAGTTCGTACTAGAATAACACCTTAAGACACAAATCAACCAAAACCCTAATGTCACCTAGATGATCCAATGTCACCTCAAGTATCCATGGGTATGATTATATGATATGCATCACACAATCTCAGATTCATCTATTCAACCAACACAAAGAACTTCAAAGAGTGCCCCAAAGTTTCTTCCGGAGAGTCAAGACGAAAACGTGTGCCAACCCCTATGCATAAGTTTACGAGGTCACGGAACTCGCAAGTTGATCACCAAAACATACATCAAGTGGATATCGTGATATCCCATTGTCACCATAGATAAGCACACTACTAGGAAAAGGGTTATAAATGAAATGGATACTAATGGCGCACCTGACATGTGGTGCGCCACTACAATATAGCAGTGGCGCACCATGTGCAGGTGCGCCATTAGTGTGGAAGACACTAATGGCGCACCAGATACATGGTGCGCCACTAGTAACAATATTTTTTCATTTTTCCAAACATACTAATGGCGCATCATGTAGACAGTGCGCCATTACTAAGTTTTTTCCCCTAGCTAATGGCGCACCACTAGGGGGTGCGCCATTAGTAATCTTTCCCCTAGCTAATTCGCCCGATCCCTTCGTCCCTCCCTCCACTTCCCCTCTCGCTCCACACCCGCTCCGACGACCCCCGCGCCCCGCCTCACCGTTTCGGTCCTCGCCGCTGACCCACTACGCCGCCGCCCCACCCACTGCGTTGCAGCCTGGTCTCCTCCGCCCGTAAGCCCCCCTCCTCCTCCACCCGTCCATCGCCTTCGGCCTACTGCCCCACCCGCCGCCGCCCCACCCACTACTACGCCGCCATCGCCGTCGTCCTTGAACTCCTCTCCCCTCCTCTAAAGAAGCACTGAATTTTTGGCCCCTCTCTCTCTCACGTCGCTCGTCCCCTCTATTAGGTTTTCCCCCACCACACCCAAGCGCACCGCTGGCTGTCTCCCTCCTCCAACTCCGACCCCTCCAGCCTCACCGCCGGCGCCGCCGTCCCCCAACTCCGCCCCGCTCTCACCGCCTGATGCCGGTGAGTTCCTCATCTCTCTGTCTCCTGTCTCGTGTGTACTGCTCTAGTGTGAACTGCTAGTTTGGATTGGTGGCTGCCAGTGAAACAATTTTGTATGGTGCTGGCAATGTTGTTGGTACTGTCAATTCTTTGTGTGATTTTGTTGGTACAGCCAATGATCCTGCTAGTGTGAACTGGCTGCTGCTGCTAGTTCGGTTGCCTGATGTGCTTCTGTATGGTGCGTGGTAGATAGTGGCTACTGTGACATCAGATTAGCAATTTTTGGACGATGACATAACTGAATTTTTGGTCTAACACCAAGATCTCCTACTCCTGATCAATTGAACGAAACCCACTATTGACTGTACCAATTGAACAAAGCTGCAGGCTACATTATGTTAAAGATTTCCTACTTTAGTGATTGTTAGGAAGAGCACTTAAAAAATTTAGTCAACATTGATTTCCTACTTTAGTCAAAAATTATTTGAATTAGTTTTAGTGCAACAGAGGCAACTCAGAGTTATTTAAAATATAAATGAAATGATTTGGAACGCCAAGCAAGAGTTATGTTTCAAGTTGCTGAACCATTTTATATAAGCTTGCAGAAGATTTAATTGATCATATAGAAAATGAAATATGAAGGTCATACTGATCCTAGTTGGTATTATTTTTCATGGCTAGAAGATATATTGTTGTACCCCGAGTGAAGGGAAGGAGTTTGCTGGGTTTTGTCTCCGACCATCGTGTCGTGATGATTTTGCAGGTACCCCGAGAGGCCCTTGAGTTTGCCGGAATATCGATTAACTTCTGTTCCGGCAAATTCGGGTACTCCATATGTCCTATTTTCAGCAAAGGTCATGCTGAAATTTTTCGTGAATTTTAGCATGACTTTGCTAAAAATAGGACATATGGGGTACTTGCGACAAATGCATGGTCCGGGGTATCTTAGTACTTAATTAAGTAGGATCAACTCATAGTTATTACTAATGTCAGTTGCTCGTCATCAATAAACCCTAATCTGGAAGAGGAACCACTCATCCTATGTAGTTTTGAATTATGAACGTAGGAAATGTCGTCATCGGACGACGAAAGTCTCTCGGGGGAGTGCGACTGGTGCCATGATGATCGAGGTCTGTGCGACAGGCCTCACCTGGACGATGATCAGCGCTTCAGCATTAAGCTCGAGGAGACCTTTGAAATTGAAACGGTACGCAACGACATCAATTGTGTTTTTCATAATTAAGCATGACTTCAACTATTTCAACGTGTAATTTTCATCTTTTACAATTCGAGTATAGCTTATCCCATGCCATGCAAGACGCTATGTCTTGGAGAGGATGGATTTTTAAGACCATGAAATTTCTGAAACAAAGAAAATTCACCTAAGGACTCATCACGATGTGGACTTTGAAGTAAATCTATATAATTCGGAGAGCGTAACCCATTTTGGTTGCAAAAATTGGGAAGCATTTTGCAAGATGTATGGTTTTGATGAGGGTATGCTTATCACCATGGATTTTGGTAATCCTGACATCGACCAAGATAATATGGACATTTGGGTCCTTGTTGATATGCCTCCAGTTCTACCGCTATGTGAGTTTCTCGAACATAGTTATTAGCTAATTTATATTGTTTATTTCAAAATAGTTGACCGCTTATTTCCATTGACAGCTTATTTTTATTGTTCAAAGAATGTGCGGGAGATGGTAAACAAAACCCACTACACCGATGGCTCCGAATTAACAACTTACAAGGAGAAAAATCATCTGGTCGGATTTTGTACTCACATTGAGAATTACAATATCTACAATCAAACTCCTCAACATTATGGTCAATACGTGCCACTAGTGCATGTGTTCAACTACGGTAACTACCATGGAGATACCCTGGTAAGATTTTTACTATTAAGACATCCGTGCCTCTTTTGCATACTTCTAAAACTAGTACATCATTGCTAACTATGAAGTTATTACTATGTTTTTCAACAGATAATCCCAGAGAATTGTGTGCCTCATTTGATGTATCAGAAAGGTAGTCTTAATGTTTTGAACATACAGCCAGGTCATCCTACGAATCTCAACTATCCATACGAGATTTATAAAAGAAGTGGAGACATGAAAATCAAAGGATGGAAAAAATGTATGGGCAGTCGTAAGGAGGTTCTTGGAAGCAAAAGGAAGCGAAGCGCAAGAATTGGAGACAGGATGTTCTCCATTCTCCATAATGGAGAGTCAGGGTCTATATTGTTTTATGCTATTTTACCTTAAATAGGGTATTTAGGTCCTGCCTAATACTGATGATCATGTGCTAAGAACAATTAAGTAGGGTTGGTTCGATGACTATCAAGATGATGATCGTATGACTTGTTATTAATAACGAGTAGAAGTTGTATGCTGATGATTAGTAGGACTTGTTAGGATTAGTATTACTTCCTACAAACTCGCTACTCGCGGTATCGAGACTTGTAATGTTCTATCTTTGTTCGGTCTTTTGAATTCGGAGACTAATATGATGAATTGTATTCGGAGACTAATCTTCTATTGTATTCGATGAATCTGCTCTTGCTGTGTGGTGCTGTCTATATTCTGTCCAATAATATATTTTCTAACCTGTGCAAAAATCAGAAAAGTAAAAAAACCTAATATTCATACTAATGGTGCATCACCCCACAGTGCGTCATTAGTATGCCAAAGCACATGGGTAAATATGGCCCCCTGGGAGGCATACTAATGGCGCATGTTGGTCTATACTAATGGCGCACGGCGTGGTGTGCCATTAGTATACCAGATACTAATGGCGCACCTGTGGTGCGCCATTAGTATATAATACTAGTGGCATGGTACTAGTGGCGCACTACTAGTGCGCCATTAGTAGGCAAAACTGGTGCGCCACTAGTAGGACTTTTCCTAGTAGTGGCACATGCAAGACATACATCAAGTGTTCTCAAATCCTTAAAGACTCAATCCGATAAGATAACTTCAAAGGGAAAACTCAATCCGTTACAAGAGAGTAGAGGGGGAGAAACATCATAAGATCCAACTATAATAGCAAAGCTCACGATACATCAAGATCGTGCTGAATCAAGAACATGAGAGAGAGAGATCAAACACATAGCTACTCATACATACCCTCAACCCCGAGGGAGAACTACTCCCTCCTTGTCATGGAGAGCGCCGGAATGATGAAGATGGCCACCGAAGAGGGATTCCCCCCTCCGACAGGGTGCCGGAACGGGTCTTGATTTGTTTTCGGTGGCTATAGAGGCTTGCGGCAGCGGAACTCCCGATCTAGGTTTCTTTCTGGAAGTTTGGGTATATATAAGAGGTGTTGGAGTTGGGAACAAGTCAGGGAGTCCCGAGGCGGCCATGAGGTAGGGAGGCGCGCCCAGGGGGTAGGACGTGCCCCCCACTCTCGTGGGTGCCTCGGCACTCTTCTCGCCCATCTCCGGTACTGCTTGGGCTTCTTCGGGTCCAAAAATTGTATTGATGAATTTTCAGGTCAATTGGACTCCGTTTGGTTTTCCTTTTCTGCAATACTCAAAAACAAGGAAAAAATAGAAACTGGCACTAGGCTCTAGGTTAGTAGGTTAGTCCCACAAATCATATAAAATAGCATATAAATGCATATAAAACATCCAAGGTTGATAATATAATAGCATGGAACAATAAAAAATTATAGATATGTTGGAGATGTATCACACACCGCAAAATAAGATTACATCGGATAGATCTCCAAGAACATCGAGGAGAACATGTTATTGAGAATCAAAGAGAGAGAAGAATCCTTCTAGCTACTAGCTATGGACCCATAGGTCTGTGGTAAACTACTCACACTTCATCGGAAGGGTAATAGAGTTGATGTAGAACCCTCCATGATCGAATCCCCCACAAGCGAGATGCCGGAAAAGGCCCCAAGATGGGATCTCACGGGTACAGAAGGTTGCGGCGGTGGAGAAGTGTTGTCGTGGATACTTTTGGTGATTTGGGAATATATGTTAATATATAGGCTAAAGAATTAGGTCAGGGTAGTCACGAGGGGCCCACAAGGAAGGGGCACGCCCTACCCCCCTAGGCATGCCCTCCCACCTTGTGGCCGCCTCGTGGCTCTTCCGACTTGATCTCCATGTCTCTGAGGTTCCTTCTGGTCCAAGAGAAATCATCGCGAAGGTTTTATTCCGTTTGGACTCCGTTTGGAATTCCTTTTCTGCGAAACTCAAAAACAAGGAAAAAACATAAAGTGGCACTAGGAACTAGGTTAATAGGTTAGTCAAAAAAATAATATAAAATAGAATATTAATGCATATAAAACATCCAAAACAGATAATATAATAGCATGGAACAATAAAAAATTATAAATACGTTGGAGACGTATCAATTGGCTCCTTGGACATGGAAGAGGGCGAGGCCTCCACATAGTTGGTGCCCTCGTCGTAGTGGTGAGTTACCTGAGCCGCTTCGGGCACCAAACTGCTAGGTCTCGAATTGAGGTAAGCACGTGCACGGTGAGAAAACACCTCATAGTATTCGTCGAAAGCACCGAGGGTGGCCTCTAGAAAATGCCACGAACTGTTGTTTAAAGCAGCCAACCGCGCCATGGCGTTGGCACACGAGGCATCGATGGTGGACTCGACAATGAGGTTCTCCGCCGATATCTGGGGGTTGGCACGAATGGTAGCCATCGCGACCTCATCCTCGCGTGTGGCCGCGATTTGCTTCTCTGCTGCCAAATGCTCCTTGAGCTCCTAACTATATTACATGCACCATGGCTTAGGGCGGCGCTTATTTGGTGGAGGGGTTGGTGATTTGGGTGGAGGGTGTCGTGTCGGCAGTTGGGGCATGTGGGGTGTGGAAGGAGGAGGAGGATGGCGGTTGGGGGTGGATTACCTGCCTGGATAGGAGAGGTCGAGCGGCATGAAGGAGGGTCACCGGCAAGGAGGCGGCGCTGCAATCAAGGAGTGAAGGTTTCAACTTGGAAAGGAAGATGGAAACAGGGGAAATGTGGTTTTGGTAAAGGGGAGGGGCGGGGAGGTACATATTTCCGCGGAAGCTGAAAATTTTGAATCGGTGCAAGGAAAAAACTGGCGCAGTGTCATCAGAGTCCCTTAAGAACTGTGTATGATATGTGAACATCACAAACGATGCATATAGCTTAACACGTGTGTGATGAGTTTTAACGTGCATATTTTGGTTTGAATTTCCCTGGTTACAGTGGTCATCCACGTCATTGCATAATTTGGGTACACAAAGTAGACCGCAGCACACCGACTTCTTAATCGAGGAAGTTCAGCAATTAAACAGAGCTAGTTTCACTAAACATTACAATAAAAAATTAAAGACTGACACTCTTAATTAAAAAAAATAGTACTACTATGGCTAGTGCTCATCGATCTCCGCCTACTCCTCCATGTCCAGCTCGCGCCCAACTGTCTCCTGGGAAGGGGCTCCATGCCATCGATCGCACCATACTCGGCAAGCATCTCGCCATCCGCGTCCTCCATCTCTTTGGAAAAGGCCGCCATGAGCCGGGCATGGGCGGCCACGATCTAGGCTTGTATGGGCTTCGTCGTGGCAAGGTATGCGGCGGATGAACGGACGGCTGCTCGAACACTCTCTGCGATTGCCAACTCCTCGGCCATGGGTTGCCGACCGTTGTTGGAGAAGATTCGCTCAATTTGTGCGGTGACCACTACGAGCTAGGCGTGGGTGGCCTCCATCAGGGCTAAAGCCGCCGCTGTGGAACAGACAGTTGTTGTGCCGCTCTCGCCAGTTGCAATCCCCCAGGTAGATGTTGCTGCCGCCACCTGAGAAGCAACAACGGCCGTTTGGGCTGCCTTAGCCGCCCGGTTGCAGATTGCAGCCGCGCTCATGATCCTTGTTTGCATGCGCATGGCAGCTGCGGCTGCGGGCACACTCTCGCGGGAGTGGGCCACTGAATTTGCCCTCATGACGCGGGTCCACGTCCCCATCCTTCACCGACGATGATTGAACAGTGAAATGATATTTGGGAAGGGAGCTAGTGTGCTTGACACGCCGGTTGTGGACTATATCCGACACACCTTCTTGCACAAGACATAGGCATACTATACTCCAACGATGCTCTAAGATATTTTGTACTGCATCTCACACGGTAGGTGATAATAAACTATACGCGATCTACTTGAGTTTCCATCTTCATTTCAATAACATAGTGGGGTCACAACGAAAGTGGAGGGTGTTTGAATTGCTAGAACTTTTATCTTCAGTGAACATCCAACTATATGTGTGTCATAAAAAAATGGAATTATTCGGGTTCTTTTGTACATTTATACATTAAATTGGTTTTCTAGCCATTTCAGGTGCACAATTCAAAATTAAACTACATGCACATGCTCCGGTCCACCAACATGGGTTGTAAAATCATATATGTGTCCATGGGTTTATGCTTACGTCCCATGCAACAAATGGGGATGAATTCCGAACACCATGGCACCGTGGCTCTCCGGCAAACATTGAGGAACTTGCTTTTGTAATTCTAGTAAATCCGAAACCAGTCTGAAATTCATGAACCTTGGCATGCTATCATGGAATGGCATCAACATGCTGGGGTAAAAAATATAGTCCCATTTGCGGCAGGTTATGATATAAGCTTCTCAAAAACCAGAGCTTCTCACAATAAGCCTCATGGTTTCGTTAGGGAAACGTCTCACCTTTGTGGACAAAATGATATTCATCACCTCTTCTTGCTTTCAATTTTTTCCTGGTGTCAACATAGAACAGCAGGAGTGTCGTGTTAAATTTTGGAATTTTTCTTGGATCGTTTGGACATATCACATTGACTAAGTTTTCTTGTCATTTATGTGCATAATTTAAAATGGAACTATATGCACATGCTCCAGTGCATAAAAACGGGTTGAAAAAATCAGTTGTGTGTGCTTGGTTGCAAGCTTAGGTCACATGCAAGAAATGAGAATGAATGTCAAAACACCTTGACACTGTCGCTCGGTCGCTAACATTTAGATACATGGTTTTAAAATTCTAGTAAATCGAAAATGCGTCCGAAATTCATGAAACTTGACATGATATCATGGAACGACATCGACATGCCGTGGTAAAAACATTGTCCCATTTGGGGCAATTTTGGGTATAAGCTTCTCGCAAACCAGAGCTTCTCTCAGAACAAGCTTGATGGCTTCGGTAGGGGGCATGCCACCTTGGGGGACGAAACAATACATGTTGCCTCTGCTTACTTTCAATTTTTTTCTCATGTCAACATAGAAAAACATGAGTGTTTTGTCCATTTTTGGGATTTTTTGGGGTCCGCTTGGACATTGTTATACATTAACTTAGTTTTTATGCATTTATGTGTATAATTCAAATTTGAACTACAAGCACATGCTCCAGTGCATATAAGTTGTTTAAAAAATCAAATCGCTGTCTTTGGTTGCATGCTTAGGTCCAGTGCAAGAAATGGGAATGAATGTTAAACACCTTGCCACCGTCGCTCGGCCGCAAACATTGAGATACATGGTTTTTAAATTCTAGTAAATGCAAAACTCGTCTGAAGTTCATGAAACATGACATGCTATCATGGAGCGGGATCAACATGCTATGGTGAAAACTTTGTCCCATTTGGGTAGGTTTGGGTATAAGCTTCTTGCAAACCAGAGCTTCTCACAACAAGCCTGATGGTTTTGGTAGGGAACGTGCCACATGTTTATTTTTGCTTTCAAAATTTTTCTAGTGTCAACATAGAATGACAGGAGTGTTGTGTCAATTTTTTGGATTTTTCGGGGTTCGCTTGGACATTTGTATACATTAACTGGGTTTTCTAAGCATTTTATGTGCATAATTCAAATTTCAACTACATGTAGATGCTCCAGTGCAAGAAAATGGGTTGACATATGACATATGTGTCCTTGGTGCATGCTTAGGTCCCATGCAAGAAATTGGAATGTATGTCATACACTAGGGCACTGTTGATTGCCGACAAAATATTGAGGAACTTTGCTTTTAAATTCTAGTAAATCGAAAACTCATCTAAAATTCATGAAACTTGGCATGCTTTCATGGAATGGCATCCGACATGTTGTGGTATTTTCCGTGTCCATTTTGAGAGAAGGCGCACTCAAATAATAGCCAACAAAGGCATTTTGAAACAAATAGCTGCCACTTTAACATCTCAAACATTTGTATAATTTAAATCATGTGTGTTCTGTTAACCATTCACATGACGCCATGTATGTGGCTTTTAATGGCTATAGGAGGTGCCGTGTGGATAGCTGCTTGACTGAACGGGAGGCGTGCAAGCGCAGTCCGGTGCGCAGGCTGACCAAGAGGCGTGCAAGCTATCCTCCAATGCGCAGGTTCATCGGGAAGCATGCGAGTTGTACGTTGCGCATGCTCACTGGGAAGCGAGCCCTTTGATTTCCATGGCCGCCCGCCTTGATCGCATCCTCTCCATTAATGGCACCCGAGTCGCTTTTTAGTACGGGCGGCCTTACTGTTCGCCTCCCATTGCCCTCCCTCCCGCAAACCTCCACCAATGCCATGGCGTAGAAGGATCATGTGCCACTAGACTTCTAGTTTGGTGAAGTGAACTCCGAGCCAGAGGAGATAGAAAATAAGCAGGAATGGGGCCTCATGGACATGGCCCTGAACAAGCTGGCCGCGATGGTTGCGGCCTTCGCACCTGTCTCCGCTTCCATCCCCACACCCGCGCCAGCGACCATCCCCGTAGCATTGATGGGCTAGTCGCCAAGAAATATCGCGGAGCTGGAAGCCGCGAGCGTCAGCGAGGTCTCCATGGACCCGCGCGAGCTCGTGTACATGCCAGCACCAGCGCCCCGTGCCCGTGCCAGTGCCTGTCCCGTCCCCGTGCGCACCCCTCCACACATCGCGGTGGCGGTCCCCATGCGTTTGTCTACACCCTCTGCGCCCATGCGCGTGCCCCCTCAATGGCATGGGACACCACCATCGACCTCTACGTCGCAACACCGCCAGTTGCCATCCTCCCGTGCCCCACCCGTCGATTGGGCGATGACATGATGTTTGATTTCCACGTGAAGAACATTTTGTGCTGGCTTGAAGACTTCAACAACGGCGCCCCGGAGGACGACAACAATAACACCGGCATAGTGCGCCGCCTCTGCCGCCGCCGGAAATAGTTTTTTTGGGGTTTAATACTCTATCTCAATCATATGAATATAAATTCGCAGTGTGACTAAATGAAAGATATGGTTTGAACGAACTTGCGTTTTTCTCTCTTAATGTACAGACTTATCAAACAATTTTCTTTTGAAAAATAACGTCAATGGCTTTTAAATATAAAACACTCATCGCAAACATTTTAGTTAGAACACCCGTATGCAAACCAAAAGCTTCCCCAAGAAGCCAAGGGAAAATGAGCCGAGAAGAATTTGTGGAGCTCTTCATCGGAAATGTTTTAGATAGAACACTCGTATGCAAAGTGAGAGCTATGGTCTTCCCCAGTAAGTCAAGGAAAATTTGTAGCGCGGGATATGTGCATATCTTCAACGCAAATGGTTCAGATTGAATATGGTATGCAAAGCCAGACTTCGGCGCTAAGCCAAGAGAAAATGTGCCGAGCAGGATTTGTACGTCCCTTCAACGCAAACGGTTGTTTTGGATGACCCGTGGGCAACCAGGTACATATAATTTGGCAAGGTTTGCATCTGTCATATTGGGTATATTGCCATTTGTCAAACTGGAAAGACTGACATTTGTTGATCTAGTAACATTGCCATTTGTCAACCTTGTAACACTGTGATTTATCAAAATATGCAGCTAAAAATCACTAGCACTATCTAATTTTTTCAACTAAAATGCACTAATTAAGCATAGATTTCATTCATAGATTAAGTAGTCATTCTTTATACAAACAGTTCAATTCGACATCTGAATCGACCAAAATTTTCCCCAATTGTTGCCAACCATGTACTGAAATAGCTAGTTGAACTATGAATACTAGCTAATTTTAAGTACATTTAATAGTTTCACCACATCTATAGTTAGATGAACTGAACAAAATAGCCACTAAATACTACTACTACGGAGGTGCTTTGCACAACTTTTGGCAGCCGCTCCTCTGCCGAGTGTTCTTAGTAAGAGGTAGAGGAGGAGGAGCCTACCGACGAGTTAGACAACTGCAATACGGTGACCGCCGCTGCTGGAGCTTCAGCGACGCTCACCTCGAATGCCCTCTGCCGGTCAAGACGACCCCTCTCGGAGTAGTGGTTATCCTTCTAGATCTCCTGATTCCTCGCCTCTGTGACAGCGTGTGCTATGGCCATGGCGGCGGTAAGGCTCTATGCATGCTCGACTAGGCGCTCCTCTTCATCCCGCAAGAACTCGATGTAGCGTGCAAGGTCGCTGACGCACGTGCGGGCCACCACCTCCGCCTCCCGCCTTCGGGCGGCAGTTGCGGCTGGCTAATGACCCCGACGGTCGACAGTGGGCTGGCGGCCATGGCGCCCGATGATGGGGTGGCGGCCACGACCACCACCTCCCGCCTTCGGCCCGCGGCGGCGGAGCGGGTGATGGCCATGGTGGCCGGTAGTGGGGTGGCGGCCACGACGGCCACCTCCCGCCTTCGGGCCACGGCGGCGGAGCAGGCGATGGCCCTGGTTTTCGACGCTGGTGTGGCAGCCATGGTGGCAGACGGTGGAGAGGTGGCAACAACTGCCGATGGGCAGCGGCAATGGAGCGTGTGGTGGGTGTTCCACGCACACCCAACAGGGACGTCACACGCACTAAACTATGTCGGGGACTATGTTGCCGCCGTTGTGTAGCCTCCCAGCTGGAGTTGTCCTCGGCTGAGCGACGATGATAGACCGGTGCCATTGGAGACTGTGGGAGAAGTACATGAGATAAGCTACAGGGAGGGAGGGGAAATTATATTGTTGGATTCGTATTTGAACATAGTTTCCACATATATAATTTTTGTGACATGCATTAACATTTTGTTGGTTAAATTTCAGGCAAAATATGGCACAGAATATGAAGGGGACTAATAGACCAAGACGGTAGTAGTAGCACATGTTGCTCTCTACGAAGTGATGCACCTGTCGACCAACTTGTAGACGACCATTTCCTACGTGCTCAACTGATCTATACATGTGGTTGCTTGTGGTTGAGGCGGCCGCGGCACGCTCTGCTCTCGCGTCCCTCCACGCTCGCTGCCACTATTTGGGGTTGGCACACGATCATGCATGTTTGTGTGCATGCGGTTGTGCCGGGCACGGCGCGATGATGTAGTTACCCGCTGCAAAAACTGCCATGCAAACGCGCCAAGAATCCATGCCGCCCGGCCCCCATTTATTCCTATGGCCATTTAATTTCATCTCTCGCGCCACACCACACAATAAGCCCTCCCATGACAAAACATACAGAGAGGACATCTAGCAGTTCCAACGATGCTCCCCGTGGCTCCAATGGTGCTCTGAGCGGCCGACGATGACAATGGCGGGCAGTTCACCATGCTTCATGTTGTGCACACCCACATGAGGGGGAATGCCCTCTCGATGGTGTACATGAATGAGCAGGTCTCGGTGGAGAGCTCCATCCAAACTATGGAGCAGTTGCTTGCCGAGGACAAGTACAAACTGGTCGGCTTCGACCTCGACTACACCATCGGCCGTGCGGGGCATGATCAGAAGGTTGTCGTCACCAAGTTGTGCGCGCGCCATGATGTCCTCATCTACCAGTACCACCTGGCCACAAGGCCTAGCGAGCGTTTCTCCAGGTTTATCAATAGCTCTGACTACAGTTTCACTACTGTGGACACCACCAATGATTTTAAAGAGCTCATGGTTTCGGGCTTGAAATGCCAGAATATTGTTAACATCTAGGACCACTACAAGGTCTGGGGTAGCGACAACAACAAACAGAACTCCCTGGTCGACCTCACCTCAGCCATCATCGACCCCTTCTACATGAAGATGAAGGATGAGAGCAAGAAGGACAAGAACGCCTCGCACAATATCTGGCATGAGAGACTAGATGAACAACACGTCAAGTATGCGGCCAAGGACGCATACACAAGCTACGAGATGTACATGCAGATCATTGACATGCAGGAGTGTCTTCTTCCTCTCCCAGACGAGGGATCGAGCCACACAGTAGTGGTGGGAGCGTCACAAGAAGTAGATGACTAGACGATCATTTCTCCTAGTTTAGAATGCATACAATTGTTTATTAAGGTGTGTGTGAATGATCTGTATAGTCACTTATGTAATTGGATGTTTATTTCAGTTATATATATATCTTTCCCTAATAATAAAGCACGGATTGACTCCGTGGGTTCACCGTCACAATACGCTTCTTTCTGTCAATTTATGCTTTCAGTTTAAATATAAAACATATACGCGAGGTGGTACTAATTCATTACTCCCTAATTTTTGTCGGTCTTCGTCCGTCCGTCCGTCTCAATTATGTGTTTTTGGCACATAGGACGGTCCGTCCATCCTATCTGGTCACGTACGACTGGATCACCATATGTATGGGCCATGTGTAACCAAAATTCCCCGCATGGGTCGCACATAGATTATTTTGTGCATCCCCGCATGGGCCGAGGCGGGCCTAGTCAGATATTTTGGCAACAAAATAAATTTACTTGCGTCAGGAATTGAACTTGCGATCTGTCAGACCATACCATACACACCTACCAACTAAGCAATATCAGCTCATGTATAGCCAAGACGTTTACTTTTCTTATTCAATAGTACCACCTCGCCCCCTTATAACTGAAAGCACCAACATATATACATCTTAGAGTGACACTTGATCAACCAACTCAATAACTCGACTAAGGAAGGAACGAAAATGAGTCCAATGAAGGAAAGATATATACATCCATACCATGTGGGCTAATTAAAATGAAACGAAGGAAGAAGGAAGGAAGAAAATTAGTGGGCAATGAGTCCTAGGAAGGAAAGAAATATGGTGGGCCAATTAAAATAGGAAGGAAGGAATATCCATACTACATGGGCGCTAATTAAACTGGAAGGAAGGAAGAGAATGATGTGGTGCGTCCTATGTGGACTAATTAGATGAAATTCGGGCTAATTAACTTGTGGGAAATTAATGAGATTCATAATGCCATGCTTGCTGCATAAATTTAAAAGAGGGCATGTAAGAAAACATGTATTAAAGGAGATTAGGTGCAATTGCTAATTGGTGATTGTTCAAGAAAAAAAATAAACCCCCAGTTAAAGGAGAGTTTTTTAAGGCACCCGAGTGTATTTGTGTGGAGGGCCTTCCTGTAATTGGCGTGGAGGGCGCCGCTATCCAGCCCGGCTTGGATACGTACCAAAAACAATGAAGAACAACTCTTTTGTAGTCTTTTCAGTTTCCTCCTTGGTGTGTACATGTGTGTTGTTGTGCAAAGCTCAATCTCATTAAGTTACCTATAGCTAGGTACACGAGCTAGGTTCTGCCTATACCAGCTTGATCTGCATGCAGATCTTATAGGAAAGCAACACTGGATCGATTTGTCCTAGAACTATGTACATGTGTAAAGTTGTGAAAAACTAAACACAACATAGTTTCATGTACCTTGGTTTGTTGGTTCTACATGTCAATGTTGATGATCTCAAACAACTACTTGGTTCTGATTGTTGATTTTATAGGATGGATGTGTGCACAATGAGAGAGCATCATGGAGATAGCAGAAACTAAAGGCCTAATTTGCCTCCACACATGGTTTTGTCTTGTCCAATTTTATAGCTTGACTGGTTAGTAACTTACTATTTTACTGGTCATGGAACAAACTATGTATAGGTCTAGGTCAAGACGAGGTGGATGGTTCATCTGCCTAAGTTGGGTAGGGTCCATCAACAACACGAAACTGCACGGTAAAAGAATATTTCACACTTGCGCCTTCGAACATCAAGCCATGAAAATACTCAATTTCTCTAGTTTTTCAGAGGCCTTTGAAAAATAATTATCTCTTTGTGGCACATGTTTACCTCCTCCTCAACGGTTTCCATGTTAACTTGACCCCATTAGAGATTACATCACCTAGGCTCCAACTCAATATGAGGGTGCTCGAAAACAAGCCGACGAACTTCCGCACTCGAGAATTTAGAAAAAAATGCTTCATGTCTACCACATCTGCACAACCTGATTCTCGTGCCTTGCAAGCTATGTTACTTTAGTTGAAGGAAGGATAATGTAGGATGCTATTTTCTCCCGTTGCAATGCACGGGCAATTTTCCTTATATATATATATACATAAACACTATTCTGATCATGAGATCAGAACAATATTCTGATCACAACCTGACCAGCCCCGCTAGTAGTACGTTGAACTTCCCTGTGAACTAGGTTGAACTTCCGCCAACATTGTCCAAATGGGGCTTGCGATATACCATTGCAAAGCTATGGACACCAATATCATGACCCAACTTAAATTTTTGGCAAAATATAAGCGGTTTAAGAGTAGTTTTGAAAACCGTTTTTTTCCATGCACAAAAAATGTGAATCGTATTTTTGATGGCATTTCTAATCCATTTATCGGAATGAGGCATATAATATGGCGTTGGAAAGCTGCTGCAAAACCGCTCCTTCCACATGTTGAAAGTTTTGTCTAATTCCCTATGGTTAAAGAGTAATTTGAAAAAACGTAAAATTTCGTAAACCAAACAGCTGAGTTCGTTTTTTCGATGTCATTTCTAAACGGCTAATCCAATGGAGGCATATGATACGGCGTTTGAAAGCTTATGAAAATGCGCTACTTTTTCATCTTGAAAGTTTTTTTTTCTAATTTTGAATGGTTTAAGAGTAATTTAGAAAATGGTCCAAGTCCTACCGAGTTCGTATTTTCGAGCTAATTTTTTAACCGTGCGTCCGAATGCAGCAAATGATATGGCATTGGAAAGCTTGAACAAATGCGAAACTTTTTGGTATGTATTGTTTCTCCCAATTCTTTACGGTTTTAAGTCAGTTTCAAATATGGCGAAAAACGTATTTTCGCCATAATTTCTACAAAATTTATCGGAATGGGGCAAATAATATACCGCTGAAAAGCTACGGAAAATGTGAAACTTTTTCATGTTGATGGTTTTCTCTGATTCCTAGCCGTTTTCAAGTAATTTTGAAAATGGAGGAATCATGCGTTCTGCCTTTATCGCGAAACAAATTCTTCGAAAATGCACCGTGTGACGAACCTGAACTTCTTGGCCCGTGTACCTGAACTTCACTCTATTTTTCACGTGATTTTTTTGCTCGTAGGTCTCCATCCACTACGCGTAACTCTCCATCCATTCACCGGAATTGAGCAGGTGATATACGGATGGAAAGCTGCTGTAAGCACGCAAGTTTCCCGTCTTGATCATCTTTTCATACTCGCGACGATTTTAAAAGTTTTTCATCTAAAATTCATTCAGCGTAGTAGTTGAACTTCCTGCTGTTTTCACGTTGAACTTCTGTGATGTATTTTTGTTTGTAATTTTCTCATCCATTCGTTAGTGTTACACAAATAATAATCCTTTTGTACAAACGTCTCTCACAATATTTTTTTAACTTTCTCCGACCGAGGACTTGAACTTACACAAATGATATTCTTGTTCGAGGTAAATTAAAAAATGGCGAGATCATGATTTATGCGTTCATCGCGAATGAAAATGCATTGTGTGAAGTAGTTGAACATCTGGGGCATGTTTGTTTGAACTTCACTATGTTTTTGACGTGCTGTTTTTTGCACCACGTGAAGTAGTTGAACTTCTGGGACATGTCTGTTTGAACTTCACTCAGTTTCACTTTATTGTATTTTTCTTATATGAAATACACACCATGTAGTACGTGAACTTCCGGTTGTTATCACTTTGAACTTCTCTCTGGTTTGAGAGAATTATTTTAAAACACAAAAAACTACATTTTTATGTATTTTGCACATCTAAATACATGGTGAACCTCTCTCACAAGAATTTTTTGAACTTTTCCTCGCCGAGCACTTGAACTTCTAGCAACCATTTTTCCGTTTATGAGTTGTTTTTAAAAGTGCAAAAAATGGCATTGTGTTTTTTATTTTTTGAATAGGTAAATCCTAGGTTCTGATAAACTCCAAATTTCTGTGTTATTTCAGTTTGAACTTCACCTTTTTATATTTTGATTAAAGAATTGTATTCGATTTTTATACGAAAAAATTCGAGCATGGAAATACAAGGTGAACCTCTCTCACAAGAATTATGAATTTTTCTTGGGCCGACCACTTGAACTTCTAGCAACAAAATTTGTAGAGTTTGCCTTTTAATTCTTCCTTTTGTTCTCGTTTGAACTTCGTCTTTTCTTAATGATGAACTTCCTTTTTGATTTTCGGTGACGTGATAATTTCTTCCTTTTGTTCTCGTTTGAACTTCATCTTTTTTTAATGATGAACTTCCTTTCTGATTATTAGTGACATGATACTTTCTTCCTTTTGTGCTCATTTGAACTTCTCCTTTTTTTAATGATGAACTTCTCGCGTGAATTTTACACGGCTTTTCCCATGTGTTTAGAAGTGAGAGAGTGAATGAAATCTTCTTGTTTATGTCATTGAAGTTTTTAACTTTTTTGAATGTTATTTTTCTTCTTTATTGTCAAGTATTACATATCTTGAAATTTAACTATTCTTGTTTTTGAACTGTAAGTAGTGAAAATATTAGAGCAAATAATTTCAAATTCTTTTATAAACTTCTAGTGTGAATCAGAGTTAAAAAAAGTTCAAGAAGTTCAAGCTTTATAGCTGATCGTGAGCACTAGGTAAATAGAACATTGTTTTTTCTCTAAACCACAAGTTATTTTTATCACTGAATAGTAACACACATCCCTTATCCTCTCACACACCACACATTTCATATCCACGCCACGTAGGCACTCTACTCTTTTATCTCTTTCACTCCATAATTTTCTCTCTTCGTCTTCTTCTTGGTAACGCCCAAATTGGCTGTGCAAGCTAAAACAAGCAGTAGCAGCAGTAGGGAGTAACTAATGGAACTTATCATGCTTTGCTTGAAAGTATTCACTAGAAGTAACTTCTGAGATGCTTCACTCAGCTGATCAGCTACAAGAAACCAAAAGTAATACACAACAACCTCTAATATTTTCATTTTTAGGGGAGTAACATCTAAACACTAGGAAGTGCATAAACTAGAAAAATTTGTCAGCCACAAGTGTTTTTGTGTTCCCCTACATACACACAACAATAATCATCTTCCATATACATGGACTTCATTTTTCTAACAACATGAACTTTGTTGTTGTTGCTGTATATGAACTTCTCCTGTAAACAAAGAGAGAGAATGCACTGAGCCAAGGTAGAATCTTACAAAGAAAACACACTTTTTTGTTTGAGGCATATACACAAATAGCTTTGTGTGCACTGCCAGTTGAAGGAGAGAGCAGCTCAATGCGGAGGCTATGGAGTGCCGGGGCAGAGTCGAAGACAGCAGCACCATGGAGGAAGAAGGCAGCAACAACATGGAGGAAGAGGGGCGCTAATGCTGACTAGTGTGGTGCACAGTGGCACTGCTCTGTACAGGAGCGCCGGATCTGGGAGGTCGACCGGGAGGAGCGAGGTGGCAGCGCAGGGTGGCGTGGGTAGCTCTCAGGCCGGCGATGGCGGGAAGAGAGTGAACTCAGGGGGAGGGTCACCGGTGGGGGAACGTGCATCGCGTCGCCGATCTGGGGAGGCACGTGAGGGAAGAAGGCCCCAGTGGCAGAGGTGGAAGGTCGCGGCAGCAGAGGAGGAAGGCCGTTGAGGGGCGAATTCCGGCGAAGCGGGAGGTGAGTTGGTGGCTGTCACGCGATGACAGGATCCCGGCGATGGGAGGTTGGGTTGGTGGCGGTTGTGCAGCGGCAGGATCCCGGCGGCAGGGAGGTGGATTGGCGGCTGGATCCCGACGGCGGGGCGGTGGATTCGTGGCTGGATCCCGGCGGCGGGGGAGGTGGGTTGGTGGTGGTCGCCGACTCGCCGTTGGCTGGATCCCGGTGGCGGGAAGGTGGGATGGTGGAGTTCGGGACGGGAGGTGGAAGAGATGGGGTGCGGGGACAGTGGGGGCGCTGTTTTTTTCTTTCCCACCGTTCGGGAGTTCGGGAACACCTAATCGTCCCTATATATGGTGATCGTGATCCAAATAGTTATTCTAATCCTGGGATTAGAATAGTGCTACTCTCTCTCTCTCTCTATATATATATATATATATATGTATGTATGTATGTATATATATATATATATATAAATATATATATGTATATATAGGTAAATTATGTGGGGCACCTAGGTGCCTGGGCACCTAGGTCCCAGTATAGCAAGTCATATTTGACATAGTGACCTTCCAAATTTTGTTTGCATGCACTACAAACATCAATGGTCGATAATTGCTTTCAAAAAATTAATATACTACTGGTTTCCTTATATGATTTCTTTCCAAACAAAAATGATACGTATATACACTGTCATTTTTTAAGGTATCGGATATCAAAAAATATGTAATGTCATCCCAAAGGTTTGTACGTATATTAAGGATATTCTTATTCATTTTTCTAAAATTTAGCTTTTCAAGTTATCTAGTATTTTTTTAACTTAAGGCCAGGTCACACTTTTAACTGCTAATATTTTTATACAAATTAAGGTGACAAAATAATATAAACTATGATCCTAATTATTTTTTTACTTGTAGGAATATATGATACCGACGCATGATTTTTTCCTACGTACATATACCCACGCAAGAAAATATATTGCTTACTCTGGGTATATACATACACAAAAATCTAATGGATACGTACTAAATATTCTGGGTATATATATACAAAAAAATATAATGCTTTACATACTAAATATTCTAGGTATATATCTACTAAAAACTCTAATGAGTGTGTACGAAATAAACGAATCCGTACATATCTAATTTAATGTGTACGTATTAAATATTCTGAGTATGTTTACATACTAAATATTCTAGATATATACCTACTAAAAAAATATAATGAGTGTGTACCAAATAAACGAATCCATACATACCTAATCTAGTTGGTATGTACGATATAACCTGGGTATATCCATAGGAAAACAATCTAATGCGTGCGTACTAAATATTCTGGTCATGATACACACACATGATTTTCCCTACGTACATATAACCACGCAAGAAAATATATTGCGTAATTTGGATATATACATACACAAAAATCTAATTGAAAGGTTCTAAACATTCTAGGTGTATTCATACAAAAAATATAATGTGTTACATACTAAATATTCTAAGTGTATACATACACAAAAAATATAATGTGTTACATACTAAATATTCTAGGTATATAGATACTAAAAAAAATCTAACGACTGTGTACCAAATAAACGAATCCGTACACACCTAATCTAATTGGTACGTAATAAATATTCTGGATATATACATAGATAAAAATCTAATATGTACGTACCAAATATTCTGGGTATATATGAATAAAAATCTAACAGGTACGTACTAAATAAATGAATTCATACATGTATGAAATAAATATCCGTATACCTAATGTTTAGTATTTTTTTCCTTCTGAAGATATGTTACCATGCATGGCGTGCTTAATGACATCCATTAAAAGATAAACGTCATAATTGTTTCCAAATCTATTTACTTCAAAATTGGCAGTTACTAATGGATTGACCGATTACCTTATATACCTATCATAATAGCACGCATCTAAATACAATCAAATGGTGGAAAGGCAAGGAGCCTGGGCACCTAGGTGTCCCAAACTGCCATCCTATATATATATGTATATATATATATGTATGTATATATATATATATATATGTGTGTGTGTGTGTGTGTGTGTGTGTGTGATTCCTCTATAGACAGAGCAAATCACACGGGTTATTAGCAGCAGTCATCTGTGTTATTATTGGTCTTTGCACACATTTCTGATTACAGACCTATTTGCCGCGTATCACACACATCTTGTTTAGTTGAACCGTTTTCATTGTGTTGCCTAATCACACACAGTTCATCCTAGTTAACTCTATGTCGTATATCACACACACCCTCATCTGGCTTCCCGTTTTTGTTGTTCTTCCTCATCGCAAACAGTTCTTTTGGATTAACTGTGTGCCACGCATCGCACTCGCAACTCCAATATGAAACTTTTTTTGTCACCACCATCACAAACGTTTTGCATCTTTTTTGATGGTTTTATTACATCACCGTTTGTGATTGATGCATCGCACACAGTTTCGTCGAAGGGTCTCTGATTGGACTATCACGTTTGGACCAAAATGCAGTAGTGCACTATAAAAGGAGGCATGGGGGAGTGGTGATGCTCATCCACCATTCCTCCCTTCTCCAACTTTACTGCTACTTCCACCATGGCAAGAGGAAGAAGTCGCTCTTGTGCTTTGACCATAGCGACGTGAGCTTCTCTTCAACACCCTACTCCTGCCTCCACTGCAGCTGCAAAGGCTAGATCCAGCGCACTAGGTGGAGCTACGGGACAGGGTCGATGCAGAACCAGCGGTCGAGGTGGACAGAGCGGCGGGCTCACTGCATCTGCTCCAACTGCTCCAACACCGCCAGAAGGCCATGTGGGGGACACGACACTGGAGTTCATCATCAAGCTGTGCAATCCTCCGTGCAACCAGCTGCGGCTCCCTTGCCCATTCGCCAGGGTGATGGAGGTCGACCAGCCGCTCAGGCTGTAGCTGCAGATGTACGGCTGTTGTAGTGGTGCCGTGTGGCTGAATGTCGAGCTTCCCGCACCTCTCTTCATGCTTCTCAAGCGTGGTTGGAAGACTTTCTCCCGTGTTCACTACCTTTCGGAAGGGCACATTCTCCACTTCAAGTTGGTGGAGTCCAATATGCTCTCCATCAAGGTCTTTGGGCACTCAGGTGCTCGCCTTGGGTGTTCCATGGAAAGCTTGAGCGACTATGAAAGCTCCTCCTCATGCGACCGCCACGAGGAGGAAACTGATGGCAAAGACGGTGATGATGAGCCCCCGGTCGTCAAGCATGAAGACGATGACTTGGACTCCGGCCGAACGTCGGCCGCACCATCACTCTTAGTTAGGCGCCGGTAGCACCATCATCTGCATCTAGACCCTAGCAGAGCGATTCGCCAGGGGTGCTTGGCTTGGACGTCACCGCTTCCTCTAGCTAGACCCCGACAAGCTCTTGGATTTCGGCTTCTTCTTCCCTACCGGTGTCCCTGCTAAGACGCGTCCCTCTGGTCCTAGCAGGGGTGACTAGGGCATTGCCTAGCCGCTCTCTCCGTCTCCGGCCTCTTCTTCCTTGCTAGGGAGGTGCCCTCCCGATCTTGTCATGTTGCGTCCTGCTAGTCCTCAAGGGGTCAGGTTGGGCTTCTGCCCAAGTGCTCCTCTTTCCCTCTTTCCTTCTCAATGTAACTCCTAGGAGGAGAAGGACAAGAAAGGCTTTACGAGCACTTATGTTTTTAAATGAAAAAATGTAGGCACTTGCCAAATTTGAATCTGATTTATGTAATCCATCATCCATGTTAATATTCGTATGATTTGTACTTGTTTGTTCCACACTATTTTGAAAAAGAACTTGCCGTATAGTTGGACATGTATTTAGACATACTGAAGGTCGAGCCCACAATACCATTTCATGAGCAAAGTTTCCGACAAAGCCTCTTGCCAGACATTAACGCTACTACTACCAAACCTCGTTTAGTGAGATCAAAAACGGGTTAGGAGCACGCATAAAGGGTAGTTCCCTACCAATCTCTTCAAACGCAGCTATAACCTACCTTGTTGAGTGGACCTGATCAAGGATAGGAGCGCGAATGGTTGATGCAGCAAGGTTTCCTCGCGTGCAAGTTTCTCATACATAACTATTACATGGAGTGATGGGGATCTACAAATAACGTAAACTTATCCGGGGACTAAAAGCATGGGCTGTCTTGCTTCTATCCTCCTCTCGGGGAAATTTCTCATGAGAAACCCTTCTGTATTTACCAAGAGATTGAAAAGGGTGATAATACAAGGCCCTTTACGGCATGCTAGTCATCTTACCTAAAAGATAGTGTAATCACATTAAGATCATACTTAATCAAACAAGAAATCATGCATGCATGTTTTGTGAAAACATTTTATTTTATTCAGCTATGCATGGGTTTGGCTTTGTACAAAGGATTACAAGTCTCATAGACTATTCTTGTAAAAAGTAGACTGCCAGAAGAAGGCCCAGCAACCGCACCTTATGGGTAGAACTTGCAAAGATCCTCAATATTCCATGAGTTTTGCATTGGGATGCCATCCTCGGTCTTGAGACGGATTGCGCCAGGCCTGGTGATACGTACTACCTGTTAAGGGCCTTCCCACTTTGGCATCAACTTGTTTGCACTGAAGGAAATATGCCCTAGAGGCAATAATAAAGTTATTATTTATTTCCTTATATCAGGATAAATGTTTATTATTCATGCTAGAATTGTATTAACCGGAAACATAATACATGTGTGAATACATAGACAAACAGAGTGTCACTGGTATGCCTCTACTTGACTAGCTCGTTGATCAAAGATGGTTATGTTTCCTAACCATAGACATGAGTTGTTATTTGATTAACGGGATCACATCATTAGGAGAATGATGTGATTGACTTGACCCATTCCGTTAGCATAGCACTTGATCGTTTAGTTTGTCACTATTGCTTTCTTCATGACTTATACATGTTCCTATGACTATGAGATTATGCAACTCCCGTTTACCGGAGGAACACTTTGTGTGCTACCAAACGTCACAACGTAACTGGGTGATTATAAAGGTGCTCTACAAGTGTCTCCGAAGGTACTTGTTGGGTTAGCGTATTTCGAGATTAGGATTTGTCACTCCGATTGTCGGAGAGGTATCTCTAGGCCCTCTCAGTAATGCACATCACTTAAGCCTTGCAAGCAATGCAACTAATAAGTTAGTTACAAGATGATGTATTACGGAACGAGTAAAGAGACTTGCCGGTAATGAGATTGAACTAGGTATTGAGATACCGACGATCGAATCTCGGGCAAGTAACATACCGATGACAAAGGGAACAACGTATGTTGTTATGCGGTTTGACCGATAAAGATCTTCGTAGAATATGTGGGAGCCAATATGAGCATCCAGGTTCCGCTATTGGTTATTGACCGGAGATGTGTCTCGGTCATGTCTACATTGTTCTCGAACTTGTAGGGTCCGCATGCTTAAGGTTTCGATCACAGTTATATTATGAGTTTATGAGTTTTGATGTACCGAAGGAGTTTGGAGTCCCGGATGAGATCGGGGACATGACGAGGAGTCTCGAAATGGTCGAGACGTAAAGATCGATATATTGGACGAGTATATTCGGACATCGGAAAGGTGCCTTAGAGGAAATAATAAAGTTATTATTTATTTCCTTATATCATGATAAATGTTTATTATTCATGCTAGAATTGTATGAACTGGAAACATAATACATGTGTGAATATATAGACAAACAGAGTGTCACTAATATGCCACTACTTGACTAGCTCGTTAATAGAAGATGGTTATGTTTCCTAACCATAGACATGAGTTGTCATTTGATTAACGGGATCATATCATTAGGCGAATGATATGATTGACATGACCCATTCCGTTAGCTTAGCACATGATCGTCTAGTATGTTGCTATTGCTTTCTTCATGACTTATACATGTTCCTATGACTATGAGATTATGTAACTCCTGTTTACCGGAGGAACACTTTGTGTGCTACCAAACGTCACAACGTAACTGGGTGATTATAAAGGTGCTCTACAGGTGTCTCCGAAGGTACTTGTTGGGTTGGCGTACTTCGAGATGAGGATTTGTCACTCTGATTGTCGGAGAGGTATCTCTGGGCCCTCTCGGTAATGCACATCACTTAAGCCTTGCAAGCATTGCAACTAATGTGTTAGTTGTGGGATGATGTATTACGGAATGAGTAAAGAGACTTGCCGGTAACGAGATTGAACTAGGTATTGAGATACCGATGATCGAATCTCGGGCAAGTAACATACCGATGACAAAGGGAACAACTTATGTTGTTATGCGGTCTGAACGATAAAGATCTTCGTAGAATATGTAGGAGCCAATATGAGCATCCAGTTTCCGCTATTGGTTACTGACCAGAGACGTGTCTCGGTCATGTCTACATAGTTCTCGAACCTGTAGGGTCCGCACACTTAACGTTACCATGGTAGTTTTATGAGTTTATGTGTTTTGATGTACCGAAGGTTGTTTGGTGTCCCGGATGTGATCACGGACATGACGAGGAGTCTCGAAATGGTCGAGACATGAAGATTGATATATTGGAAGCCTATGTTTGGATATCGAAAGTGTTCCGGGTGAAATAGTGATTTTACCGGAGTACCGGAGGGGTTAGCGGAACCCCCCGGAGGCTATTGGGCCTTATTGGCCCAAGTGGAGGAAGAGGACAGGCGGCCAAGGGGGGTTCCGCTAACCCAAGTCTGAATTGGACAAGGAGGGGGGGGGGGCGGCGCCCCCCCTTTCCTTTCCCCTCTCTCCTCGTTCCCCCAAGTCCTTATCCAATTAGGAAAAAGGAGGGAGTCCTACTCCCGGTGGGAGTAGGACTCCTCCGGCACGCCTCCTCATATGGCCGGCCACACCCCCCTTGCTCATTTATATACGGGGGCAGGGGGCACCCCATAGACACAACAATTGATCATTGATCTCTTAGACGTGTGTGGTGCCCCCCTCCACCATAGTCCACCTCGATAATACTGTAGCAGTGCTTAGGCGAAGCCCTGCGTCAGTAGAACATCAACATCGTCACCACGCCGTCGTGCTGACGAAACTCTCCCTCAACGCTCGGCTGGATCGGAGTTCAAGGGACGTCATAGAGCTGAACGTGTGCGAACTCGGAGGTGCCCTACGATCGGTACTTGATCGGTCGGATCATGAAGACGTACGACTACATCACCTGCGTTGTGCTAACGCTTCCTCTTTCGGTCTACGAGGGTACGTGGACAACACTCTCCCCTCTCGTTGCCATGCACCACCATGATCTTGCGTGTGCGTAGGAATTTTTTTGAAATTACTATGTTCCCCAACAGTGGCATCCGAGCCAGGTTTTATGCGTTGATGTTATATGCATGAGTAGAACGGAAGTGAGTTGTGGGCGATATAAGTCATATTGCTTACCAGCATGTCATACATTGGTTCGGCGGTATTGTTGGATGAAGCGGCCCGGACCGACATTACGTGTACGCTTACGCGAGACTGGTTCTACCGACGTGCTTAGCACACAGGTGGCTTGCGGGTGTCAGTTTCTCCAACTTTAGTTGAACCGAGTGTAGGTAAGAACGGTTCTTGCTAAGCCCGTAGCAGCCACGTAAAACTTTGCAACAACAAGGTAGAGGACGTATAACTTGTTTTTGCAGGGCATGTTGTGATGTGATATGGTCAAGACATGAGGCTAAATTTTATTGTATGAGATGATCATGTTTTGTAACCGAGTTATAGACAACTTGCAGGAGCCATATGGTTGTCGCTTTATTGTATGCAATGCAATCACCCTGTAATGCTTTACTTTATCACTAAGCGGTAGCGATAGTCGTAGAAGCATAAGATTGGCGAGACGACAACGGTGCTTCAGACATGGAGATCACAAGCACAAGATGATGATGTCCATATCATATCACTTATATTGAGTGCATGTGATGTTTATCTTTTATGTATCTTATCTTGCTTTGATTGACGGTAGCATTATAAGATGATCTCTCACTAAATTTCAAGATAAAAGTGTTCTCCCTAAGTATGCACCATTGCGAAAGTTCATCGTGCCCAGACACCACGTGATGATCGGGTGTGATAACCTCTATGTCCATCTACAATGGGTGCAAGCCAGTTTTGCACACATAGAATACTCAGGTTAAACTTGACGAGCCTAGCATATGCAGATATGGTGTCGGAACACTGAGACCGAAAGGTCGAGCGTGAATCATATAGTAGATATGATCAATGTAGTGATGTTCACCATTGAAAGCTACTCCATTTCACGTGATGATCGGTTACGGTTTAGTTGATTTGGATCACGTGATCACTTAGAAGATTAGAGGGATATCTTTCTAAGTGGGAGTTCTTTAGTAATATGATTAATTGAACTTAAATTTATCATGAACTTAGTACCTGATAGTATCTTGCTTGCCTATGTTCGATTGTAGATAGATGGCCCGTACTGTTGTTCCGTTGAATTTTAAGGCGTTCCTTGAGAAAGCAAAGTTGAAAGATGATGGTAGCAATTACACGGGCTGGGTCCGTAACTTGAGGATTATCCTCATTGCTGCTCAGAAGAATTACGTCCTGGAAGCACCGCTGAGTGCCAGGCCTGCTGCTGATGCAACTGCAGACGTTACGAACGCCTGGCAGACCAAAGCTGATGACTACTCGATAGTTCAGTGTGCCATGCTTTACGGCTTAGAACCGGGACTTCAACGATGTTTTGAACGTCATGGAGCATATGAGATGTTCCAGGAGTTGAAGTTAATATTTCAAGCAAATGCCCGGATTGAGAGATATGAAGTTTCCAATAAGTTCTACAGCTGCAAGATGGAGGAGAATAGTTCTATCAGTGAGCATATACTCAGAATGTTTGGGTACCATAATCACTTGACTCAGCTGGGAGTTAATCTTCCAGTCGATAGTGTCATTGACAGAGTTCTTCAATCACTGCCACCAAGCTACAAAAGCTTCGTGATGAACTATAATATGCAAGGGATGAATAAGACAATTCCCGAGCTCTTCACAATGCTAAAAGTTGCAGAGGTAGAAATCAAGAAGGAGCATCAAGTGTTGATGGTCAACGAGACCACTAGTTTCAAGAAAAAGGGTAAAGGAAAGAAGAAGGGGAACTTCAAGAAGAACGGCAAGCAAGTTGCTGCTCAGGAGAAGAAACCCAAGTCTGGACCTAAGCCTGAGACTGAGTACTTCTACTGCAAGCAGACTGGTCACTGGAAGCGGAACTGCCCCAAGTATTTGGCGGATAAGAAGGATGGCAAGGTGAACAAAGGTATATGTGATATACATGTTATTGATGTGTACCTTACTAGAGCTCGCAGTAGCACCTGTGTATTTGATACTGGTTCTGTTGCTAATATTTGCCACTCGAAACTGGGACTAAGGATTAAGCGACACTGGCAAAGGACAAGGTGACGATGCGCGTGGGAAATGGTTCCAAAGTCGATGTGATCGCAGTCGGCATGCTACCTCTACATCTACCTTCGGGATTAGTATTAGACCTAAATAATTGTTATTTGGTGCCAGCGTTGAGCATGAACATTATATCTAGATCTTGTTTGATGCGAGACGGTTATTCATTTAAATCAGAGAATAATGGTTGTTCTATTTATATGAGTAATATCTTTTACGGTCATGCACCCTTGAAGAGTGGTCTATTTTTGATGAATCTCGATAGTAGTGATACACATATTCATAATGTTGAAGCCAAAAGATGCATAGTTGATAATGATAGTGCAACTTATTTGTGGCACTGCCATTTAGGTCATATCGATATAAAGCGCATGAAGAAACTCCGTACTGATGGACTTTTGGAACCACTTGATTATGAATCACTTGGTACTTGCGAACCGTGCCTCATGGGCAAGATGACTAAAACGCCGTTCTCCGGTACTATGGAGAGATCAACAGATTTGATGGAAGTCATACATACAGATATATGTGGTCCGATGAATGTTGAGGCTCGTGGCGGATATCATTATTTTCTCACCTTCACAGATGATTTAAGAAGATAAGGGTATATCTACTTAATGAAGCATAAGTCTGAAACATTTGAAAAGTTCAAAGAATTTCAGAGTGAAGTTGAAAATCATCATAACAAGAAAATAAAGTTTCTATGATCTGATCGTGGAGGAGAATATTTGAGTTATGAGTTTGGTCTACATTTGAAACAATGCGGAATAGTTTTGCAACTCACGCCACCCGGAACACCATAGCGTAATGGTGTGTCCGAACGTCGTAATCGCACTTTACTTGATATGGTGCGATCTATGATGTCTCTTATAGATTTACCGCTATCGTTTTGGGGTTGTGCTTTAGAGACAGCCACATTCACGTTAAATAGGGCACCATCAAAATCCGTTGAGACGACGCCTTATGAACTGTGGTTTGGCAAGAAACCAAAGTTGTTGTTTCTTAAAGATTGGGGCTGCGATGCTTATGTGAAAAAGCTTCAACCTGATAACCTCGAACCCAAATTGGAGAAATGTGTCTTAATAGGATACCCAAAGGAGACTGTTGGGTACACCTTCTATCACAGATCCGAAGGCAAGACATTCGTTGCTAAGGATGGATCCTTTCTAGAGAAGGAGTTTCTCTCGAAAGAAGTGAGTGGGAGGAAAGTAGAACTTGATGAGGTAACTGTACATGCTCCCTTATTCGAAAGTAGTTCATCACAGAAACCGGTTTCAGTGACACCTACACCAATTAGTGAGGAAGTTAATGATGATGATTATGGAACTTCAGATCAAGTTACTACTGAACCTCGTAGATCAACCAGAGTAAGATCCGCACTAGAGTGGTACGACAATCCTGTTCTAGAAGTCATGCTACTAGATCATGATGAACGTACGAACTTTGAAGAAGCGATGGTGATCCCAGATTCCGCAAAATGGCTTGAGGCCATGAAATCTGAGATGGGATCCATGTATGAGAACAAAGTGTGGACTTTGGTTGACTTACCCGTTGATCGACAAGCAACTGAGAATAAATGGATCTTCAAGAAGAAGACTAACGCTGACGGTAATGTTACTGTCAAGAAAGCTCGACTTGTTGCAAAAGGTTTTCGACAAGTTCAAGGGATTGACTATGATGAGACCTTCTCACCCGTAGCGATGCTTAAGTCTGCCCGAATCATGTTAGCAATTGCCGCATTTTATGATTGTGAAATATGGCAGATGGATGTCAAAACTGCATTCTTGAATGGATTTCTGGAAGAAGAGTTGTATATGATGCAACCGGAAGGTTTTGTCGATCCAAAGGGAGCTAGCAACGTGTGCAAGCTCCAGCGATCCATTTATGGACTGGTGCAAGCCTCTCGGAGTTGGAATAAAAGCATTTGGTTTTATACAGACTTTTGGAGAAGCCTGTATTTACAAGAAAGTGATTGGGAGCTCTGTAGCATTTCTGATATTATATGTGGATGACATATTGCTGATTTGAAATGATATAGAATTTCTGGATAGCATAAAGGGATACTTGAATAAGAGTTTTTCAATGAAAGACCTCGGTGAAGCTGCTTATATATTGGGCATTAAGATCTATAGAGATAGATCAAGACGCTTAATTGGACTTTCACAAAGCACATACCTTGACAAAGTTTTGAAGAAGTTCAAAATGGATCAAGCAAAGAAAGGGTTCTTGCCTGTGTTACAAGGTGTGAAGTGAGTAAGACTCAATGCCCGACCACTGCAGAAGATAGAGAGAAAATGAAAGATGTTCCCTATGCTTCAGCCATAGGCTCTATCATGTATGCAATGTTGTGTACCCGACCTGATGTGTGCCTTGCTATAAGTCTTGCAGGGAGGTACCAAAGTAATCCAGGAGTGGATCACTAGACATCGGTCAAGAACATCCTGAATTACCTGAAAAGCACTAAGGATATGTTTCTCGTTTATGGAGGTGACAAAGAGCTCACCGTAAATGGTTACGTTGATGCAAGCTTTGACACTGATTCGGACGATTCTAAATCGCAAACCGGATACGTGTTTACATTGAACAGTGGAGCTGTCAGTTGGTGCAGTTCTAAACAAAGCGTCGTGGCGGGATCTACGTGTGAAGCAGAGTACATAGCTGCTTTAGAAGCAGCAAATGAAGGAGTCTGGATGAAGGAGTTCATATCCGATCTAGGTGTCATACCTAGTGCATCGGGTCTAATGAAAATCTTTTGTGACAATACTGGAGCAATTGCCTTAGCGAAGGAATCCAGATTTCACAAGAGAACCAAGAACATCAAGAGACGCTTCAATTCCATCCGGGATCTAGTCTAGGTGGGAGACATAGAAATTTCCAAGATACATACGGATCTGAATGTTGCAGACCCGTTGACTAAGCCTCTTCCACGAGCAAAACATGATCAGCACCAAAGCTCCGTGGGTGTTAGAATCATTACTATGTAATCTAGATTATTGACTCTAGTGCAAGTGGGAGACTGAAGGAAATATGCCCTAGAGGCAATAATAAAGTTATTATTTATTTCCTTATATCATGATAAATGTTTATTATTCATGCTAGAATTGTATTAACCGGAAACATAATACATGTGTGAATATATAGACAAACAGAGTGTCACTAGTATGCCTCTACTTGACTAGCTCGTTAATCGAAGATGGTTATGTTTCCTAACCATAGACATGAGTTGTCATTTTTTTAACGGGATCATATCATTAGGAGAATGATATGATTGACAAGACCCATTCCATTAGCTTAACACACGATCGTTTAGTATGTTGCTATTGCTTTCTTCATGACTTATACATGTTCCTATGACTATGAGATTATGCAACTCCCGTTTACAGGAGGAATACTTTGTGTGCTACCAAACGTCACAACGTAACTGGGTGATTATAAAGGTGCTCTACAGGTGTCTCCGAAGGTACTTGTTGGGTTGGCATATTTCGAGATTAGGATTTGTCACTCCGATTGTCGGAGAGGTATCTCTGGGCCCTCTCGGTAATGCACATCACTTAAGCCTTGCAAGCATTGCAACTAATGAGTTAGTTGCAGGATGATGTATTACGGAACGAGTAAAGAGACTTGCCGGTAACGAGATTGAACTAGGTATTGAGATACCGACGATCGAATCTCGGGCAAGTAACATACCGATGACAAAGGGAACAACATATGTTGTTATGCGGTCTGACCGATAAAGATCTTCGTAGAATATGTAGGAGCCAATATGAGCATCTAGGTTCCGCTATTGTTTATTGACCGTAGACATGTCTCGGTCATGTCTACATAGTTCTCGAACCTGTAGGGTCCGCACGCTTAATGTTACGATGACAGTTTTATGAGTTTATGTGTTTTGATGTACCAAAGGTTGTTCGGAGTCCCGGATGTGATCACAGACATGACGAGGAGTCTCGAAATGGTCATGACATGAATATTGATATATTGGAAGCCTATGTTTGGATATCAGAAGTGTTCCGGGAGAAATAGTGATTTTACCGGAGTACCGGACGGGTTACCGGAACCCCCCGAAGGCTATTGGGCCTTATGGGCCCAAGTGGAGGAAGAGGAGAGGCGGCCAGGGGCAGCCACGTGCCCCTCCCCCCCCAGTCTGAATTGGACAAGGAGGGGGGGCGGCGCCCCCCCTTTCCTTTCCCCTCTCTCCTCCTTCCCCCAAGTCCTAATCCAACTAGGAAAAAGGAGGGGAGTCCTACTCCCGCTGGGAGTAGGACTCCTCCGGCGTGCCTCCTCCTATGGCCGGCCGCACCCACCTTGCTCCTTTATATACGGGGGCAGGGGGGCACCCCATAGACACAACAATAGATCATTGATCTCTTAGCCGTGTGCGGTGCCCCCCTCCACCATAGTCCACCTCGATAATACTGTAGTGGTGCTTAGGTGAAGCCCTGCGTCGGTAGAGCATCAACATCGTCACCACGCCGTCGTGCTGACGAAACTCTCCCTCAACACTCGGCTGGATCGGAGTTCGAGGGACGTCATCAAGCTGAACGTGTGCTGAACTCGAAGGTGCCGTACGTTCGGTACTTGATCAGTCGGATCGTGAAGACGTACCACAACATCAACCGAGTTGTGCTAACGCTTCCGCTTTCGGTCTATGAGGGTACGTGGACAACACTCTCCCCTCTCGTTGCTATGCATCACCATGATCTTGCGTGTGCGTAGGAATTTTTTCAAATTACTACGTTCCCCAACAGTCCTCACCGCCTTCCTCCACGACCAATGCGAACAGTATCTCCTACTCTCCAATATCTTTGTGCAAAACATTCATTTCCATGCTAGGAGCTCACCACCTATGGTGGCATTTTATTTATATGATGAGCATAAGGAGATGTCACTTTATGATTTTTGTTTTGTTTGATCCCTTTCGAGGGCAGCATAGAGGAACCCCATCGTGACGATGTGGATGGGTTTATTGATACCATTACTGTAGGGGAAACGAGGAAGGTTTACAACACATGAATTACTAGCATACACTTTCCTGTTCTATGTTACTTTGTTATATTTTCTAGTAGATGCTTAATTGGGCGCGGAAACTGTGGAAACTTGAGTGCCCCTGATATTGTTATTTTGTGCCATGCCTTATTTCATGATGATACATTCAGCATGGGCGCTATTTTTGCCAAGCGGTTAAATCTTAACCGTACTAAGTGCCCCGTCCTTGGTGGCATCTTTGTCTCGCGCCTCGCTGCACATTTTAACATACCTATTAGGCATTATGAGAAGGAAGAAAAATCGTTGCCTCCTGTTTATTTAGATTATAAGAGTATGGTAGCACATGATTTTATTGTTAAGAATAGGGAAAAGGAGCTTAAGTACAAATTTATATTTGGTAAAAATCATCCTGAGACTATTACCTTGCCTGCTCCTTCCTTGTTTGATTTATCTGCAGGCAAGTACCTTGTTCCGTTGGAGGCCATTCACGCCTACAGGAACCCTACAGCAGCTACAGATCCAGAGCTGGAATCACAATTTGATCCTCCACAGAAGTCTGATTATCAGTGGGATCTGGAGGCGATTGCCAACCAGTGGCAATCCGAGGCTTCTTCACAGTACGACCCCAACTATTACTTTGGATATCCGCCAGGCCAACCGTGGCTATAGACCAACTTAGGCCAAAAGCCTATGCTTGGGGGAGTACGTATCTCTCACCGACATTACATTCATGTTCACACACTCATTGCTAGTTGTCGGTGCTCATACTTTTTCATTGTATCATCCATGCTAGTTTATTTTCCTTTTTATGCTTTCTTCTTGTGTGTTTGATAAACCTTAAGAAAAACCAAAAAAATAGTTGTAGCTTTTAATTAGTTTACTTTCCATGCTTGTAGTATTAATTAAAATGAAAACCCAAAAAGATTTCTCGTTCTTCTTTTGCTTGTTGGGAGCTTTCCCGTGTAAATAGTTTTATTTCTTTCCTTTCCTTTCGGGGTCGATAGGAGAAGACAATGATTAAAATGTTAAAGTGGCTCTTATATGCATTATCGTTGATCTGATAAAGAGCCCATATTACTTTGTCTTCTATCTTGAATTGAATGCTTGCAGATTCCATCTTAGTCCAATGCACGTGCACTATTATTATTATCCACACTATTCGGTCATGCAAGTGAAAGGCAATAATGATGTTTATATGATGAACTTATTGAGATGAGAAAAGCTGGTATGAACTCAACCTCTCTTGTTTTTGTAAATATGATTAATTCATCGTTCCTGATTTAGCCTATTATGAATAAACATGTTTGTGATGACAACTAGAGATTATAGTTCCTTATGCCATGCTTAATTAGCTAGGAGCTTATAATGGTTTACCTTGCGTGCCAACATGCTATTAAAATGGTTGTGAACTATGATACAATGACTGTCTGTACCTAAATCTTCAAATAACTACAAACTCTAAACCTTCAAGTAAATTTGTTTGTGATGACAACAAGTAAATTTGTATGTCGCAAACTCTAAATCTTCAAATAAATATCCTATTTTGTATGCTTTAATAGCTCATGTATCAACTATGACTGTCTGTATCTTCCATGTTAGGCGGGATATTCTCAAGAGGAGTGGACTCCACTCCTCACTCACGAGAAAATGGCTTGTCACCGGGATGCCCAGTCCCATGCTTTATGCAAATCAAATCAAAATAACTACAAACAAAACTCCCCCGGGACTCTTGTTAGTTGGAGGCACTCGTTGTTTCGAGCAGGCCATGGATTGATGCTTATTGGTGGAGGGGGAGTATAAACTTTACCATTCTGTTTGGGAACCACCTATAATGTGTGTGGCATGGAAGATATCGCCATCTCTCGGTTGTGATGTTGACAATGAAAGTATACCGCTCAAAATATTATTCTTATCTATTACAAAACCCAGCTCTGGCACCTCTACAAGTCCCTGCTTCCCTCTTTGAGGGCCCTATCTATTTACTTTTATGTTGAGTCATCATCCTCTTATTAAAAAGCACCAGTTGGAGAGCACCGCTGTCATTTGCATTCATTACTGTTAGTTTACATTGAGTATGGCTTGACAGGATCTCTTTCACCATGAATTACAATGTCTAGTCAGTCCTTGATCTTTAAAGGTGCTCTGCATTTATGTTTTGCGGTCTTTGAAAGGGCTAGTGAGATACCATCTTGTCATATCTTATCATGATTGTTTTGAGAAAGTATTGTCATCCGAGATTTATTATTATTGCTCGCTAGTTGATTATGTCATTGATATGAGTAAACATGAGATCTAGATGTTATTGTGAATATGGTTAGTTCATAATCTTTGCTGAAAACTTGAATGCTGGCTTTAAATATTTACAACAAGAGCAAACAGAGTTTGTAAAAGTTTTTCTTTATCACTTTCAGTTTATCAACTGAATTGCTTGAGGACAAGAAAAGGTTTAAGCTTGGGGGAGTTGATACGTCTCCGTCGTATCTACTTTTCAAACACCTTTGCCCTTGTTTTGCACTCTAACTTGCATGATTTGAATGGAATTAACCCGGACTGGCGTTGTTTTCAGTAGAATTGACATGGTGTTATTTTTGTGCAGAAATAAAAGTTCTCGGAATGACCTGAAAATCAACGAAGCATTATTTTGGAATATATAATGAATATTGGAAGGAAGATTCACGTCAGGGGGTGCCCCACCTGTCCACGAGGGTGGGGGCGCGCCTGCCCCCCTCGGCGCGCCCCCTGCCTCATGGGCCCCCTGACGCTCCACCGACCTCAACCTGGACTCCATATATTCACTTTCTGGGAGAAAAAACCAGGGGAGAAGGATTCATACCATTTTACGACACGGAGCCGCTGCCAAGCCCTAAACTCTCTCGGGAGGGCTAATCTGGAGTCCGTTCGGGGCTCCGGAGAGGGGAATCCATCGCCATCGTCATCATCAACCATCCTCCATCACCAATTTCATGATGCTCACCGCCGTGCATGAGTAATTCCATCGTAGTCTTGCTGGACGGTGATGGGTTGGATGAGATTTATCATGTAATCAAGTTAGTTTTGTTAGGGTTTGATCCCTAGTATCCACTATGTTCTGAGATTGATATTGCTACGACTTTGCTATGCTTAATGCTTGTCACTAGGGCCTGAGTGCCATGACATCAGATCTGAACCTATTATGTTTCATCAATATATGAGAGTTCTTGATCCTATCTTGCAAGTCTATAGTCACCTATTATGTGTTATGATCCGTTAACCCCGAAGTGACAATAATTGGGATACTTACCAGTGATGACCGTAGTTTGAGGAGTTCATGTATTCACTATGTGTTAATGCTTTGTTCCAGTACTCTATTAAATGGAGGCCTTAATATCACTTAGTTTCTGCTAGGACCCCGCTGCCATGGGAGGGTAGGACAAAAGATGTCATGCAAATTCTTTTCCATAAGCATGTATGACTATATTCGGAATACATTCCTACATTACATTGATGAATTGGAGCTAGTTCTGTATCACCCTAGGTTATGACTGTTGCATGATGAACTGCATCTGGCATAATTCTCCATCACCGATACATTGCCTACGAGCTTTCCATATATTATTCTTCACTTATTTACTTTTCCGTTGGTATTGTTATCATCACTACAAAATACCAAAAACATTACTTTTGCTATCGTTACTTTTGATATCGTTACCACTACTATCATATTACTTTGCTACTAAACACTTTGCTACAGATATTATGTTTCCAGGTGTGGTTGAATTGACAACTTAGCTGCTAATACTTGAGAATATTCTTTTGCTCCCCTTGTGTTGAATCAATAAATTTGGGTTGAATACTCTACCCTCCAAAACTGTAACGATCCCCTATACTTGTGGGTTATCAAGGCCCACCAGGGCCTGATCATGACCCCCCGGCAGGCGCTCGTGCCCGCTCTCCCAGAGCCATCTAGATTGGGAGAGGAGCTCCTGATCCAGATCGACCCCGCCGACCCGCCACCTTAGCCCTGCGCTGGTCACCGAACCTCACCGGAGATGGGTGCTCTGCCGCCATTCCCTCTTCATTCCTCCCCTGCTCCCCTATCACTCACTAGACTCCCCTCCCTCCATTACTGCCTGCAGGAACCACCGCCGCCCTTGCCATCTCCAGCCAGACCCGGTCGCTAGGGACCGGATTCGCCTGTCCCTGGTCCTGCCTCGTTGTTCGTGCTGCCGGAGTCGGAGCTCCTCCGCGCCAGCACTGCCGCCTCTCGCCCATGTCGGGAGGTGGGAAATACCCTGCGCCAGCCGCACGTGGGCCTCACACGGTCCTAGAGCCTTCTCCAGAAAGGCCCAGCCCAGCCAGGCCTATTAGGTCCTAGGTGAGCGCCCCGTTCTATCCGACGCCCTAGGCAACATGAAGCTATCTTGCACTCGTTCACCTGTTTTTTTCACAAAGTCCTTGAAAACTCACATATATATGCATGTTTGAGGTGACACAAGTTTGTGCGTGATGGTCCAGTGATAATGTATAATATATCAAAATGTTCATCTTAGAGTGCTCTACATGTTGGTGGGATTTCCATGCGTGCTAGGATGCATTATGCCATGTTAATCCCTGTTGCAAGAGTGATAGATGACGCTAACTGCTGAAACTTCTCATAACTTGTTGTTTTGTCTTTTTCATTGCATTTTTGTGTGCATCTTTTGTGCATCATGTCTACATGTTTTAGGAGCATCTTCATTCCATCTTTACAGTGGTGCAATCCATGTATTTTTATGTGATGTATGGTGACTAGCACAAGTTTGTAACTGTTACATTGTGATGCTATGTTAATTTGAAGCTGCCATCAATTCCATGCATAATCTGGAGATATTTAGTTCACATGTTTTGATGTCCATGTTATGCTCTACCATACCATGCCTTTTGATGCCTCATATATATCATGTAGCATATGTTTTCATTGCCATGAACATGCCTAAATGATGTTCTAGTTTTGTGTTAACTTCATGATGCCATGTTGTGAGCTTGATATTGATTGATATATGCCTCTTTAGGTGATGCTCCCTTTACATGTCCTTTGTCCACATGCCAAGTTTGATAATTTAGGACTTCATATGACATCCATTCCAAGCTTTCAAACATGCTAGGTTGTTCCTGTTTTACACTTGCTGGAACTATTACAACATGCAAGCTTGTCTTGATGGTTCCCACAAGTCTATGAGCCATATGTATATGATGCCTTGATGTTATTTGCTCTTTGTTATGTTTAATTTGATGCCATGACTTTGGTTGTCAATATAACTTGTTGTAGTTTGTCTCTTTCTTGCTCTCAAGTTGCCATCATGCTAAATCTGTCATCCTGTTAACAACATATTCCTTTTTGCATGAATTATAGTAATCACTCCATGCTTCATATGAAGTTGTGCCCATGGACTAAGTTGAGGTATTTCATTTCTACTACATGTCCATATCTTTTTCATATTTATTAAAGTTGCTATGCTTCCTTTTATGTGCCTCCAAAGTCAGCATCATAATGTTATGTTTTGCATTCCTAGATTTCTTCCAAGTCTGAGAATCATCTTATATCTTGTTGCATCTTGTCTTGTTGATTTCCATTGATCTATGGGTCATATGGAGATTCTTAGTAATAATTTTTTTCCATGTTTAACCTGTACTTTAATGCCATGCTTTTGTTTGCCATCATCTTGCACTATATCATCATTGTTTCATGCCTCCAACATGTCAATATGTTATTGCTGCTCACATGTATGCCCTGTTTTTCACTAAGTCATAATCTGTGTTATTAAGTTGCTTTTTTCATTGATCATCTTCGTTTAACCTTGATGCCTATTGTAACACCCCGGATATGATTAACCTAATATGTAATCCAAGTCTTGCCGTTTCCGGCGTTAAGTTATTTTATTTTCTCGGGTTCGGGTTTTTGTCTCTGTGTGTTGCTGTCGTTGTCATGCATCTCATATCATGTCATCATGTGCATTGCATTTGCATACGTGTTCGTCTCATGCACCCGAGCATTTTCCCCGTTGTCCGTTTTGCATTCCGGCGCTCCGTTCTCCTCCAGTGGTCATTTCTACCTTTCTTTCGTGTGTGGGGATTAAACATTTTCGGATTGGACCGAGACTTGCCAAGCGGCCTTGGTTTACTACCGGTAGACCGCCTATCAAGTTTCGTACCATTTGGACTTCGTTTGATGCTCCAACAGTTAACCAAGGGACCGAGAAGGCCTCGTGTGTGTTGCAGCCCAACACCCCTCCAATTTGGCCCAAAACTCACCTAAACCCTCTCCATCATCTAGAGCGTTCGATCATGATCGCGTGGCCGAAAACCGCACCTCATTTGGACTCTCCTAGCTCCCTCTATGCCTATATAAAGAACCCCCTCCGAAATTCATGGGTGAAACCCTAACCCTCTCCCTCTCCTCGCGACCGGACAAAAACGCCACTGACGGACATGCCCATTTCCACCCCGCCGCCGCCACTTGTCGCCACCTGATTCTCCCACCCGGGCGCCCACTTCGCCGCCGCCAGGGCCCGCGGGGCCCATCGCCGGCCCTCCCGGCCCAAAGCTCCCGCGCCGCCCGCGCATTGACCCCGCCGCCCAGCGCCTCCTCGCCTCCATCTCTAGCGGCCCGTGCCACAGCGCGCCCTCGCCGGCGGCCGCCTCGCACCTCGCCGATGACGACCGCGGCAGCTCAGCCCCGCGCCGCCCTTTCCTTCCACGCCGGCCGCTGCCCACCGCGTCTGCAGCTCCGGCCATCGGTGCCCGCGGCCACCCCACTGGTGTCCGCCACCGCCTCCACTCCGTCTCCGGCGAGCACAGCTCCGGCCGCCGCCTCGGTTCACGCACCCGATCTAGTTCCAGATCTGAGATTCGGTTGAACTTTGACATAATTTTCAGTAATATTCTACCATGTTCATCGCATCGTAACTTTGCATCCGTAGCTCTGTTTTTGGCATATAGCATATCAAAATGTTCATCTCAGAGAGTAAAGCATTTCATCTCATTGCATCATTTTCATTCGAGTTCATCTTGATTCCCGAAATGCTGTTGGAAGAGTGCTATTTGAGATAATTGCCAGATCTGCTAATCCAATTAGCTATTTGTCATTTTTGCCATGATTATTGTGTGCATGATATGCCCATGAGCTCTACATATGTTTTGTTATATGCTTTGTCATCTTTCCAGAGGTGCAATCCATGTATTTTAGTGATATGTGTGGTGACTAGCACAAGCTTGCAAAGTGGTGCATTTGTTAATGCTGATTTCAGGGACTTCGCATTTGAGGATGATCAGTTTATATCGATATGCCATATGTTCATGTTGTTTCCTAGTGATCCATGCCTCTTTTGAGGATGATCAGTAAGGATGATTTGTTAATCTTGTAGTGCTCTTTCCATCCATGTCTTTTTTTGCAATTATGGAGCACCCTAGCTTGAGTCAATCGAGCTCTAGTTTTGTCATTGGGTGAATCTGGGCAGATTGTCTACTTGTTAGCGATTTTGCCGAGGATGTTGTAGTTGATCCGTGCATGCTATGTTATTGTTCTTGCCATGACTAGCTTGTATAATGTGTATTCTTGATTGGTGTATGCTTAGATTGTCCTGACATGCTCTATAGTGAATGCATCGAGCTCGTGAACATGCCTACTTGATATCTGTTTTTGCATGTTCCAGTTTTTCACTAAGTCTGTGATTTGATTATGCTTTTGCCATGTTCACAAGCTTGCAATTGTATTTTCTGATCCCTTTTGGCTCAAGGTCACTAAGGGACTTTTGTTAAGCTCTTTGAGTAGCTCCATGCCATGCTATACTTTGACATGTTCAGGCCCTGTAGAATTTAGTTTTCTTGCTCCAAAATGTGCTACTTGATCTGAAATTCCAGACAAGTGTTAATTTCACTAAGTCTGAGATCTGTTTACCAATTGCATTTTTTGCCATGCTTGTTTGAACCTGTTAATGGATGAATTGGTCGTAGCTCAGAGTTCCTCTTTTATTAAGCATCATGAATGGATACCTTCCATGTATTTTTTTGCCATGCTTGAGTGCTGTAGCATGTTTGTCTTGTTGCATTTAGATGGTCACTTGCTGTATATCACAGATCGGTGCCATATTTGTTTTGCTTGCCATTTCCAAACCGTGTCTCTGATTCCGGCGTTCTTTATATCGTTTTCAAGCAAAATCATCTCACCTTTCCAGTGGCACACTTGGATTTACATGTTGAGGCTAGGTTCATTCTTTCTTTGTCAAATCTTGCATATGCATCCCATATCGCATCCCGCATAGCATACCATGTTTGCATCATGTTGTTTGAGCTTTGCACGTGGTTGATTGTGTCTTTTGTGCTTGTTTGTCTTGTATGGGTAGAGCCGGGAGATGAGTTCGCTAACGAAGAGCCCGTTGAGTTTGCTTTCGAGGATCCAGTCAACTCTGACAACTTTGCAGGCAAGATCATCATACCCTCGAAATCACTTCTATCTTTGCTTTGCTAGATGCTTGCTCTTTTGCTATGCCTATGATACGATGCCTACCACTTGCTTATCATGCCTCCCAAATTGCCATGTCAAACCTCTAACCCACCATGTCCTAGCAAACCGTTGATTGGCTATCTTACTGCGTTGCTCGGCCCCTCTTATAGCGTTGCTTGTTGCAGGTGAAGATTGGAGACCGTTCCTTGTTGGAACATTATTTACTTGTTGGGATACCATTATATTATCTTGTTATCTTAATGCATCTATATACTTGGTAAAGGGTGGAAGGATCGGCCTCTCGCCTAGTGTTTTGTTCCACTCTTGCCGCCCTAGTTTCCGTCATATCGGTGTTATGTTCCCGGATTTTTGCGTTCCTTACGCGGTTGGGTGATAATGGGAACCCCTCGATTGTTTGCCTTGAATAAAACTCTTCCAGCAATGCCCAACCTTGGTTTTACCATTTTCCACCTAGCCTATTTTTCCCTTGGGTTTCTGGAGCCCGAGGGTCATCTTATTTAAACCCCCCCTGGGCTAGTGCTCCTCTGAGTGTTGGTCCGACTGAGCTGCCTGCGGGGCCACCTCAGGGCAACTTGAGGTTTGGTTTTACTCGTAGCTAGTCTCATCTGAGTGTGCCCTGAGAACGAGATATGTGCAGCTCCTATCGGGATTTGTCGGCACATTCGAGCGGTGTTGCTGGATTTGTTTTAACTTGTCGAAGTGTCTTGTAGAACCGGGATACCAAGTCTGATCGGAATGTCTCGGGAGAAGGTCTATTCCTTCGTTGACTCTGAGAGCTTGTCATGGGCTAAGTTGGGACCCCCTGCAGGGATTTGAACTTTCGAAAGCCGTGCCCGCAGTTATGGGCGGATGGGAATTTGTTAATGTCCGGTTGTAGATAACTTGAACCTTAACTTAATTAAAATGAGTCAACTGTGTGAGTTACCGTGATGGCCTCTTCTCGGCGGAGTCCGGGAAGCGAACGCGGTGTTGGAGTAATGCTTGCCGTAGGTTGTTCTCTAGTTACTCGTTCGCGCTTTGCTATCTCTTCTCGCTCTCTTTTGCGAATAGGTTAGCCACCATACATGCTAGTCGCTTGCCGCAGCTCCACATATTTTTCCTTGCTTTTCCTATAAGCTTAAATAGTCTTGATTGCGAGGGTGCGAGATTGCTGAGTCCCTGTGGCTCATAGTTTACTTCCAAACCAGATGCAGGGCCAGACGACTCCGTTCCAGATGACCCGTTAGAGCTCAAGTGGGAGTTCGACGAGGACTCACGCCGTCACTATGTATCTCTCCCTGAGGATCCGTAGTGGTGCCCAGTTGGGGTGATCGGGACCGTGTCGCATGTTGGGTTGGTCTTTTATTTTGGCACCGTAGTCGGGCCATGAGTGATTGGATGATGTAATGCTATTTATGTACTTTGATTGACGTGGCGAGTGTAAGCCAACTATGTTCCTTCCCCTTTTATTATCTATATTACATGGGATGTTGTGAAGATTGCCTAACTTGCGACATTGCTTTCAATGCGGTTATGCCTCTAAGTCGTGCCTCGACACGTAGGAGATATAGCCGCATCGAGGGCATTACAAGTTGGTAATCAGAGCCTTCCCCGACCTTAGGAGCCCCCACTGATTGGTCGTTTTTAGCAACCGTTGTTGAGTCTAGAAAAATGTTTTGAGTCATTTAGGAATTATATATCGGAGAGTTTAGGAATTCTTTTTACTTCCCAGTCCCTTCATCGCTCTGGTGAGGTTCCTGACATAGAGTTTTGACTATTCTCTTCTCAAATTTCACTAAAAAAATTTAGGATCACGCGGGTATCTTGGAATCATTCCGATGGTTTTGTGATGAGAACATTGTTCTTGGTGCCTCCTGTCTTTAGGGGTTGTGGCAGTGTCCCGGGGAGTTGAGCTCCAAGGTGTTGTCATCACAATTTTATCGTTGCAGTTCTGGAATACCTGAGTTTCGTATGCCGGCATCGAAAATCTCTTTTATGCAGTTGTTGGTGAGATAACCTCGACGCCACCCAGTACTGGGCGGGAGTTCGGGAGTATTGCCATAACTTGTATAACGGCTGCTTTTCGAAGGTTGAGGTAGATGGTTTCTGAAGTTTTGTCGGTTATGTGTTGAAGGATGGATACATCTGGATGTAGGATTTGCTAGATTTGGGTGAGATATTATGCTTCCCCTATATCCCCAACACCTGATTGCATAACCGGAAAGGTTCGGGAGTTTCATAGGTGGGAATTCTTGTAGCTCTAGTTCTTCTTCCACGGATATTTGGTTTGAGATTGGGATTTCTTACCGAGTATTCGTTCTTGTTCCGTACCTTGTTGATTTATTCCTCTACCTAAATTCTAAGTGGCTTCTCAATTTATGGATATGTGACCATTTCTACTGGAATGCATTCGTTCATTTTGTTCGGATGTGAAGACTATATGTTGCAATTTCATTCCGTTGGATTCAGCTTCAATATTTGTCTATCAATGTGCTAATGGATGTCAACCTCTTCAGGACGGCTCCTCCAACGCGCACGACTCCGAATCCTGATCCGCCACCACCTCCACCTCCTCCGGAGGCATGGCAAGCTGTGATGGCCACAACCAATGCAAACACGCAGTTGATCATGCAAATTCTTCAAGAGCGCAATCAAGCGAATCAAGGCAACCAAGGCAATAATTAGAATCACTTTTCTACACTCAACCAGTTCCTTGCTAATCACTTTTCAGCAATTGTGTTGAGGCAGCTGATGCTGACGATTGGCTCGTGGACCTGTGCAAGCATTTCGAGTGCAGTAACGTCAGGCTTGAGGACTTTGTCAAGTTCGCTTCCTTCCAACTCAAAGACCAAGCTGCAGAATGGTTCCAGCAGTACAAGGATTCCAGAGGAGGCCGTGTGATTACCCGGGATGAATTCCGTCAAGACTTCAAAGCTCATCATATCCCTTAGAGCGTGGTTTAAAGCAAGCGTGAGGAATTCCGCAACCTGAAGCCAGGCTCTTTGTCTGTCTATTACTACAACAAGTTGTTTTAGAAGCTCGCCCGCTTTGCTAAGCAGGACGTCCCTGACGAGAAGAGCATGATATACCAGTTCAGGGGTGGTCTCAGAAAAGAAATCCAGCTAGCTCTTGTTCTCTTTGAGCCCTTGAGGTACGATGAGTTCTACAACATGGCATTGAAGCAAGAGGCTGCTCAACTGAAGTGTGATGCTTCCAAGAAGCGAGTCAGAGATGCTACTCCGTCTTCCTATACTCAAGTGGCCAAGCAGCAGAAGTATTGGCTTCCTCCTCCTCTGTTTCATCAGCCGTATCAAAAGAGCAAAGGTGGCACTGGATCTTCCCACCCACCCAACCCTGGCTTTCAGAACAAGACTTCGTCTCAAGCTCCAAGATCGAGTGCTCCGTACCACCGTCCGCTTTCAGAGGTCACGTGCAACAAGTGCCAACAGAAGGGTCACTATGCCAACAAGTGCTTCAATCAGAGGCGTCTCCCTCCTCCTCCTGTGAGACTGGAAAGTACAGCTGTGGTCAAGCATAACCCCAAGCACGCCAAGGTCAATTTGATGAATGCAGCTCAGGCAGAGGACTCGTCAGATGTCATCATGGGTAACCTTCCTGTTAACCATATTCCTGCAAAATTACTTTTTGACTCTGGTGCATCGCATTCCTTCATGTCATTCCCATTTGCCGGAGAACAATTTTAGTACTAAGGCATTACCTAGAGCTATGCAAGTCGTCTCTCTGGCTAAGCGTCTGAATTCTAGTATGATGGTTCCGGATATTTCTATCATGATGGGTGATTTCAAGTTTCTGGCTTCTCCAATGGTTCTTGGTAACTCGGATATTGATCTTATTCTTGGAATGGATTGGCTTTCTAAACACAAGGCGCATCTTGATTGTGCTGCCAGGTAGATTCAATTGACTCATTCGTCTGAGGATGTAATTGTCTTTGCCGCTCATGATGATACCATCCGTCTGTTTTCTCTCAATGAGAAGGATGAACTGGATGCCATCTCTCAAATTCCAGTTGTTTGCGAATATCAAGGCGTCTTTCCAGAAGAGCTTCCAGGAATGCCTCCGCACCGGCCAGTTGAATTCGTCATCGATCTTGAGCCTGGCATGGAACCAGTGTGCAAGAGTCCTTACAAGGTCGGACCTGAGGAGTTGAAGGAGCTGAAGAACCAACTCAATATTCAAGAGAGAATGCGTCTCATCCGGCCTAGTTTTTCTCCGTGGGGTTGTGGAGTTCTTTTTGTGAAGAAGAAGGATGGAACGGACTGACTTTGTGTTGACTACCGTCCATTGAACAAGAAGACTATCAAGAACAAGTACCCACTTCCCAACATCAACGAGCTGTTCGAACAACTCAAAGGTGCCCAAGTATTCTCAAAGCTTGATCCCCGTATGGGTTATCATCAAATTTGTATCTGTGAGCAAGATATTCCCAAGACGGCTTTCAGGACAAGCTATGGTTCATATGAATACACTGTCATGTCTTTTGTCCTCGTCAACGCTCCTCCGACTTTCTCTCGCATGATGAACTTCATCTTCAACGCCTACACCAATGACTTCGTTTTGGTCTATCTCGACGACATTCTAGTCTTTTCGAAGAACAAGGAAGATCATGCCAAGCACTTGCGTTTGGTTCTCGATAAGCTCAGGGAACATGAGTTCTACGCCAAGTTCTCAAAGTGTGAATTTTGGCTTGATGAGGTTCTTTACCTTGGGCATATCATCTCTGCCAAGGGCATTGCGGTGAATCCTGAGAAGGTGTCTGCAATTGTGAATTGGGAACAACCTCAGAACGTGAAGCAACTCCGTAGCTTCCTCGGTCTCGCAAGCTATTGTCGAAGGTTCATGGAGAACTTTTCAAAGATCACGAAGCCTCTCTCAAATCTTCTCCAGAAGCACATCAAGTACGTTTGGTCTCCGGAATATGACATCGCTTTCAACACTTTGAAAGAGAAATTGGTCACTGCTCCAGTTCTGACTCCCGCTGATGAATCCAAACCGTTCGAGGTCTTCTGCGATGCCTCTCTTCAAGGTCTTGGTGTAGTTTTGATGCAAGAGAAGAAAGTTGTGGCTTATACCTCTCGCCAGTTGAAGCCCAATGAGAAGAACTACCCCACTCATGACCTCGAGTTGGCGGCAGTTGTGCATGCTCTTTTGACTTGGAGACATCTCTTATTGGGAAGAAAAGTGGACATTTTCACTGACCACAAGAGTCTCAAGTACATCTTCACTTAGCCTAATCTCAACCTCAGACAGGCTTGATGGGTCAAAATGATTCAAGAGTATAATCCGAGTATCGAGTATACTCCAGGCAAGGCCAATGTGGTTGCTGACGCATTGAGCAGGAAGGCTTACTGCAACAGTCTGATTCTCAAGCCGTACCAACCCGAGCTTTGTGAAGCTTTCCGCAAACTCAATCTGCAAGTTGTTCCTCAAGGTTTCCACGCCAACCTTCAAGTCTCTCCTACCTTGGAGGATCAGATTCGCCAAGCTCAACTTCTTGATGCTATGGTGAAGAAGGTGAAGATTGGGATTGCGAAGAGTCAACCCAAGTACAAGTGCTACCGCCTTGATGACAAGGATACTCTCTTCTTCGAGGATCGTATTGTCGTGCCCAAAGGTGACCTTCATAAAGTGATCATGAACGAGGCTCACTATTCTCTCCTCTCCATCCAGCCTGGGAGCACGAAGATGTATCAGGACCTTAAGCAGGCTTATTGGTGGACTCGAATGAAGCGCGAGATTGCTCAATTCGTGAATGAGTGTGATGTCTACAGAAGAGTGAAGGCAGAATACCAAAGGCCAGCTGGTCTCCTCCAACCTCTTGCCATTCCAGAATGGAAGTTTGACCACATTGAGATGGACTTCATGACTGGGTTTCCAAAGTCCAAGCGTGGCAATGATGCTATATTCGTTGTCATCGACAAACTCACTAAAGTGGCTCACTTTCTGCCTATCAAAGAGTCTATCACTGCAGCTCAATTGGCGGAGCTCTATACCTCTCGAATTGTATCGCTGCACGGTATTCCATAGGTGATCTCTTCAGACCATGGCAACATCCTTACCTCAAAGTTTTGGGATTCTTTTCAGAAGGCCATGGGCACCAACATCCGCTTCAGCACAGCTTTCCATCCTCAAACTAGCGGTCAAGTCGAGCGTGTCAATCAGATTCTTGAAGATATGCTCAGGGCTTGTGTGATCTCCTTTGGCGTGAAGTGGGAAGATTGTCTTCCATATGCTGAATTCTCCTACAACAACAGTTTTCAAGCAAGTTCGGGCAAGGCCCCATTCGAAATTCTGTATGGCAGGAAGTGACGTACCCCTCTCAACTGGTCCGAAACCGGTGAACGTCAACTTCTGGGAAATGACTTGATCACAGAGGCAGAGGAAATGTGTAAAGTCATTCGAGATAACCTCAAAGCAGCCCAATCCCACCAGAAGAGCTACTATGATAGTAAGCACCGTGATTTGGCTTTCGAGATCGGAGATCATGTTTACCTCCGCGTCTCTCCAATGAAAGGTACTCGTTGCTTCGGTATCAAAGGGAAGCTTGCCCCTAGATATGTGGGACCTTTCAAGATCGTCAGCAAGAGAGGCGATCTCGCCTATCAACTCGAGCTTCCTTCAAACTTTGCAAATGTGCATGACGTGTTCCATGTCTCTCAGCTCCGCATGTGCTTCAAGACTCTTGACCGCACCGTCAACTTCAAAGACATTGAGCTCCAAGAAGATCTCTCTTATCGTGAACACCCCGTTGCTATTCTTGAAGAGACTGAACACAAGACTCCCAATAAGTCAATCAAATTCCTCAAAGTCAAGTGGTCACACCATTCCGACCATGAAGCCACCTAGGAACGCGAGGATCACCTCTGTTCTGAGTACCCGGTGTTCTTTCAGTCCTAGATCTCGGGACGATATCCTTTCATAGTGGTGGAGTGTTGTAACACCCCGGATATGATTTACCTAATATGTAATCCAACTCTTGCCGTTTCCGGTGTTAAGTTATTTTATTTTCTTAGGTTCGGGTTTTTGTCTCCCTGTGTTGCTGTCATTGTCATGCATCTCATATCATGTCATCATGTGCATTGCATTTGCATACGTGTTCGTCTCATGCACCCGAGCATTTTCCCCGTTGTCCGTTTTGCATTCCGACGCTCCGTTCTCCTCCGGTGGTCATTTCTACCTTTCTTTCGTGTGTGGGGATTAAACATTTTCAGATTGGACCGAGACTTGCCAAGCGGCCTTGGTTTACTACCGGTAGACCGCCTGTCAAGTTTCGTACCATTTGGACTTCGTTTGATGCTCCAACGGTTAACCGAGGGACCGAGAAGGCCTCGTGTGTTTTGCAGCCCAACACCCCTCCAATTTGGCGCAAAACCCACCTAAACCCTCTCCATCATCTAGAGCGTTCGATCACGATCGCGTGGCTGAAAACCGCACCTCATTTGGACTCTCCTAGCTCCCTTTATGCCTATATAAAGAAACCCCCTCCGAAATTCATGGGTGAAACCCTAACCCTCTCCCTCTCCTCGCGACCGGACAAAAACGCCATTGACGGACATGTCCATTTCCACCCAGCCGCTGCCACTTGTCGCCGCCTGATTCGCCTGCCCGGGCGCCCACTTCGCCGCCGCCGACAGGGCCCGCGGGGCCCATCGCCGGCCCTCCCGGCCCGAAGCTCCCGTGCCGCCCGCGCGTTGATCCCGCCGCCCCAGCGCCTCCTCGCCTGCATCACTGGCGGCCCGTGCCACCGCGCCGCAGCGCGCCCCCGCCGGCGGCCGCCTCGCACCTCGCCGCCGACGACGCGGCAGCGCCGCTCCGCGGCGCCCTCTCCTTCCACGCCGGCCGCCGCCCACCGCGTCCACAGCTCCGGCCACCGGCGCCCGCGGCCACCCCACCGGCGTCCGCCGCCGCCTCCACTCCGTCTCCGGCAAGCGCAGCTCTGGCCGCCACCTCGATTCACGTGCCCGATCTAGTTCCAGATCTGAGATTCGGTTGAACTTTGACCTAATTTTCAGTAATATTTTGCCATGTTCATCGCATCGTAACTTTGAATCCGTAGCTCCGTTTTGGGCATATAGCATATCAAAATGTTCATCTCAGAGAGTACATCATTTCATCTCATTGCATCATTTTCATTCAACTCCATCTGGATGCCCGAAATGCTGTGGGAAGAATGCTATTTCAGATAATTGCCAGATCTGCTGATCCAATTAGCTATTTGTCATTTTTGCCATGATTATTGTGTGCATGATATGCCCATGAGCTCTACATATTTTTTGTTATATGCTTTGTCATCTTTCCAGAGGTGCAATCCATGTATTTTTGTGATGTGTGTGGTGACTAGCACAAGCTTGCAAAGTGGTGCATTTGTTAATGCTGATTTCAGGGACTTAGCATTTCCACTAAGTCCTTGATCTATTTATATCGATATGCCATATGTTCATGTTGTTTCCTAGTGATCCGTGCCTCTTTTGAGGATGATCAGTAAGGATGATTTGTTAATCTTATAGTGCTCTTTCCATCCATGTCTTTGTTTGCAATTATGGAGCACCCTAGCTTGAGTCAATCGAGCTCTACTTTTGTCATTTCGTGAATTTGGGCAGATTGTCTACTTGTTAGCGATTTTGCCGAGGATGTTGTAGTTGATCCATGCATGCTATGTTATTGTTCATGCCATGACTAGCTTGTATAATGTGTATTCTTGATGGGTGTATGCTTAGATTGTCATGACATCCTCTATAGTGAGTGCATCGAGCTCGTCAACATGCCTTCTTGATATCTATTTTTGCATGTTCCAGTTTTTCACTAAGTCTGTGATCTGATTATTCTTTTGCCATGTTCACATGCTTGCAATTGTATTTTCTGATCCCTTTTGGCTCAAGGTCACTAAGGGACTTTTGTTAAGCTCTTTGAGTAGCTCCATGCCATGCTTTACTTTTCCTTGTTCGGGCAATGTAGCATATAGTTCTCTTGCTCCAAAATGTGCTACTTGATCTGAAATTCCAGACAAGTGTTAATTTCACTAAGTCTGAGATCTGTTTACCAATTGCATTTTTTGCCATGCTTGTTTGAACCTGTTAATGGATGACTTGGCCGTAGCTCAGTGTTCCTCTTTTGTTAAGCATCATGAATGGATCCCTGCCATGTATTTTTTTTGCCATGCTTGAGTGTTGTAGCATGTTTGTCTTGTTGTATTTAGATGGTCACTTGCTGTATATCGTAGACCGGTGCCATATTTGTTTTGCTTGCCATTTCCAAACCGTGTCTCCGAATCCGGCGTTCTTTATATTGTTTTCAGGCGAAATCATCTCACCTTTCCAGTGGCATACTTGGATTTCCATGTTGAGGCCAGGTTCATTCTTTCCTTGTCAAATCTTGCATATACATCCCATATCACATCCCGCATAGCATACCATGTTTGCATCATGTTGTTTGAGCTTTGCACGTGGTTGATTGTGTCTTTTGTGCTTGTTTGTCTTGTTTGGGTAGAGCCGGGAGACGAGTTCGCTAACGAGGAGCCCGTTGAGTTTGCTTTCGAGGATCCAGTCAACTCTGACAACTTTGCAGGCAAGATGATCATACCCTCGAAATCACTTCTATCTTTGCTTTGCTAGATGCTCGCTCTTTTGCTATGCCTATGCTATGATGCCTACCACTTGCTTATCATGCCTCCCAAATTGCCATGTCAAACCTCTAACCCACCATGTCCTAGCAAACCGTTGATTGGCTATGTTACTACATTGCTCAGCCCCTCTTATAGCGTTTCTAGTTGCAGGTGAAGATTGGAGACCATTCCTTGTTGGAACATTATTTACTTGTTGGGATACCATTATATTATCTTGTTATCTTAATGCATCTATATACTTGGTAAAGGGTGGAAGGCTCGGCCTCTCGCCTAGTGTTTTGTTCCACTCTTGCCGCCCTAGTTTCCGTCATATTGGTGTTATGTTCCCGGATTTTTGCGTTCCTTACGCGGTTGGGTGATAATGGGAACCCCTTGATAGTTCGCCTTGAATAAAACTCTTCCAGCAATGCCCAACCTTGGTTTTACCATTTGCCACCTAGCCTCTTTTTCCCTTGGGTTTCCGGAGCCCGAGGGTCATCTTATTTAAACCCCCCTGGGCCAGTGCTCCTCTGAGTGTTGGTCCGACTGAGCTGCCTGCGGGGCCACCTCAGGGCAACTTGAGGTTTGGTTTTACTCGTAGCTAGTCTCATCTGAGTGTGCCCTGAGAACGAGATATGTGCAGCTCCTATCGGGATTTGTTGGCACATTCGGGAGGTGTTGCTGGATTGGTTTTAACTTGTCGTAGTGTCTTGTAGAACCGGGATACCGAGTCTGATCGGAATGTCTCGGGAGAAGGTCTATTCCTTCGTTGACCGTGAGAGCTTGTCATGGGCTAAGTTGGGACCCCTTGCAGGGATTTGAACTTTCAAAAGTTGTGCCCGCGGTTATGGGCAGATGGGAATTTGTTAATGTCTGGTTGTAGATAACTTGAACCTTAATTTAATTAAAATGAATCAACTGTGTGAGTTACCGCGATGGTCTCTTCTCGGCGGAGTCCGGGAAGCGAACACGGTGTTGGAGTAATGCTTGCCGCAGGTTGTTCTCTAGTTACTCGTTCGCGCTTTGCTATCTCTTCTTGCTCTCTTTTGCGAATAGGTTAGCCACCATACATGCTAGTCGCTCGCCGCAACTCCACATATTTTACCTTGCTTTTCCTATAAGCTTAAATAGTCTTGATCGCGAGGGTGCGAGATTGCTGAGTCCCTGTGGCTCACAGTTTACTTCCAAACCAGATGCAGGGGCAGAGGACTCCGTTCCAGATGACATGTTAGAGCTCAAGTGGGAGTTCGACGAGGACTCACGCCGTTACGATGTATCTTTCCCTGAGGATCGTTAGTGGTGCCCAGTTGGCGTGATCGGGACCGTGTCGCATGTTGGGTTGGTCTTTTATTTTGGCACCGTAGTCGGGCCATGAGTGATTGGATGATGTAATGCTATTTATGTACTTTGATTGACGTGGCGAGTGTAAGCCACTATGTTCCTTCCCCTTTTATTATCTATATTACATGGGATGTTGTGAAGATTGCCTAACTTGCGACATTGTTTTCAATGCGGTTATGCCTCTAAGTCGTGCCTCGACACGTAGGAGATATAGCCGCATCGAGGGCGTTACACCTATGAACCTGAACCTTAAATGTTATTCAAAGCTTTTTGTCTATAATTTAAGTGCATATCAAGTTTATGCCCATATGATTTTTGTAGCATGTTGTTTCCTTGATGGCAAAGTGCCTAGTTGCTGTTTTGGGCATATTCTGTTTGAAACTTGTATTGAGTGTATGTGCTGATCCGTTGCTCTGTTTTGTGCATGCTCTATATGAAACTTGCTTAGTTTTGCATGTAGTTTCATGTTTCCTTGTTGCATCCTTGTTTTGGAGTGTTTTTGATGTCGTTTTGCTTGCATTTGCATCAATGCCATGTTTAACTTGTTTTGCTCATATCTTCTAGGCCGTAGCTCCGAATTAAGTGAACTTTATATGTAACTTGACTAGAAAACCGTGTACATAATCTTGGTGCACTTTAACTTGATGGTTAACAACTTAAACTTTGTGTTTTAATCAGATCTGGACCAATTTCGAAATTTGCATATGAGGACTTACCAGAATTGTTATATGTTGTTTCCATCCTCATTTAAACTTGCTTTGATGTGTTGTTCTTGTATGCATCATCTCTTTCCATGAGTGGCATCATGTAGCCTTATCATGCATCATACTTCATTAAGCATCATGTCTTGTTTATGTGTTGTGTGTTTACCTTGTTTTTTGCTTCTTTCCGGTTGTGCTCCTTCTCGATAGTTCATGTTTCGTTGCGATTTTGAGGATTCGTTCGATTACGTGGCTTCGTCTTGTTCTTGCACTCGTTCTTCTTCCTAGCGGGATTTCAAGCAAGATGATCGTCACCTTGGATCTCACTACTATCTTTGCTATGCTAGTTGTCTCAATGCTATCGCTATGTTGCGCTACCTACCACTTGTTTATCGAGCCTCCGAAATTGACATGATAGCCTCTAACCATTTTCACCGTTCCTAGCAAACCGTTGTTTGGCTAGGTTACCGCTTTGCTCAGACCCTCTTATATCATTGCTAGTTCTAGATGCAGTTGCAGGTTGTTCCATGTTGGGACATGGATATCATGGATATCATGGGATATCACAATATCTCTTATTTAATTAATACATCTATATACTTGGTAAAGGGTGGAAGGCTCGGCCTTATGCCTAGTGTTTTCTTCCACTCTTGCTGCCCTAGTTTCCGTCATACCGGTGTTATGTTCCTTCATTTTGCATCCCTAACACGATGATGGGTATGGGACCCTCTTGATAGTTCACTTTGAATAAAACTCTTCCAGCAAGGCCCAACATTGGTTTTAACATTTGCCCAATAACAACCTAAACTTTTTCCTAGGGATTTATAAACCTGAGGATCATCTTTATTCAATCCCCGGGCCAGTGCTCCTCTGAGTGTTGGTCCAAACAGGGCAATGTCCAGCGCCCCCTGGGCAACCAGGGTCTAAGCCAACCCGACGTCTTGCCCATCTGGTGTGCCCTAAGAACGAGATATGCACAGCTCCTATCGAGATTTGTCAGCGTATCGAGAGGTCTTGCTGATTTTGTTTTCCAATTGTGGAAATGTCTTGTGCATCAGGATTCCAAGTCTGATCGGGTGTCCCACGATGGAGGATTGTCTCCACGGATCATGAGCTTGTCATGGGCTAAGTTGGGACACCCCTGCAGGGTTTAAACTTTCTAGATCCGTGCCCGCAGTTATGTGGCAGATGGGAATTTGTTAATATCCAGCTGTAGAAGACTTGAAGTAACTCAATTTTAAAATATACCAACGCGTTCCGTAACCGTGATGGTCTCTTTTCCCAGACATTCGAGAAGAGAACACGGTTGGATTATGTTTGACCATAAGTAGTTCAGGATCAATTCTTGATCGTTACTAGTTTGCGACCGTTGCATAGTTGCTCATCTGATCCTTGTACTCGTAAGTTAGCCAACAGACATTGCTTAGTCGCTGCTGCAACCTCACCACCTTTACCCCCTTCCTTACCCTTTAAGCTTTTCTAGTCCTGATACCCATGGTAATGGGATTGCTGAGTCCTCATGGCTACCAGATTACTACAACACTGGTTGCAGGTACAAGATATGCGATGATCATGATGCGAGAGCGATATTTGCTTGTTTCGGAGTACTTCTTCTGCTTCTTCTTCGTTCAAGGGATAGGTTCCTAGTCGGCAGCCTGGGCAAGCAGGGTGGATGTCGTTTGAGCTTCTGTTTGTGTTTCATCGGTAGTTGGATGTTGATCTTATGTATGATGTATTGATATATTTTATGCCTCTTGTATGTATCCCCATCTATGTTGTAATGGTTTGATGTAATGATATCCACCTTGCAAAAGCATGTCAATACGTGGTTCTATCCTTGGTGGACCATCGAGTCTTTTTAGGATAGTATCGCATATTGGGCGTGACACGTGCTCTGTTTGCAATTCGTCAAAGTGCTCCTCCAATGTCCTCACTTCCACAACGTATGCATCCATCAATGGACTTTGGTAATCCTTGTTATCTTGTCTCACCACAAGCTATGAGTCTCCTTGAATGATCAGCTTCATGATTCCCAACTCTGCGACAATCTTGAGCCCGACAAGGAGCCATCTGTCGGATTCGGGGCTACACAGACCCTGGATAGATTCGAACTCTAGGGTGCGTGCAAAGAACTCAACCTTCCCAGTCTGCCAACTCGTCGGTCCCACAACATAGCAAGATGAATTGGAAGGAAATGGGACACATTAGTTTCCCCAGGTTTGGTCCACCTTGCGGTGTAATACCCTACTCCTTCTTTGTGGTGGATTTGCCTCGAGGTGGGCTGAGGATGAACTAGTACAGTCGGAGAACAACCTCCGGAGGTGTGTCCTTGTGTTTGTGTGAGCTAGTGAGGGTGAGGATCGACTAGATCCGGATCTGGATCTGGATCCCCTTCTATGGTTGTGGCCAGGCTCTAATTATAGTGGCCTTGGTCCTCACCTGCAAAGCTTCAGGTCGTGACGCCGTGGTGTGCTCGGTGATGACCTCCGTCCTAACGTCCGAGCGCTCTTTGTCTTGTAGCACGGAAATGGAAACCTTTGGTTGATGCCTCAGGACTCCGCGCCTGCGCTTGCCTCTTTAGCACCAAAGAGTAAACCTCCTGTACCGCGCCCGCTGGCGCCCACCTGGCCTTGGTTGTCATGGCTCATGTCATCTGAAACTCACAAGGTGAGGGCTTGCATAGAAATATCCGCTCCTCAGGAGCCAGCCTGAGGAGGCCGCTCCTTCTGGAGGTCTTGGTGTCGTCCGCCTAGCGAGGCTTGGCCCCTCACGAGGGTCTTCCGTTGTTGGTGCTAAGGATGGGCTGTACCAGGCTATCTATGGAGGCATGCCACGGGCCGGAGGCAGGCAAGTATGGGTACCCCGGTTCCCAGAATGCCGACAGTAGCCCCCGGGCCGAAGGCGCGAAAGGACTTAGCTTCGAGGCAAATCCAAAGGGCAAGGGCGGAGCGCCACGGGCCCCAACTACCCGCGGCCTCGGTCGCAGCATGGCACTTGATGGGACGTGGAAATCTCCGCTTCCCCACACAGCCTCGGCAGCTATCCTGGGATGACAAAAAGGCTGGCATCTGCCGCTGAGCCTTCATTGCTTTCCCTTCGTCTTTCTCTAGATTCCCTTCTCACCCTGCTCAGAGTGCCTCCAAATCTGTCAAACGTTTCCCTGAGCTCGCCACCGATGGCTGCCGAGAAAGCGAAGCATGCCACCCCTTCTGCACACTCGGCCTCCTCGTTCAAGCCGACCCTCGGTGCGTCCACCGTCACTAAGGTGAAGCACCTTGCCTCCATTCTCCCGCTAACGACGAGCAATGGCAATGAAGGAGGATAGACGTTGCTCTAGGTTTGCTCCGCCAAGCCGGAAACCTTGGGGGAAACCTTCTGCCCCTTCTTTCCGCACATCGTCTTTGCGGGGCTCGTTCCCCCTTTCTCAAATTTTTTCTTCGCCGTCGTCAACCATTACCAAATCCACGCCCTTCATCTTCACGAAAGAGGGGATGCCATCCGGGGTCTCCCCAAGATTAGATGCTTGGTTGTCCTTGAATATAACCTTGGGTGCCTTGGGAATCCCCAAGCTTAGGCTCTTAGCACTCCTTATTCCATAGTCCATCAAATCTTTACCCAAAACATGAAAAGTTCACAACACAAAACTCAGTAGGAAACTCATGAGATCCGTTAGTATAATATAATGAACCACCACTTAGGTACTATTGTGAACTCATTCTAAATTTATATTGGTGTTATATCTACAGTATTCCAACTTCTCCATGGTTCATACCCTCACATACTTGATACGTCTCCAACATATCTATAATATTTTATTGTTCCATACTATTATATTAACAGTTTTGGATGTTTTATATGCCTTAATATGCTATTTTATATTATTTTGGGACGAGCTTATTAACCTATTGCCCAGTGCCAGTTTCTGTTTTTTCCTTCTTTTTGAGCTTTATACAAAAGTAATATCAAACAGAGTCCAAATGGAATAAAACTTTCGTGACGATTTTTCTTGGACCAGAGGACACATGTAGAACTTGGAGATGAAGTCAGAAGTGTCCCGAGGAGGCCACAAGCCTCCAAGGCGCGCCCTAGGGGTGCACCCCTGGCTTGTGGGCCCCTCGGAGCTCCTCTGGTCCTAGTTCTTGGCCTATAAATTCCCAAATATTCCCAAACAACCAGAGGTGTGCACCCAAATACTTTTCCGCGGCTAATACCTTCTATTCCCGTGAGATCCCATTTTGGGGCATTTTCCGACGTCCTACGGTGGGAGGTTTGATCATGGAGGGTATCTACATCAACCCTATTGCCCCTCCGATGAAGCATGAGTAGTTTACCACAGACCGACAGGTCCATAGCTAGTAGCCAGATGGCTTCTTCTCTCTCTTTGATACTCAATACCATGTTCTCCTCGATGTTCTTGGATATCTATCTGATGTAATCTTGTTTTGAAGTGTGTTTATCGAGATCAATGAATTATGGATTTATGATTAGCTTATCTATGAATATTATTTGAATCTTCTCTGAATTCTTATATGCATGATTTGATATCTTTGTATTTCACTTCAAATTATCGTTTTGGTTTGGCCAACTAGATTGGTTCTTCTTGCAATGGGAGAGGTGCTTACTTTTGGGTTCAATCTTGTGGTGTCCTGACCCAGTGACAAAGTAGGGGCAGCGAGGCACATAATTGTATTGTTGCCATCAAGGGTAAAAAGATGGGGTTTTCCTCATATTGTTGGAGTTTATCCCTCTACATCATGTCATCTTTCTTAAGGCGTTACTCCGTTCCTATGAATTGAATACTCTAGATGCATGCTGGATAGCGTTTGATGTGAGGGTAATAGCAGTAGATGCAGCTAGGAGTCAGTCTATTTGAAACATACGTGATGCCTATATTCATAATCATTGCCTTGGATATCATCATAACCTTGTGCTTTTCTACCAATTGCTCGACAGTAATTTGTTCACCCACCTGTGGCCCCCGGGTCTATTTTCCTTCATATATTTTCAGATCTATATACCCAAAATACCTTCATGCAATTTATTTACTTTTATTTTGTTTTGCGTTTTATTAATCTTTTATATCTATCTCTATCAGATCTCACCTTTGTAAGTGACTGTGAAGGGATTGACAACCCTTTTCACTACAAGAACAAGACACATCCATGACATGTTGAGCCGAACGAAAATTCTTTCTGCCGTGCTTATGACACTTCTATGACAGTAATTGTGACAAAAGCCGGTATCATCATAGATGTGGTGGGCACCTCACTCTATGACAAAAAATCATGACAGAAAATGGGCTTTTTGTCCTGGGCGGGCCAGAGACGAAGCTGCATGACATTCTTTGGGTCGTCCATGACGAAGAAACTCGTGGTAGAAGCGAGGGCGAGGAAATTATCGGGGGAGTTACCGGTTATGGTGAGTGGTCAGGGGTCGAGAAATGCGTGTTTCTCTCATATGTACGCGCGTGTGTGCGAGGCATTGCACTCTAACTAAACCTAAGCGAGGCGTTGGTCTCTAACTGAACCCGAGCGACTGCACTAGCTACGTTACTGAACCCCGATCAATCCCTTGCTGTTAACTGAACCCAAGTGACTCCTTCGCTACTGCTTCTAACTGAAGCCGATCAAACACTGCTACCTCCTTCCCTTGATGAACAGTGAGAGTTGTTGGGGGGTTTGGATTAATAGTTCCCGGTGGGGGATTGGATGAACAGGACCCCGTCGTAGTAGACACCGTTGCTGCTGGATGAACAGTACCCCGATCGATCGAGCCGATGGATGAACAGGACGCCATGGAGGGCTGGATGAACAGGACCCCATGGAGGGCTGGTTGAATAGTAGCCGGTGGAGGGCTGGATGAACAGTAGCCCATGGAGGGGTGGTTGAACAGAACCCCGTGGAGAGGGCTGGTTGAACAGTAGCCGGTGGAGGAGCGCACGGTGGAGATTGGATGAACAGGAGCACATGGATGAACAGGAGCAGTTGGAGGCTGGAGGAGGTCGATGGTGGATGAACTGTAGCCCATGGAGGCAGTCGACGGTGGAGATGAATAGTATCCCGTGGAGTCCCGTTTTGTAGTACGCCACACCCCTCCTGATGAACAGGACCCCCGTTTCGACCGTAGCGCTCCAACACAAGTCTGTTTCCTCTGTTTTGTGGTACACCACACCCCTCCCAATCAACAGGACCCTGTTTCCGTTGTAGGAGGTCCGTTTCCTCCGTTTTGCGGTACGGCAGACCCCTCTCGATGAACAGGATCCCATTTCGACCGTGGCCGGTCAAACACAAGGCCGTTTCCACCGTTCTCTGGTACGTCAGGCCTCGTTTCCATCGGCAGTCTCGTAAAAGCCGGTTGGCTCCCGATGAACAGCACGTGTTCCGTTGCCTCCTGATGAACACGACGCATTCCATTGTCTCCCCATGAACACAGCGATGACGCAGTTTCTCCGTTCCGACCCAGCCATGTACACGAGACTGGGTCGTACGTAAGCACGAGTATGCGATCGAGACCCTGCCCGTATGTATGTACGTGGTCATATTTTCGTTCTAGCACCCTGGCCGCTGTATGTACAAGTACATGCTATGTGCACGCCTCTACTATGACACGTGCGCACCTCTACATCGACCAGTATGTACGTACACGTCATGACCAGAATGACCATGCTACGTACGCTTCGACCAGGTGGGTCCCGAGTATCAGGCACTTCCTTGTGTGTGAAGATGTAGCTGGTGAGTCCCAGCAGTCAGGGGGGAAACGTTTTTTTTCACGAAATACGATGGCCCGTCTGGTGGGTGAGGGAGTCCTGGACTAAGGGTCCTCGGGCGTCCCGCCTTTTATCTATGGGCCGGACTGATGGGCTGTGAAGATACAAAGACCGAAGACTACACCCGTTTTCGGACGGGACTCTCCTTGGCATGGAAGGCAAGCTTGGCGACAAAATATGTAAATTCCCTTCTTTGTAACCGACTTTGTGTAACCCTAGATCCTCCCGGTGTCTATATAAATCAGAGGACTTAGTCCGGATAGGATATACTCAATACCTTACTCATACATGCTAGACTTCTAGGGTTTAGCCATTACGATCTCGTGGTAGATCAACTCTTGTAATACTCATATCCATCAATATCAATCAAGCAGGACGTAGGTTATTACCTCCATCAAGAGGGCCCGAACCTGGGTAAAACTTCTTGTCCCCTGTCTCCTGTTACCATCAACCTTAGACGCACAGTTCGGGATCCCCTACCCGAGATCCATCGGTTTTGACACTGACATTGGTTCTTTCATGGAGAGTTCCTCTATGGTGTCGCTAAAAGGTTTGATGGCCCCCTCAATAGTCGATAATGACGCTGTCCGCGGGGAAACATTCCTCCCCGGGAAAATCTTCGTATTCGGCGGCTTCGCACTATGGGCCAACTTGTTTGGCCATCTGGAGCAGATCGAAAGCTAAGCCCCTGGCCATCAGGTCAGATTCGGGACCTTGAACTACGTCGCGGACATCCGTGGAGATTTGATCTTTGCCGGATTCGATACCGTGGTGGCCGCTCCCAATCACCCCGATGATCATAACCTAAATCTGTCATCGGGCCATATCCAGGAGATTGCTCCTGTCACCGCTCTGGCCCTAGAACCGGAGCAGGCCGCGCCTTCCAAAGATGGGAGGATTAACCCCACCACGGAGGCCGTAGATTCCACGGCGTTGGAGCCGCACATGGGCCCGGTCCTGCATGATGCGTATGCCACCGGAATGCCGGACTCATCTCCGGCCATAGGTTCTCAACCACGCGAGCCCGCGGACGCCGAGCTTGATCGTTTATCGATCTTCAAATTTAGCGCCGCAAAATTCTTCCAACACTCGCCTCTAGGCGATGTGCTAAGCTCGTTAAAAAGTCTGTCCTTGGTGGAGGACGCTCAGCCGAACTATATCCGGCTTGAACTAGGGGCTGATGATGGAAAATTTCGCTTCCCACCCGCCAACCACTTCATAGCAACAGTCGAGGATTCAACCGAAACACTTGATTACGACTCCGAGAATATTGACGGCATGGACAATGACGCCGGAAACAACGAACACCCCATTGATACAACTAATGAACAAGATGAATGGGACGATGGGCAGGATAGCCCCAGTAAACAGGCCACACACAAAGATTCGGAGGAGGACAATTACCTTCCGCTCTCTGAGGATGAGGTGAGCCTCGGCGCCAAGGATTTCATCGTGCCTGAGGTACCTCATGAGCAGGAGCGCTTAAAGTGCCAAGTAATAGCCACTGCAAGGAGCCTGAAGAAGAAGCAGCAGCTTCAAGCTGACCAAGATCTGCTAAATGATAGATGGACCGAAGTCCTAGCCGCCGAAAAATACGTCCTTGATGGCCCAGCTAAAAGCTACCCGAAGCATAGATCGCTACCCCAGGGCGACAATAAGGCGCTCGAGCCCGTACGATCATCGCACAATGCGGCAGGCCAACCACAACTTGGTCCGAGTCAAACGGCAACTCTAGCCGAACAACAGACCTCCCCACCTCGCCGTAAAGGCATGAATAAAACAGCTCAAGGTTGTACATACAACCTTCAATAGGGTTGGGGTAGTAAAACAACACACCCAAGAGCGATCTACAGATCGCAAGGACACACCTCGACACGTGATGATGGCCACCTATTCGGACATGACAAACCTAGCCATGCCCGGGCCAAAAACCGCAAATGGACTCCGTCATAGGTACGCCGCAGCGTGGCCCAACATAGAGGCGCCACACACCCTCTGTGCTTCACAAATGTAGTAATGGAGCATGAATTCCCAGACGGGTTGAAACCCATGAACATCGAATCATACGATGGAACAACGGATCCCGCAGTATGAATTGAGGACTTCCTCCTACATATCCACCTGGCCCGTGGAGATGACCTTCATGCCATCAAATACCTACCACTAAAACTCAAAGGACCAGCTCGGTACTAGTTAAATAGTCTGCCAGAAAATTCTATTGGCAGCTGGGAGGACTTGGAGGACGCCTTTCGCAACAACTTCCAAGTAACTTATGTCCGACCACCAGATGTCGATGACCTAAGTAACATTGTCCAGAAGCCCGGAGAGTCAGCAAGGGAGCTCTGGACCAGGTTCTTAGTTAAAAAGAACCAAATCGTCGACTGTCCGGACGCAGAAGCCCTTGCGGCCTTGAAACATAGCGTTTGGGATGAATGGATTGCATGTCACCTCGGTCAAGAAGGACCTAGATCCATGACAGCCCTTACCGCTCTAATGACCCGTTTCTGCGTGGGAGAAGGCAGCTGGCTCGCTCGTAGAAGCAATAGTGCCAGCGACTCGGGCAGTTTCGAAATGCGAGACGGCAATGGCAAGCCAAGATGAAGCAAATACAACAGTCGCAATGATAATGAAAGATCACGCGACATAGCAGTTAACGCCATATTTAGCAATCCCATGCCCGATCAACGGAAAAAGCCAAAGGCGTACAGAGACGGACCATCCAACCTAGACAGGATACTAGACCAACCCTACCACACGACCACCGCAATAAACCAGCTAATCATACCAACAGAAGTTGTTGGGTCCACAAGCAGGCCGACAAGCTCAACACCGAACACAAGGGAAGGGGGCCGCCAGGCAATAGGAACGAAGGAATGCTTCACCAGCTAAATGTAGAGGGACAGAAGCAATTTCCCCCTGAAGCTCGATCAAATTCGGAATAGAAATAGAAGTTCGGCTTCCGCCACCCATCTCATATACACGATAAAGCTATACCGCGCATACATAACGACACACTTAAAATACCATGGGCATTGACGGAAGCACAATACGAATAAGTCTGCAAACACTCCAATAACATTTTTTATATATACTTTCCTTCTTTTTGCATTTTTCAATACTTCTTAAAAGCAGGTAGCGCAAAGGAGAAACACCTAAGACCGACTCCGTCGTAGTTCGAATCCATACACTCACCTACGGGGCTACTTCCTTCAAGGATTCCCCTCGCTGAGGACAGGTGGCACAGACGTGCGACAGGAGGTCCAAAATTAATTTTGTTGACCGCACTCGTTTTTTAGAGCATGTAACATGCCTGTTTCCTCTGCCTTCGACCTAGGGCATATCAAACAACCGGGGTCGTGGCATATATATATATATATATCAATTACTCATTGGCATATCGCTCAGGTTCCAGTTAACACTATCCGAATTAATTACACGCGTCTTTCCATAAATGAATACGCCTCCCATGGTTGTTTCACTAATATACCCCGGATTACTTGCTAGTGGTTTGGTACAGGAACAAATGAGTTGCCAACAAAGTCCGAACAGCTTTCACAGCGTACTTGGGCGTCGCGAGTTTGGCCTTATATGCATCAGCTCCGAATCATGTCTTGGGTCAATAGTTGGGTTGCCCGGCTCCTGTGCTTGCTATACAACGTTCAGCTCTATTGGGTAGGGTAGTAAAGGGAGAACTATTGCGATTGTGCTACCGGTTCACCTGGTGACGCACCTCAGTAGAGAAAGCCGAAAACTGACTCTCATGATGCGACGAGAGCTGGTCAACCACTCGATGACTTATCAGAGTCTCTAGCGATTCCTCCGTGTCACACGAAGGACCTATCTTCCGGTCAATCATGTAAATGCATCATATGAATAAGTCGCATACATACTAGGGGCTATGTCTGGTTGCCTGGTTCGCCGCATTGACACATCCTTCACGGACCAAGACATTGGGTCAAGAGTGATCAGATGCTTTTTCGAACACCCCTGTACTTCCTACAAGGGGGCTGAAGGTGACGACTAGAAATCTTTCAGATTATATTAAAACGGCCGCACAGGAGTAACACAAGCTTTTGAACAAAATATACCAATAGATTCACTATCAAATTGTCTGATGCAATTCTTATACACCTCACTCAAACATTATGTCTTTCGATCATTGACCCTCTATCAAGCGGGCGGCTACTAGGACGTCTTCAAAATAATGCTCTGGTTTGTGGCGGTCCTTGCCCTTGGGCGGACTCTTCACCACAACGTCGATGGCCTTCATATTCCCCCAGAATGTCTTGACTCGGGCAAAAGCCATCCATGCACCTTAGATGCACACCGATCACTTCACGGCGTCGATACGCGGCATGGCGTCAACAAGCCGCTGCACCAAGCCAAAGTAAATGTTCGGAAATAGGCTCAGTTGGCCATAACCGGATTATGAGGTTCTTCATAGCAGCACCGGATATCCTATGAAGGTCGGCCCACTTGGACATCTGCTCATTCAGCAACAGAGGGCGCTTTAAGGCACCGAATTGTGACCAGAAAAGCTTATGTGTTGCTTACCCATCTCGCGCCTAATAATACTGCGCCACATTGGAAGAACTCTTCGGAAAGTCTAAAAGCTCGTTCAGAGAACTCCACCATTGGTTGAGCTGATCATAGTTCGGATCGCTGAACTTAGCCTGTAGAAAAAAATTGCTTACCAACCGCAATCTCCCCAGCTTGTCGGATCACCTCACGGGCCGCTCCGGATTTAGACCGTGCTTCTCTTGCTTCTTCTAAGGCCTTTTCAATTTCATCCGTTTTGGCTTCCTTCTCCCTCTCAAGGAGCTCACAGCGGCTAGCAACACTTCTTAGCTTGAGCGCCATCATGGATATCGTCTCCTCGTCTTGACGCCGAGCAGCTCGTTTGGCTTCTAACTCAGCTGATGCCTTCTCGGCAGCCGCATCACTACACCGGGCCAACTCCTTGGCCCGACTTAGCTCCGCTCGAAGAATTTCAATGGCGACAACACCATCTGCAGCCAGGTACAACTTTCAGTGTCATGCTTATATCACAAAAAAGTACATACAGAGACTGCTCCGAATACATACCTTGCGACTCGTCAAGATGCATATTGATCAACGTAATGTCATACCCGGCCACATCAAGCTTCCGTTGCAGTTCGGCAATATCTGCAGTCTGGGAAGTAGCTAGGGGGAGGTAGCATGTGTTCAAAGTTATTCAGATTAGTCCTCCAAAATTTCTTCTTGATCCTCCGTTCGCCTCCCATGGGAAGCCAACCAGAGTCTCAGGGGCTACTGTCTATACACAGGTAAAGCACAATCTCACACGTTACATTACAAACCCCGAAGCCTCTCAGCAGGCTCGCAAAGGCCTCATTCAATCCGTGCTTCACGGATAGGACCTTTTCAACCACCGTACCCATCAAGGTGTGATGTTCCTCTGAAACAGACGCCTGCCACAGCATGTCTTTCAAGATATCCGACGCTTCTGGGTCTCCGGAGGCAGCCGCAGGAGTACGGTCACCCTTTGAAGGGATTCGTTTATTTGTATTTGGCTGCATTGCATATTGGTCGGGGTCTTTATTGTTGTCCCCCGGGCCCTGGGCCGCCGAAGTTTCACCTTCGCGTAACATCTCAATCGTCCCTTGTACCACTTGTCGGTCGGGGGAGACCTTCCACGATGACACCTCAAAGTCGGCTGCCCTATTGGACGGAGAGTTCGGTGGGAGCGTCTCGCTTTCCATCATCTCTGGGAGAAGGTCCCCCGAGGAAGAGGATTGAGGAAGGGGACTATGCGCTGAGCTGCAAACTATATATATATATATATATATATATATTCCAGACATCACAAGAAAATAATGGGATATGCTTAAAGCAGCCTTGATCACTTAAGATTTGGCCGGAGACTTGTCCTCATCACGAGACTGCGCTTTGACACCCTCCAGGTTCGAGCCGCCCTCCAGAGGCATTTTACCTCGCTTAGGAGGTTGCTCCTCCCATTCTTTGGAGGTGGCCCTCTTCCCCCTAGGAGGGAAGGAGAAGGCATCCCCCCTTCTTTGTTGTCTTCGGATAAGCGGATTTTGATTTCTACGGACACAAAGTCCGATATTCCTGGGGAATTGTGGCCGTCTTTGGTCTTCTCACTCTCCACCTCGCCCTCCTTCACAGGCATCTGGTATGGTGCCGGGGCCAGCATCCATGTTAGAACAAGATTCGCTGGGACCTCGGGCAGAGGGGCCGAACACATAATCAGTTCCTCTTTCTTTATCCAGCCCTGGAAGAAGATAGCTTGCTCAGTACCATATTGCAGTATGCATAACTACAAAAGTATTCGAAAGCCAAGTGCTTACCGGAGTTTCCGGACGGTTGCAGTTAAGGCCAGCGTCCTCGGCAGTGTCCGGCCAATGTTTCCGCTTCTCGAAAAATAACTTCCACATCCCTTCGTGTGTGGTGCCGAAAAAGTGTTGGAGGGTTTGTGGACAAAGGTCGTGAAAATCCAGTCTATAGTAAAACATTAGCCCCCGGACAAAGGGATGAAGAGCAAACCCTAACCCCCAGAGGAAGTGGGGGATGAACACAACCCTCTCACCGGATCTGGGGGTCAGAATAACTTGTCCTTGAGCATGAAGCCGGTGGTGGATCTCTGCGGTCAGATATCTAGCTGCCCGAAGCTTTGCGATATCCTCCTCTGTAACGGAGGAAGCCACTCATCGGCCTTGGGAGGTTGATCCGGACATGATGGGAAGGCTGAATGCAATGGAGTCAAACCTTGGGTGATGAAACTCGGGGTTGGGAAGGATGAGGAGAAGTTGGGCGTAAAAAAGACGGCCCTTGGTTCCTTTATAAAGGCCTCCAGTATTGAACGCCTCCTCCTAAGCCTAAGAACCTGCCTATTCCTAAGGAATCTTTCTCGATGGACGGTTGGGTTACCGACGCTCGTATTGATGAGAATTCCGTAATAAGGGCACACGATCTCTGCTTTGACAAGACGTGCCAATGAGAACCGTGTCTCGAAACATGGGGCGACAAATGGTTCGAAATTATGACCGGAAAGGCGTGACGTTGCATTACTAAAGTTGTCAGCACATTGGATTTCTGTGTTATTATATTCTCTCTACGGTTGTGTGCAGTGTGTGTTACAGGTCCGGACATGATCGATTCGTCTGGAGACTACTCGGGAGTTCGGAAGGAGGAACCCGCCTTGCAATGCCGAAGACAGTACTATGCGCCGGATACCTTGTCATTGAAGCTAGGTTTAGGGGATACTAAGGGAGTCCTGGACTAAGGGGTCCTCGAGTGTCCGACTTGTTATCTATCGGCCAGACTGATGGGCTATGAAGATACGAAGACCGAAGACTACACCCGTGTCCGGACGGGACTCTCCTTGGCGTGGAAGGCAATCTTGGTGACGGAATATGTAAATTCCCTTCTTTGTAACTAACCTTTTGTAACTCTAGATCCTCCCAGTGTCTATATAAACCAGAGGACTTAGTTCGGATAGGATATACTCAATACCTTAGTCATACAGGCTAGACTTGTTGGGTTTAGCCATTACTATCTCGTGGAAGCTCAACTCTTGTAATACTCATATCCATCAATATCAATCAAGCAGGACGTAGGGTATTACCTCCATCAAGAGGGCCCGAACCTGGGTAAAACTTCGTGTTCCCTGTCTCCTGTTACCATCAACCTTAGATGCACAGTTCGGGACCCCCTACCCGAGATTTGCCGGTTTTGACACCGACAGTGGGTCCCTGCTGTTAGGTGGTGGAATCATTATTTTCCGCGTAACAAGGAGGCACTTCCTTGCTGCAGCCGTGGACCCCATTGTCAGCCTCTCCACGTACAATACTCTTCCGATGGAAGTTGTTCCTTGACCATGTTGACCACGCTGCGTCGAGAGCACCAGGGCGGTGGACGAAAGCAAGGACTACGAAGGGGATGATGCGGGGCCGGGGAAGACGCGGCAGTGGTTGCCCACGCGGAGAGGAGTACGAGGGTTCGCTGGTTCGGCTGCGGTGTGAGGCTGGCGTCGCCCGAAGAATAACAGGGGGTGTGGGTGAGTAGAGGGATGGACAAGCCAGCGGTGGGAGTAGTAGGGGGTGGTGTGGCCTCCGCAGCATCACAACTGGCCACCGGAGGCAGGAACAGGCGGCACGACCGGCGCTGCTTTGGGCGGTTGGAGCAAGAAGACCAGAGGTTGAAGAAGCACTACAGACGTTGGATGGACATCGTACGGTCACTTGTGATAGAATCATTCATATTGACTAAGTTGACAAAGCCCTCCATTCATGTCAACTTAGTAGGCCCACAAGTCAGCCTCCCACTATGGTGGGTCCCAGCTAGCTAGGGGAGTTTTTACTTTTTTGTGCGTAATAAAGAGGCACTTCCTTGCATGTGCAGATATAGTTGGTGGGTCCGAGCTGTCAGCGGGTGTATTCATTCTTTTTGCCGTAATAAGGAGGTACTTGCTTGTGTGCGGCCATGGACCAGGTGGGTCCCAACTGTCAGCCTCTCCATGTACGTCCCTCTTCTGATGTTGTCGTTTTTTGACAACGTTGACCACGCCGTGCCGAGAACACCAGCGTGATGGATGATGGCGAGAACCAGGAAGGGAATAACCCGGAGGCGGCGAAGCCACAGCAGTGGAGGGATGTGGGTGAGTAGAGGGATGGCCTGGCCAGCGGTGGGAGTAGCAGGGGGAGGTGAGGCCTGCGCGGCTGCACAGCCGTCCAGGGGAGGCGGGAGCAGGTGGTCCCGCCGGTGTTGGATTTGGCGGCTGGAGCAAGAAGATCAGAGATTGAAGAAACACGACGGCCGTTGGAATGACATCCAACGGTTACATCTGCTAGAATCTTTTGTTGTCGTATATAATAAGTAAAAGATATTGCATGCGCGTCATCTTAATAGGCCCACAAGTCAGACCATTCCCTATTTTTTTAATAATTTATATATAGCTCATTGCAACTTCTTATGCAATTTATTGCAGTCCATTTTTTTATTTGCCAGGGCCAGGGTTAAAAATTTAAACGAAATTTTGCATATTTCTGTGGGTTCCAAACTATTTTTAATACCGAAATGTGGAGCAAAATTTAATGTACTTTTAAAATATATTTAAATTAGGTTAAAGCCGAGTGAAATTGGAATATGAAAATGTGAAAAAATTTAGAAATTATAATGTAATTGCCAAGATGTCATCTGTTTTTATATTTACAGCCCATTTCATATTACTTTCAAGAATTGCTGTCATCTTGAAAGAGTTGCATCCCATCAGGGCGTAGAAAAATAAGTAGGCTTGGATTGGGTATTCTCCAGAAAAAAATAAACTGGGCTCATTTTCGAAAAAAATAGTTGGGCTGGTCATGTGGTGAACATAAAATATTAGCCTGGGCTAGACGGGCCAGAACCCAGTTGAAACCCTGCTCTGTCTCAACAATAACAAAAAAATTACTGCTTAAGCAGCTACGTCCCAGGTGTCAGCTGATCTTGTGATGTTCTCTTGTCTATTGACTATATACACTGACAATATCATGGGTCCCAGATGTCAGGAAACCACTAGCAGGAAGCAATTTCTTTTTCCGTACGGTGATAATGGAGTATATATATTAAAAAAATGAGGAACTTCCTTGCATCCGACCATGGACATGGTGGGCCCATTCTATCGGCGTTCTGGGAACGGGGGTCCCCAGACTTGTCTGCATGCGGCCCGCGACGTGGCTCCTCCAGCGTCCCCGTACGGCCCGTCTTCACCAGCAAACACCCAAGACCCTCGCGAGGAGCCAAGCCTCGTGAGGTGGACGACGCGAGACCTCCTCAGGGGCGACCTCACCAGGCTGGCTCGCGAGGGGTAGAGACATCAAGGCAAGGCGAACCTCGCGAGGTTCCAATGATGTAAGACATGACAATCAAGACCAGGCGGGCGCCAGGCGGGTGTTAGTAGGAGCAGTGTCCTTGCTTCCTCTTTGGTGCTAAGGAGGCAAGCGGAGGTGAGGAGTTCCAAGGCATCAGGCATAGGTTTCCATATCAGTGCAACAAGACTAAGACGAGCAGAACAGCAGGACGGAGGTCACCATGGAGCCCAAGATGGCGTCACCACTAGAGCCTTTGGCAGGCGAAGACTACTTTTGTTAGGATAACTTGTACTAGTTGTCTCCCTCCGAATTTGGCCGTTGTGGGATCCCTTCCCACTCAATATTTGGGAAGAGGACCAAGGCCAATATAAATAGGACTAGCGAAGATAGCAAGAGGGGAGGGGTCGAGAGAGGATCCAGATCAACCTCAAACACACAAGCTCACCAAGCACAAGAACACCTCTCCTCAGGAGGTTGTTCTTCCCTTGTAACTGTTCATCCACAGCCCAAGAGGCAATCCACCACACCACACTGGAGTAGGGTATTACACCACAACGGTGGCCTGAACTAGTATAAATCTTGTGTCTCGTGTTCTTTGGGTCTGTCGAAGCTAGGCCGTGAGATCATTGAGTGTGCGAGCTAGAGAGAGGGGAGATCTTTGTGTGCACCCCGGTGTTTGAACCTCAAGGGTTTTTCGGAACCCGAAATCCGACATTTGACGCGCCAGGTAGGGGTGCGCCAAAGCCCTCTTCTTTTTCGATCCACACTTCGTCACCCCACCAACCTCATGGCCGACACTCACCGGGCTCGCACGGAGCGCCGGGCCGCTCTCGCCGCTCGCGTCGCTCAGACAGCCCCAGTAGGCGGGCCTCCCCACCATACTCCGTCACCCGCCGCCAACGCCATCACCGGCCAGCAGTAAACGAGCAGCAAGCCTCTTCACTGCATCCCTCTGTGCACCGAGACGGCCACACCGCCACCCCGTCGCTGAATCTGGCAGGCTCGTCATCTCACGCTCGCCGTGCACCCACGGATGCTCAGGCCACGCTGCTCATGTCGCGTGAGCTCCTACGCTACCGTCCATTTGATGACCTATATGAGGACTGGTTGGATCGCATTGCCAAGCTTGTCAGTGCCACGGGCGGCTCTCCTGCACCATCCCTCTCGCTGCCTCGCCCGCCCCCAGCTACGGGAAATGGAGCGCCTTCGCCTCCTCCGCAACAAGATGGCACCCTTGCACCGAGGTGTGCGGCTCAGGGAGCACCTCAGCCTCCCCCGCGTCAAGGCGGCGTCCTCGCTCCAAGATGCGCGGCCCAGCGGCGTGACCCACAATGCATGTGCCCGCGCACGAAGAAAGAAGCTGCCAAGAGATTCCCCATCCACAAGGAAATGCTCCACTACTCCTAGCTCCGCTGCGCCAGGATTGCTTGCAGTGACAAGGCCATGCGCTGCGTGCCGAGGTGGCGCAGGGGCACCACGACCAAGCTCTAGCTCCACGACGGGCCCCGGTGGCCATGGCAGGCTGTCGGGCCTTCGCTCCTTAGTTGCGCAGCGTCGTCTGGCTGGGCAAGTTCAAGCCAGATCTGCCTCCTCGCTATGACGGCACCCCCGACCCTGCGGAGATTCTGCAGCTCTACAAGCTGAGCATCGAAGTAGCCAATGGCGACGAAAAGGTCATGGCGAACTAGTTTCCCATGGCTCTCAAGGATGGTGCACGCTCATGGCTCCTGAACCTGCCCGCATGCTCGATTTCCTCCTGGGACGAGATGCGTGACCACTTCATCGCCAACTTCCAGGGCACTCGCGACCGCCCCCCGGTCGTGGGTAACCTACGCCACACCAAGCAACAACCAGGAGAAACCCTGCAGAAATACATCCAACGCTTCAACAACGCCCAAATCAAGATCCCCAAGGTAACGGACGAGGCCATCATCTCCGCGTTCTCCGACGGCGTCCACAACGTTAAGATGAAGGAAGAGCTCGCCATCCATGAAGAGTTGTGCACGGCCTTGGAGCTGTTCAACATAGCGACCACGTGTGCAAGAGCTGAGGAGGGGCGCCTCTCCCTCCTCGAGCTCAGTGCTGCGGACCCAGAGGAGAAGAAGGCCAATGTCAAGGACATGAAGCGCAAGGGAGTGGCCGTGCTCGCGGCAGAACCAGGCACCAAGCGTGGCCGAGATCTTCCCGAGTCGTCCAAGGGCAACCGCACGTTCTGCGCCTTTCACAACGTGCGCACGCACAACACTAATGACTGTCAAGAGCTCAGGGCCATTCGAGATGGACGATTCGGTCGACGCCCCAAGCACAACGTCCGGGGCTACGACCGAGGAGGTGGACGCGGTGGAGGATGTTGGGATGACGCGGTGGGCCCTATCAGGAGTGGCTCGACCAACCTCGCGAGGATCGTTGGCAGGATCAGCCTCGTGAGGGCACCTGGAGGGACCAGCCTCGTGAGGACCGTCCTCAGGGCAACCCTGGTCACCCTCCGCTACTGCCACCAAGATGGAACGACGACCATCAACAGGACGAGGAGGCTGGGGGCTTCCAAGAGCCGCGAGCTATCGCATGTATCCTGGGTTGAGCTCAAGCCCCAGCTTCTCAGCAAGTCTTCAAGTAGTTTGCTCGCGAGGTGAATGCGGTCCTCCCCAAGCTCGAAGCCTTGCGCCCGCTTAGATGGTCCAAGTACGCCATCACCTTTAGCTCGGCAGACCAGCTCGAGTGTGCGGCAACGGCTGGTGTTCTCCCAATGCTCTGTTCACCCGTCATCAGCAATGTCCAAGTAACCGAGACCCTCATCGATGGTGGTGCATGGCTCAATGTCCTGTCCGTCGAGACTTTCGACAGCCTTCAAGTGCCATACAATCAGCTCCATCCCACCAAGCCTTTCTCAGGAGTGACTGATGGTTCTACCACCCCGATAGGTCAAGTTCATCTCCCTGTCACCTTCGGTCAGCGCGACAACTAACACACCGAGCTTATCGACTTCGACGTCACCCACATCCGTCTATCGTACAATGCCATCCTCGGGTACCCAGCGCTGGCCAAATTCATGGCAGTCAACCACTATGGCTACAACGTGCCCGGAAGCGGCGGAATCATCACCATCCCCTGCGAAGAAAGAGACGCGGTCTTCTCCCTCGAGCTCGCCTTCCAAGATGCATCACTCGAAGACCCTGACAGCAATGCAGCACAGTACCCTCCTGAGGCCAACCCCATGAAGAAGAAGCAGTTGCTCCACACTGGACCCCAAGGGAGCGGCATCTCCAGCGGCACCACTTCAGGATCTACGCCTGGGCCTAGGGCGCCTCCATCCCTCGCACAGGGAGGCGCGCCCGGCGCCGTCCTTGCACAAGGCTCGAGGGCTCTCTTCTGGAGGGCATCAGACCTGGCCAGCATCACGTGGGAGGCGCTCCGACACCACGTGGAGGCGTGCTTCGTGACATGCTTCCCTCAGGAGGGCGCCAGGCGAAGGGCGCCTGGCGCTTAGGACTTCATCGACGAGGCATCTCCAGAGCTTCCGGAAGCCAGAGCAATACGCGGCGACCGCCGCTCACCTGGCGCTGCTCCCCACCTAGGCGAGGGTGGTGAGCTGCGCGTCTACATCGACATCCAAGGGCTCAACCGGGACGCATCTCATGAAGCTTCTGGTTGCAAAATGGGCATCCTTAGCTGCCGTTCCAGGTCCTAATATGCCTGTTATGCATTCCTGCATAAAGCTCCCTCAGGATTTGCCTATTGTACCTCCTCTGTACATCTTCATCCTCATTGTGCACAACGTCAGACAGCACCTATACAAATAGTAAAACATACTTGGCATCAAATCAATGATTACATGTCGTGAAGTAGGATTAGGAATTTATGTCTATTTATTTATACATATCCGGAGATTATGGTTCGATTTTTAAGGACATACATCTATGTATAGACCAATGTTGATGAAAATAATGGCACAAACATATGTAGGTCAATTAAAATCAATTGTCAAGCCCTGGCTAGGAATTATTAGCATGAACACTAACCCTAGTCGGATTACTAGCAGAAATCATTTGCACAGGTGACACAACTAATCACTTATCACTTCTACCATTCAAACAATCAATACACTAGACGGATCTAATGAAATTTACTCAGATTTCATGGATTGGGAGAACATAACCATAGGATTTCTATTCCAAAAAGGGGGAGGCAGGAGTAACCAGATAAACCCTATGATCTATTTAACACATAAATGGGTATAGATGACTAACCAGTTGTCCGTCAGCGTCGGAGTCGTCGCCGGAGTGGTCGTCGGAGTCGGTGTGGAACTCCGCCTCCGGATGTGGAAGCTCGACACCGTCGATGATGTCATGTGCATCGATAGCTCGCTGGCAGCGATGGCAACCTCTATCTCCACTCCCTCCAATGGGGCACTTCGGCGGCATCCACATACACTGACGACTTTGAGGACTGAGAGCGGCATCGAGGATGCAAGAGGAGAGAGAGGATTGTGTGTGCGTAGCGAGGATGGGGATGCGTCCGCTCGGGCACACCATTAATATGGAGTAGTGGGAGTTGTGGGAGAGAGACGGGCGGCGGTCAAACCGATGGCTCGCCTCCCGGTGAGCCTGCGCACCAAACTGCTGGCATGCCTACCAAAGTTTCACACAGCTACTCGCACGCCTCCCGATGACACTGCGCAGCGAGCACGCCTCCATCAATTCACACACCTGCACACACTCCTCCCCATCTGCCTGCGCGGCAAACGCGTCCCGTCAACTCACGCCTGCTCGCACGGCACACGGGTCGAGCGGCAGCACGCATATTGTTTTTCAATTTGGATGATTAATGCTGCCACTTTATTGCTTAACCGAAGCATGGGACGTATCCATTGTTAGTCTAACGCTCACGGTTCGAATAAATAATCCGTTTGGGATATTGGTTCCCAATTATTAATAATCTCCCATCTGTAATTAGATAAAGATTACATCAAAACTTGTCTCAAATTTGACAAAAAAGAGTACAGTGCCACTTTGTATTGGTGTCCATATGACAACACGATAAGTTTCATGAACTTCAAATAAGTTTTGGATGTACTAGAATTTAAAAATCAAGATTATTAATGTGTTAAATTTGTTTCACGGGGAGTAAACATGCACCCAGTGAGACACATATGTTTTTGCAATCCATTTAGGTGCACTGTCACGTGTGCATGTAGCTCAAATTTGATTTTTGCACATTATACCCATAGAAAATCAATCAATCAATGTACTAAAATGTCTTAATGGTCTCTTTTATATTTTTTAAATTAAAACGTCCCTCCTTACATGTATGTTCACCACGGGATAATTAATTTAACATGCATTGTAGTTGCAGTAGATTCGCGGTGTGCGTGTAGGTGTGTGCGCCTGGGGGGTGGCGGGTGGCTCGTAGTACACTACGAGTTTTGAGCCACCATGTGGGTTGGCCGTTTTGTTAGGCAGGCCAGTGCTACATCAGAGTCATGAAAATCGTTATTTAAAACATTACACAACCCTGTCATACATAAATGTTTTGGCAACATGCAGTCGATGGTTGTCCTACCCGAGACTCGATACTCGTGTGTGACGCTTTCTATGGACCCGCGAGGTCGTCGTCCATCACTTTGACGGACAGCAGGCAGTGAGGTTAATTTGACCAGCAAGGTAGAATCTTTTTTGTTTCTATTATGGTGGTATATAGTACGCAACGAAGAGGTGGGAGGGGATCTGCATACATACTATATGTACGCGTCTGTGAACAAGTACACCTCACTCAGTGTTGGGACTTTTTGGTTTCCGAGGCACGTGCCACATCAAAATTGTGAAATTGGTTATTCAAACATCACACAACACCTTTTTGGGCCAGATGCATATCCTAGCTAGGACTCTCACGTGTGATGCTTCCATCTGTGGGCCCACGAGGCCATCGTCGATGCATGCATGCATCACTTTGACCTACATCGGGGGAAGTTAATTAATTTCACCATCGATGAGGATTCTTTTGGGTTGTACATATATTAAGGCAGGAGCATATAGTATGCGGTGAAGAGGGGGGAAGGGGACCATCATATGTAGTACGCTTGATATGAACCTCGCTCTGTGTGGGTGCATGGTTTACGGTTTTTGAGGCATGTGGCACATCAAAGTTGTGCATTTTGGGTATTTAACATATATATGTTGGGCCCACACGCAAAGCGGTGGTGGTTGTCCTCTTGCACCCACTTAAGCGATTATCAGCGATATCGATGCTTTCCATTTGTGGGCCCGCTTGGTCCATCACTACTTTTTGCCTGACAACAAGAGAGGTTAATTTCACTTAGGAGGGGTTTATTATTTTTGCTTTGGGATGACATGTATGATACAGCTTGAGCACACACATGCATGTGTACACATGAATCCCTCCCATCGAGTCGAAGTGGCTAGTACGACGACAATTCATGAACCGATTTCGCTCTGTGTGGGGAGCTAGTGTATGATTTTTGACACACGCGCCACATCAATGTTGTGTATTCAAACATGCATGCACGCATCACATCCATACATATGCATGTAGTGGTTGCCTTCGAACGGTACACTCCCTCCTGTGGTTATTGGCGAAAAGCCTATATATTCGTGGGCCCGTGTGGACATCCATGATCACCTGACCAACAAAAAGATAGGTTACCATGGCGGATTCTTCATTTGGTTCGTGTTATCGTAGTATAGGTCATGGTGAGATTCAGACCTAATTAAGTTTGAGCGCGCATACTATGCACGCATGCACGAATGAATCCCTGTTGTTGGCTTGAAGTGTGGTGTAACATACATATGCATCGTCAACCTAACCCTCACTCAGTCTAGGGATTTCTAGTTTGAAATCATGGTGCCACATCAAAGTTGTTCCATTGTTACTCAAGAACACACCTCTGCATACATATGTTTGGGCCACACGCATGCAGTGGCTGTCTTTGGAGACTAGCTACTTGCGTGATTATTGGCAAGCTGGCCCATCTCCGGGTTCGCATGGATGGCCATCACTTTGACCAACAACAAGAGAGAGGTTGTACGACCAAGGTGGATTATTCTTAGTCCGTTTTACGATCCATCTTGGTGAGATATATGCCTCTTTGGCACGCCGACTGAAAGTGTGTGTGGGGGTGCTACTTTGCACTTTGCTAGGTGAACCTCGGCCGGGGGGGGCATGCATTCATAGCTTAGGATTCCCTTCGTGGTGACATGAGCGGGGTGGGGGGCTGCTAGCTACTTCACACGTTGCTAGGTGAACCTCGATTCGGGGGGAGGGGGCATGCATTCATAGCTTAGGATTCCCTTCGTGCCGACACAAGGGGGGGGGGGTTCTGGCTACTTTGCACTCTGCTAGGCGAACCTCAGTCGGGGGCATGCATTCATAGCTTAGGATTCTCTTCGTGCCAACACGAGGGAGGGGTGGCTGCTAGCTACTTCACACTTTGCTAGGGTGAACCTCGGTGGGGGGGGGGCATGCATTCATAGCTTAGGATTCCCTATGTGGCGACACGAGGGAGGGGGCTGCTAGCTACTTTGCAATTTGCTAGGTGAACCTCGGTTTGGGGGGGCATTCACTCATAGCTTAGAAATCCCTTTGTGCTGACACGAGGGAGGGGGCCTGCTAGGTACTTCGCACTTTGCGAGGTGAACCTCGGTTGGGGGGCATGCATTCATAGCTTAGGAATCCCTTCGTGCCGACACGAGGGAGGGGGGCTGCTAGCTACTTCGCACTTTGCTAGGGTGAACCTCAGTTCGGGGGCATGCATTCATAGCTTAGGATTCCCTTCGTGCTGACATGAGGGAGGGGGGCTGCTAGCTACTTCGCAGTTTGCTAGGGTGAACCTCGGTTGGGGGGCATGCATTCATATCTTAGGATTCCCTTCGTGCCGACATGAGGGATGGGGGAGGGGGGCTACTAGCTACTTCGCACTTTGCTAGGTGAATGAACCTATGTTGGTGGTGGGCATGCATTCATAGCTTAGGATTCCCTTCACGCCGACATGAGGGAGGAGGGGGGCTGCTACCTACTTCGCACTTTGCTAGGTGAACCTCAGTTGGGGGGAGGACACTACTAGGAAAACGCTTATACACAGTAGCATAGTAGTAGCGCTGGAAAGAAATAAACGTTGCTGCTATTTAGCAGCAGCGCTTTTCCTGGAAAGAGCTACTAGTAACTCCATAGTAGTACCGCTGTGAAGCAGAAACATGATACTACTATGTGGGACCAGACGAGGCCACCGACTATTTTCGTAGTTGAAGCAGTGTATAGAAAAAAGCGCTACCACTAATAGTTTAGTAGCAGTGCTCTTCTTTTATGCGCCGCTACTGCTAGTGGGCCCCACTTAGTAGTAGCGCTTTTCTAGGAAAGCGCCACTACTAAGTCCAATAGTAGCAGCGCTTTTTTCAAAGCAGCGCTACTGCTAGTTGCGGCTGGTGCCACCTTTTCCACCCCTTCCCCTCCTCTCCCCCACTTTTCCCTCTCCCTCTCCTTTCCTGGAAAGTGCTACTACTAAGTACAAGAGCCTCAATGAGCGTTTGAAGTTTCTACATAATATACTTCTTCCCGCGAGGAACCTGTGTCCTACTAGTGTCAAGGAGGCCAAGAAAATCGTTTGCCCTTTTGATTTGCCGCACATTAGGTACCACACATGCATCAACGATTGCATCATTTATCGGGGGGAGCACATGGAAAAACCAGTTGTCCAGTGTGCAATGCTTCTCGATACAAGAAGGCAGGAAAGAAAGCTCCTCAGAAAGTTGTATGGTACTTTCCGATCACTCCCCGTCTGCAGCGGTATTTCGTAGATCCTAAGGAAGCAAAGCTCATGCGATGGCACGCGGAGAGGAAGAAGACCGACGATGGAGATGATCTGAGGCTGAGACACCTCGTATATGGTAGCCAGTGGAGAGCATTCAACACTGTATATGGATTTGCTGCAGAAGATCCAAGGAACATCATGCTTGGTGTGAGTACTGATACCATGAATCCGTTTGGAAACTAGAACACCAACCACAAGACATGGCCCGTGTTTATATGGATGTACAACCTCCTCCCATGGAAGTGCATGAAGACAAAGTACATACACATGAGCATGCTGATTCAAGGGCCGAAACAACCGGGAACTAGAACTAACCTGTATATGGGGCTTCTGCAAGAGGAGCTAGACACGTTATGGAAAACACCGACATGGACATGGGACGCCCGAAAATGAGAATATTTCCATATGTGAGCTGATACGTCTCCGTTGTATCTACTTTTCCAAACACTTTTGCCCTTGTTTTGGACTCTAACTTGTATGATTTGAATGGAACTAACCCGGACTGACGCTGTTTTCAGCAGAATTGTCATGGTGTTGTTTTATGTGGAGAAAACAAAAGTTCTCGGAATGACCTGAAACTCCACGGAATATCTTAGAATAAATAATAAAAAACCCTCGCCAAAGATGAAGACCAGGGGCCCACACCCTGTCCACGAGGGTGGGGGCATGCCCCTCCCCCTGGGCGCGCCCCCCTACCTCGTGGGCCCCCTGGTGGCCCTCCGACGCCAACTCCAACTCCATATATTGGCTTTCGAGGAGAAAAAAATCAGAGAGAAAGTTTCATCGTGTTTTACGATACGGAGCCACCGCCAAGCCCTAATCTCTCATGGGAGGGCTGATCTGGAGTCCGTTCGGGGCTCCGGAGAGGGGGATTCGTTGCCGTCGTCATCATCAAAGATCCTCCATCACCAATTTCATGATGCTCACCGCCGTGCGTGAGTAATTGCATCGTAGGCTTGCTGGACGGTGATGGGTTGGATGAGATTTATCATGTAATCGAGTTAGTTTTGTTAGGGTTTGATCCCTAGTATCCACTATGTTCTGAGATTGATGTTGCTATGACTTTGCTATGCTTAATGCTTGTCACTAGTGCCCGAGTGCCATGATTTCAGATCTGAACCAATTATGTTTTGATGAATATATGTGAGTTCTAGATCCTATCTTGCAAGTCTATAGTCACCTACTATGTGTTATGATCCGGCAACCCCGAAGTGACAATAATCAGGACCACTCCCGGTGATGACCATAGTTTGAGGAGTTCATGTATTCACTATGTGTTAATGCTTTGTTCCGGTTCTCTATTAAAAGGAGGCCTTAATATCCCTTAGTTTCCAATAGGACCCCGCTGCCACGGGAGGGTAGGACAAAAGATGTCATGCAAGTTCTTTTCCATAAGCACGTATGACTATTTACGGAATACATGCCTACATTACATTGATGAACTGGAGCTAGTTCTGTGTCACCCTATGTTATGACTGTTACATGATGAACCACATCCGCCATAATTCTCCATCATTGATCCGGTGCCTACGAGTTTTCCATATACTGGTTTACGCTTAATTACTTTTCCGATGCTACTGTTACAATCACTACAAAAATACCAAAAACATTACTTTTGCTGTCTTTACTTTGTTACCGTTACCACCAGTATCATATTACTTTGCTACTAAACACTTTGCTGCCGATACTAAGTTTCTAGGTGTGGTTGAATTGACAACTCAGCTGCTAATACTTGAGAATATTCTTTGGCTCCCCTTGTGTCGAATCAACAAATTTGGGTTGAATACTCTACCCTCGAAAACTGTTGCGATCCCCTATACTTGTGGGTTATCAAGACCTTTTTCTGGCGCCGTTGCCGGGGAGCATAGCTCTATTCTTTGAGTCACTTGGGATTTATATCTGCTGGACACTATGAAGAACTTGAAAGACGCTAAGACAAAAATTTACCCCTCAACTATGAGGGGAGGTAAGGAACTGCCATCTAGATCTGCACTTGATTCACCTTCCATTATGAGTAAGCTAGCGACACCTAAACCTACTACTGCTATGAATTCTGATATGTCGCATGTTATTGATGATGCCACTTCTGCTATGCATGATACTTATGATGAAACTACTTCTATGCTTGAGACTACTGTGCCACTTGGTGAATTTCTAGATGAGCAAATTTCTAAGTCTAGAGAAAGAGAAATTAGTGAACCTGAACATGATGATGTTAGTGATGATGAACCTATGCCTGTTATTCTTGAGGGTTATCTTTTTAATAACGAATCTTATGAAGCTATTCTTGCTTGTCCGGATAAACCTGAACATAAGAGGTTACTAATTAAGTGGAGTAAGGAATCTTTTAGAGGTAGGATGAGACCCGACCCTGCTTTTGCTACTCGACCTATCTGTGTTACTCATCAGGATTATTATGATATTACTGTTGATCCAGATATAATTACTTTGGTTGAATCTGATCCTTTTTATGGCTATGAATCTGAAACTGTTGTGGCACATCTTCGTAAGTTAGATGAAATAGCTGCCCTGTTTACTAATAATCTAAGATCATGCCACTTTTATATACGCAAAATATTTCCGTTCTCATTAAAGGGTGATGCTAAGAAATGGTTTAATTCTCTTGATCATGCCTGTGTGCAAAGTACCCAGGATATGATTTATTACTTCTCTGCTAAATATTTCCCTGCTCATAAGAAACAAGCTACTTTGAGGGAAATATACAATTTTGTGCAAATTGAAGAAGAGAGTCTCCCACAAGCTTGGGGGAGGCTTCTCAAGTTACTTAATGCTTTGCCTGATCATCCTCTTAAGAAACCTGAAATATTTGATATCTTTTATAATGGACTAACTGATGCTTCCAGAGATTACCTGGATAGTTGTGCTGGTTCTCTTTTTAGGGAAAGAACACCGGATGATGCTAAAATTTTATTGAATAATATGTTGGCAAATGAAAATAATTGGGCACCTCTTGAGCCACCTCTCGAGCCAACTCCTGAGCCAGCTCCTGAGCCAATTACTGAGCCTATTCCTAAACCAACTCCGAAGAAGAGAGGTGTTCTATTTCTCAGTCCGGAAGATATGAAAGAGGCAAAGAAATCTATGAAATAAAAAGGTATTAAAGCTAAAGATGTTAAGAATTTACCTCCTATTGAAGAAATGCATGGTCTTAATTTACCGCCTATTGAAGAAGTATATGATCTCAATTACTTATTTACTGAAGAACCTCCCGATATCCCGACACAGGTAGTAAAGGTAAATTCTCTCTGTAGATATGATAAAGTTGAAGTCTCTCCTACTAAAATTGCTAGTCAGTGCTTGGATGAGTTTGATGACTATATGTTTAAGCAAGATGACTTTAATGCTTATTTTGGTAGACAATTAAAGCAAAATACCTTTATGATTAAACGCTTGAGTGATTATGTGGATAATATTAGAGGTGAACTTAAACTTGTTAGCAAACATGCTTCTATGGTTACCACTCAAGTAGAACAAGTACTTAAGGCTCAGAAAAAATGCTTGATGAAATGAATAGTAAGAAAAATGATTATGCTGTTTGCAAATGGCTGATAAATCAACTGCTATACCTGTCGGTATTTGTGAGGATGTACCTGTTGTGGTTGCAAACGTTACTATTTTAACGGACTTTGTTATTCTTGATATTCCCGAGGATGATAGTATGTCTATTATTCTTGGAAGACCTTTCCTTAATACTGCAGGGGCTGTTATTGATTGCAACAAAGGCAATGTCACTTTTCATGTTAATGGTAATGAGCATACGGTGCACTTTCCGAGGAAACAACCTCAAGTTTATAGTATCAACTCTATTGGAAAAATTCCATCGATTATATTTGGAGGTTTTGAATTTCCTCTTCCCACTGTCAAAAAGAAATATGATATACCTATTGTTGGGGATGTCCATATCCCCGTTGAGGTAACATAGTGTTATTCGAAATTTCTTCGGTTCCATGATTATCGGAATGAGTTTGTTAACTAGACTTGATCAACCTTGTTAGTGGATTCTTTTTGATGAGCATGAGATGGATGAAACTAGAAGCATAAACTTCTGTACCCTCTTTATATTTTCTGTTCTTTAGTAGAAATAAGGTAAAATAGTATTTTTCTGTCTGTTTCCTGACTTATCCGTGCAATATAAAAATATCCCGAAAATAAAAGTCCTCAGAATGCCATGCCAATTTAATATGATTTTTTCGGTAATATTTAAGGATTTTTAGTGCAAAAATTACCGCGGGGAGAGCTGCCACCTGGGCACGAGGGTGGAGGGCGGGCCCTACCCCCTTGGGCATGCCCCCTGCCTCGTGGGCCCATGGTGGCCCTCCTCCACTTATTCCTGCACCCATCTTCTTCCTCTGTCTCGCACAAACCCGAAAAACCAACTCAAGCTCGTGTTCCAGCAACTTTTGCTGCGATTTTTGATCTCCTTGCTCAAAGCACCTCTCGCAAAACTGCTTGGGGAGATTGTTCCTTGGTATGTGACTCCTCCATTGGTCCAATTAGTTTTTGTTCTAGTGCTTTATTCATTGCAAATTTTTGCTACATAGGTGACCATGTTCTTGAGCTTGCATGTCAAATATATATGGTTCCAAGTAGTTCTAATGCTTGATATATGCTCTAGGCACTTGTATGAGTAGTTGCTATCAATCTTATTGAAGTTGGTTCACTTTGTTTGAAGTTACTAAAAATTTCAGATTGTTTCAGAAATAATGAAGAGGCTTTTGAGGGGCTCGTCGAGCCGAAGTTCTTAGGAGAAACAAAAGGAAGAAGAACAGAAGCCCAAATTTAATCTGCCTCGTATCACGGAGGTCCGGCCCTGTGAATGGCCTTCTGATGACTTCTTGAGGAGTGCCGGGATTTATGAAGATTTCTATCTATTGATTGAGAACGCTGGCCTCACCAACTTACTCCGCGACCAACGTCAACAGTATCTTTTACTCACAAATACTTTTGTGCAGAACTTCTACTTTTTCCCTAAGAAATCACCTCCAACAGTAGAGTTCCATTTATATGATGTTGCTAGGGAGATGACATTAGCTGCATTTTGCGAGGTTTCCAAAATACCTTTCGAGGGTTCTTTAGATGAACCACACCGTAATGAAGTGGAAGCTTATATTGACACTATCACTGTGGGAGAAATCAGGAAGGTTTCTGATGCAAGAATTACTAGCATACATTTCCCTGTTTTACGCTACTTTGCCTTATTTGCTAGTCGTTGCTTGATTGGTCGTGGGAACTGTGGGAACCTTAGTATTCCTGATATTATTATTTTGCTCCATGGTTTATACCACAATAACTCTGTTAGTATGGGTGGAATTGTTGCTAGACGGTTGAGTATGAACCGTACTAAGGGCCCCATCTTTGGAGGCATTTATGCTTCACGCCTAGCTGAACATTTTGAAATACCTATTAGGCATGAGGAGAAAGAAGAAACAGTGCTGCCCCGTGCTTATTTAGATTATAAGAGTATGGTAGCGCATGATTTTCTTGTTAAGAATCGCGAAAGGGCGCTTAAATATAAATTGTACTTTGATAAACATCACCCTGAGACTATTACTTTGCCTGCTCCCTCTTTGTTTAACTTGTCTGCAGGTACTTACATTGTTCCGTGGGCGGCTGTTCAAGCCTATCGGAATCCTACACCAGCCTCGGAACCGGAGCCTCCACGAATGTCTGTTTATTCTTGGGATCCTGAGGCGGTTGCCAGCCAGTGGCAGTCAGAGTCCTCTTCATCACATTATGATCCCAACTATTCTTCATCGCAGTACCACCCCAGCTTCACCTACGGATATCAGCCAGGTTATATCTGGCAATAGACCAACTTAGGCCAAAATCCTAAGCTTGGGGGAGTACGTATTTCCCACCGGCATTACATTCATGTTCACACTCATTGCTAGATGTCGGTGCTCATACTCTTTCACTGTAATATCCATGCTAGTTTATTTTCCTTTTTCCTGCTTTCTTCTTGTGAGTTTAATAAACCTTAAGAAAAAAATTAGTGTTAGTCTACTTTCCATGCTTGTAGTAGAATTAAAAAGAAAACCCAAAAATATTTCCCGTCCTTCTTTTGCTTGTTGGGAGCTTTGCCGTGTAAATAGTTTTTATTTTTCTTTTCCTTTCTTTGGGGGTCGAGAAGACTATATTGAAAATGCTTAGTGGCTCTTATATGCATGATTGTTTATTTAACTTAGAGCCCATATTACTTGTCTTCTCTCTTGAGTTGAATGCTTGCAGATTCCAGCTTAGTCCAATGCACGTGCACTCTTATTATTATACACACCGTTCGGTCGTGCAAGTGAAAGGCAATAATGATGATATATGATGGACTCATTGGGATGAGAAAAGCTGGTATGAACTCGACCTCTCTTGTTTTTGTAAATATGATGATTCATCGTTCCTGATTCAGCTATTATGAAGTAAACATATTTGCAATGACATTTAGAGATTGTAGTTGCTTGTGCCATACTTGATTAGCTATGAGTTATAATGGTTAACCTTGTGTGCCAACATGCTATTGAGATGATTATGATGTGGTATGATAGGATGGTATCCTCCTTTAAATGAATTGAGTGACTCGACTTGGCACATGTTCACGCATGTAGTTGAATCAAATCAACAGAGCCTTCATGATATTTATGTTCATGGTGGATTATATCCTACTCATGCTTATATTCGGTGTGAATTAATTTTAATGCATGTTTACGACTGTTGTCGGTCTCTCAGTTGGTCGCTTCCCAGTCTTTTGCTAGCCTTCACCTGTACTAAGCGGGAATACTGCTTGTGCATCCAAACTCCTTAAACCCCAAAGTTGTTCCATATGAGTCAACTATACCTTCCTATATGCGGTATCTACCTGCCGTTCCAAGTACATTTGTATGTGCCAAACTCCAAATCTTCCAATGAAATTCTGTTTTGTATGCTCGAGCAGCTCATGTGCAACTATGGCTGCCTATATATTCCATGCTAGGTGGGTTATTCTCAAGAGGAGTGGACTCCGCTCCTCATTCACGAGAAAGGGCCGGTAACCGGGATGCCCAGTCCCATGATCCAAAAAGATCAAAGCAAATCAAAATAATTAAACAAAACTCCCCTTGGGACCCGTTGAATGTTGGAGGCACTCGTTGTTTCGAGCAAGCCATGGATTGATGCTTGTGGAGGAGGGGGAGTATAAACCTTTACCATTCTGTTTGGGAACTGCCTATAATGCATGTAGTATGGAAGATACAGCCATCTCATAGTTGTTACGTTGACAGTGAAAGTATGCCGCTCAAAATATTATTTATCTCTATTTCAAAAATCGAGCTTTGGCACCTCTACAAATCCCTGCTTCCCTCTGCGAAGGGCCTATCTATTTACTTTTATGTTGAGTCATCACCCTTCTTATTAAAAAGCACCCGCTGGAGAGCACACTGTCATTTGCATTCATTATGATTGGTTTATATTGGGTATGACTTGACTGGATCTCTTTTACCATGAATTACAATGTTTAGTCAGTCCTTGATCTTTAAAGGAGCTCTGCATTTATGTTTTGCGGTCTCAGAAAGGGCTAGCGAGATACCATTTTGTTATATCATGTTATGATTACTTTGAGAAAGTGTTGTCATCCGAGTTTTATTATTATGGCTCACTAGCTGATTATGCTATTGATATGAGTAATTGTGAGACCTACGTGTTATTGTGAGTATGGTTAGTTCATAATAATTGCTGAAACATGAATGCTGGCTTTTCATGTTTACAACAACAAGAGCAAACAGAGTTTGTAAAAGTTTTTCTTTTTCTCTTTCAGTTTGTCAACTGAATTGCTTGAGGACAAGCAAGGGTTTAAGCTTGGGGGAGTTGATACGTCTCCATCAAAGCTACTTTTCCAAACACTTTTGCCCTTGTTTTGGACTCTAACTTGTATGATTTGAATGGAACTAACCCGGACTGACGCTGTTTTCAGCAGAATTGCCATGGTGTTGTTTTATGTGCAGAAAACAAAAGTTCTCGGAATGACCTGAAACTCCACGGAATATCTTAGAATAAATAATAAAAAAACCTTGCCAAAGATGAAGACCAGGGGGCCCACACCCTGTCCACGAGGGTGGGGGGCGCGCCCCTCCCCCCTGGGCGCACCCCATACCTCGTGGGCCCCCTGGTGGCCCTCCGACGCCAACTCCAACTCCATATATTGGCTTTCGAGGAGAAAAAAATCAGAGAGAAAGTTTCATTACGTTTTACGATACGGAGCCGTCGCCAAGCCCTAATCTCTCTCGGGAGGGCTGATCTAGAGTCCGTTTGGGGCTCTGGAGAGGGGGATTCGTCACTGTCGTCATCATCAACCATCCTCCATCACCAATTTCATGATGCTCACTGCCGTGCGTGAGTAATTGCATCGTAGGCTTGCTGGACGGTGATGGGTTGGATGAGATTTATCATGTAATCGAGTTAGTTTTGTTAGGGTTTGATCCCTAGTATCCACTATGTTCTGAGATTGATGTTGCTATGACTTTGCTATGCTTAATGCTTGTCACTAGGGCCCGAGTGCCATGATTTCAGATCTGAACCAATTATGTTTTCATGAATATATGTGGGTTCTAGATCCTATCTTGCAAGTCTATAGTCACCTACTATGTGTTATGATCCGGCAACCCCGAAGTGACAATAATCGGGACCACTCCCGGTGATGACCATAGTTTGAGGAGTTCATGTATTCACTATGTGTTAATGCTTTGTTCCGGTTCTCTATTAAAAGGAGGCCTTAATATCCCATATTTTCCAATAGGACCCCGCTGCCATGGGAGGGTAGGACAAAAGATGTCATGCAAGTTCTTTTTCATAAGCACGTATGACTATTTACGGAATACATGCCTACATTACATTGATGAACTAGAGCTAGTTCTGTGTCACCCTATGTTATGACTGTTACATGATGAACCACATCCGACATATTTCTCCCGCATTGATCCGGTGCCTACGAGTTTTCCATATACTGGTTTGTGCTTATTTACTTTTCCGTTGCTACTGTTACAATCACTACAAAAATACCAAAAATATTACTTTTGCTGTCTTTACTTTGTTACCGTTACTACCACTATCATATTGCTTTGCTACTAAACACTTTGCTGCAGATACTAAGTTTCCAGGTGTGGTTGAATTGACAACTCAGCTGCTAATACTTGAGAATATTCTTTGGCTCCCCTTGTGTCGAATCAACAAATTTGGGTTGAATACTCTACCCTCGAAAACTGTTGCGATCCCCTGTACTTGTGGGTTATCAAGAGCCACACTGATGACGACGGTGCACGACTATCTCGGTTACGAGTACACCTCAGGCTAGGTGTGCCACGGATACTGCAGATGCACGAGGTGCATGGATGATACAATGTGTCAGCAGCTTACGTCAATGAAAGATGGTGGGTCCGGGAAAATCGTGTACATGGGGCATCGTAGATGGCTCGTGAAGGATGACCCATGGAGAAAGCGTGGAGATCTATTCAATGGGTTGGATGAGCTTTGAGGACCTCCACATAAGAGGAGCGGCACCGAAATCGACGAGCTGTTGAGAAACTGGGAACAATGCCCCGTGCCGGGAAAGATCAAAAAGCCGCTGGAGCCGCTGTTGAAGGTTTAGAAAACGAGGTCTGTTTTCTGGGACTTGGAGTACTGGCCCAATCATGACACACCTCACGAAGAATGTCGTCGAGAGCTTGCTTGGCAGACTGATGAATATGCCGAAGAAGACCAAGCATGGGCTGAAGGCATGGGAAGACTTGAAAGATTTGAAGATCAGGAAAGATCTCTACCGTTAAAAGTTGATGGAGGAGATGGAGACGGAGGAGGGGGAAAGGGGCAGAAAAGTCAACAAGGAGGATAATTATTGCCCCCTTCTTGCTTCACCTTAAGTGTGAAGGAGATCGATCAATTCATCAAGTGCCTTATGGGAATCAAAGTCAGTTCCGGTTACTGTGGGAAGATAAGCGGATTTATAGAACCCAAGATGAAAAGGTTCAGTGGGATGAAGTCTCATGATTGTCACGTGATGATGACGAAGATACTCCCGGTTTACATTAGAGGAATAATGGAGAAGCACGTCCATGACACGCTTACTGGTCTCTGCAACTTCTTCGACGTTATATCTCAAAAGTCCATAAGTGTGAAGCAGCTCCGAAGGCTACAGGAAGAGATCATTGTCATACTATGTGAGCTTGAGATGTACTTCCCGCCCACGTTCTTTTACGTCATGGTGCATTTGTGTGTCCACATCATAGATGACATCATCGACCTCGGGCCAACATTCCTTCACAACATGATTCTGTTCGAGAGGATGAATGGGGTCATCAAAGGATTCATTCGTAACATGTCCCGTCTGGAAGGGAGCATCGTCCAGGGGTATCTGACGCATGAGTGCGTCTCCTTTTGCGAGAATTATATAAGTGTCAGAGACCCTGTTGTTGGTTTGCCCATCAAGAAGCACGATGCGAAGCTCGAAGGAGATGGTCACAACAACGGCCAGAGGGAATTGCACGTGGACTACTCGGATAGAGGGAACGACTTTGACAGGTCTAACTTAGTAGTGCTACAACACCTAGATGTGGTTGATGATTATGTGGCACAGCAAAAAGAAATCATCGCAAAGAAGTACCGTGATAAGGGGATGCTCAAGACGGACAACGAAGTTACTGTAGAGCATAATGCCAATTTCTTGTGCTGGTTTAAACAGCAAGTTCTTGAAAATCCCCCGGAAGAGGGCAGTTAGGACGGATTGCTCGTACACGCCTTAGAACATGGCCCCGCGCCCAAGCTCGCGACCTATGAGTCCTACGATATCAATGGGTACACATTCTACACGGAGGCCAATGACATGGACCGTTATTACCAAAACTCTGGGGTGACAATTCAATGCGTGACTGAAGCCAACGGCACAACTGAGAGATTTTATGGGAGGGTCGAAGAGATCTGGGAGCTAGACTAAGCTAGAATGCACGATGCGACGATGTTTCTTGTCAGATGGGGCAAGGACGTCGTAAGAGAAAACAAGTATTTCACCACCATGTCTATACCTGACGCGAAGAGCACTCCCGTGAACTTTAACATCATCGCCAAAAATGAGCCATGGGTACACGCTAAGCACGTGACACAATGCTTCTTCATAACCGACCTGGCCAATCTCAGCCGTGTTGTCGTGACGAGATCCAAAAGGAGCATCGTCGGAATGGATGGGGTAGCCAACGAGGAAGACTACGACCAATACGGCAACCCGATGAGGGAAGATGACTATGACAATGAAGCATACATGAAAAGAAGAATCAATACTACATTACCTAAGAAAGATCGTAATCCATGGCTCCGGAGAAGTCACAAGGAGGGGCTCAATTACTCGGGAACGAACAAGAAAGGGAAGAAGCTCAATGTGAAACGTCGTCGACGCAACTGATCAAAAACCTATATATATATATATATATATATATATATATATATATATATATATATATATAGGACAGGGCTATTCTATTACTAGTAATAGAATAATATTTTGTTACCCTTCGGCCCTATATAGGAGCGACGGCGACCGAACCAACCACCTCCCTCCCGATTCCCAACTCCTCCTCCAGCGCGCCGCCCCCTCCCACCCCGCCGGCGCTCCGCCCCCTCCCTTCCCCACCGCGCGCCGCCCCCTCCCTCCCCGCCGGTGCGCCGCCCCTCCCTCCCCCGCCGTGCGCCTCCCCCGCTGGTGCGCCGCACCCTCCCTCCCTCGCTGTGCGCCGCCTCCTCCCTTCCCCGCCATGCACTGCCCCCTCCCCGCCGGCGCGCCACCTCCTCCCTCCCCACCGTGCGACACCCCCACCCGACGCACCCCGATGCCGCCAGACCATACCCATGCCGCGGCGACCCCAACTTACCCCGCCTTTCTTCTTCCTCCAGCGCGCAGCCCCGCCACCCCTTCCCTCCAGCGCATAGCCCCGCAGTCCCTCCCTCGAGTGTGCCGCCCCGCACCCCCTCCCTCGAGCGTGCCTCCCCGCCATGGTCCTCCCTCCAGCGTGCCGCCAGACCATGATCTCTGCAGTGCTTCCACGTGATCCTCTGTACGCAACCGGCGTCTCACCTCATGCTGCCGCACAATATCTTCCTTGTGTCGCGACAGCCACCCCAGTTCGGGTGTAGTAAGTACCTTAGTACGAGTTAAAAACGGTGGTCCGTTCGGAATAAAAGAAATGGCAGAAATTCAAATTGTAAAGTTCAAGCAAAAAAAGAAACCCCATGAAAATCCTGCTTAGTAAATACCTCAGTACAAATCGTAAAATGAGAGAAGTTCAGAACAACATTGTCAAAAAAATGTTGAGTTAGAAAAGGAAACAAAAGAAACACATTTTATTTTTGAATAAAATATCATTCAGTTCGATGATACAAAACATACAAGTACAGGGGCGACGATACAGTAAACCGTTGAAAACTTCCTAGAAAAATATTACCAAAAAAATAGAGCAAAGTCTAGTTAGTGAAAACACGCATAGTACAAACCCGTGCAAGCATCAGTACAAGCACCCTTTTTCGGAACCATTCAAAATTACTCTACAAAAAATAGCTCAGTACAAACATACATATATATCAGTACGACTACTCTGTTTTTCACACGAGAAAACAACAGGATCCATCATGCCGTATTCAAAATTACTCTTAAATGGTTGCGAAGTAGAGAAAACATTCAACATGACTAAGTTTCGCATTTTCGGTAGCTATCCAACGGTATATTATTTGCCATATTTCGACAAACTGTTAAAAAAATCGCGTTCAAAATTAAATTTGACTGTATTCGAATTTGTTTTTAAACCGTAAGGATTTAGAAAAATATTTCTATACGAAAAAGTTGCGCATTTTACATAGCTTTCCAACACCGTATCATTTGCCTAAATCCGACAAACCGTTTGCAAAAAATCACGAAAATACGTTTCTCCCAGAATTTCACCATTTTTCAAATTACTTTTAAATCATATAGAATTAGAAAAAACAATACATATATGGAAGATGCGGATTTTGACCAGCTTTCCAACGCCATCCTATTTGCTCAATTCCGAAAAACCGTTTGAAAATTGAGTCCAAAATACGATTCACGTTTTCGGTTTTAAAAAAATGGTTTTTTCAAAACTGCTCTTAAACCATAATGATTTTGTAAAAACATTAAATATACAGGAAATATGGTTGTCAAGAGCTTTCCAACGATATATTACACGCCACGTTCCGACAAAAAAATTACAAAAAGTTTTTGAACTAAAGAGCCGATGTGTTAAACACAACTGAAAGCATCAGTTCAACCCACTTCGAAAACATCAGTTCAACCATCTGAAACCGTCAGTTCAAAAAGGGTAACAGAATAATATTCTGTTACTAGTAATAGAATAGCCTAGATGTATATATATATATATATATATATATATATATATATATATATATTGTGTATGCACTTAAGTAACCGTTATCGGTCAACTGATATGTTACCACCACGTGCATGGTTCCGGTGATATGCGCGCAGGGGGAGAGGGAGATGCCATCGTCGGGAGAAAAAACAAAAACAAAAGGGAGAAAGCAGTATAAAAGAAAAAGGAAAGTAAACAGAAAAGAAAAGGAAAATAATAAAAGAAATGACAATTAAAAACTAGAAAAGGAAAATAATAAACAGAAAATAAAAAAATTGGAACAGTTAGCAGTAGCGCTTAGTTGAGAACCAGCGCTATAGCTACTATAACTATAGCGCTTTGTTATAGAAAAGCACTACAACTATGTGCCATTAGCAGTAGCGCTACTGCTATTTTGAGTTAACCTCAAATTTTGCCAACCGCCAAGTCCCAATTCTCCCCCCCGGCCACTCTCCCCACGCCCTCTTCCCCCCCCCCACTCTATCGCGGCCGCCGTCGCCCTGCTCGCCCTCGATCGCCGGCCATCACCCCCTAGCCGCCCCTCGCCCCCTAGCCGCTGTCGACCAGAACGCAGCCCCGCCTCTCCCCTGCCCCTGCTCCCACCCTCGACCTCGCTGCCCATGCGCCCACCCTCGACCTCGCCGGCCCTCGCCCGGTGCCAGCCCTCGATGCCGCCGCCCTCTCCACCGCCCCGTAAGCCTCTCCCTCTCCTCTCCCCTGCCCTCCTCTCTCTCTCTCTGCTCTCTCTCTCTCTAATTTGGATGTATGAACCCTAGCTAGGAGATGTAGCAGAGAGAGAGAGGAGATGTATGAACCCTATGAACCCTAGTTTAGTGCAATTTTGTTTAGGGAAATTTAGTTTAGGAAATTTAGGAAATTTAGCTTAGTGCAATTTAGTTTAGGGCAATTTTGTCTAGGGAAATTTAGTTTAGGGGTATATAAAATACCTATTAACTTATCAAAAATAGTAGCTAAAACAGCAACAAATTGGTTTTTGTAGGTATGAAAAACAGTAGCTAAAATTTATAAAAAACAGTAGCTAATTTGTTTTTGTATGTATATAAATTAGCTATAAAAAACTGTAGCTAATTAGGGGAGTAGCAAATAGAGCTAGGGCCAATTTTTTTAGCAAATGAGAAAATTTAGCTAGGGGTAATTTGTTTAGGACAAATAAAAACTAGCAGCAAATAAAAACTAGTAGCAAATAAAACCATAGATGATGTTTTAGGAAGATATACCCTATACAATGTTGTTGTTTTTAACACTTGGTTAATTTGCTATGTCCTGGAAATTTGTCAAATGATGTTATATGAACTTGTGCCAATTGTCGAAAAATATCTGAGTGGCCTATGTTTTGCCAGAATGTTGATTCATTTCCGCTCCGGCAAATTTCAGGCGCTCCATATGTCCACTTTTTAGCAAAGGTCATGCCAGAAATTTCCATGATTTTCGGCATGACTTGTGCTAGAACTAGGACATATGTAGTACTCGGAATTTGCCGAAAGTGGAATGAATCAACATACCGACCAAATATAGGCCCTGATGGAGTCCTGGATTAGGGGGTCTCCGGCTAGCCGGACTATTTTCTTTGGCCGGACTATTGGACCATGAACATACAAGATTGAAGACTTCATCTCGTGTCAGGATGGGACTTTACTTGGCGTGGAAGGAAAGCTAGGCAATATGGATAGGTATATCTTCTCCTTTGTAACTGACCTTGTGTAACCCTAGCCCCCTCCGGTGTCTATATAAACCGGAGGGTTTTAGTCTGTAGGACAACATACAATCCTACGATAGGCTAGTGTAACGCCCCGAGACCGATGTGCCAGGTGTCATGCAGTTATTCGCTGTTGTTGCCTTGTCATTGCTTGCGTGTCATGCATTTGCATATCATGTCATCATGTGCATTTCATTTGCATACATGTTCGTCTCATGCATCCGAGCCTTTTCCCCGTTGTCCGTTTTGCATTCCGGCGCTTCGTTCTCCTCCGGTGGCCATTTCTACCTTTCTTTCGTTTGTGGGGATTAAACATTTCCGGATTGGACCGAGACTTGCCAAGCGGCCTTGGTTTACTACCGGTAGACCGCCTGTCAAGTTTCGTATCATTTGGACTTCGTTTGATACTCCAACGGTTAACCGAGGGACTGAAAAGGCCTCGTGTGTGTTGCAGCCCAACACCCCTCCAATTTGGCCCAAAACCCACCTAAACCTGCTCCATCATCTAGAGCGTCCGATCACAATCGCGTGGCCGAAAACCGCACCTCATTTGGACTCTCCCAGCTCCCTCTATGCATATAAATAGACCCCCCCCGGAATTCAGATCTCTTTCTCCCCCGAAACCCTAAAAAATCCACCTCGCGCGCACCGGACATGTCCGCCGCGCCGGACATTTCTTCCGCCGCCGCCCGCAGCCTCTAGCCGCCTGCCACGTGGCAAGCCGCCACTGCCCGAGGCCCGCGCGGCCCAGCCAGTGCCCCCACGACCCGCAGACGCCACGCCGCCCGCGCCCTTCCCCTCCCCGACGCCGCTCGCCCGCGCCGCCTTTGCTGCCTCGGACGCCGCCGCCTGCGCGCTGCCTCGTCGCCGGTCGCCACCACCGGAACCTCGCCGCCGCCGCGGGAGCCTCGCCTAGCTGCCTCCCTGCACCGCCTCGCCTCCCCGCCGCCACATCCGGCCGGGAGAGGCCGGGGCGACCTCCCCCTCGCCTCCCCACCGCTCCGTCAAGATCGCCGGAGCCGAGGGAGCTCGCTGGACTTGCCTCGGGCCACGTGCCCACCGAAACCCTAGATCTGTCCCGGAGAGGTTGTTTTTTTTCTTCTAAGTCCCAAAAATTCCAGATCCAAGTGCTCATGTTCATAGCCTCGTAACTTTTCATCCGTAGCTCCGATTCATGCATATAGCATATCAAAATGTTCATCTCAGAGAGTACATCATTTCACTCCATTGCGTAATTTTCATTTGATTTCATCTTGATGCCCGAAATTCTGTTAGAAGAGGGCTACTTGAGATAATTGTCAGATCTGCTACTCTATTTAGGTTTTTGTCATTTTTGCCATGATTAATGTGTGCATGATATGCCCTGATGCTCTACATATGTTTTGTAAAGGGTTTTGTCATCTTTCCAGAGGTGCAACCCATGTATTTTTGTGATGTGTGTGGTGACTAGCACAAGCTTGCAAAGTGGTGCACTTGGTAATTCTGTTTTCAGGGACTTAGCAATTCCACTAAGTCCTTGAGGTGTTTATCTCATGTTGTCATATGTTCATGTTGTTTCCTAGTGATCCATGCCTCTTTCGAGGATGATCAGTAAGGATGTTTTGTTAATCTTGTAGTGCTCTATCCATCCATGTCTTTGTTTGAAATTATGGAGCACCCTAGCTTGAGTCAATCGAGCTCTACTTTTGCTACTTTGTGAATCTGGGCAGATTGTCAACTTGTTTGCAATTTTGCCGATGTTGTTCTTGTTGATCCGTGCATGCTATGCTATTGTTCTTGCCATGTCTGGCTTGCATTTTGTGCCTTGTTGATGGGTGTATCGAGCTCGTAAACATGCCTACTTGAGTTATGTTTCAGCATGTGCCAGTTTTCACAAAGGGACTTTTGTTAAGCTCTTTGAGTATCTCCATGCCATGGTTTACTATGCCATGTTCAGGTCCTATAGCATGTAGTTTTGTTGCTCTGAAGAGTGCTAACTGATCTGAAATTCCAGACAAGTGTTGATTTCACCAAGTCTGAGATCTGTTTGCCATATGCATTTTTTGCCATGCTTGTTTGAACCTGTTAATGGATGAATTGGCCGTAGCTCAGTGCTAGACTTTTGTTAAGCATCATGAATGCATCCCTGCCATGTATTTTGTTGTCATGTTTGAGTGCTGTAGCATGTTCATCTCGTTGCATTTAGATGGCTACTTGCTGTAAATCGCAGACCGGTTTCATATTTGAATCGCTTGCCATTTCCAAACCGTAACTCCGATCCCGACGTTCTTTATATCGTTTTCAAGCGATTTCATCTCATCTTTCCAGTGGCTTACTTGGATTTCCAAGTTGAGGCCAGGTTCTTGCATTTCCTATCATATCTTGCATATGCATCCCGCATAGCATATCATCATTGCTTCGTATTGTTTGTTCCTTGCACGTGGTTGATTGTGTCCTTGTTGCTTGTTTATCTTGTTTGGGTAGAGCCGGGAGACGAGTTCGCTAACAAGGAGCCCGTTGAGTTTGCTTTCGAGGATCCAGTCAACTCTGACAACTGTGCAGGCGAGATGATCATACCCTCGAAATCACTACTATCTTTGCTATGCTAGTTTGCTCGCTCTTTTGCTATGCCATTGCTACGATGCCTACCACTTGCTTTCAAGCCTCCCAAATTGCCATGTCAAACCTCTAACCCACCTTTTCCTAGCAAACCATTGATTGGCTATGTTACCACTTTGCTCAGCCCCTCTTATAGCGTTGCTAGTTGCAGGTGAAGATTGGAGGTCGTTCCTTGTTGGGTCATTTATTTACTTGTTGGGATATCATTATATTGCCATGTTATCTTAATGCATCTATATACATGGTAAAGGGTGGAAGGCACGGCCTCTCGCCTAGTGTTTTGTTCCACTCTTGCCACCCTAGTTTCCGTCATATCGGTGTTATGTTCTCAGATTTTGCGTTCCTTACGCGGTTGGGTTATAATGGGAACACCTTGATAGTTCGCCTTGATTAAAGCTTTTCCAGCAATGCCCAACCTTGGTTTTACCATTTGCCATCTAGCCTCTTTTTCCCTTGGGTTTCCGGAGCCCGAGGGTCATCTTTTTTAAACCCCCCCCCCCCCCCCCGCGCCAGTGCTCCTCTGAGTGTTGGTCCAACCTAGAGCCCCTTGCAGCACCACCTCGGGGAAACTTGAGGGCTGGTTTTAGTTGTACGGATTGCTTATCTGAGTGTGCCCTGAGAACGAGTTATGTGCAGCTCCTATCGGGATTTGTCGGCACATTCGGGCGGTGTTGCTGGTCTTGTTTTAACCTATCGAAGTGTCTTGAAGAACGGAGATACCGAGTCTGATCGGAACGTCTTGGGAGGAGGTCTATTCCTTCGTTGACCGTGAGAGCTTGTCATGGGCTAAGTTGGGACTCCCTTGCAGGGATTTGAACTTTCGAAAGCCGTGCCCGCGGTTATGGGCAGATGGGAATTTGTTAATGTCCGGTTGTACATAACTTGAACCTTAACTTAATTAAAATGAATCAATTGAGTGTGTTACCGTGATGGCCTCTTCTCGGCGGAGTCCGGGAAGTGGACACGGTGTTGGAGTAATGTTTGCGCAGGTTGCTCTCTAGTTTATCGCTCGCGCTTTGCCTCCTCTTCCCGCTCTCTTTTGCGAATAAGTTAGCCACCATATTTTGCTAGTCGCTTGCTGCAGCTCCATTTATATTTACCTTGCCATACCTATAAGCTTAAATAGTCTTGATCGCGAGGGTGCGAGATTGCTGAGTCCCTGTGGCTCACAGATTACTATTACACCAGATGCAGGGGCTGATGATTCCGCTCCAGGAGACGCGTTTGAGCTCAAGTGGGAGTTCGACGAGGACTCTCAATGTTACTATGTTTCCTTTCCTGATGATCAGTAGTGGTGCCCAGTTGGGGGTGATCGGGACCGTGTCGCATGTTGGGTTCTCTTTTATTTTGGCGCCGTAGTCGGGCCATGAGTGTTTGGATGATGTAATGTTATTTATGTTCTTGATTGACGTGGCGAGTGTAAGCCAACTATGTTATCTCCCCTTTATTATTTATATTACATGGGATGTTGTGAAGATTGCCTAACTTGCGACATATGCCTTCAATGCGATTATGTCTCTAAGTCGTGCCTCGACACGTGGGAGCTATAGTCGCATCGAGGGTGTTACAGCTAGCTTCTAAGGTTTAGCCTCTCTGGTCTCGTGGTAGATCTACTCTTGTAATACTCATATCATCAAGAACAATCAAGCAGGATGTAGGGTTTTACCTCTATCAAGAGGGCCCGAACCTAGGTAAAACATCGCGTTCCCTGCCTCCTATTACCATCCGGCTTAGACGCACAGTTCGGGACCCCCTACCCAAGATCCGCCGATTTTGACACCGACAGGCCCCTTTTTTCTTTTCATTAAATCTTTTATTTACAATTGTTTAATAGGAAACATATCTAGCAACGCCGAAGTTGCGGGTGTTTTTGCTCGCCTCGAAGACCCCATCGAGGCAGCACACCACTATTTCGATTACTTCGACGAACACCAGATGGGATTGCATGGTGGCGGCAGTGGCACGAACCCCGACACTGGCACCGTCACCGACACCACCCCAGAGACCGGCAACGATGCTATCATAACCGGTAAAGCACCAAAGAAGAAGAGGACACGAAGACAAAACAAGCTTGGCATCGGACAAATTGTGGTCACGGAGATGCACCCCAAGAAGTTTGAGCAATAGTACCGAAGGAAGTGTGCTCGTGCTGGGGCAATCAACTTGGATGCATCCTCAGGGAAACCGCCAACATCAACGACGAGAGGTTGAGGCAGATACCACATATGGAGAACATGCTCCTAAAGAAGTTGCACAATAGGTTCTTGTTCCCCGGCCGCAATGAAAAAGAATATGAAGATCCGTTGAATGACATCGCCATGACAAAGATAAACGACAAGGTGATGGTGACGTTCACCAATGTCTTGTCCTCCTGGAAAGTTCGGGTGAAAAAAGCGATTGCGAAGAATGAACCGCGGTCGAAGATTCATGCTGACAATACGTCAATAACAGAAGAGGACTTTGCAAAATTCAAGGAGAATTGTGCTAAATAAGAAGTCAAGACAAAGTCGGAGAAAATGAAGGCGCTCCAGGCCAGGAACACGCCTCCCCACCACCTCGTAAGCCGTGGTTACGAGGGGAAGAGAGTCGTATGGGCCAAGGAGGACGCGGAATGTGAAAGCCTCAGAATCCCAGACCCCTTGGTGGAGTTCACCGACCCGCTGGAGCATGATTCGATCAGGGCCCGGTACAAGTCGGACAAAGAAAAAAACCTCTTTTACACAGACCCTCTCACGAGGGACTTCATGAGACTTTTGGTAATTCTTATATTACCACATTATCATATTATAGCTTCCAATCAATTTGACTGTAAGTTTTGTCACATTAGTAAACCATCCACGTTTCTTTTGCAGATAGAGCAGCACCAAAAGGCAGACAAAAGTGACGAGTCATCATAGTCGTCAGCGAAGCCCAAGTGGGACACCCCATTCAACCGGGCCCTAAACATACTGAATATGGCACCTCATGGACGACATGCTACCCCAAGGATCTTGAGGAAAGAAGGAAGAGACGCTCGGTTGTCACTCAGCAGAGCATCGACGAGAAGGTCAAGATTGCGGTCGAAAATACCAAAGCTCAGACCAAAGAAGAGTTGCTCGGGGCCGTCAATGCAGCGGTGACTGACGCAGTGGTCAGCTTGCTTCCGGCACTATGGGATTTCACGAAGAACAATCCAAATGCACGTCCGGAGGACTTTCCCCTTTCCAGCTTTCTTGGGAGCAATTCGGTGAACACCAGAGCACCAGCACCCGCTGAAGCAACCACAAAAGGTCCCGCTCCTGTTCATAGCGGCCCGACCTCCGTATCTTGCATGGTCGGTGGGCCTTCATCGCTGGCCAAGATCGACGCCCTCACGGTAATTACGCATCATACCTATAGTCTTCCGTTTCAGTTGCCTTTCGGATGTTTGACATCGCAGACATGTCTCCTTCATAGGCCGATGACACCTCGTGCACCCTACTCTACAACAAGGACCGGAAGGTGGCCGTGGGAAAGGCAATGATCCTGAAGCCAAAGGACCGCATGTTCCACAACCGAGAGATGCCCGATTGCGTCTTCAAGGTTAACGTGGCTAGTGTCTTAGTGGGATTCAAGGATTTGCCTCCTCCGGTACCACTCGATGACGATGAGACCCCTAAGATGATTGGCGCATGCAAGAGCTAGTTCTTGCCTTGGCCCAAGTCTCTTCTTCGTCTCGAGGCTCCCAGTATCACACCAACGCCACCTTCTAAAGAAGGAATGAACACCACCCCACCTACCACATTACCTGCACCTGTCGTGGCGAGTGATAGCAGACGACGCGAGGGAGAGTCTCCATTAGTGCCAGATGATGTAGCCCCCGTTGTTAAAGAAGCAAATGTTGATGATGACATCAAGGATGATGATGATGATGACCCAGACAAGTATTTCAATACCGCCTATGATGATGGAAGATTGATGGCTCAGGACGGCGAAGACTTAGGCTATGAGAGTGGATATGATGACTTGATGTTGCATGATTTGCGGGAGCCAGAATGTCCTAAGCCGGAATGCAAAAAGTCTCTCTTCAAGCGATCTTCGCTGGAGACGCCTCCAGATGCCGCCTGTACCCAGCAACCCCCCGACACCCGTCCACTGATTAGCCCCACGACAATGGGGGTGGTGGTTAGGGAAGGTATGGTGGGCTCACTACCGCCACCCACCAAGAAGCAAAGGAGGAGACCGGACCAGAAAGGCCCTAAAGGAGCCAGAGTTGCTTCAAGCAGCCAGCCGCCTCTCGAGCCCCGGGTGGTAGACAAAATACCTGTCGAAGGTGCGCAACACTTCCATGTCGCCGGCAGCCGATCCTACCTGCGAAAGCGCTAGAGCACATATTGAACAATGATCTAAGGAGACTCCATGAAGATGTGCTGGCCAGAGAGAAAAGCCTTATGGTCGTGGAAAAACCAGGATACCCGCTTTACGCAGCTCAGGTTCCTGGTGGGAGGTCGTACATCGAGAGATGGCCCACGAATAAGTTAACCCTGCGATTTGACTACATCTACGACATGTTCCACATGACCAAGCTGGATTTCCATTTCATCCGCATGTATCCGTTATATCTGAACCACTTCATCAGGGTCGAGAACATCAGATATATCTGCATCATGGACCAGTTCTATATGCACGAGAGCTTCTTGGCAGTTTGCAAAGAGCACCGTGACTATGCGAGCAAGTACCTTGGCGAATTCATGATCGCTAATAAGGACAAGGAAGTGATTCTCTTGCCTTATTATCCACATAAGTCATCCGCACATATCCTTTCGTAAGTGTTAATCATTCCATTGCAAGCATGGAGGCTAATTTGAGGTGTACTTAATTTGCGCAGCCGGGGGGGGGGCGTCCTCATTGTTTTGTCCCCGGAATACTCTAGTGCGATGTACTTGGACTCATCGAAGAACCTTGGGAAAAAGGATTACAAGCACATAAAGAGTGTTCTCCATAGTGCCATGTTAACCTTCAGACTGTCTGGTGGATATATCAAGGTGAAAAAGTACAGGAATCGTGGTCTGGCTTTCGGTCATAAGACCGACTTCTGCTGCACCCAGCAACCGCACACCAGTATGGCTGATGGATTCGACCTCATGCATCACCTGCTCGAGTACAGAAGGGATAATCAACGCCTTCGCATGTCACCTACTACCAATGATGCCGAGATTGTCAGCTAGAACACAAGCATAGGAAGGACACCGGATCATCGAATCAGAGCTGAGTTTTATCACGTACAGTGTGAACTTGCCCAAGTGATCATGAAGCGGGTCCTCGAACCAACAGGGATGTTCTACCATGGGCCAATCACGCGGGAAGATGTCCGAGCACTGCTACTCGGTCAATGTATGGACCTGAAGCCTTTCAAGAAGCTCCGGTGCTTCCTCCCTGACTATGAATATTGGACCGCCGACATGGTTGACTGATTGTTGATGACAGTGTGTCACTACTGTCTTTCTATGGCAAAACTTTGAATTTATGCACGGCGAAACTATGTGATGTAACTAAACAGTGGTCCTGAACTAGCGTAGATCGCTGAAGTTAATTAGTTTGGGTATGAGGAACTTCGCCATTTATGTTTACTATTGTTTGATTGTATTTTGCTAATTATGCCTCCTTGTTTTCTTATGTACATTATGTTGCATATTATTGTTCAATTCATCAACTCACGATGTAGGTACATAGATCAGAGATGGCGAAGGGCTACTATGCCGTGTACATTGGGAGGGTTCCAGGAGTCTACGACCACTGGCCAGCCGCTCAGGCCCAGGTGCACAGGTACCCGGGTGCTAGCCACAAAGGGTTCGACAGCAGAGCCGAAGTGGAAAGTACTTACTTGAGATGGACACACCAACATGAGCAGGGGTGGGACTGCTGGTACTACAAAGTCGCGCTCTTGCTCATGCTCATCACTCTTCTCTTCTGTATCGCTATTTTCAAGATTTGATGATATTTGTGTTGAATGATGATGATGGTATGATGAGACTACTGTATAGAGCCTACGTAAATACACCCCAAATACGTAGGGGGTGAGGGTCTGTGAAAGCAGGAACATTAGCAGTAGTGCAGGAGAGCACCTAGCAGTAGCACTGGCTTAGCAGCAGCGCTTCACATGAAAAAGCGCTACTGATAACTATCAGTAGCACTGTTCCTGGAAGCGCTACTACTAACAATACTTAGTAGTAGTGCTGCCTATACCGGCGCTGCTGCTACAACTTAGTTGTAGCGCGCTAGCAGTAGCTATTTCAAGCGCTACTACTAGGGTTTTCTATATTAGTGGGAGGGGGCATGCATTCATATCTTGGGATTCCCTTCGTGCCGACACAAGGGGGTGGGGCAAGCAATACAGTGCGCTTTGCGACAGAGGTGCCACATCGAAGTTGCATTTAGTATTTTAAAATCAAACCACACTTTTGATACATAAACTTGGTCCACATGCAAGTGTATTCGTGTTCTGACCCTCTCTCATGTAATTTTACACCAAATTTATGAACATGAGATAAGTCGGATGACGCAACAGACACAGTTCACTCAAACTAACCATGTGCCATGCCGGTGCACCTGTCACGCACACATCCGCATAGTATATTGGGCTCCACGAGGCTCCCACTCTCAAAAATATCTGCCCGCCTCGAGGGTTTTTCTATTTCATAACACACAGTTGTTATCTCCGGACCGTGTGCGATGTTTCTTGTTCCCAATCCCGCCTGCATCCATAGAAAATATCTGCCCACCTCGAAGGTTTTTCTGTTTCGTAACACACGGTTGATATCTCCAGACCGTGTGAGATGCACTATCATCAAAAATTTCAATAGCCCGGCAATTCTATCCTGTGTAGTAAAATTTTCAGTACCCGCGTCATTTCCTCAAATACCCCGCGCCCCCTCCACACACACACACCAAAACCTCCTCGGGCATGCGCACACACACACACCCCCTCCATCACTCGAAAGCCTAGCAAGGTCCCCGCTGCCGCTGCCGCCACCGCCACCGCAAGGCCTCAATTGTCAACATCTGCCGGTTTGCCTTTGCAGCTTACCCACTGACCTCCATACCCAGGCCGCCCTGAGTTTCTTAGATGACGCCTGCCAAACGCCCCCTTTCCCATAGATCCCCATCCCCATCCCCATGCCCCACTCGAGAGCATCGCATCCTATGCTCGGCTACGCTTCCCATGGAGCTCGAGGAGCGACTGGACCAAAAGAGGTGTATAGCGGTCTCTGCGCCCGATGTCACCGAGGAAGCTGACGACCATTACTGGCGGCAGACACTCAAACAGCGGGCTAGAGTACGCGGGCATGTCTCGTCCACCGCCTTCAACATCGAGGTCATCAACAGCAACGGCCTGAGGTGGGCTATCTCATAGGTTAAGTGGCCCACCCCCAACCCCTTAGGTTCAACCGCCGTTTGATCTCATCCATGGCCCCGTCGCTGATCTCCTCTAGCTCGGTCTCAACAATTTGCCATTCTACATGCCATCGAGCCCCTTTTGTCATTTCTGAAGGATATGTTCTGCGACGCTGGCAGTATCCACAGCTCCTAAGTCAGACCGCATCGACGGTGAACACGAGGAGGGCACCCTCTCCAGCTCTTCCAAGGGGAAAGAGCCCATCTTCTCTTCCAAGCTAATAGCGCCCGTGTGTGACATCAGGAAGGGCACCATATAGTCATGCTCTTACAAGGGGAAGGAGCCCATATGTGACAACATGGAGCGCATCCAGGGTTCGTGCTCTTCCCACGGGAACGAGCCCATCTGTGACAAGTGAGGAAACCCATGGTTTGTTTTGCCGTGCCTCTTCACAGGGGAAAACTCATGATTTGTTTTGTCGAGTCCCTTCTGTAGTGTAGTGAGAATATGTCTAGTTTTAATTGCTATATCTGGTTGTTTGTAGTATGCCTTGTTTATTTCAGTTGTTCACAATGTGATGCTCTATATGTGCAATTATTTACTGTGCAGTATGTTTCATCAATCCAGTTTTAAACATACCGATAGGAATGCATATATTTGGTTGTTGTTAAGCCTGTTATAGCTAGCATATGCCTCTTCTAAAGTTTTTTGATTGTTCGGTTGTTTGTAGTTAGCATATGTCTAGTTTTAAATGCTATCTTTGGTTGTTCGTAGTATGCCTTGTTTATTCTAGTTATTTACAACGTGTTGTTCTATATGTGCAAGTATGATCTGTTGTGCTTAACATGCTTATCGATGTACCTACACAGGACAATTTTTGGAACGACTGCTGTTTACGGATACATCTCTAGCGTATCTATAATTTTTAATTGTTCCATGCTATTATATTATTCATCTAGGATGTTTTATATGCATTTATATGCTATTTTATATGATTTTTGGGACTACCCTATTAACCTAGACCCTAGTGCCAATTTCTGTTTTTCCTTGTTTTTGAGTATCAAAGAAAAGGAAAACAAAATGGAGTCCAATTGACCTAAAATTTCATGGAGATTGTTTTTGGACCAGAAGAAGCCCACGGAGTACCGGAGATGGACTAGAGGAGTCCCGAGGCCACCACAAGGGTGGGGGCGCACCCTACCCCCATGGGCGCACCCCCCTATCTCGTGGCCGCCTCGTGGACCCTCCTGACTTGTTCCCAACTCCAACACCTCTTATATATACCCGAACTTCTAGCAAGAAACCTAGATCGGGAGTTCCGCCGCCGCAAGCTTCTGTAGCCACCGAAAACCAATGTGGACCCGTTCCGGCACCCCGCGCTCTCCATGACAAGGAGGGAGCAGTTCACCCTCGGGGCTCAGGGTATGTACCAGTAGCTATGTGTTTGATCGCTCTCTCTCTCTCTCTCGTGTTCTTGACTCGGCACGATCTTCATGTATCGCGAGCTTTCCTATTATAGTTGGATCTTATGATGTTTCTCCCGCTCTACTCTCTTGTAATGGACTGAGTTTTCCCTTTGAAGTTATCTTATCGGATTGAGTCTTTAAGGATTTGAGAACACTTGATGTATGTCTTGCATGTGCTTATCTGTGGTGACAATGGGATATCACGTGATCCACTTGATGTATGTTTTGGTGATCAACTTGCGAGTTCCGTGACCTCGTGAACTTAGGCATAGGGGTTGGCACACGTTTTCGTCTTGACTCTCCGGTAGAAACTTTGGGGCGCTCTTTGAAGTTCTTTGTGTTGGTTGAATAGATTAATCTGAGATTGTGTGATGCAAATCGTATAATCATACCCATGGATACTTGAGGTGACATTGGAGTATCTAGGTGACATTATGGTTTTGGTTGATTTGTGTCTTAAGATGTTATTTTAGTACGAACTCTAAGATAGATTGAACGGAAAGAATAGCTTAGTGTTATTTTACAACGGACTCTTGAATAGATCGATCAGAAAGAATAACTTTGAGGTGGTTTCGTACCCTACAATAATCTCTCCATTTGTTCTCCGCTATTAGTGACTTTGGAGTGACTCTTTGGTGCATGTTGAGGCATAGTTATATGATCCAATTATGTTATTATTGTTGAGAGAACTTGCACTAGTGAAATTAAGAACCCTAGGCCTTGTTTCATCGCATTGCAATACTATTTTCGCTCACTTTTACTACTTGCTAGCTTGCTCTTTTTATATTTTCAGATTATGAAAACCTATATCTAACATCCATATTGCCCTTGTATCACCATCTCTTCGCCGAACTAGTGCACCTATACAATTTACCATTGTATTGGGTGTGTTGGGGATACAAGAGACTCTTCATTATTTGGTTGCAGGGTTGTTTGAGAGAGACCATCTTCATCCTACGCCTCCCACGGATTGATACACGTTAGGTCATCCACTTGAGGGAAATTTTCTACTATCCTACAAACCTCTGCACTTGGAGGCCCAATAAGTCTACAAGAAGAAGGTTGTGTAGTAGACACCAAGATCTTTTCTGGCGTCGTTGCCGGGGAGGTTAGCGCTTGAAGGTATATCTTTAGATCTTGCAATCGAACCTTTCAGTTTCTTGTTTTTTCAATAGTATAGTCTAGAAAAGAAAACTACACAAAATGGAATTAAGGTTGCCTCATATTCTTCATCTTTTTAATGTCTTTCATGAAAATAAGGATTCCGATAATTGTGCCAAAGTGTTAGAAGAAGAATGTATTAAAATGTTTGGCACTAAATCTTTGGATGATGAGCATGATTGTAATGGTGTTAGTATGAATTCTTTGAATATCCATGATGCTAATGATATGAAAAGCCACAAGCTTGGGGATGTTATGTTTGATGAAGATGATATTTTTTGTCACCCAAGTTTTGATGAGCAAATTGATTTTGATGATAGCATGCCTCCTATTCATGATGATTATATTGATGAAAGTGTGTTTGGAAGAGTGTCAACTTTAGAAAGTAATTATCCCAATATTTTGGAGGGTGTTGAATCTAATTGTGATAATTATGAAAGTGGGATTGGAGAGGTCATGCAATTCTTTAATGTTAATCCCACTATTTTGGAAGAGTGTCAACTTTGCATACATGTGGATCGTGATAAGAATATGTTTTGTCATAGCTATATTTTTGAATTTTCTTATGATCCTAAATTTAATTATTATGAGGGAGGAGCATATGCTTGTATTAATTGCAATAATATCAAGTTTCCTCTCTATGTCTTGAAAATCTTGAAGTTATCCTTGTTTTACTTTCCTATGCAAGTTTATTCTTGCTCCCACAAGTTGTTTGCTCACAAAATCCCAGTGCATAGAAAGTGGGTTAGGCTTAAATGTGCTAGTTATATTCTTCATGATTCTCTCTTTATTTTTCAATTCTTATCTTTTATGTGAGCATCATTAAAATCATCATGCCTAGATAGGGGCGTTAAACGTAAGCGCTTGTTGGGAGGCAACCCAATTTCATTTTTGTTCTTTGATTTTTGCCCCTGTTTAGTAATAAATAATTCATCTAGCCTTGTTTCAGATGTGGTTTTATGTTTTAGTTACTGTTTTTTCCAGGTAGAACCTTTGGAAAGACTTGGGTGAAGTCTTTGCGATCTTTCTGTAAAAAACAGAAACTTTTGTGCTCACGAGATTAGCTGCCATATTTTACTGGAGAGTGAGTTTAGGTTTATTCTTTTTTAATATGATTAATAGACAAATTACTCAGGTCCACCATTCTAGTTCAGAATATTTGGAGTTACATAAGTATTCTAAAACTACAGATTACTACAGACTGTTCTGTTTTTGACAGATTCTGTTTTCTATGTGTTGTTTGCTTATTTTGATGAATCTATGAGTAGTATCAGAGGCTATGAATCATAAAGAAGTTGGAATACAGTAGATATTACACCAATATGAATTTAGAATGAGTTCACAATAGTACCAAAAGTGGTGATTTATTTTCTTATACTAACGGAGCTCATAAGATTTTCTGTTGAGTTTTGTGTTGTGAAGTTTTCAAGTTTTGGGTAAAGATTCGTTGGACCATGGAATAAGGAGTGGCAAGAGCCTAAGCTTGGGGATTCCCAAGGCACCCCAAGGTAATATTCAAGGACAACCAAGAGCCTAAGCTTGGGGATGCCTCGGATGGCATCCCCTCTTTTCTCTTCGTTCATCGGTAACTTTACTTGAGGCTATATTTTTATTCACCACATGATATGTGTTTTGCTTGGAGTGTCATTTTATTTTTTTTGTTTTTCTTGCTATTTTAATAAAATACCATGATATTAAATTCTTAAATGATAGAGAGTCTATACATAGTTGCATAATTATTCAACTACTCATTGATCTTCACTTATATCTTTCGGAGTAGTTTGTCGTTTGCTCTAGTGCTTCACTTATATCTTTTAGAGAACGACGGTAGTTTAATTTTGAAGAAATAGATGAACTCTCGTGCTTCACTTATATTATTTGGAGAGTCCTAAACAGTATGGTAATTTGCTTTGGTTAGGAATTTAGTCCTAATATGATAGGCATCCAAGATGGGTATAATAAAAACTTTCATAAAAGTGCATTGAATACTATGAGAAATTTGATACTTGATAATTGTTTTGAGATATGAAGATGGTTATATTAGAGTCATGCTAGTTGATTAGTTTTTAATCTGAGAGATACTTGTGTGAAAGTTTGTGATTCCCATAGCATGCACGTATGGTGAACCGTTATGTGATGAAGTCGGAGCATGATTTATTTATTGTTTGTCTTCCTTATGAGTGGCGGTCGGGGACGAGCAATGGTATTTTCCTACCAATCTATCACCCTAGGAGCATGCACGTAGTACTTCGCTTCGATAACTAATACATTTTTGCAACAAGTATGTGTGTTCTTTATGACTAATGTTGAGTCCATGGATTATACGCACTCTCACCCTTCCACCATTGCTAGCCTCTCTAATACCACATACCTTTCGCCGGTATCATACACCAACCATATACCTTCCTCAAAACAGCCACCATACCAACTTATTATGGCATTTCCATAGCCATTCTAAGATATATTGCCATGCAACTTTCTACCATTCCGTTTATTATGACACGCTTCATCATTGTCATATTGCTTTGCATGATCATGTAGTTGACATCATATTTGTGGCAAAGCCATCATTCATAATATTCCATACATGTCACTCTTGATTCATTACACATCCCAGTACACCACTAGAGGCATTCATATAGAGTCATATTTTGTTCTAAGTATCGAGTTGTAATTCTTGAGTTTTAAGTAAATAAAAGTGTGACAGTCATCATTATTAGAGCATTGTCCCATGTGAGGAAAGGATGATGGAGACTATGATTCCCCCACAAGTCGGGATGAGACTCCAGACGAAAAATAGAAAACAGAGAAAAAAGAGGCCAAAAAAAGAGAAGGGCCAAAAAAACAAAAAAATGAGAGAAAAGAGAAAAGGGGTAATGCTACTATCGTTTTACCACACTTGCGCTTCAAAGTAGCACCATGATCTTCATGATAGAGAGTCTCCTATGTTGTCACTTTCATACACTAGTGGCAATCTTTCATTATAGAACTTGGCTTGTATATTCCAACGATGGGCTTCCTCAAAATTCCCTAGGTCTTCGTGAGCAAGCGAGTTGGATGCACACACACTTAGTTTCTTTTTGAGCTTTCATACACTTATAGCTCTAGTGCATCCGTTGCATGGCAATCCCTACTCACTCACATTGATATCTATTGATGGGCATCTCCATAGCCCGTTACTATGCCTAGTTGATGTTAGACTATCTTCTCCTTTTTGTCTTCTCCACAACCACCATTCTATTCCACCTATAGTGCTACGTCCATGGCTCACGCTCATGTATTGCGTGAAGATTGAAAAAATTTGAGAACATCAAAAGTATGAAACAATTGCTTGGCTTTTCATCGGGGTTGTGCATGATTTAAATATTTTGTGTGATGAAGATAGAGCATAGCCAGACTATATGATTTTTAAGGGATAGCTTTCTTTGGCCATGTTAGTTTGAGAAGACATTATTGCTTTGTTTGTAGGCTTGAAGCATTATTATTTTAATGTAAATATTAAACTTTTGTCTTGAATCTCTCAGATCTGAACATTCATGCCACAATAAAGAAAATTAGATTGATAAATATGTTAGGTAGCATTCCACACAAGTATCTCCAGTTTCTGTTTTTTCCTTTTTGAGTATCACAGAAAAGGAAAACCAAACGGAGTCCAATTGACCTAAAATTTCACGGAGATTGTTTCTGGACCAGAAGAATCCCATGGAGTACTGGAGATGGACCAGAGGAGTCCCGAGGCCACCACGAGGGTGGTGGGCGCGGCCTACCCCCTGGGCGCGCCCCCCTATCGAGGGGCCGCCTCGGGGACCCCTTGACTTGTTCCCGACTACAACACCTCTTATATATAACCAAACTTCCAAAAAGAAACCTAGTTCGGGAGTTCCGCCGCTGCAAGCATCTGTACCCGCCGAAAACCAATCTAGACCCATTCCAGCACCCTACCGGAGGGGGGGTATCCCTCTCCGGTGGCCATCTTCATCATCCCGGTGCTCTCCATGACGAGGAGGCAGTAGTTCACCATCGGGGATGAGGGTATGTACTAGTAGCTATGTGTTTGATCCATCTCTTTCTCTCTCTCTTTCTCTCTCTCTCTCTCTCTCGTGTTCTTGATTCTGCATGATCTTGATGTATCGCAAGCTTTGCTATTATAGTTGGATCTTATGATGTTTCCTCCCCTCAACTCTCTTGTACTGGGTTGAGTTTTCCCTTTGAAGTTAACTTATCGGGTTGAGTTTTTAAGGATTTGAGAACACTTGATGTATGTCTTGCATGTGCTTATCTGTGGTGACAATGGGATATCACGTGATCCACTTGATGTATGTTTTGGTGATCAACTTGCGAGTTCTATGACCTCGTGAACTTATGCAAAGGGGTTGGCATACGTATTCGTCTTGACTCTCCAGTAGAAACTTTGGGACACTCTTTGAAGTTCTTTGTGTTGGTGGAATAGATAAATCTGAGATTGTGTGATGCATATCGTATAATCATACCCAGAGATACTTGAAGTGACATTGGAGTATCTAGGTGACATTAGGGTTTTGGTTCATTTGTATCTTAAGGTGCTATTCTAGTACGAACTCTATGATAGATTGAACAGAAAGAATAGTTTCGTGTTATTTTACTACGAACTCTTGAATAGATCAATCAGAAAGAATAACTTTGAGGTGGTTTCGTACCCTACAATATTCTCTCCGTTTCTTCTCCGCTATTAGTGAATTTGGAAAGACTCGTTATATGATCCAATTATGTTATTATTGTCGAGAGAACTTGCCCTAGTGAAAGTATGAACCCTAGGCCTTGTTTCAATGCATTGCAATACCATTTTCGCTCACTTTTACCACTTGCTACCTTGCTGTTTTTATATTTTCAGATTACAAAAACCTATATCTACCATCCATATTGCCTGTGTATCACCATATCTTCGCCGAACTAGTGCACCTATACAATTTACCATTGTATTGGGTGTGTTGGGGACACAAGAGGCTGTTGGTTATTTGGTTGCAGGGTTGTTTGAGAGAGACCATCTTCATCCTATGCCTCCCACGGATTGATAAACCTTAGGTCATCCACTTGTGGGAAATTTGCTACTGTCCTACAAACCTCTGCACTTGGAGGCCCAAAAACGTCTACAAGAAGAAGGTTGTGTAGTAGACATCATTTTCCATCGATGTTAGTTTCATCCCATGGCTTATCTCTGCTCACTGTTTAGGATATTGGTAGCTGGTACCATATAGGCAGGCGGCTGATAAGGGGTTAATCGATGAATCGGACTTTTAACTGACTATATCTGCAACCCAATTATCGTTAGGTTAAATAGGGCCATATGTAATATATCTGAGGCTACATAGCAACATGCACTGTACTTAATGTCTAAATATGCAATCCTAGGCTACATATCGACAAGGAAGAGTGTTACATTAATGTTCTAATGAAGTCTAGATATACGTAGAAGAGCAGCGGCAGCAACTACAACAACACAGCCCTTTTTGGATACTCAACTTAGCTAGAAGTTAGAGTTAGTTTCTAGTTCATTACTAACCCTGAACTAACTCCATCCAAAGAGTTGTTTGGACGGCAGGGTTAGATTGACAATAAATGCACTAGGAGAACTAGTTCCAATTAGAATCTCTTGGGTTGGATAGTTTTTTTGGGAGGTTTATAGATGCAACTAGCTCGAACTAGCCCTCATGTTTAGATATACTTTAGGGCTATTTAAGCCCGAACTAGATCAAACTAACTGTAACCCATGGATATAGCAGCATTTAATCAACCAATAATTTGTAAGAATGCACTAAACTCCTTCCGGCACATAATATAAGATGTTAATTCATCTAATATGTGAGTATATTGGATGTTATAAGATACTCCCTCCGTTCCTAAATATTTGTCTTTTTAAAGATTTCAAATGGACAACCACATATGAATGTATATAGACATATTATAAAAGAGTGTTGTACTACATCATTGTGCAATTTCTGTTTAGCTTTTAATATTAACTTGGTGCTTTTAGGTACATATGTCATTGGTATAGATCCGCGCTTCGACCCTTTCTGCATATGGGGCAATGGGATATCGATGAACCAGTATCAAGTGAGGAAGCTGATAAATTTTTTAGTAAAATGGGTCCAAAGATGGCAATTAAACTATTTGTTTACACATTATCCAAGAGAACAGCGAACTGTGGGATGGTAGTAAGAACTCTGCAGCCTTCTTTGTACTGCCCATATTAAGTTGTGTTAAATGACAATGTCTGAATCTTTTTCCTTTGCAGTGGTTGCCAAAGCAGTTTACTCAAGATTACCTAGATGATTATCTAGATGCTTTCATGAAGACCGGGAAGGATGGGCGGTCGGCCATCACAAGGTGTTGGACTAGAGTCGTGCGTGCCTTCTGCATGGAGGAGGGCACAATATGGCCATTCCGCTTCACCTTGTTCAGCAACCAGAATATATTCTGCCTCTTTCTTTACTGTCTTTAATAGTACAAGTATACAACTATTGTTCATCATTCTTTATTTGGTTCTTATGTAATTCAAGAACATTTGTACCTATGAATCGAATAATGCATTGGTTGTTTGAACCTCATTTATATGAACAATATTGTAGCATACATTCAAATTCGAATTCAAATCCGGTACAATTTGAAATAGCAGCAATTCAATTACGGTGAAATTACACTCTCCAGGTTGTTACGGCACACACGGTTGGTAAAACACAAACCTTTGCGATATACACCATAATCTGAGACGGTTCACAGAGAGGAAATGTGTGCAATTTTAGAAAATATCACAAACGGTGCGGGCAAACTAAACGTTTGTGTTAGTTGCCTTATCGTACACGATTCGCAACCATCAACTGTTTCTGATGAAGTTTGCATCGTAAATGTTGCACCACAGAATAGCGTGTGCGATAGTTGTCGTGTACGAAGATGTTACGACAGTCCGACGTTTCATAATCCTATCCGACACTCGTACGATGATTAGCTAATCTTCTTAATAGTGAACCATTTGTGATGGGCCGTGCAACGTACACATTCTATAATAGTGAGCCATTTGCGATAGGCTGCGCATCGTAAACATAGCACCACAGAATACCGACTGTGATGGCAATGCGAGCAGAAACGAGTTGGAGTACTGTAGGGGCCCCATCCCTGATGGTTTCTAGGTCATGTGGGAAGGACCCCCCCTATCGCCCACACTCACTTGGCGACGGTTCCAAATGCCGTCGCGGAAAGGGGTTTAAAACCATTTGTTTAGGACCGACGCGCACCAGTGTGAGCACGGTCACGTGATGTGGCACAAATATTCCTACGTAATTTTTTTCTTCAATTTGAGACAAGCTACTTATGAGAAGTTGCACAAATGAAGAGCCAAGGTATTTTTGAACAAAGACATGTCACGTTAAGGCGCAGGCTTTCACTATTTAAACCGTGGGCGTTTACGTGCCGCCACGAGTACCGCTTCTCATCGGCAGGTGCCGTCCGAGCAAGGGTGTGAGTCAACGGGAGTCGTGCGAGCAGACCGCTGCACCGGCTGATAGGGAGGCATGCGAGCAGACCATTGCGCAGGCTCACCGGGAGGCGAGCCGTTTGACCAGTCTCCGCCGCCCACCTTCGTCCCAACTGCTTCCACTTTTAATGTCGCCGGCGCCGCAGTTTAAAATCAACCCCGCACTACCCGGTATCGCTACAATCTTCTCTCTTCCCCTCCGATTCTCCTATCGTCTACCTCCAACCAGCCTGATCTAACCGTACGTCGTGCCGCATCATCATGGTCTGCCTTAGTCTTCCAATTTCCCGATGAAGACACCCAGCCGGAGTGTCAAGAACATAAGGCGTTTGGGGACGAGCTTCAACCAGCCTTGCGGGAAGACGCCGTGCCTGTCCCCGCTCCCGTTCCGGCTCCCGTCGCCCCGTCTACGATGGGCTGGGAGCCGCACATTGTTTCCGAGCTTGATACCACGGAGTTCCACGAGGACCCCTCCAACTTTCATGTGCACGTGCACTTGCGCGTGCAGTGACGCGCACGCCATGCCGGTGCCTGTGCACCTGCCAGCGCGTGCACCTACGCGTGCACTAACGTGCGCGCCCGTGCCGGTGCCCGTGCACATGAATGTCTCCACCGCGCCATAGCCAGTGCCTGTCCCCGCGCGGGTGCCAGTGCCGCCCTCAGCGGCATGGATGGCTGCCATCGACCGCTTCCTTGCACCAACGCCAGTTGCCTTCTCCCGCCAGTTGACTCGCTCCTAGAGACCAAACTCCAGAACATTGTGTCCTTCCTTGAAGCTAGGGCCGACATCCAGGAGTACGCCAACATTGGCGCAAGACGCTATCGTCGCCGTCTGTCAGTGGCCCGACGACACACAGAGCACGGCAAAGGAGCCGCTTCCCACCGCAAGACGCCCCCACCGCCGCCGCGTAATCTAAATTTGCCATGAAAAATGTTCGGATTGCCATGCTATCACATCCCTAGTTCTGGTATGCTCTGAGCTAGCAAGTCATGTGTTGCATCATGTTTTAATTCTTTTGAATCTGAAATGGGGATTGATCAAACCCTAGCACCAGATGAAATCAAATAAGTTCAACATAAAATCACTTTAAATGAACCCAAAATGCCCTTTGAAAATGTTCATGATTTCCGATAAAGGTGAAAACCTCTGTCAAAAATGATTAACATATTTTTAGGCCATTCTGGATTTTTGAATTAATTCATACGTATTTGAATTGGAGCATTTAAATACTATTAATATTTTTAAATGCCCCAACAATTCTGGAATTAGTTGAGGGCCTCTGGAATAACTATTTTAGTGCCCATAACTATTTTCAGAATTTTTAAAAGTGATTTGGTTTGAAAAACCAAATTAAAACAAATCTGCAAAATAGAAAAACAGAACAAAATTAGAAAATAGAGAGGGAGGGATGCTTACCTGGTCCTCACCTGTGCTGGCCCAGCCCACCTGGCTCGGTGCCAGTCATCCCTAACCTTTGCTAGTAGGCAGAGGAGGGATAGCGCACGGCGCGCGCGGGCGCCACGCCACCAGACTGCCTGCCTGCGCCGCCTAGCCACCGCGATGCCTCGTGTCCTCCCCTCGGTGCCACCTCGACCCCCTCGTTCGTTCCCCTCTCCCTCTAGACACGCTTCCTCCCCTCCTCTGCTCTCCCCCCGAGCGGAGCTCGCTGCCGCCGCCGCCACAGCCATGGCTATAGGCCACCACCTGCCCAACCAGTGAGATCACGAGGTCCGCCACAACGCCGTGGAGCTACACGCCGACGTAGGCGCCCGCGGGAGCCCTGCAGCGTCGTCCCCGATCTCATCTTCAACCTCCAGCCACCGACAACCTCACCGTCGATTCGCGATGTCGGGTGCCTTCCCAAGCCTTTTGAGACCTCCGTCGACCCCGCGGTGAGCTCCACCATTTCCCCATGACCTCGTGGTCTATATCTCGCCGTAGACGTCGTCCCCATGAGCTCCGAAGCTCCTGCCGCCGGCCATCTTCACCATCGTGGCTAGAGCAACCACATGTCGCACCTGAGAACATATGCATGCTCAGTTCCTTCCTAGGAGGCCGTACACCACACCAGCTCGATCTAAGACGCGCTGTAGCGCCTATCCCGCTGATGCCCGAGCTCCGAACGCCGCATACCTCACCGCCGGCGCTATTTCCGGTCACTTCAAGTCGCACCGCTTGCACCGTTGGATGTACACGAGCGCCTGGAACCCATGGAGCCTCTCCGCGCGGCGTTTGGTCGCCGGAGCGCGAAAGCCGCAGCCCTCCACCGCCGCGGCACCTCGCCAGCGGCCTAACTCTGGCGAAGTCGACGTGTCACTGCCATTACAACTAATGACGGGGCTAACTACCCTCCTCTATCACTGACTACTGGGCCCCACGGACTAAATAACCCTACTAAGCTCCTGTTTAGACTAGACTAACCCCATGGGCCCCACAGGTCAGTTTGACCTGGCAACGTCACATGTTGACCGGCCCCACATGTCAGTGCTCACCTGCTGACGTGGCTGTTGACCCGACCCCACCCGTCAGCGACACTAACCAGCACTGGGTCACTGACTAGTGGACCCCACTGGTCAGTTTGACCTGGACCGTGCCCTGTTGACTTGCTTACGTCATGCTGACATTATGCTGACGCGTTAAATCATTTACTGGATTTTGCTTAATTCTAAATAATCCAGGAAAATCTAGAAAATGATTTAAACTTCTAAAAATCATATAAATTCAACCATAACTCCAAATGAAATAATTTATATATGAAAAATTATCAGACTAATCCAATCTATCCATTTATGCTACTTTCATGCATGTTCAACCAACTTACACCCCCTGTATAAGTGAAAACATGATAATGGCATTTTAAATACCCCTTATGGAGTTTGCATATGAACCCTTGGTTCATATGGACTTCATTTCAATTGTTGCTAGATGCATTAGTACAAATCACAACATATTGACATGTCATGATCATGCATCACATTGTGCATTGCAATGATTGTATTCTTTTTGTGTTTGACCGATATTGTTCCCCCTCAGTAGACGTATGTTTCGACGATGTGGTCAATGACACCGATGAAGAGCTATATCATCTTCAGAAGTGCCAGGCAAGCAAAACCCCCTTGTTCATTCCAATACAATCCCACTATCTCGCTGTTACATGTTGTGGTAGTTGAACCCCTTTCCTCTGCATGACCTGTCATTGCCAAAGTAAATAGATGAAACCCACTAGCATGAGTAGGAGTTGTTTGAGCCCTGATGTGCCTACTCATTCATGCTTGTTTGTCATGCCTGCTTCTGCTTAGAGTTGAGTCAGGTCCGATTCATCGGGGATGAATTGGAATGTGGTGAACATGTCCTACTGTTGAGAGCTAAGTGTGTGAACACGATTTGGTAAAGGTAGTGGTGAGAGGCCATGTAGGAGTACATGGTGGGTTGTCCTATTGCAGCCGTCCTCAGGAACTGAGTTCTGTGTTTGTGATCCATGAACAGTTACTACCACGCATTGGAATGCTTAAGTGCCCCTCTTGACTTATTAATCTACCTGATCTCTGTCCAGGAGTTGCAACTAGTTTCTGGTGTTTGTAGGTAGTTTTAGTAGTCTACCAAGTGGCACCCGGTACAAGTGGGCTTGGGACAGACTAGGCACAGTGGCACGGTGTACCAAGTGGCACCCGGATGGTGGGCTTGGGAACCCTGCACACATCGTTTGGGGCCGTGAGCGACACCCCGGCCGGATCTCCTTGTGGATGGAACCCGAATAGGCGATAAACCTGGACTAGAGACTTGTTGGTTAGTCAGGTCGTGGCCGACTCCCTCGCCAAGCTTCCGCTTGAAGGTTGCCGAGATACATGATGTGTACATCATGGTAAGTGGCGAGAGCGTGTGTGAAGAAGTACACCCTGCAGGGTTATCATTATCTATTCGAATAGCCGGATTCGTCGGATATGCAAACTTGGACCCCTTGCATAGTTCATAGACAAGTGAAAGTGGATACTCTAAAATGCGCAAGATAAGCGTGAGTGCTATAGATGGCGTTCTCGTAGGGAGACGGGAGCGGATCCATAGTGGTGTACTGATATGGTGAATATGTGGACTCGTGTGCGCCACCTCAAAAGAGTTACTTGCAGTCGTAGTTCAGGATAGCCACCGAGTCAAAGCTAGCTTGCTGCAGTTAAACTCCACCACCCCTTTATAGATACTGGCACATATGTAGCTAGTTCTGATGTAAGTCTTGCTAGGTACATTTGTACTCACATTTGCTTAATTTATGTTTTTGCAGAGAGACTTTAGTCTCACAAGTAGTTCCGCATGGACTTCGACATTTAGCTCGTTACCTCAGCTACGATCTTCTACCCTTGGGAGGGTCTTGTAGATAGTCAGGCTTCTCAGCCTTCTTCATTTGTAGTTGTCTGTACTCAGACAAGTTAAGCTTCCGCATGTGTTTGTTGCTTGTATGCTCTGTATGTTGGGACATCAGACCCATGTTTGTAATATCTCGCTCCTTGGAGCCTAACGAATAAATACTTTGAGTCATAGAGTTTTGTTGTGATGCCGTGTTGTGTCTACACATATCGAGCATATTGTGTGTATGATTGAAATGCTTGGTATGTGTGAAATCCGACAACCTAGTTGTTTCTACTTGGTAGCCTCTCTTATGGGGAAATGTAGTCTTGTGCTTCCATCAGCCATAGTAGTCCGCTACAGCCCGGTTCACCAGAGTCCTGCTAGCCCAGTAGTACTGCTCCGGAACACTTGAATGGCCGGCATGTGATTCACTTCGTTCCTGTGTCTGTCTCTTCGGGGAAATGTCACGCGGTGACATCCGGAGTCCTGCCAAGCCTGCTACAGCCCGGTTCACCAGAGTCCTGTTAGCCCAGTGCTACAGCCCGGATTCGTACGCTGCTGACCGACATGCTCGATGTTGATTCATGTATGCCTGTCCCCGTAAGTTAGTGCCACTTTGGGTTCACGACTAGTCATGTCGGCCCGGGTTCTCTATCATATGGATGCTAGCGACACTATCATATACGTGAGCCGAAAGGCGCAAACGGTCCCGGGCCATGGTAAGGCGACACCCATGGGAATACCGTGCGTGAGGCTGCAAAGTGATATGAGGTGTTACCGGCTAGATTGATGTGACATGGAATCGGGGTCCTGGCAGCTTTGGTATCAGAGCCTGACTGCCTGTAGGATTACCAAGCCATGCTGGTCGAAGTCGTGTCTAGAAATGCTTTAGTTATATAAGGGAATTGATTGTGGATGGGAACGTAAGGCCCTTTTTACTCCTTATCCTCATGACCTTCTGATCTGAGTCATCTTATCTTTTCTACGGGGTTAAGAACTGGGCTTCTCTTCTATCTCTTAGGATGACGTGTTACTAAATCGTAGTTGCCTAGGATTGTTGAGTTCAAGCCTCAGTTCAGTTCCTACTACTTCCATATGTTCATAGCTGGCCCAGAACCTTGATATTGTGATGTTGAGTGGTTATGCCACCATTTTTGCAAGATGTCTCAAATCATTTTGATCATTTATAGTCGTTATGCTATCCGAGTCATCCCAGGTTTCTAAATAGTCTGATGGACTTGCAAAACTTTCCTCCATGTTCCCGTTGTATTTTTGGGCCAGATTAAGACACTAATCGGTGAGTTGAGGTACTCTATTGCATCGACATATATGTTGGAGTTGTTATTATGACACTAGGGTATCTTAGAGTTAGTAATCTAGCCATGTTTGGTGTTCCTAGTGTGATGATTTTGGCCACCATTCTCGAAAGCATCTCGTGATGTTATTTAGTTAGTAGGTATTTTACTCCTGGGCTTTGAACCCAAGATTCACCCTACTTCATGTTGTTAGTATTTGCTAGTTCCCTTAAGATATTAGTAACCTTGTGATAGTCCTCAAGGTCCATGGTATATCGTTCTTCCAATACCATGAGCCAATACGGCAAAAGTTCTTTTGAACCAAAAGATCACAACCAGAGTGCTCTTGATGAGTTCTCCATTCTATATTGTGACTCTTCCAATTCTATCTCTCCGCATGGGTTATCCGGAAGAAACCTGTTGAACTTAGTTCGACATACCAATCTATGCATCCACAACTCAAAATGTTATATGCTCCTTGAGTTGTCCATTTTCAGCTCTATTCCGACCATCATCTATCAATTGATAGTCAAGAGTAGGTGTGCAATCATGTTCATAGATGGCTATTATTCTTGTGGTCCGTCAAGCCGTTCTAGTCCAGAATGACTAGGAGAAACAAACTCCAGTACCTCAGCCATATCCAGGATTGGGTCAAACTAGTTGTATTCCACAGATCAAAATGCCAATCCAGTTTTTGTTTTGTTCTACCTTGGGGTATTACCATCTTTATATCAAGAATGTCATCGGAATTGCACCACCTCTTATGAATTCTTGACGCAGTGAAACTTCTCTCCATCATTATTCATTCCTTGGTCCCGTGTTGTTGTAATCGAAATGCCGACAAGTGAATTGTGATGTGTGAAATCAATACTCCAAGCAACACATTGCTTTGTAGTAAATGGAAAATATTCTCATTCTTAGAGTGTTGATTATTAAATCATCATCCTAAGATTGATCGTGCTACCTAGTCCTTATTTCTGGTGCACTCTTCGATCCATGAGTTGGGATTGTGTCAATCCCTCACTCCTTCGATCATATCGTCTTGCCCTGAAAAGCAAGATTGTTCTCTAGCTTAGAGTCATATCGGTGGTTCATGATTTTCTGGATATCTTCACAGAAGTATGACCAGGTCATCCCCTGACCGATATGGTGAGTTCATGATCAAGTTGGTTTACCAATAAACCACTCTTTCTCCAAGAATCTGTGTTGGATACCCCTGAGCTAGTTGGTTAAGCTGAACAACAACTTGGAGAGTTGGAAGATAAAAGCTTTGCCGAATTTAGTTCATTCTGAAGGGATATCTTTGCGTTTGTGTGTGTGTGGAAGAAAGGTGATATCTTCATCGATTGGTCCTCTGATCAGTTGTTGGATCTATTGTCTTGCCAATACTTTGATTTGAGCGTGGGCTATCCTCAAATCAAATCAGAATCAATGATGTTCGTAATGTTGTCTTACTCGTGGTTTTTCCTCGAGCATACACCGTTATATCTTTTGTTCTGACCAATGATATCACTTTGTTCACATAATTGTGGAATTCCATCTATATGGAAATCTCGATGACTTGTTGTTGAGCCCATCGGCAGCATTTTGTCTCCTCCATGATTCATGTTGAACATCCAACTAGTGTTGGAAACTTGTATAAGCATTATCTTCATGTTCCGTTCTTGAAGCATATGTTGGATGAAAGAAGCGACTTTCTCTGATTCACGTGCATTTGGTGCAAGTTGCCGCCATGAGTTCGAGAAGGATTGTTTTTGTTTCCCCTGGTACTATCCCAAGTCGGTCATTGATACGTCTCCGTCGTATCTACTTTTCCAAACACTTTTTCCCTTGTTTTGGACTCTAACTTGTATGATTTGAATGGAACTAACCCGGACTGACGCTGTTTTCAGCAGAATTTCCATGGTGTTGTTTTATGTGCAAAAAACAAAAGTTCTCGGAATGACCTGAAACTCCACGGAATATCTTAGAATAAATAATAAAAAATCCTCGCCAAAGATGAAGACCAGGGGGCCCACACCCTATCCACGAGGGTGGGGGGCGTGCCCCTCCCCCTGGGCGCGCCCCCCTACCTTGTGGGCCCCATGGTGGCCCTCCGACGCCAACTCCAACTCCATATATTGGCTTTCGAGGAGAAAAAAATTAGAGAGGAAGTTTCATCGCGTTTTACGATACGGAGCCGCCGCCAAGCCCTAATCTCTCTCGGGGGGGCTGATCTGGAGTCCGTTCGGGGCTCCGGAGAGGGGGATTCGTCGCCGTCGTCATCATCAACCATCCTCCATCACCAATTTCATGATGCTCACCGCCGTGCGTGAGTAATTGCATCGTAGGCTTGCTGGACAGTGATGGGTTGGATGAGATTTATCATGTAATCAAGTTAGTTTTGTTAGGGTTTGATCCCTAGTATCCACTATGTTCTGAGATTGATGTTGCTATGACTTTGCTATGTTTAATGCTTGTCACTAGGGCCCGAGTCCCATGATTTCAGATCTGAACCTATTATGTTTTCATGAATATATGTGAGTTCTAGATTCTATCTTGCAAGTCTATAGTCACCTACTATGTGTTATGATCCAGCAACCCCGAAGTGACAATAATGGGGACCACTCCCGGTGATGACCATAGTGTGAGGAGTTCATGTATTCACTATGTGTTAATGCTTTGTTCCAGTTCTCTATTAAAAGGAGGCCTTAATATCCCTTAGTTTCCAATAGGACCCCGCTGCCACGGGAGGGTAGGACAAAAGATGTCATGCAAGTTATTTTCCATAAGCACGTATGAGTATTTACGGAATACATGCCTACATTACATTGATGAACTGGAGCTAGTTCTGTGTCACCCTATGTTATGACTGTTACATGATGAACCACATCCGACATAATTCTCCATCATTGATCCGGTGCCTACGAGTTTTCCATATACTAGTTTACGCTTATTTACTTTTCCGTTGCTACTGTTACAATCACTACAAAAATACCAAAATCATTACTTTTGCTGTCATTACTTTGTTACCGTTACCACTACTATCATATTACTTTGCTACTAAACACTTTGCTGTAGATACTGAGTTTCCAGGTGTGGTTGAATTGACAACTCAGCTGCTAATACTTGAGAATATTCTTTGACTCCCCTTGTGTCGAATCAACAAATTTGGGTTGAATAATCTACCCTCGAAAACTGTTGCGATCCCCTATACTTGTGGGTTATCAAAACCTTTTTCTGGCACCGTTGCCGGGGAGCATAGCTCTATTCTTTGAGTCACTTGGGATTTATATCTGCTGGACACTATGAAGAACTTGAAAGACGCTAAGACAAAAAAATTTCCCTCAACTACGAGGGGAGATAAGGAACTGCCATCTAGCTCTGCACTTGATTCACCTTCTATTATGAGTAAGCTAGCGACACCTAAACCTACTACTGCTATGAATTCTGATATGTCGCATGTTATTGATGATGCCACTTCTGCTATGCATGATACTTATGATGAAACTACTTCTATGCTTTATACTACTGTGCCACTTGGTGAATTTCTAGATGACCAAATTTCTAACTCTAGAGAAAGAGAAATTAGTGAACCTGAACACGATGATGTTAGTGATGATGAACCTATGCCTGTTATTCCTGAGGGTTATCGTTTCAATAATGAATCTTATGAAGCTATTCTTGCTTGTCCGGATAAACCTGAACGTAAGAGGTTACTAATTAAGTGGAGTAAGGAATCTTTTAGAGGTAGGATGAGACCCGACCCTGCTTTTGCTACTTCACCTATCTGTGTTCCTGATCAGGATTATTATGATATTACTGTTGATCCAGATATAATTACTTTGCTTGAATCTGATCCTTTTTATGGCTATGAATCTGAAACTGTTGTGGCACATCTTCGTAAGTTAGATGAAATAGCTGCCCTGTTTACTAATAATCTGAGATCGCGCCACTTTTATATACTCAAAATATTTCCGTTCTCATTAAAGGGTGATGCTAAGAAATGGTTTAATTCTCTTGATCCTGCCTATGTGCAAAGTCCCCAGGATATGATTTATTACTTCTCTGCTAAATATTTCCCTGCTCATAAGAAACAAGCTGCTTTGAGGGAAATATACAATTTTGTGCAAATTGAAGAAGAGAGTCTCCCACAAGCTTGGGGGAGGCTTCTCAAGTTAATTAATGCTTTGCCTGATCATCCTCTTAAGAAACCTGAAATATTTGATATCTTTTATAATGGACTAACTGATGCTTCCAGAGATTACCTGGATAGTTGTGCTGGTTCTCTTTTTAGGGAAAGAACACCGGATGACGCTAAAATTTTATTGAATAATATGTTGGCAAATGAAAATAATTGGGCACCTCTTGAGCCACCTCTCGAGCCAACTCCTGAGCCAGCTCCTGAGCCAATTACTGAGCCTATTCCTAAACCAACTCCGAAGAAGAGAGGTGTTCTATTTCTCAGTCCCGAAGATATGCAAGAGGCAAAGAAATCTATGAAAGAAAAAGGTATTAAAGTTGAAGATGTTAAGAATTTACCTCCTATTGAGCAAATACATGGTATTAATTTACCACATGTTGAAGAAGTATATGATCTCAATTACTTATTTACTGAAGAACCTCCCGATATCCCGACAAGGGTAGTAAAGGTAAATTCTCTCTATAGATATGATAAAGTTGAAGTCTCTCCTACTAAAATTGCTAGTAAGTGCTTGGATGAGTTTGATGACTTTATGTTTAAGCAAGATGACTTTAATGCTTATTTTGGTAGACAATTAAAGCAGAATACCTTTATGATTAAACGCTTGAGTGATTATATGGATAATATTAGAGGTGAACTTAAACTTGTTAGCAAACATGCTTCTATGGTTACCACTCAAGTAGAACAAGTACTTAAGGCTCAGAAAGAAATGCTTGATGAAATGAATAGTAAGAAAAATGATTATGCTGTTAGAGTGGCTACTAGAACTGGTAGAATGACTCAGGAACCTTTGTATCCTGAAGGCCACCCTAAGAGAATCGAGAAAGATTCTCAAATAAATAATATTGATGCACCTAGTTCTTCTAAAAGGAAGAAAAAGAAAAATGATAGAACTGTGCAAACTTCTAGTGAACCTATTACTGAACCACCTAATAATCCAAATGATATCTCTATGTCTGATGCTGAAACACAATCTGGTAATGAACATGAACCTAGTGAAAATGTTAATGATGATGTTCATGATGATGCTCAACCTAGTAATGATAATGATGTAGAAGTTGAACCTGTTGTTGATCTTGATAACCCACAATCAAAGAATCAACGTTATGATAAAAGAGACTTTGTTGCTAGGAAACATGGTAAAGAAAGAGAACCATGGGTTCAGAAACCCATGCCTTTTCCTCCGAAACCATCCAAGAAAAAGGATGATGAGGATTTTGAGCGCTTTGCTGAAATGATTAGACCTATCTTTTTGCGTATGCGATTGACTGATGTGCTCAAAACAAATCCTTATGCTAAGTATATGAAGGATATCATTACTAATAAAAGAAAGATACCGGAAGCTGAAATTTCCACCATGCTTGCTAATTACACTTTTAAGGGTGGAATACCAAAGAAACTTGGAGATCCAGGAGTACCTACTATACCATGCTCCATTAAAAGAAATTATGTTAAAACTGCTTTATGTGATCTTGGAGCCGGTGTTAGTGTTATGCCTCTCTCTTTATATCGTAGACTTGACTTGAATAAGTTGACACCTACTGAAATATCTTTGCAAATGGCTGATAAATCAACTGTATACCTGTCGGTATTTGTGAGGATGTGCCTGTTGTGGTTGCAAACGTTACTATTTTAACGGACTTTGTTATTCTTGATATTCCCGAGGATGATAGTATGTCTATTATTCTTGGAAGACCTTTCCTTAATACTGCAGGGGCTGTTATTGATTGCAACAAAGGCAATGTCACTTTTCATGTTAATGGTAATGAGCATACGGTGCACTTTCCGAGGAAACAACCTCAAGTTTATAGTATGAACTCTATTAGAAAAATTGCATCAATTATATTTGGAGGTTTCGAATTTCCTCTTCCTACTGTCAAAAAGAAATATGATATACTTATTGTTGGGGATGTCCATATCCCCGTTGAGGTAACATAGTGTTATTCGAAATTTCTCCGGTTCCATGATGATCGGAATGAGTTTGTTAACAAGACTTGATCAACCTTGTTAGTGGATTCTTTTTGATGAGCATGAGATGGATGAAACTAGAAGCACAACCTTCTATACCCTCTTTATATTTTCTGTTGTTTAGTAGAAATAAAGTAAAATAGTATTTTCTGTCTGTTTCCTAACTTATCCGTGCAATATAAAAATATCCCGAAAATAAAAGTCCTCAGAATGCCATGCCAATTTAATATGATTTTTCAGGAATATTTAAGGATTTTTAGTGCAAAAATTACCGCGGGGGGAGCTGCCACCTGGTGACGAGGGTGGAGGGCGCGCCCTACCCCCCTGGGCACGCCCCCTGCCTCGTGGGCCCACGGTGGCCCTCCTCCACTTATTCCTGCACCTATCTTCTTCCTCTGTCTCGCACAAACCCGAAAAACCAACTCAAGCTCGTGTTCCATCAACTTTTTCTGCGATTTTCGATCTCCTTGCTCAAAGCACCTCTCACAAAACTGCTTGGGGAGATTGTTCCTTGGTATGTGACTCCTCCACTGGTCCAATTAGTTTTTGTTCTAGTGCTTTATTCATTGCAAATTTGTGCTGCATAGGTGACCATGTTCTTGAGCTTGCATGTCAAATATATATGGTTCTAAGTAGTTCTAATGCTTGATATATGCAATAGGCACTTGTATGAGTAGTTGCTATCAATCTTATTGAAGTTGGTTCACTTTGTTTGAAGTTACTAAAAATTTCAGATTGTTTCAGAAATAATGAAGAGACTTTTGAGGGGCTCGTCGAGCCGAAGTTCTAAGGAGAAAAAAAAGGAAGAAGAACAGAAGCCCAAATTTAATCTGTCTCGTATCACGGAGGTCCGGCCGTGTGAATGGCCTTCCGATGACTTCTTGAGGAGTGCCGGGATTTATGAAGATTTCTATCTATTGATTGAGAACGCCGGCCTCACCAACTTCCTCCGCGACCAACGTCATCAGTATCTCTTACTCACAAATACTTTTGTGCGGAACTTCTACTTTTTCCCTAAGAAATCACCTCCAATAGTAGAGTTCCATTTATATGATGTTGCTAGGGAGATGACATTAGCTGCATTTTGCGAGGTTTGCAAAATACCTTTCGAGGGTTCTTTAGATGAACCACACCGTAATGAAGTGGAAGCTTATATTGACATTATCACTGTGGGAGAAACCAGGAAGGTTTCTGATGCAAGAATTACTAGCATACATTTCCCTGTTTTACGCTACTTTGCCTTATTTGCTAGTCGTTGCTTGATTGGTCGCGGGAACTGTGGGAACCTTCGTATTCCTGATATTATTATTTTGCTCCATGGTTTATACCGCAATAACTCTGTTAGTATGGGTGGAATTGTTGCTAGACGGTTGAGTATGAACCGTACTAAGGGCCCCATCTTTGGAGGCATTTATGCTTCACGCCTAGCTGAACATTTTGAAATACCTATTAGGCATGAGGAGAAAGAAGAAACAGCGCTGCCCCATGCTTATTTAGATTATAAGAGTATGGTAGCGCATGATTTTCTTGTTAAGAATCGCGAAAGGGCGGTTAAATATAAATTGTACTTTGATAAACATCACCCTGAGACTATTACTTTGCCTTCTCCCTCTTTGTTTAACTTGTCTGCAGGTACTTACATTGTTCCGTGGGCGGTTGTTCAAGCCTATCGGAATCCTGCACCAGCCTCGGAACTGGAGCCTCCACGAATGTTTGTTTATTCTTGGGATCCTGAGGCGGTTGCCAGCCAGTGGCAGTCAGAGTCCTCTTCATCACATTATGATCCCAACTATTCTTCATCACAGTACGACCCCAGCTTCACCAACGGATATCAGCCAGGTTATCCCTGGCAATAGACCAACTTAGGCCAAAAGCCTAAGCTTGGGGGAGTACGTATTTCCCACCGACATTACATTCATGTTCACACACACTCATTGCTAGATGTCGGTGCTCATACTCTTTCATTGTAATATCCATGTTAGTTTAAATTTATTTTTCTAGCTTTCTTCTTGTGTGTTTTATAAACCTTAAGAAAAAAAACAAAAAAATTAGTTAGTATACTTTCCATGCTTGTAGTAGAATTAAAAAGAAAACCCAAAAATATTTCGCGTCCTTCTTTTGCTTGTTGGGAGCTTTCCCGTGTAAATAGTTTTTATTTTTCTTTTCCTTTATTTGGGGGTCGAGAAGACTATATTGAAAATTCTTAGTGGCTCTTATATGCAAGATTGTTTATTTAACTTAGAGCCCATATTACTTGTCTTCTCTCTTGTGTTGAATGCTTGCAGATTCCAGCTTAGTCCAATGTAACGCCCCGAGACCGATGTGCCAGGTGTCGTCTAGTTATTCGCTGTTGTTTCCTTGTCATTGCTTGCGTGTCATGCATTGCATATCATGTCATCATGTGCATTTCATTTGCATACGTGCTCGTCTCATGCATCCAAGCATTTTCCCCGTTGTCAGTTTTGCATTCCGGCGCTTCGTTCTCCTCCGGTGGTCATTTCTATCTTCTTCTCGTGTGTGGAGATTAAACATTTCCGGATTGGACCGAGACTTGCCAAGCGGCCTTGGTTTACTACCGGTATACCGCTTGTCAAGGTTCGTACCATTTGGACTTCGTTTGATGCTCCAACGGTTAACCGAGGGACCGAAAAGGCCTCGTGTGTGTTGCAGCCCAACACCCTTTGTCACACCCTAGCTAGTAATGCATTAGAGTGTTGCATCATGTTTATTCTTTCACCAGAAACCTGAAATGGGGATGACAGAACCCCCAGTCCCCTCTGAAACCAACTAGGGTTTACTAAAAACTTTTTCAATGAACCTGAAATGCCCTTCTAAAATGCCCATCATTTTTGTCTTGGTTCAGAACCTCTGTCAAAAGTGGTGCACATTTTCCTAGGCCATCTTAGGGTTTTTGAATTAATTCATAAATATTTGAATTTGGGCATTTAAAATTATATAAAATATTTAAATGCTCAAATATCTCCAAACTAAAATGTTTCATGTTGGAAATAATCCAACTATGGACCAGGAGTAGTTTGGTGATTTTAGGAGTAGCCTAAGTATTTTATTTAATTCAACAAAGTTGCAGAAGTATTAAAAAAACAGAAAACAGAAAGAAATGGAAAAACTTACCTGGCGCCCAGCACCCGGCCCACCTGCCGGCCCAGCCCAGCGCCGCTCCAGCGAGCTGCTTGCCGGCCAGGCAGGCAGGCAGGTGCCCGACGGCGACCGCAGCGCACGCCACGCACCTGCTCGCCGCCTCGCCGCTCCCCTCGCCCGGTGACGTCGTGGATCAGCCTCTCTCGCTCCCCCGAACCCCCCAGACACCCCCTCTCCTCTCCAGCTCCTCCCCCTCGCGCTCCCCCGCCATGGCCGACGCCACCATCGCCGTGCCTTCGTCGTAGCCGTGCTCCCCGCCACTCGTGCGTCCTCTCATCGTGTCCAGGAGCTCCGCCGCTGTCCACTCCATCGAGCAAGCCGAGCCCCGAGCGCTCGCAACGCCCGAGTCCACCGCAACGACCTCGCCCGAACCGCCGTCGCCGGAGATCCCCTTCAACGCCGTCGTCGCTCCGGTCCATCTCCGGCCACACCAAGGGCTTCGTCGCACTCACTGTGAGCTTAGCCATCTTCCCCTCCCTTCCGTTCTTGCTCCCGAGCCATGTAGCGACCTCCCGGAGCTCAACCGCACCCACCACCATGGAGCTCGTCGCCGACGTGCTCCCGGTCATCCTCCGGCCACTCCACGGTGTCCGTCATGCTCACCGTGTCACTTAGCACCTAGCTAGCCACTCCCCGAGCCTCACCGACCCCTCTAGCGTCAAGTTCGTCTTCGGCCGAACCCCGGTGGCCGCCAAAGTCGTCGCCGGCGCCAACTCCGGCCACCCCGACCCCAACGGACTCCACCAAGAGCTGCGGCTCGTCCTCAGCTCCACTCCGGTGGTCTCCGCGACCCATTTGGTGGCCGAAACGGCCAAAACCACTTCCGCCGCCGCGTCGGGCTCGCCGGCGGCTAAACGCCGGTGCAGCCGACCCGGGTTTGACCACGGGTGGGCCCTGGTTGACTCCCCTGAGTCAATGACAGGTGGGGCCCAGCCCTGTTAATTAAACAGGTTTAGTTTTAATTAAACTTTAATTAATCTAATCACACTGACACGCGGGACCCACTGTCAGGTTTGACCCGGACGTGTTCCGTTGACCTGCTGACGTCACACTGACGTCAGGCTGACGCAATAATTGATTTTCTGGAATTAATCTAATATAGGAAATTCCAGAATATAGTTTAAACTTTAAAAATTCATAACTTTTATTCTGTAACTCCAAATCAGACAAATTATATATGAAAAATGATCAGAAAAATCCAATCTATCCATCTGTACTATTTTCATGCATGATTAAACAAGTTAACCTGATGTTTAATGCAGAACAAGGAAAAGCACTTTAAAAGGCCATGTTTGAGTTTGAAATTTGAATCTTTGATTCAAATTGGTTCAAACCCTTCTGGTCTTAGTTGCATTAGCCCAACACACTCATATTGCTATGTTTCATGCATGCATCATATTGTTGCACATTGTTTGGTGATGGTTGTGTATCGGTGTTCTTTGCGGCAGGTTCTGCCCCCGAGGAGTACCGTGATTACCCTAACGAAGAACCGTATCAGTGCATCGAACCATCAGGCAAGCAACCAACCATTTGATCATATCGATACAATCCCATGTTCTCGCTCCTGCTCTCTTTTACTGCATTAAGACAACGCGTTTCAAACTGCTGTGTGCTACGGTAGTTGAACCCATTTCCTCTGCATGACCTGTCATTGCCACAGTAACTAGATGAAACCCACTAGCATGTGTAGGAGTTGATTGAGCCATATGTATGTGTTGTTCCTACCTTGCTATGCCTGCTATGCTTAGAGTCGTGTCAGGTCTGGTTCATCTGGGTGATGGCTAGAGTGAAATGATTATGTCGGTAATGAGAGTGGTGTGGTGAACACGATTTGGTAAAGGTATCGATGAGAGGCCATGTAGGAGTACATGGTGGGTTGTTTCATTGAAGCCGACCTTAAGCACTGAGATCTGTATGTGTGATTTAAGATACAGCTACTACCATGCATTGGGCCCTGAAATATGACCCCGCTCGACTTCTTATTCACCCTAGCTCTCTGTCCAGGAGTTGCAAGTAGTTTCTGGTGTTTGTAGCCTACTGGAGGCCGTGGACAGCGCTGACCGTAGGGGTGGGCTGTGATGCGGTAGGTACGTGGCCGGGTGTACCGAATACCCGTTAGGTATCTCGGGAACCCTGTTCACATCGTTCGGGGCCGTATGGGAAACCTCGGCCGGACTCCCTGCGGATGGAACCTGGATAGGCGATAAACCTGGACTAGAGGCTTAAGTGTTTAGGTAGGTCGTGGTCTACACCCACGTCGGCTTTCGCTTGAAGTCTGCCGAGCACATGTCGTGTGCAGACGCTAAGTGGTGGAAACATGTATGAAGAAGTACACCCCTGCAGGGTTATCATGATCTATTCGAATAGCCGCGTCCGCGGTAAAGGACTACTTGGTTGCCTATACAGTTCATAGACAAGTAAATGGAAACTACTAAAAGCCTCAAGATAAGTGTGAGTGCCGAGGATGGCTCTTCCGTAGGAAGACGGAGGTGGATCCTCGGTAGTGTATTGAAGTGGAGAGTAGTGGACTCGTGTGCGCAAAACCATTTCAAGTTGGAGTCTCGTAGGTTAGCCTAGCCAAGAGTCAAAGCTGGCTTGCTGCAATAACTCCACCAACCCTTCTTGATAATATGCATGTATGTAGGATCTGATGTAAGTCTTGCTGAGTACCTTTGTACTCATGTTGCTATAATTTACATTTTTACAGAAGACGCTGCAACCCCTTCTGATGGGTTCTACGTAGACGTTGACATCAATGAGTAGGCTAAGGCCCAGGTGGTGATCCTGAGCTTGTGAAGGACCACGTAGTATAGCTAGGCTTTCCAAGCCTCTTTTATTTTACTAGTTGTCTGTACTCAGACAAGTTACTTCCGCTGCTGGTTTGTATGACTGTATGACTTGAATGCTGGGTCGTGTGACCCGTACCTTTGTGTATGTTATGTATGGCTCTCTGAGCCTTAAATAAAGTACTTGTGTCATAGAGTCATGTTGTGATGCCTTGTTGTGTTTGCACATATCGAGCATATTGTGTGTATGATTGAAATGCTTGGTATGTGTGGGATCTGACTACCTAGTTGTTTATCCTTAGTAGCCTCTCTTACCGGGAAATGTCTCCTAGTGTTACCACTGAGCCATGGTAGCTTGCTACTGCTCTGGAACACTTAGGCTGGCCGGCATGTGTCCTTCTTCGTTCCTGTGTCTGTCCCTTCGGGGAAATGTCACGCATTGAGTACCGGAGTCCTGTTAGCCCGCTACAGCCCGGTTTACCGGAGTCCTGCTAGCCCAGTGCTACAGCCCGGACCCACTTGCTGATGACCGACACGTTCGTTGCTGGGTCATGGATGCCTGTCCCTGTAAGCACTGTGCCACTTTGGGTTTACGACTAGTCATGTCAGCCCGGGCTCTTTATCATATGGATGCTAGCGACACTATCATATACGTGAGCCAAAAGGCGCAAACGGTCCCGGGCAAAGGTAAGGCGACACCCGTGGGGATACCGTGCGTGAGGCCGCAAAGTGATATGGGGTGTTACAAGCTAGATCGATGTGACATCGAGTCGGGGTCCTGACAGCGTTGGCATCAGAGCCGGACTGCCTGTAGGTTCTCCAAGCCAAACTGGTCGATGTTGAGTCTAGAAATTCTTTAGTTATATGTAGGGGAATTGTTTGTGGGTTGGAACGTAAGGCTCTTTTTACTCCTTTATCTTATGACATTCTGATCTGAGTCAGTCTATTCTTCCACCGGGGGTTAAGGAATTAGGATCTATTCTCTCCATCAGGATCACGTGTTACTAATCAGTAGTACCTTATAGGTTTGATGGTTACAAGCCTAGTTCAGTTCTACTACCACATTATGTTGTTAGAATGGACTCAGAACTTTGATATGATGATGTTGAGTGTGTATGAAATCCTTTGTCAAATGTCTCAAAATCCTTCTTGAGCATTTACAGCTGTTATGCTGCCGAAATTTTGCTAGAAATTCTAATGCCTTTGCATTATGATTGTGTTTTCAGATGGCCACTCGCGACCTCAATCAAGTGGTTCGCCTGACTCGATGCCTAGATGTACCCGGTCATACCGCCATGTTGGTCAGGGTAATGACTGAGGCAGGATACCGTTGGTATCCTGAGTACACGGTCGAAGAGCAATTCCGAGACTTTAATCAAAGCCAGTATCTCTGCACTGTCAGGATATTTCCATCTTATCCTGGGTCCACCGAGCCCCTTCACTGCTCCTATGGACTCGGGGTTACTATTGAGATGGCTGTGCAGGACGCCGCCTACTCTATGATGACCATCATGCGAGTCAGGTCTGGCCTATTTCGGGACTCTGACTTCCGGTATATGCCAGGATCACTTCCGGGAGCACAAGGGTATCTCCAGGCTATCTATGCTGACCCCACTCAGGAGGATTCACGGACCCGCACTACTGTTGAGATGCTCGAGGATAAGGACCGTGAAAATCGGGCCTTGAGGTTAGAGCTCTTCAATACCCGTGCTGACCATTGGGCCACATTGACTCGGTTTGCGCCGGCGGTGCAAGCTGGATATTCGGATATGCGCGATCTCTATCCTGTGAGATCTGCTCTGCCAGACGTGATGGGTTGGCGTGATGTAGGAGGCATCACCCCACCTCGCGGTCCCCGCAGGCCACCGTCTGTTGGTCCAAGACCTCATCCTAGTCCCTATGGTCCACAAGCTCCGCGAGATCGTCTGTTTCCGGATGATCATGTTGAGCTTCCAGGCTATGGAGGTGTAGAAAAATAATGTATAGGAGCTTGGAATGCCTCCGATGAGATGTAATCCTCTTTTCACCGTAATGTACCTTGTTTTGGTCTTGTACTAAACCCTGTATGGTGGTGTATGACGATGGAATAAAGAAGCAGTTTCTGTATCTACCATGTCATACGGATGATCATCTTGCATTCCGAGTTATTCCTTACATTCTGTATCCTATGTCGGAATTTTATCATCCTGACTAAATCATTTTCTTGTTTACCTAGGATGGTCAACACGCGCACTAACCCTGCTCCTCAAGAGCAGGCCGAAGGCAGTGAAGTCAGGAATGCAAATCTGCCTCATCCTCCTTCCCTAGCCGAGGTTATGATGGAAGCCGAAAGAAACAAGTGGGAGACCAACCGTTTGTTGGAGCGTATTGAACAGAACACGGCACACCATCAGAGGACTAACGTGGTGTCACTCAGTGATTTCATCAAGTTACATCCACCCACGTTCCACCACTCCGTCGAGCCTCTCGACGCTGATGACTGGCTTCGCAGTATCTCTCACAAACTGCGTTCCGCGTTAGTAGCTGAGGCTGACAAGGTCACCTTTGCTGCATATCATCTTGAAGGCCCCGCCAGTCTATGGTGGGAGAATTATGGAGCTATGCGCCCAGCGGGCCATGTCACTACTTGGGCTGAATTCAGCGAGGCTTTCCGTGAACATCACATTCCGGAGGGTCTCATGGACCGTAAACGTGAGGAATTTTGCAGTTTCACTCAGGGCCGACTCTCTGTGGATGCTTACAGCAGGGAGTTCGGTAACCTCGCACGATATGCAACTGAGGAAGTTTCTACTGATGCCAAGAAGCAAGCAAGGTTCCGTAAGGGGCTTAGTCCTGAGCTTCGCCGTGACCTCCGTCTGCATGAGTGCACATCTTTTCAGAAACTTGTTAACAAGGCCATCAGTGCTGAAACTGGTCAGACTGATTATGATGCAACATGCAAGCATGGCCGTGACATGGGTTCCTCATCCGGTGCTGGTCCTCAGAAGCGCCGCGTGTGGGTGCCCAACACCGCCCTGCCACCCAGGTTCACACCGAGGCCATCTTTCCAGGCGCCTCGCCCTGTTCAACAGTCTGCACCAGCCAAGCCCTATGGGGGTCCAACCAACAATGCTCCTCCACGTACCAGTTCCGTGACTTGTTTCAAGTGTGGGGAATCTGGTCACTATATGCGTGAGTGTCCCCAGACCAACCCCAACCAGTCTGCTAAAGCTGTTGGCCGTGGCAAACCGACAGGGAAAGTGTTCCACGCCAAGCCGGCCACCGCTACACGTGGCCATGTCAACTGTATCTCTGCCGAAGAAGCTCAAGAGGATCCCAACGTCGTTCTCGGTACGCTCCTTGTTAATTGCCACCCGGCATCTGTTCTTTTCGATACAGGAGCCTCTCATTCATTTATATCCGAGAACTATGCTCGTTTGCATAACACCGCATTCTGTAACATGCCATCCACTATGGAAATTTCTACTCCCGGTTCTAGATGGCAGACCTCCAGGGTAAGTTATGGAAATGAAATCCAAGTCGACAGACTTGTTTTCCTTGCATCTTTGATAGCTCTCAAATTTTCAGATATTAATATCATTTTGGGTATGGACTGGATGTCAGCTCATCATGCCAAAATTGATTGCTTCTCTAGGACTGTTCAACTCACTCATCCTTCGGGGAAGATAGTCAATGTCTTGACCCGATTAGCCAAGCGACAATTATATTCTCTTAACGCCAGCCCTTTGCCAGACCTTGAGGACGTTCCGGTAGTCCGTGACTTTCCGGATGTCTTCCCAGAGGAATTGCCAGGTGTTCCACCTGACAGGGATGTTGAGTTCGTAATAGACCTCATTCCAGGAACCGTTCCGATTGCTAGAAGACCCTATAAGATGGCACCACTAGAACTAGCCGAGCTTAAGAAACAACTCGATGAGTCCTTGAAAAAGGGTTTCATCCGACCTAGTTCATCTCCGTGGGCTTGCCCCGTCCTCTTCGTCAAGAAGAAGGATGGTACGGACCGGATGGTTGTAGATTATCGACCTGTCAATTTGGTCACAATCAAGAACAAATATCCGCTTCCCAGGATCAACGACCTGTATGATCAGCTCGCTGGATCCTCAGTCTTCTCCAAGATGGATTTGAGGTTGGGCTACCATCAAATCAAAATCAGAAACGGGGACATTCCTAAAACGGCCTTTGTTACTCGTTATGGCCAATACGAGTACACCGTCATGTCTTTCGGTTTAACCAACGCTCCAGCCACCTTTTCTCGGTTAATGAACTCAATCTTCATGGAGTATTTGGATAAATTCGTCGTGGTTTACCTAGATGATATACTCATCTACTCCAAGAACGAGGAAGAACATGCCGAACATCTAAGGCTAGTGTTGAAGAAACTTCGAGAGCACCGCCTTTATGCCAAGTTTTCCAAATGTGAATTTTGGTTGTCAGAAGTGACCTATCTGGGTCATGTAATATCTGGTAAAGGTATTGCTGTTAACCCTGAGCGAGTTCAAGCCGTCCTTAATTGGACTCCACCTGAATCGGTCAAGCAAGTTCGGAGTTTCCTTGGCCTAGCGAGCTATTGTCGTCGCTTTGTCGAGAACTTCTCCAAAGTTGCTAAACCTCTAACCGAACTCCTTAAGAAGGATAAAAAGTTTGAATGGACTCCACAATGTGAGCACAGCTTTCAGGAACTGAAAAGACGCCTGACTTCTGCTCCCGTTCTGGTACCGCCAGACTTCTCTAAGGACTTTGTTATCTACTGCGACGCCTCGCGACAAGGACTAGGCTGTATTCTCATGCAAGATCGACATGTAATTGCTTACGCCTCACGGCAATTGCACCCACATGAGGAGAATTATCCTACTCATGATCTAGAGCTTGCAGCTGTAGTCTATGCACTTAAAACCTGGCGACATTACCTCCTCGGTAATCGTTGCGAAATATTCACTGATCACCAAAGTCTGAAGTACATCTTCACCCAACCGGATTTGAATCTCAGGCAAAGACGTTGGGTCGAGTTGATCACAGATTTCGACTTAGGAATAACTTACACCCCAGGGAAAGCCAACGTCATGGCTGATGCACTAAGTCGTAAATCTTATTGTAACAACCTGATGTTACAACAAAGTCAACCGCTTCTCCATGAGGAATTTCGGAAGCTTAACCTTCACATTGTTCCTCAAGGATTTCTTTCCACCTTGGTGGCGAAACCTACTCTTACGGATCAAATCATCGCTGCCCAGAAGCGAGATAAGGGAATAGCTAAGATCAAGGAGAACATTGCTAGCGGAGGTGCTAGTTGTTTCTCCACAAATGATCGTGGTGTTGTGTACTTTGGGAACCGTTTAGTGGTTCCCAAGAACCAGCATCTACGACAGTTGATCCTTAAGGAGGCTCATGAATCCCCTCTCACCATTCATCCGAGTAGTACCAAGATGTATCAGGACCTACGCCAGAGGTTCTGGTGGACTAGGATGAAGAGAGAAATTGCTCAGTATATTGCTAATTGCGACGTCTGTCGTCGTGTAAAAGCAGAGCATCAACGGCCTGCTGGCACCCTTCAGCCCCTAGCTATTCCTGAATGGAAATGGGATAAAATTGGTATGGATTTCATTACCGGTTTTCCCAGGACCAAGAGAGGGAATAATGCTATCTTTGTCGTTGTCGATCGTCTTTCCAAAGTGGCCCATTTCTTACCTGTTCGTGAGAGTATAACCGCTAGTCAGCTGGCAGACCTATACATCTCCCGAATAGTGTCTCTCCATGGTGTTCCTTTGGAAATTAACTCGGATCGAGGAAGTCTTTTCACCTCTCGATTTTGGGAAAGTTTCCAAAACGCTATGGGAACCCGCCTTTCCTTTAGCACCGCTTTTCACCCTCAATCGAGTGGTCAAGTAGAACGCGTCAACCAGATCCTAGAAGACATGCTTCGAGCCTCTGTTATCTCATTCGGAATGGATTGGGAGAAATGCCTTCCATTTGCCGAATTTGCTTACAACAACAGCTATCAATCTAGCTTGGGTAAAGCCCCTTTTGAAGTTCTCTATGGACGACGGTGTCGAACACCCCTTAACTGGTCAGAGACCGGGGAAAGACAATTCTTTGGCCCGGATATGATTCATGAAGCAGAAGAGCAAGTTCGCATCGTTCGTGAAAAGTTGAAAACAGCCCAATCTCGTCAAAAGAGTCAATATGACCGAAAACATAAGGCTATGACTTTCGAGGTTGACGAGAAGGCTTACCTTCGGGTTAACCCTCTGAAGGGAACCCATCGTTTCGGTATCAAAGGCAAATTGGCTCCTCGTTACATTGGACCTTTTCGCATTCTCGCTAAACGAGGAGAAGTTGCCTACCAGTTGGAACTACCTCCGCACCTCTCCAGAGTCCACGATGTCTTCCACGTTTCTCAACTCAGGCGTTGCTTCTCGGATCCTATCCGTGGAGTGGACTACGAAACGCTTGATCTCCAAGATAATCTTACATATCGAGAGTACCCCATTCGTATCCTCGATCAGGCCGAGCGTACCACTCGACGTCATAATATCAAGTTTCTCAAAGTTCAATGGTCGCACCATTCTGAGGATGAAGCAACTTGGGAAAGGGAGGATCGTCTTCGACTCGAGTATCCCGCCTTCTTCCCGGAGGAACCCAAATCTCGGGACGAGATTCTTTTGAGTGGGGGTGAGTTGTCACACCCTAGCTAGTCATGCATTAGAGTGTTGCATCATGTTTATTCTTTCACCAGAAACCTGAAATGGGGATGACAGAACCCCCAGTCCCCTCTGAAACCAACTAGGGTTTACTAAAAACTTTTTCAATGAACCTGAAATGCCCTTCTAAAATGCCCATCATTTTTGTCTTGGTTCAGAACCTCTGCCAAAAGTGGTGCACATTTTCCTAGGCCATCTTAGGGTTTTTGAATTAAATCATAAATATTTGAATTTGGGCATTTAAAATTATATAAAATATTTAAATGCTCAAATATCTCCAAACTAAAATGTTTCATGTTGGAAATAATCCAACTATGGACCAGGAGTAGTTTGGTGATTTTAGGAGTAGCCTAAGTATTTTATTTAATTCAACAAAGTTGCAGAAGTATTAAAAAAACAGAAAACAGAAAGAAATGGAAAAAACTTACCTGGCGCCCAGCACCCGGCCCACCTGCCGGCCCAGCCCAGCGCCGCTCCAGCGAGCTGCTTGCCGGCCAGGCAGGCAGGCAGGTGCCCGACGGCGACCGCAGCGCGCGCCACGCACCTGCTCGCCGCCTCGCCGCTCCCCTCGCCCGGTGACGTCGTGGATCAGCCTCTCTCGCTCCCCCGAACCCCCCAGACACCCCCTCTCCTCTCCAGCTCCTCCCCCTCGCGCTCCCCCGCCATGGCCGACGCCACCATCGCCGTGCCTTCGTCGTAGCCGTGCTCCCCGCCACCCGTGCGTCCTCTCATCGTGTCCAGGAGCTCCGCCGCTGTCCACTCCATCGAGCAAGCCGAGCCCCGAGCGCTCGCAACGCCCGAGTCCACCGCAACGACCTCGCCCGAACCGCCGTCGCCGGAGATCCCCTTCAACGCCGTCGTCGCTCCGGTCCATCTCCGGCCACACCAAGGGCTTCGTCGCACTCACTGTGAGCTTAGCCATCTTCCCCTCCCTTCCGTTCTTGCTCCCGAGCCGTGTAGCGACCTCCCGGAGCTCAACCGCACCCACCGCCGTGGAGCTCGTCGCCGACGTGCTCCCGGTCATCCTCCGGCCACTCCACGGTGTCCATCATGCTCACCGTGTCACTTAGCACCTAGCTAGCCACTCCCCGAGCCTCACCGACCCCTCTAGCGTCAAGTTCGTCTTCGGCCGAACCCCGGTGGCCGCCAAAGTCGTCGCCGGCGCCAACTCCGGCCACCCCGACCCCAACGGACTCCACCAAGAGCTGCGGCTCGTCCTCAGCTCCACTCCGGTGGTCTCCGCGACCCATTTGGTGGCCGAAACGGCCAAAACCACTTCCGCCGCCGCGTCGGGCTCGCCGGCGGCTAAACGCCGGTGCAGCCGACCCGGGTTTGACCACGGGTGGGCCCTGGTTGACTCCCCTGAGTCAATGACAGGTGGGGCCCAGCCCTGTTAATTAAACAGGTTTAGTTTTAATTAAACTTTAATTAATCTAATCACACTGACACGCGGGACCCACTGTCAGGTTTGACCCGGACGTGTTCCGTTGACCTGCTGACGTCACACTGACGTCAGGCTGACGCAATAATTGATTTTCTGGAATTAATCTAATATAGGAAATTCCAGAATATAGTTTAAACTTCAAAAATTCATAACTTTTATTCTGTAACTCCAAATCAGACAAATTATATATGAAAAATGATCAGAAAAATCCAATCTATCCATCTGTACTATTTTCATGCATGATTAAACAAGTTAACCTGATGTTTAATGCAGAACAAGGAAAAGCACTTTAAAAGGCCATGTTTGAGTTTGAAATTTGAATCTTTGATTCAAATTGGTTCAAACCCTTCTGGTCTTAGTTGCATTAGCCCAACACACTCATATTGCTATGTTTCATGCATGCATCATATTGTTGCACATTGTTTGGTGATGGTTGTGTATCGGTGTTCTTTGCGGCAGGTTCTGCCCCCGAGGAGTACCGTGATTACCCTAACGAAGAACCGTATCAGTGCATCGAACCATCAGGCAAGCAACCAACCATTTGATCATATCGATACAATCCCATGTTCTCGCTCCTGCTCTCTTTTACTGCATTAAGACAACGCGTTTCAAACTGCTGTGTGCTACGGTAGTTGAACCCATTTCCTCTGCATGACCTGTCATTGCCACAGTAACTAGATGAAACCCACTAGCATGTGTAGGAGTTGATTGAGCCATATGTATGTGTTGTTCCTACCTTGCTATGCCTGCTATGCTTAGAGTCGTGTCAGGTCTGGTTCATCTGGGTGATGGCTAGAGTGAAATGATTATGTCGGTAATGAGAGTGGTGTGGTGAACACGATTTGGTAAAGGTATCGATGAGAGGCCATGTAGGAGTACATGGTGGGTTGTTTCATTGAAGCCGACCTTAAGCACTGAGATCTGTATGTGTGATTTAAGATACAGCTACTACCATGCATTGGGCCCTGAAATATGACCCCGCTCGACTTCTTATTCACCCTAGCTCTCTGTCCAGGAGTTGCAAGTAGTTTCTGGTGTTTGTAGCCTACTGGAGGCCGTGGACAGCGCTGACCGTAGGGGTGGGCTGTGATGCGGTAGGTACGTGGCCGGGTGTACCGAATACCCGTTAGGTATCTCGGGAACCCTGTTCACATCGTTCGGGGCCGTATGGGAAACCTCGGCCGGACTCCCTGCGGATGGAACCTGGATAGGCGATAAACCTGGACTAGAGGCTTAAGTGTTTAGGTAGGTCGTGGTCTACACCCACGTCGGCTTTCGCTTGAAGTCTGCCGAGCACATGTCGTGTGCAGACGCTAAGTGGTGGAAACATGTATGAAGAAGTACACCCCTGCAGGGTTATCATGATCTATTCGAATAGCCGCGTCCGCGGTAAAGGACTACTTGGTTGCCTATACAGTTCATAGACAAGTAAATGGAAACTACTAAAAGCCTCAAGATAAGTGTGAGTGCCGAGGATGGCTCTTCCGTAGGAAGACGGAGGTGGATCCTCGGTAGTGTATTGAAGTGGAGAGTAGTGGACTCGTGTGCGCAAAACCATTTCAAGTTGGAGTCTCGTAGGTTAGCCTAGCCAAGAGTCAAAGCTGGCTTGCTGCAATAACTCCACCAACCCTTCTTGATAATATGCATGTATGTAGGATCTGATGTAAGTCTTGCTGAGTACCTTTGTACTCATGTTGCTATAATTTACATTTTTACAGAAGACGCTGCAACCCCTTCTGATGGGTTCTACGTAGACGTTGACATCAATGAGTAGGCTAAGGCCCAGGTGGTGATCCTGAGCTTGTGAAGGACCACGTAGTATAGCTAGGCTTTCCAAGCCTCTTTTATTTTACTAGTTGTCTGTACTCAGACAAGTTACTTCCGCTGCTGGTTTGTATGACTGTATGACTTGAATGCTGGGTCGTGTGACCCGTACCTTTGTGTATGTTATGTATGGCTCTCTGAGCCTTAAATAAAGTACTTGTGTCATAGAGTCATGTTGTGATGCCTTGTTGTGTTTGCACATATCGAGCATATTGTGTGTATGATTGAAATGCTTGGTATGTGTGGGATCTGACTACCTAGTTGTTTATCCTTAGTAGCCTCTCTTACCGGGAAATGTCTCCTAGTGTTACCACTGAGCCATGGTAGCTTGCTACTGCTCTGGAACACTTAGGATGGCCGGCATGTGTCCTTCTTCATTCCTGTGTCTGTCCCTTCGGGGAAATGTCACGCATTGAGTACCGGAGTCCTGTTAGCCCGCTACAGCCCGGTTTACCGGAGTCCTGCTAGCCCAGTGCTACAGCCCGGACCCACTTGCTGATGACCGACACGTTCATTGCTGGGTCATGGATGCCTGTCCCTATAAGCACTGTGCCACTTTGGGTTTACGACTAGTCGTGTCAGCCCGGGCTCTTTATCATATGGATGCTAGCGACACTATCATATACGTGAGCCAAAAGGCGCAAACGGTCCCGGGCAAAGGTAAGGCGACACCCGTGGGGATACCGTGCGTGAGGCCGCAAAGTGATATGGGGTGTTACATGCTAGATCGATGTGACATCGAGTCGGGGTCCTGACACCCTTCCAATTTGGCCCAAAACCCACCTAAACCTATTCTATCTTCTAGAGCGTTCTATCACGATCGCGTGGCTGAAAACCGCACCTCATTTGGACTCTCCTAGCTCCCTCTACCTATATATATGTGGCCATCCCCGATATTTTCGCGGATGAACCCTAGCCCTGCTCCTCTCAAATCGCCGGACAAGTCCATCCGGTCGCCGAACATGTCCGCGTCGCCGCCATGTCGCCCGGCCAATCGCATCGCGCCACGTCGCCCCGCTACTGCTCTCCTCCAACCCCCGCGCCTCCTCTCTCTCCCCCGCGCAACTGCGGCCCTGCGGGCCCACGGCCGGCCCGCCCGGCCCGGCCTCGCCCCGCGCCTGGGCGTTCCCGCGCCGCCGCCCTAGTGCTGCGCGCCGCCGCCTTTCGCCAGAGAACGCTGCCGTGCGCCTCCTCCTGGCACCGCGAGCCGCCACGGCTCGTCGCCGGACTCTCCGACGCGCCCGCCTCGCCCCGCCTCGGAGGACCCCGCCACTGCGCATGCACGCCGCCGGCCGCCGGATCCGGCCACCTACACCGCCTCCTCCGCCTTGCCTCGACCGGCGCCGCCCCAAGCTCAAATTCCGGCCATCTCCATCGTCTCCGGCGAGATCCCGTGGATCGGGACTAGATCCACCACTCCCCGAACCAAACGTCCCGTCTCAGATCTGCACCGCTCCGTCCCGGATCCCTCCATCAGGCGTTGACTTTCGCGGAGGTACAATTTCACTAAGTCCCCGAAATTCCCAGATCCATATGCCCTTGTTCATCATGTCGTAACTCCGCATCCGTAGCTCCGTTTTGGGCATATAGCATATCAAAATGTTCGAATCAGAGAGTACATCATTTCATTACATTGCGTCATTTTCATTTGAGCTCATCTTGATGCCCGAAATGCTGTTAGAAGAGTGCTACTTGAGTTATTTGTCAGATCTGCTGCTCCATTTAGATATTTGTCATTTTTTTGCCATGATTATTGTGTGCATGATATGCCTATGAGCTCTACATGTGTTTTGTTATATGTTTTTCCATTCATCCAGAGGTGCAACCCATGTATTTTTGTGATGTGTGTGGTGACTAGCACAAGTTGGTAATGCTGATTTCAGGGACTTAGCATTTCCACTAAGTCCTTGATCTGTTCATTTCATGATGCCATATGTTCATGTTATTTCCTAGTGATCCGTGCCTCTTTTGAGGATGATCAGTAAGGATGTTTTGTTAATCTTGTAGTGCTCTGTACATCCATGTCTTTGTTTGAAATTATGGAGCATCCTAGCTTGAGTCAATCGGGCTCTACTTTTGCTACTTTGTGAATCTGGGCAGATTGTCAACTTGTTTGCAATTTTTGCCGATGATGTTGTAGTTGATCCGTGCATGCTATGCTATTGTTCTTGCCATTTCTAGATTGCATTTTGTGCCTTCTTGATGGGTGTATGCTTGTCTTACCATGACTTGCACCGTAGTGAGTGCATCGAGCTCGTAAACATGCCTACTTGAGTTATATTTCAGCATGTGCCAGTTTTCACTAAGTCTAAAAACTGATTGTGTTTTTGCTATGTTCACATGCTTGCAATTGTATTTTCTGATCCCTTTTGGCTCAAGGTCACTAAGGGACTTTTGTTAAGCTCTTTGAGTAGCTCCAGGACATGCTTTACTTTGCCATGTTCAGATCCTATAGCATGTAGTTTTGTTGCTCCGAAGAGGGCTACCTGATCTGAAATTCCAGACAAGTGTTGATTTCACTAAGTCTGAGATCTGTTTGTCATATGCATTTTTGCCATGCTTGTTTGAACCTGTTAGTGGATGATTTGGCCGTAGCTCAGTGCTAGACTTTTGTTAAGCATCTTGTATGCATCCCTGCCATGTATTTTGTTGTCATGTTTGGTTCCTGTAGCATGTTCATCTCATTGCATTTAGTTGGCTACTTGCTGTAAATCGCAGACCGGTGTCATTTTTGAATCGCTTGCCATTTCCAAACCGTAACTCCGATTCCGGCGTTCTTTATATCATTTTCAAGCGATTTCATCTCATATTTCCAGTGGCACACTTGGATTTCCAGGTTGAGGCCAGGTTCATGCATTTCCTGTCATATCTTGCATTTTGCATCCCGCATCGCATCCCGCATAGCATATCACCTTTGCATTGTGTTGTTTGAGTTTGCACGTGATTGATTGTGCCCATGTTGCTTGTTTGTCTTGTCTGGGTAGAGCTGGGAGACGAGTTCTCTAACGAGGAGCCCGTTGAGTTTGCTTTCGAGGATCCAGTCAACTCTGACAACTGTGTAGGCAAGATGATCATACCCTCGAAATCACTACTATCTTTGCTATGCTAGTCTGCTCGCTCTTTTGCTATGCCATTGCTACGATGCCTACCACATGCTTTCAAGCCTCCAAAATTGTCATGTCCAACCTCTAACCCATCATTGTCCTAGCAAACCGTTGATTGGCTATGTTACCGCTTTGCTCAGCCCTCTTATAGCGTTGCTAGTTGCAGGTGAAGATTGGAAGGCCGTTCCTTGTTGGAACATTTATTTACTTGTTGGGATATCATTATATTATCTTGTTATATTAATGCATCTATATACTTGGTAAAGGGTGGAAGGCTCGGCCTCTTCGCCTAGTGTTTTGTTCCACTCTTGCCGCCCTAGTTTCCATCATATCGGTGTTATGTTCCCGGATTTTGCGTTCCTTACGCGGTTGGGTTATAATGGGAACCCCTTGATAGTTCGCCTTGATTAAAGCTTTTCCAGCAAGGCCCAACCTTTGTTTTACCATTCGCCACCTAGCCTTTTTCCCTTGGGAGTCGCACATCCCGAGGGTCATCTTATTTTAACCCCCTCGGGCCAGTGCTAGTCTAAGTGTTGGTCCGAACTGAGTAGACTGCGGGGCCACCTCGGGGAAACTTGAGGGCTGGTTTTACTCGTAGGATGTCTAATCCGGTGTTGCCCTGAGAACGAGATATGTGCAGCTCCCATCAGGATGTCGGCACATCGGACTGCTTTGCTGGACTTGTTTTACCATTGTCGAGGATGTCTTGAAGAGCCGGGATACCGAGTCTGATCGAAATGTCTCGGGAGGAGGTCTATTCCTTCGTTGACCGTGAGAGCTTGTCATGGGCTAAGTTGGGACACCCCTGCAGGGATTTGAACTTTCGAAAGTTGTGCCCGTAGTTATGGGCAGATGGGAATTTGTTAACATCCGGTTGTAGAAAACCTGAAGTTGACCTTAATTAAAATGCATCAACCGCGTGTGTAACCGTGATGGTCTCTTTCCGGCAGAGTCCGCGAAGTGAACACGGTGTTGGAGTTATGCTTGACGTAGGTTGTTTTAGGATCACTTCTTGATCATACTTTTATCGACCATGCTTTGCTTTCTCTTCTCGCTCTCATTTGCGTATGTTAGCCACCATATATGCTAGTCGCTTGCTGCAGCTCCACCTCATACCTTTACCTTACCCATAAGCTTAAATAGTCTTGATTGCGGGGGTGCGAGATTGCTGAGTCCCTGTGGCTCACATATACTTCCAAAACCAGCTTGCAGGTGCCAATGAAACTGTGCAGATGACGCAACCAAGCTCAGGAGGAGCTCGATGAAGATCTTGTCCTTTGTGTTGCTTCGTTCTAGTTGATCAGTAGTGGAGCCCAGTTGGGGCCGATCGGGGACCTTTGTCGCATTTGGGGTTCTTCTTTTATTTTGGCTCCGTAGTCAGACCTTGATTGTATTTGGATGTTGTAATGCTTTATTTATGTATTGTGTGAAGTGGCGATTGTAAGCCAACTATGTATCTCTTTCCCTTATGTATTACATGGGTTGTGTGAAGATTACCTCTCTTGCGACATTGCTTTCAATGCGGTTATGCCTCTAAGTTGTGCTTCGACACGTGGGAGATATAGCCGCATCGAGGGTGTTACAAGTTGGTATCAGAGCCTTCCCCGACCTTAGGAGTCCCCACTGATTGATCGTTTTTAGTAGCCGTTGTTGAGTCTAGAAAAATGTTTTGAGTCATTTAGGAATTATATATATCGGAGAGTTAGGAATTCTTTTTACTCCCCAGTCCCTTCATCGCTCTGGTAAGGCATCCTGACGTAGAGTTTTGACTCTTCTCTTCTCAAATTTCACTAAAAAAATTTTAGGATCACGCGGGTATCTTGGAATCGTTCCGATGGTTTTGTGACGAGAACATTGTCTTGGTGCCTCCTGTCAGGGGTTTTGTGGAAGTGTCCCGGGGAGTTGAGCTCCAAGGTGTTGTCGTCACAATTTTATCGTTGTAGTTCTGGAATACCTGAGTTTAGTACGCCGACATCGAAAATCTCTTTTATGCAGTTCATTGGTGAGATAACCTCGACGCCACCCAGTACTGGGGCGGGAGTTCGGGAGTATCGCCATAACTTCTATAACGGATGCTTTTCGAAGGTTGAGGTAGATGGTTTCCGAAGGTTTCTTGGCTATGTGTTGAAGGATGGATACAGCTGGATGTAGGATTACCTAGTTTTGGGTGAGATATTATGCTTCCCATGTATCCCCAACACCTCATTGCATAACCGGAAAGTTTCATGAGTTTCATAAGTGGGAATTCAAGTAGCTCTTAGGATATCTTTCTGACAGATGTATGATATGAAATTGGGGTTCGACGTCTAGTGGTCCGCCTATTCACGGTTGGTTTTATAGTGGTCTCGTTGTGTCTTAAAGAGTCCTTGGCTATGCCGACTCGGGGACGCTTCGTATGTCATGTGCACTGCCTTGTACATGATGGTGCTGTACGATCGAGCCCGTGTAGGCCCCACCACGAAAACTTCGGGCGAAATCTCTATCATATGTTTGTTCCGGCTTATTCTACAAGCCAATCCTTTGTTTTGTTTTGAGTTGTGGTATTCGAGTTGCTTCAAAGTCAAGTGTTGATTCCATACCTTTCCGAAACGGTGTTCTCATACTTCGATGTGAATACCAATCCTTCTTGTTCATCAAGATTGTTTTGGCCAGTCCTTTTTAACCGGTGTGCTTCTCTTCAAGTGGGTCCGATCATTTCGACATCCGCAAGATCAAGTATCAGTTTCTTCTCGACGTTGTTTGTTTCTTCCGTCTCCAAGTTGCCTTTGTTTTTCCCACCCTCCCTCCCTTTGTTTTCTTTAAGGACTCAGATGTCTTAATCAAGTATCTTTCATTGTTGTGAAGTCTCTCCATCCTTTCCTGTCAATATTCTTATCCGGTGATTCTCATGAAGATTCTAACGGAGCTTCTAGTTCATCATTCTTCGTTTCTTTTATCTTCTCCGGTGGTTTCAAGTCAAGCTTTGTTGACCTTACCCTTTTCCTCATTTCAATGCCTTCTCATACCGGTGTACTTCATAATAATTCTCTTCTCGCTATTCATTTATTCCGGCATGCTCAAATTTTCTCAAAAGGCTCGTCTTGTCATTCAAGATTCTTTCAAGATCTTTCGAGGATGTTATCTCATTCAAGTCATTTAATTCAACCGGTGCAACCTCTCTTTTAAATCATTTGAACGGTGTTTCTTTTGAGTGGGCCCTAACCCATAGGTCTTTTCCCAGGATCTTACCTGACTCTTCTTATTTTACTGGAGCTATCCTAAATTCCTTTTAAAGTTTGACGTAAGAATGAGTTATCATCAGTCAAATGCCATCTCCTAGATCTTTCACAATTCTTTTCATCGTTGGCTCAACCTCTTCATTTTGATTCTTCCAGAGTGTCTAAATAATTCTTGGTGATGTTTCTCGTCGTCATTCTCGGATTTTGAAGCCCGAAGAAGAGTTTCTCTTTAATCTTGCTCCATTCTCTTCAAGATTCGTGATTCTAGCTTGTTGCCATCCTCTCGTAATTGTTTTGATCGTGAGAATTCTTTTCACCTATCCGGAGTAATTCAAGAGTCTTCTCAGTTTGTTATCCGGAGTCCATCAATTCAGGTTTATTCATTCTCAGCTGTCAGTTATCATTCTCCTATCTTGCCGGTGCATCAATCAAATATCCTCTAATCAGTTCTTGATCTCTTCGTTCTCATGTATCTAGTTTGTCTCAAGCACCTTCGTTCATTTGCTAATTCTTACCGGTGATGCACCCCTACTTTGATCATTTTCAATTCTTACGGTGGTCCGTTCAAGAGTTCTCTTCCTCAGTCACCATATCAATTTATTCGTTGTTTCAACCCTTCCGGTGGTTCGCTCAATACCTTCTCAAGTTTGTGCTATATCTCTCTTAATCCTTTCTACGATAATAAGTAGTGTGCCAAATCCATTGTTTGTCATCAATTTAATTGATGAAGGACGAGCATAATATAATTCTTATTCTTGTTTCATCGAGTTTGTTCAATTCCTGTTTTTCCGGAGTGGTTCATCATACTTATTCTAGGTTTCAAGTGCTCTTCTTTCTTTCCCGGAGTTCCAAGTTCTCTCAATTATTTCACCGCGAGATCCATTTAAATCATTGCAAGGCTTTTAACCTTATTCTTTTCATCCTCCATTTCGATTGATCATTTATTTTATTTCCGGAGTTCTCATGAAAGTTCTACATGATGGTTCATCAAGGATTTATATTCCTTCTCGAAGTGTTCATCGAGATTCTTTTCTAAGGAACTCAAGCTTTCTTCATATTGTAATCCGGAGTGCATTTCTGTCTATCGTATCATTGGAGGTGGTATTATGTCATTCTTGATAATTTGAGTTCATGTTTTCATGACTCACATGCTGTCAAGATTGGGATATTTTAAATCCATCAACCTATTTATTGGAATTTTCTTGGGTTATATTTCACATAAAGCCATCCCTAAGGACTGTTGCTATCTATGATGCTCATAAATGATCCAAGCTCTTCGTTATCCTCCCGGCGAAATACTTTCTCGTTTCCTTGTTCAAATAAATACAATTCTTTCCCGTGAGTGGCAGATTGTCACCTCATAATTTTGAGATGTATTTCATAAGACCATATCAAGATTATTCTTTTCGTTGTTGGTTTTCCAACAACTCCGTTCTAGCCTTTGTTGTAAGCGTGCTCTGCCAAGATATTGTTTTCTACTTCGTTCACTCCTTTCCATTCTCTCTTTTCTTCCGGAGGCATTTTGATGTGGCTCTCTTCTATTTTTTTTCTTTTTGTTCTTGTCAAGATCAAGTTCTTTTCATCTTATCAAGTCTTGCATCTCTTTCCAACCGGAGCGCTATACGAATTTGTTCTTCTTTGTTCCTCCTTTCTATCGGTGTGTTTTCAATTTTGTTCATCTCCGTTGTATTCTTTTCTCGTATTTGCTTAACCTCTTCAAGGTTCGTGGTTTCACTCGTTTGTCAATGAAGCAACTTAGTTTTAGCTCTTCTCTTTCTCTTCCGTTGTCCCTCCGGCGCCATTCTAGATCTCGGGATGAGATCCTCTCGTAATGGTGGAGTGTTGTAACGCCCCGAGACCGATGGCCAGGTGTCGTCCAGTTATTCGCTGTTGTTGCCTTGTCATTGCTTGCATGTCATGCATTGCATATCATGTCATCATGTGCATTTCATTTGCATACGTGTTTGTCTCATGCATCCGAGCATTTTCCCCGTTGTCAGTTTTGCATTCCGGCGCTTCGTTCTCCTCCGGTGGTCATTTCTATCTTCTTCTCGTGTGTGGAGATTAAACATTTCCGGATTGGACCGAGACTTGCCAAGCGGCCTTGGTTTACTACCGGTAGACCACCTGTCAAGTTTCGTACCATTTGGACTTCGATTGATCCTCCAACGGTTAACAGAAGGACCGAAAAGGCCTCGTGTGTGTTGCAGCCCAACACCCTTCCAATTTGGCCCAAAACCCACCTAAACCTATTCTATCTTCTAGAGCGTTCGATCATGATCGCGTGGCCGAAAACCGCACCTCATTTGGACTCTCCTAACTCCCTCTACCTATATATATGTGGCCATCCCCGATATTTTCGCGGATGAACCCTAGCCCCGCTCCTCTCGCATCGCCGAACATGTCCATCCGGTCGCCGGACATGTCCGCGCCGCCGCCACGTCGCCCGGCCAATCGCATCGCGCCACGTCGCCCCGCTGCTGCTCTCCTCCAACCCCCGCGCGCCACATGCCCGCCACCACGCCTCCTCTCTCTCTCCCCCGCGCTGCCGCGGCCCTGCGGGCCCACAGCCGGCCCGCCTGGCCCGACCGCGCCCCGTGCCTGGGCGTTCCCGCGCCGCCGCCCGAGTGCTGCGCGCCGCCGCCTTTCGCCGGAGAACGCCGCCGTGCGCCTCCTCCTGGCACCATGAGCCGCCACGGCTCATCTCCCGACTCGCCGGCGCGCCCGCCTCGCCCCGCCTCGGAGGACCCCGCCACCGTGCATGCATGCCGCCGGCCGCTGGATCCGGCCACCTACACCGCATCCTCCGCCTTGCCTCGACCGGCGCCGCCCCAAGCTCAAATTCCGGCCATCTCCATCGTCTCCGGCGAGAACCCGTGGATCGGGACCAGATCCACCACTCCCCGAACCAAACGTCCCATCTCAGATCTGCACCGCTCCGTCTCGGATCCCTCCGTCCCGCGTTGACTTTCGCGGAGGTACAATTTCACTAAGTCCCCGAAATTCCCAGATCCATATGCCCTTGTTCATCATGTCGTAACTCGGCATCCGTAGCTCCGTTTTGGGCATATAGCATATAAAAATGTTCGTCTCAGAGAGTACATCATTTCATTCCATTGCATCATTTTCATTTGAGCTCATCTTGACGCCCGAAATACTGTTAGAAGAGTGCTACTTGAGTTATTTGTCAGATCTGCTGCTCCATTTAGATATTTGTCATTTTTTGCCATGATTATTGTGTGCATGATATGCCCATGAGCTCTACACGTGTTTTGTTATATGTTTTGCCATCCATCCAGAGGTGCAACCCATGTATTTCTGTGATGTGTGTGGTGACTAGCACAAGCTTGGAAAGTGAGGCACTTGGTAATGCTGATTTCAGGGACTTAGCATTTCCACTAAGTCCTTGATCTGTTCATTTCATGATGCCATATGTTCATGTTATTTCCTAGTGATCCGTGCCTCTTTTGAGGATGATCAGTAAGGATGTTTTGTTAATCTTGTAGTGCTCTATACATCCATGTCTTTGTTTGAAATTATGGAGCACCCTAGCTTGAGTCAATCGAGCTCTGCTTTTGCAATTTCGTGAATCTGGGCAGATTGTCTACTTGTTAGCGATTTTGCCAAGGGTGTTGTAGTTGATCTGTGCATGCTATGTTATTGTTCGAGCCATGTCTAGCTTGTATAATGTGTATTCTTGATGGGTGTATGATTATATTGTGATGCCTTGCTCTGTAGTGAGTGCATCGAGCTCGTAAACATGACTACTTGAAATCTGTTTTGCATGCTCCAGTTTTTCTCAAAGTCTGTGATCTGATTATGTTTTTGCCATGTTCACATGCTTGCAATTGTATTTTCTGATCCCTTTCCCTTATGTATTACATGGGTTGTGTGAAGATTACCTCTCTTGCGACATTGCTTTCAATGTTGTTATGCCTCTAAGTCGTGCTTCGACACGTGGGAGATATAGCCGCATCGAGGGTGTTACATCCAATGCACGTGCACTCTTATTATTATACACACCGTTCAGTCGTGCAAGTGAAAGGCAATAATGATGATATATGGACTCATTGGGATGAGAAAAGCTGGTATGAACTCGACCTCTCTTGTTTTTGTAAATATGATGATTCATCGTTCCTAATTCAGCTATTATGAAGTAAACATATTTGCAATGACATTTAGAGATTATAGTTGCTTGTGCCATGCTTGATTAGCTATGAGTTATAATGGTTAACCTTGCGTGCCAACATGCTATTGAGATGATTATGATGTGGTATGATAGGATGGTATCCTCCTTTAAATGAATTGAGTGACTCGACTTGGCACATGTTCACGCATGTAGTTGAATCAAATCAACATAGCCTTCATGATATTTATGTTCATGGTGGATTATATCCTACTCAGGCTTATATTCGGTGTGAATTAATTTTAATGCATGTTTACGACTGTTGTCGCTCTCTCAGTTGGTCGCTTCCCAGTCTTTTGCTAGCCTTCACCTGTACTAAGCGGGAATACTGCTTGTGCATCCAAACTCCTTAAACCCCAAAGTTGTTCCATATGAGTCCACTATACCTTCCTATATGCGGTATCTACCTACCGTTCCAAGTAAATTTGTATGTGCCAAACTCCAAACCTTCCAATGAAATTCTGTTTTGTATGCTCGAGCAGCTCATGTGCAACTATGGCTGCCTATATCTTCCATGCTAGGTGGGTTATTCTCAAGAGGAGTGGACTCCGCTCCTCATTCACGAGAAAGGGCCGGTAACCGGGATGCCCAGTCCCATGATCCAAAAAGATCAAAGCAAATCAAAATAATTAAACAAAACTCCCCCTAGGACCCGTTGAATGTTGGAGGCACTCGTTGTTTCGAGCAAGCCATGGATTGATGCTTGTGGAGGAGGGGGAGTATAAACCTTTACCATTCTGTTTGGGAACTACCTATAATGCATGTAGTATGGAAGATACAGCCATCTCATAGTTGTTACGTTGACAGTGTAAGTATGCCACTCAAAATATTATTTATCTCTATTTCAAAAATCGAGCTCTGGCACCTCTACAAATCCCTGCTTCCCTCTGCGAAGGTCCTATCTATTTACTTTTATGTTGAGTCATCACCCTTCTTATTAAAAAGCACCCGCTGGAGAGCACACTGTCGTTTCCATTCGTTATGATTGGTTTATATTGGGTATGACTTGACTGGATCTCTTTTACCATGAATTACAATGTTTAGTCAGTCCTTGATCTTTAAAGGTGCTCTGCATTTATGTTTTGCGGTCTCAGAAAGGGCTAGCGAGATACCATTTTGTTATATCATGTTATCATTATTTAGAGAAAGTGTTGTCATCCGAGTTTTATTATTATGGCTCGCTAGCTGATTATGCTATTGATATGAGTAATTGTGAGACCTACGTGTTATTGTGAGTATGGTTAGTTCATAATAATTGCTGAAACTTGAATGCTGGCTTTTCATGTTTACAAGAACAAGAGCAAACAGAGTTTGTAAAAGTTTTTCTTTTTCTCTTTCAGTTTGTCAACTGAATTGCTTGAGGACAAGCAAGGGTTTAAGCTTGGGGGAGTTGATACGTCTCCGTCGTATCTACTTTTCCAAACACTTTTGCCCTTGTTTTGGACTCTAACTTGTATGATCTGAATGGAACTAACCCAGACTGACGCTGTTTTCAGCAGAATTGCCAGGGTGTTGTTTTATGTGCAGAAAAAAAAAAGTTCTCGGAATGACCTGAAACTCCACGGAATATCTTAGAATAAATAATAAAAAATCCTCTCCAAAGATGAAGACCAGGGGGCCCACACCCTGTCCACGAGGGTGGGGCGCGCACCCCTCCCACCTAGGCGCGCCCCCCTACCTCGTGGGCCCCCTGGTGGCCCTCCGACGCCAACTCCAACTCCATATATTGGCTTTCGAGGAGAAAAAAATTAGAGAGAAAGTTTCATCGCATTTTACGATACGGAGCCGCCGCCTAGCCCTAATCTCTCTCGGGAGGGCTGATCTGGAGTCCGTTCGGGGCTCCGGAGAGGGGGATTCGTCTCCGTCGTCATCATCAACCATCCTCCATCACCAATTTCATGATGCTCACTACCGTGCGTGAGTAAACGCATCGTAGGCTTGCTGGATGGTGATGGGTTGGATGAGATTTATCATGTAATCGAGTTAGTTTTGTTAGGGTTTGATCCCTAGTATCCACTATGTTCTGAGATTGATGTTGCTATGACTTTGCTATGCTTAATGCTTGTCACTAGGGCCCGAGTGCCATGATTTCAGATCTGAACCTATTATGTTTTCATGAATATATGTGAGTTCTAGATCCTATCTTGCAAGTCTATAGTCACCTACTATGTGTTATGATCCGGCAACCCCGAAGTGACAATAATCGGGACCACTCCCGGTGATGACCATAATTTGAGGAGTTCATGTATTCACTATGTGTTAATTCTTTGTTCCGGTTCTCTATTAAAAGGAGGCCTTAATATCCCTTAGTTTCCAATAGGACCCCGCTGGCACGGGAGGGTAGGACAAAAGATGTCATGCAAGTTCTTTTCCATAAGCACGTATGACTATTTACGGAATACATGCCTACATTACATTGATGAACTGGAGCTAGTTCTGTGTCACCCTATGTTATGACTCTTACATGATGAACCACATCCGACATAATTCTTCATCATTGATCCGGTGCCTACGAGTTTTCCATATACTGGTTTACGCTTATTTACTTTTCCGTTGCTACTGTTACAATCACTACAAAAATACCAAAAACATTACTTTTGCTGTCTTTACTTTGTTACCGTTACCACCACTATCATATTACTTTGCTACTAAACACTTTGTTGCAGATACTAAGTTTCTAGGTGTGGTTGAATTGACAACTCAGCTGCTAATACTTGAGAATATTCTTTGGCTCCCCTTGTGTCGAATCAACAAATTTGGGTTGAATACTCTACCCTCGAAAACTGTTGCGATCCCCTATACTTGTGGGTTATCAGTCATGCATGTACGAAGTATGCTATGGTTTGATAGGCTCGCTACCTCCATTCCATATGTATCTCCTAGTACACCAAGCCACTAACTGATTTGTTCAAGGAGAAGAACTTCCTTCATAAGAGCTAATCATATGACTTATGCAAGGACTTCGTTATCCACGATGATGGTTCCCCACTTGAACTCGGTAGTGTTTTGTTGTAAGACTACTACATTGTCATGCTTGTCTGGGACAGCGTGTTCACATGTTTGTAGCAGAACCGGCTCATGTTTTGGAGCTTACCACGTAGTCCATTTCCTGAGAATCCTGCAATGTCATCTCGTCGACTTATGTTGCAAACTTTCATTTTTCTCTCTAGACTAGATAAGTATGGAATATCCTGACACCAACCAGATCTGAATCTCAGGCAGATATGATGGTTGGAACTTTTTCCAGGATCTATGATGTAGGTCCCGACAAGGTTGATATTCTGGCTGACATACCTAGTCGAAAGATCTGTCATTGTAGTATCTTTGACCATCTCTCCATGAGGATTTCGTGCGACTTATTCTAGAAGTTGTTCCTTAGGGATCCTTATGCTCTCAGTTTCCTCGATGATTCTATAACCATTCAAACGTTGGAAACACTCTTGACTGTTGAGTTTTCCCCTAGTTACCAGGATCATTCCCAGCATTTGCATTTTATTCCCAGCTTGCACCTCAGTAATTGTTGTCCAGGATCATCCTCATAAGTGGGCTTACCATGGGTCCCATCCATATCCGATGATAAGCAAAATCATCCATTATGTTGTCTTCAACAAGGTAGTCCACATCGTCCACCTAGCCCGAGTATGTCAATCTTTTGAACTCCTTCAAACGTTCCACTAAGAATTGCCTCAGGCTGGTATGAAGAGTTTCAATGATCTATGGATCAAAAGTAATTCTTTTGCCACCTAAGGGAATAGCTCTACGAGTCCCCTCCTCTAAGGTGCCCCGTTTGACATGAAGGGAAACTTAACTCCTCGCTACTTGAAACGCATCCACCACCTTATTAAGCGTGGAAATGTTGCCTACCAAATTGAACCTTGTTATCAGTTTCTCTCCATCCGTCTTGATGTGTGTTTTGTGCGTCAGCTCAAGAGATGTTTCCAACATCTCATTTCATGAGTTGATTTTGTGTTGCTCGATCTTCAAGAAGATCGATCCCTGTAGAGTTTCCTTCTGTCATCACCATGTTGGAAGAAGATTTCAAAAGCAAAGACGTCAAGATCAATTGGAGAAATGAGTCAACATCTTCGAGAAGAGCAAATCGGATCATGAAGATCGTGTTAGCTCTGTGACCCCTCTGTCTTCTTACCTCACGTCTTGAATCTCGAGACGAGATTCTTATTTTAGTAGGGGTGAGTTGTCACATCCCTAGTTCTGGTATGCTCTGAGCTAGCTAGTCATGTGTTGCATCATGTTTAAATTCTTTTGAATCTGAAATGGGGATTGATCAAACCCTAGCACCAGATCAAATCAAATAGGTTCAACATAAAATCATTTTCAATGAACCCAAAATGCCCTTTGAAAATGTTCATGATTTCCAATAAAGGTGAAAACCTCTGCCAAGAATGATGAACATATTTTTAGGCCATTATGGATTTTGAATTAATTCATACCGTATTTGAATTGGAGCATTTAAATACTATTAATATTTTTAAATGCCCCAACAATTCTGGAATTAGTTGAGGGCCTCTGGAATAACTATTTTAGTGCACATAACTATTTTTAGAATTTTTAAAAGTGATTTGGTTTGAAAAACCAAATTAAAACAAATCTGCAAAATAGAAAAACAGAACAAAATTAGAAAACAGAGAGGGAGGGATGCTTACCTGGGCCTCACCAGTGCTGGCCCAGCCCACCTGGCTCGGTGCCAGTCATCCCTAACCTCTGCGAGTAGGTAGAGGAGGGATAGTGCATGGCGCGCGTGCGGGCCCCATGCCACCAGACTGCATGCCTGCGTCGCCTGGCCACCGTGACGCCTCGCGTCCTCTCCTCGACGCCGCCTTGACCCCCTCGTTCGTTCCCCTCTCTCTCTGGACGCGCTTCCCCCCTCCTCTGCTCTCTCCCCGAGCGGAGCTCACTGATGCCGTCGCCACAGCCATGGCTACATGCCACCACCTGCCCAACCAGTGAGATCACAAGGTCCGCCACAACGCCGTGGAGCTACACGCCGACGCAGGCGCCCGTGCGAGCCCTGCAGCATCGTCCCCAACCTCACCTTCAACCTCCGGCCGCCGACAACCTCACCATCGATTCGCGATGTCGGGTGCCTTCCCAAGCCTTTTGAGACCTCCGTCGACCCCACGGTGAGCTCCTCCACCATTTCCCCATGACCCCGTGGTCTATATCTCGCCGTAGATGTTGTCCCCATGAGCTCCGAAGCTCCCGCCGCCGGCCATCTTCACCACCATGGCTAGAGCAACCACACGTCGCACCTGAGAACATAGGCATGCTCAGTGCCTTCGTAGGAGGCCGCAGACCACACCAGCTTGATCTGAGATGCGCTGTAGCGCCTAACCTGCTGATGCCCGAGCTCCGGCCGCCACATACCTCACCGTCGGTGCTATTTCCGGCCACTTCAGGTCGCACCGCTTGCACCATTGGATGTGCGCGAGCGCCTGGAACCCAAAGAGCCTCTCCGCATGGCGTTTGGTCGCTGGAGTGCGAAACCCGCAGCCCTCCGCCGTCACGGCACCTCGCCGGCGGCCTAACTCTAGCGAAGCCGACGTGGCACCGCCATTAGCAGTAATGACGAGGCTAACTACCCTCCTCTATCATTGACTACTGGGCCCCATGGACTAATTAACCCTGCCAAGCTCCTATTTAGACTAAACTAACCCCACGGGCCCCATAGGTCAGTTTGACCTGGCCACGTCACCTATTGACCGGCCCCACACGTTAGTGCTGACCTGTTGACGTGGCTGTTGACCCGACCCCACCTGTCAGCGACACTAACCAGCACTAGGTCACTGACTAGTGGACCCCACTGGTCAGTTTGACCTGGACCATGCCCTGTTGACTCACTTACATCATGCTGACGTTATGCTGACGCGTTAAATCATTTACTGGATTTTGCTTAATTCCAAATAATCCAGGAAAATCCAGAAAATGATTTAAACTTCTATAAATCATAGAAATTCAACCGTAACTCCAAATCAAATAATTTATATATGAAAAATTATCAGAAAAAACCAATCTATCCATTTATGCCACTTTCATGCATGTTCAACCAACTTATACCCCCTGTATAAGTGAAAACATGATAATGGCATTTTAAATACCCCTTATGGGGTTTGCATATGAACCCTTGGTTCATATGGACTTCATTTAAATTGTTGCTAGATGCATTAGTACAAGTCATAGCATATTGACATGTCATGATCATGCATCATATTGTGCATTGCATTGGTTGTATTCTTTCTGTGTTTGCCAGTGATTGTTCCCCCTCGGTAGATGTTTGTTTCGACGATGTGATCAATGACACCGATGAAGAGCTATATCATCTTCAGAAGTGCCAGGCAAGCAAAACCCCCTTGTTTATCCCGATACAATCCCACTCTCTCACTCCTGCTCTCTTTTACTGCATTAGGACAACACCGATTCAACTGTTACATGTTGCGGTAGTTGAACCCCTTTCCTCTGCATGACATGTCATTACCACAGTAAATAGGTGAAACCCACTAGTATGACTAGGAGTTGTTTGAGCCCTGATGTGCCTACTCATTCATGCTTGTTTGTCATGTTTGCTACTGCTTAGAGTTGAGTCAGGTCCGATTCATCAGGGATGAATTGGAATGTGGTGAACATGTCCTACTGTTGAGAGCTAAGTGTGTGAACACAATTTGGTAAAGGTAGTGGTGAGAGGCCATGTAGGAGTACATGGTGGGTTATCTCATTGCAACTGTCCTCAGGAATTGAGTTCTGTGTTTGTGATCCATGAACAGTTACTACCACACATTGGAATGCTTAAGTGCCCCTCTCGACCTATTAATCTACCTGATCTCTGTCCAGGAGTTGCAACTAGTTTCTTGTGTTTGTAGGTAGTGTTAGTAGTCTACGAAGTGGCACCCGGTACAAGTGGGCTTGGGACAGACTAGGCACAGTGGCACGGTGTACCAAGTGGCACCCGGATGGTGGGCTTGGGAACCCTACACACATCATTTGGGGCTGTGAGCGACACCCTGGCTGGATCTCCTTGCGGATGGAACCCGAATAGGCAATAAACCTGGACTAGAGACTTGTTGGTTAGTTAGGTCATGGCCGACTCCCTCGCCAGGCTTCCGCTTGAAGGTTGTCGAGATACACGATGTGTACATGGTGGTAAGTGGCGAGAGCGTGTGTGAAGAAGTACACCCCTGCAGGGTTATCATTATCTATTCGAATAGCCGGATTCCTCAGATATGGAAACTTGGACCCCTTGCATAGTTCATAGACAAGTGAAAGTGGATACTCTAAAATGCGCAAGATAAGCGTGAGTGCTATGGATAGCGTTCTCGTAGGGAGACGGGAGCAGATCCATAGTGGTGTATTGATATGGTGAATATGTGGACTCGTGTGCGCCACCTCAAAAGAGTTACTTGTAGTCGTAGTTCAGGATAGCCACCGAGTCAAATCTGGCTTGCTGCAGTTAAACTCCACCACCCCTTTATTGATACTGATGCATATTTAGCTAGTTCTGATGTAAGTCTTGCTGGGTACATTTGTACTCACATTTTATTAATTTATGTTTTTGCAGAGAGACTTCAGTCTCACTAGTATTTTCGCATGGACTTCGACGTTTAGCTCGTTACCTCAGCTACGATCTTCTACCCTTGGGAGGGTCTTGTAGATAGTCAGGCTTCTCAGCCTTCTTCATTTGTAGTTGTCTGTACTCAGACAAGTTAAGCTTCCGCATGTGTTTGTTGCTTGTATGCTCTGTATGTTTGGTCATGAGACCCATGTTTGTAATATCTCGCTCCTCGGAGCCAAATGAATAAATACTTTGAGTCATAGAGTTTTCTTGTCATGCCATGTTGTGTCTACACATATCGAGCATATTGTGTGTATGATTGAAATGCTTGGTATGTGTGGGATCCGACAACCTAGTTGTTTATCCTTGGTAGCCTCTCTTATGGGGAAATGTAGTCTTGTGCTTCCATGAGCCATAGTATTCCGCTACAGCCCAGTTCACCGGAGTTCTGCTAGCCCAGCACTACTGCTCCGGAACACTTGACTGGCCGGCATGTGATTCACTTCGTTCCTGTGTTTGTCCCTTCGGGGAAATGTCACGCGGTGACATCCGGGGTCCTGCCTAGCCTGCTACAGCCCGGTTCACCGGAGTCCTGTTAGCCCAGTGCTACAGCCCGGATTCATACGCTGCTGACCGACACGCTCGATGTTGATTCATGTGTGCCTGTCCCCGTAAGTTAGTGCCACTTTGGGTTCAAGACTAGTCATGTCGGCCCGGGTTCTTTGTCGTATGGATGCTACCGACACTATCATATACGTGAGCCGAAAGGCGCAAACGGTCCCGGGCCATGGTAAGGCGACACCCGTGGGAATACCGTGCGTGAGGCCGCAAAGTGATATGAGGTGTTACCGGCTAGATCGATGTGACTTGGAATCGGGGTCCTGACAGCTTTAGTATCAGAGCCTGACTGCCTGTAGGATTACCAAGCCAAGCTGGTCAAAGTCGTGTCTAGAAATGCTTTAGTTATATATGGGAATTTATTGTGGATGGGAACGTATGGCTCTTTTTACTCCTTATCCTCATGACCTTCTGATCTGAGTCATCTTATCTTTTCTACGGGGTTAAGAACTAGGCTTCTCTTCTATCTCTCAGGATGACGTGTTACTAAACCGTAGTTGCCTAGGATTGTTGAGCTCAAGCCTCAGTTCCGTCCCTACTACTTCCATATGTTCATAGCTGGCCTCAGAACGTTGATATTGTGATGTTGAGAGGTTATGCCACCATTTTTGCAGGATGTCTCAAATTATTTTGAGCATTTACAGCTGTTATGCTATCCGAGTCATCCCAGGTTTCTAAATAGTCCGACGCACTTGCATATCTTTCCTCCATGTTCCTGTTGTATTTTTGGGCCAGATTAAGCACACTAATCGGTGAGTTGAGGTACTATATTGCCTCGACATATATGTTGGAGTTGTTATTATGACACTAGGGTATCTTATAGTTAGTAATCTAGCCATGTTTGGTGTTCCCAGTGTGATGATTCTCGCCACCATTCTTGAAAGCATCTCGTGATGTTATTTTGTTAGTAGGTATTCTACTCCTGGGTTTTGAACCCGAGATTCACCCTACTTCATGTGTTAGTATTTGCTAGTTCCCATAAGATATTAGTAACCTTGTGATAGTCCTCGAGGTCCGTGGTATATCGTTCTTCTAATACCATGAGCCAATATGGCAGAAGTTCTTTTGAACCAAAAGATCACAACCAGAGTGCTCTTGATGAGTTCTTCATTCTATATTGTGACTCTGCCAATTATATCTCTCTGCATGGGTTATCCGGAAGAAACCTGTTGAACTTAGTTCGACATACTAATCTATGCATCCACAACTCAAAATGTTATATGCTCCTTGAGTTTTCCATTTTCAGCTGTATTCCGACCATCATCTATCAATTGATAGTCAAGAGTAGGTGTGCAATCATGTTCGTCGATGGCTATTATTCTTGTGGTCCGTCAAGCCGTTCTGGTCCAGAATATCTAGGAGAAACAAACACTAGTACCTCATGCATATCCAGGATTGGGTCAAAGTAGTTGTATTCCACAAATCAAAATGCCAATCCAGTTTTTGTTTTGTTCTACCTTGGGGTATTACTATCTTTATGTCAAGAATGTCATGGGAATTACACCAGCTCTTATGAATTCTTGACGCAGTGATACTTCTTGCCATCATTATTCCACTACTAGGAAAAGGTCTATAGATGATATGGCCACTAATGGCGCACCAGACATGTGGTGCGCCATTAGTATATACTAATGGCGCACCATGTGTTGGTGCACCATTAGTGTCCAAATACTAATGGCGCACCACATCCACGGTGCGCCATTAGTAACAATTTTTTTTCATTTTTGTTCAAAACTAGTAATGGCGCACCAGTGGATAGTGCGCCATTACTAGTTAAACTAGTAAGGCGCACCACATCCACGGTACGCCACTAGTAAATTATTTTCAATTTTTTTCCAAATTTTTTTATTTATTTTTTCAAAACTAGTAATGGCGCACCAGTGGACTGTGCGCCATTACTAGTTAAAACTAGTAATGGCGCACTGTCAACTGGTGCGCCATTACTAAGTTTTTTTCAAAAAAAATTTAGAATTTGTTTTTTTTCAAAACTAGTAATGGCGCACCGTATGTGTGGTGCGCCATTACTATTTTAACTAGTAATGGCGCACCACTCCCACGGTGCGCCATTACTAATTTGGCCCAAAACTACAACAGAATGCACCCCCCCCCCCGGTGGACCGCCTTTTCAGTTTAAAAAAATAAAAGAAAATGATGGAAATGTCAAAAAAATAAAAGAAAATAAGTTTCTCATGTGATATGTGGTCTAGTTGTTGGGAAAATTTACAAATAAGAATTTCGACTTTATTTGCAAAATCTCTCTGAAATTTGTAAAATGGGCATAACTTTTGCATACGAACTCGGATTAAAAAGTTTTCTATATGAAAAATCATCTACTCGAAAAGTTACATCCGAATTTAACGGGGAACCCGGTTAAACATTTTCAAAATCCCCAAAAACCTAACAGAAAAAAAGTTACAGGGCTTTCAAGATCCGGAGGCAAAAACTCAAAAAATTCAAACTTACTAGTGGCACACCGTATGCTAGGTGCGCCACTAGTAACAGAAAAAAAATTGGTTTCGAAAAAAAATTGAGTTATTTTTCAAAATATGATACGTAATATGACCGGGAAGTTTGAAATATTTTTTCAAAATTTCATCATACTCATGAACATGAACAAAGTCCTAGACATCAACAAGGTTTAATATGATTGATATGATAGATATATCAACAAGTGCCTGTGAAGTGAGGTGGTGCTGGGGTTGGATAGAACTATGAAGTTAAGATTAAGAAAAAAAATTGAAAAAAAATTATTACTAATGGCGCACTTCTATGTGGTGCACCATTACTAAGTCACATAGTAATGGCGCACCTCTAGGCATACTAATGGCGCACTTCTATGTGGTGCGCCATTAGTAAAAATTCTAGTGGTGTGATACTAATGGCGGACCAGTAGTGCGCCATTAGTAGGCAAAACTAGTGCGCCATTAGTAGGCCTTTTCCTAGTAGTGTTCATTCCTCGGTCCCATGTTGTTGTAACCGAAATGCTGACAAGTGAATTGTGATGTGTGAAATCAATACTCCGAGCAACTCGTTGCTTTGTAGTAAATGGACATTATTAAATCATCATCCTAAGATTGATCGTGCTACCTAGTCCTTATTTCTGGTGCACTCTTTGATCCATGAGTTGGGATTGTGTCAATCCCTCACTCTTTCGATCATATCGTCTTGCCCTGAAAAGCAAGATTGTTCTCGAGCTTAGAGTCATATTGGTGGTTCGTGATTTTCCGGATATCTTCACGGAAGTATCACCAGGTCATCCCCTGACCGATATGGTGAGTTCGTGATCAAGTTGGTTTACCAATAAACAACTCTTTCTCCAAGAATCCGTGTTGGATACCCCTGAGCTAGTTGGTTAAGCTAAACAACAACTTGGAGAGTTGGAAGATAAAAGCTTTGCCGAATTTAGTTCATTCTGAAGGGATATCTTTGCGTTTGTGTGTGTGTGTGTGTGGAAGAAAGGTGATATCTTCATTGATTGGTCCTCTGATCAGTCGTTGGATCTATTGTCTTGCCAAAACTTTGATTTGAGCGTGGGCTATCCTCAAATCAAATCAGAATCAACGATGTTCGTAATGTTGTCTTACTCATGGTTTTTCCTCGAGCATACACCGTTATATCTTTTGTTCTGACCAATGCTATCACTTTGTTCACATAATTGTGGAATTCCATCTATATGGAAATCTCGATGACTTGTTGTTGAGCCCATCAACAACATTTTGTCTCCTCCATTATTCGTGTTGAACATCCAGCTAGTGTTGGCAACTTATATAAGCATTATCTTCATGTTCCGTTCATGAAGCATATGTTGGATGAAAGAAGTGACTTTCTCTGATTCGCGTGCATTTGGTGCAAGTTGCCACCGTGAGTTCGAGAAGGATTGTTTTTGTTTCCCCTGGTACCATCCCAAGTTGGTCATGCATGTACGAAGTATGCTATGGTTTGATAGGCTTGCTACCTCCATTCCATATGTATCTCCTAGTACACCAAGCAACTAACTGATTTGTTCAAGGAGAAGAAGTTCCTTCATAAGAGCTAATCATATGAATTATGCAAGGACTTCGTTATCCGCGATGATGGTTCCCACTTGAACTCAGTAGTGCTTCGTTGTAAGACTACTATGTGGTCATGCTTGTCTGGGACAGCGTGTTCACATGTTTGTAGCAGAACCGGCTCATGTTTTGGAGCTTACCACGTAGTCCATTTCCCGAAAATCCTGCAACGTCATCTCGTCGACTTGTGTTCCAAACTTTCATTTTTCTCTCTAGACTAGATAAGTCTGGAATATCCTGACACCAACCAGATCTGAATCTCAGGCAGATATGATGGTTGGAACTTGAAGGTTGATGTTCTGGCTGACATACCTAGCCGGAAGATCTGTCTTTGTAGTATCTTTGACCATCTTTCCATGAGGATTTCGTGCGACTTATTCTAGAAGTTGTTCCTTAGGGATCCTTATGCTCTCAGTTTCCTCGATGATTCTATAACCATTCAAACATTGGAAACACTCTTGACTATTGAGTTTTTCCCCAGTTACCAGGATCATTCCTAGCATTTGCATTTTATTCCCAGCTTGCACCTCAGTAATTGTTGTCCAGGATCATCTTCAAAAGTGGTCTTACCATGGGTCCCATCCATCTCCGATGATAAGAAAAATCATCCATTACGTTGTCCTCAACAAGGTAGTCCACATCGTCCACCTAGCCCGAGTATGTCATTCTTTCGAACTCCTTCAAACGATCCACTAAGAATTGCCTCAGGCTGGTATGAAGAGTTTCAATGATCTATTCATCAAAAGTAATTCTTTTTCCGCCTAAGGTAATAGCTCTATGAGTCACCTCCTCTAAGGTGCCCCGTTTGACATGAAGGGCAACTTAACTCCTCGCTACTTGAACCGCATCCACTGTCTTCTTAAGTGTGGAAATGTTGCCTACCAAATTGAACTTTGTTATCAGTTTCTCTCCATCCATCTTGAGGTGTGTTTTGTGCCTCAGCTCAAGAGATGTTTCCAACGTCTCACTTCATGAGTTGATTTGAAGTTGCTCAATCTTCAAGAAGATCAATTCCTGTAGAATTTCCTTCTGTTGTCACCATGTTGGAAGAAGATTTCAAAAGCAAAGATGTGAAGATCAATTGGAGAAATGAATCAACATCTTCGAGAAGGGCAAATCGGATCATGAAGATCATGTTAGCTTTGTGACCCCTCTGTCTTCTTACCTCATGTCTTGAATCTCGGGACGAGATTCTTGTTTTAGTAGGGGTGAGTTGTCACATCCCTAGTTCTGGTATGCTCTGAGCTAGCTAGTCATGTGTTGCATCATGTTTAAATTCTTTTGAATCTGAAATGTGGATTGATTAAACCCTAGCACCAGATCAAATCAAATAGGTTCAACATAAAATCATTTTCAATTAACCCAAAATGCCCTTTGAAAATGTTCATGATTTCCGATAAAGGTGAGAACCTCTTCCAAAAATGATGAACATATTTTTAGGCCATTATGGATTTTTGAATTAATTCATACCGTATTTAAATTGGAGCATTTAAATACTATTAATATTTTTAAATGCCCCAACAATTATGGAATTAGTTGAGGGCCTCTAGAATAACTATTTTAGTGCCCATAACTATTTTCAGAATTTTTAAAAGTGATTTGGTTTGAAAACCAAATTAAAACAAATCTGCAAAATAGAAAAAGAGAAAAAAAATTAGAAAACAGAGAGGGAGGGATGCTTACCTGGGCCTCACCTGTGGTGGCCCAGCCCACCTGGCTCGGTGCCAGTCATCCCTAACCTTTGCAAGTAGGCAGAGGAGGGATAGCGCACGACGCGGGTGCGGGCGCCACGCCACTAGACTGCCTACCAACGTCACCTGGCCACCACGATGCCTCGCATCCTCTCCTCGGTGCCGCCTCGACTCCCTCGTTCGTTCCCCTCTCCCTCTGGATGCGCTTCCCCCCTCCTCTTCTCTCTCCCCAAGCGGAGCTCGCTGACGCCGCCGTCACAGCCATGGCTACAGGCCACTACCTGCCCAACCAGTGAGATCACGAGGTCCGCCATAACGTCGTGGAGCTACACGCCGACGTAGGCGCCCACGGGAGCCCTGCAGCATCGTCCCCGACCTCATCTTCAACCTCCGGCCACCGACAACCTCACCGTCGATTCGCAATGTCGGGTGCCTTCCCAAGCCTTTTGAGACCTCCGTCGACCCCGCGGTGAGCTCCTCCACTATTTCCCCATGACCCCGTGGTCTATATCTCGCCGTAGACATCGTCCCCATGAGCTCCGAAGCTCCTGCCGCAGGCCATCTTCACCACCGTGGCTAGGGAAACCACATGTCGCACTTGAGAACATAGGCGTGCTCAGTGCCTTCCTAGGAGGCCGCAGACCACACTAGCTCGATCTGAGACGCGCTGTAGTGCCTAACCCGCTGATGCCCGAGCTTCGGCCACCGCATACCTCACCACCGGCGCTATTTTCGGCCACTTCAGGTCGCACCGCTTACACTGTTGGATGTGCGCGAGCGCCTGGAACCCACAGAGCCTCTCCGCGCGGTGTTTTGTCACCGGAGCGCGAAACCCGCAGCCCTCCGCCGCCACGGCACCTCGCCATTAGCACCAATGACGGGGCTAACTACCCTCCTCTATCACTGACTACTAGGCCCCACGGACTAATTAACCTTGCTATGCTCCTGTTTAGACTAAACTAACCCAACGGGCCGCATAGGTCAGTTTGACCTGGCCACGTCACCTGTTGACCGGCCCCACACGTCAGTGCTGACCTGCTGACGTGGCTGTTGACCCGACCCCACCTGTCAGCGACACTAACGAGCACTGGGTCACTGACTAGTGGACCCCACTAGTCAGTTTGACCTGGACCGTTCCCTGTTGACTCGCTTATGTCATGCTGACGTTATGCTAACGCGTTAAATCATTTACTGGATTTTGCTTAATTCTAAATAATCCAGGAAAATCGAGAAAATGATTTAAACTTCTATAAATCATGGAAATTCAACAATAACTCCAAATGAAATAATTCATATACGAGAAATTATCAGAAAAATCCAATCTATCCATTTATGCTACTTTCATGCATGTTCAACCAACTTATACCCCCTGTATATGTGAAAACATGATAATGGCATTTTAAATCCCCCTTATGGAGTTTGCATATGAACCCTTGGTTCATATGGACTTCATTTAAATTGTTGCTAGATGCATTAGCACAAATCACAACATATTGACATGTCATGATCATGCATCATATTGTGCATTGCATTGATTGTATTCTTTCTGTGTTTGCCGGTGATTGTTCCCCCTCGGTAGACGTATGTTTCGACGATGTGATCAATGACACCGATGAAGAGCTATATCATCTTCAGAAGTGCCAGGCAAGCAAAACCCCCTTGTTCATTCTGATACAATCCCACTCTCTCGCCCCTGCTCTCTTTTACTGCATTAGGAAAACACCGATTCAACTGTTACATGTTGCGGTAGTTGAACCCCTTTCCTCTGCATGACCTCTCATTTCCATAGTAAATAGATAAATTGGAATGTGGTGAACATGTCCTACTGTTGAGAGCTAACTGTGTGAACACGATTTGGTAAAGGTAGTGGTGAGAGGCCATGTACGAGTACATGGTGGGTTGTCTCATTGCAGCCGTCCTCAGGAACTGAGTTCTGTGTTTGTGATCCATGAACAGTTACTACCACGCGTTGGAGTGTTTAAGTACCTGTCAGGACCCCGATTCCAAGTAACACCGATCTAGCCGGTAACACCTCATATCAAATTGCGGCCTCACGCATGGTATCCCCACGGGTGTCGCCTTACCATGGCCCGGGACCATTTGCGCCATTTGGTCACGTATATGATAGTGTCGCTAGCATCCATATGACAAGAGAACCCGGGCCGACATGGCTAGTCGTGAACCCAAAGCGGCACAAACATATGGGGACAGGCATACATGAATCAGATCGAGCATGTCGGTCATCAGCGAGTGAATCCGCGCTGTAGCACTGGGCTAACAGGACTCCGGGGAACCCGGGCTGTAGCAGGCTAAGCAGGACTCCGGAAGTCACCGCGTGACATTTCCCGGAAGGGACAGCCATAGGAACGAAGTGAAACACATGCCGGCCTGTCAAGTGTCCTGAGCAGTAGTGCTGGGCTAGCAGGACTCCGGTGAACCGGGCTGTAGCGGACTACTATGGCTCATGGAAGCACTATTCGACATTTCCCCATAAGAGAGGCTGCCAAGGATAAACATCTAGATTGTCGGATCCTACACATACCAAGCATTTCAATCATACACACAATATGCTCGATATGTGTAAATACAACATGGCATCACAACATAACTCTACACACTACTAGGAAAAGGCATGCTAGTGGCGCACCGAATTTGCCTTCTAATGGCGCACTACCGGTGTGCCACTGGCATCACGCCATTAGAATTAAATTCTAATGGCGCACCACCGGTGCGCCATTAGTATCTGGTGTTCTAATGGCGCACCAGGTAGTGCGCCATTAGTATAGCCTGCAGTGCGCCATTAGAATGCCTCCTAGGGGGCCACTTGTACCCATGTGCTTTGGCATTCTAATGGCGCACCAGCAGTTAATGCGCCATTAGTGTGATGATCACAGTGCGCCATTAGTGTCTTGTGTGGTGCGCCATTAGTATGAATATTAGGTTTTATTTTTTTGCTTTTCTGATTTTTGCACAGGTTACAAAATATATTATTGGACAGAATATAGACAGCAGCACACAGCAACATCAGATTCATCGAATACAATAGAAGATTAGTCTCCGAATACAATTCATCATATTAGTCTCCGAATTCAAAAGACCGAACAAAGATAAAACATTACAAGTCTCAAGACCGCGAGTATCGAGTTTGCCTTCACATTACAAGTCGATATCGATCATCTAAACTACCATCACATAGAAGAGAGCTGTGGTCATCACGATGAGCATCATCGCGATCAAACTGGTCTTCATCCGGTTCCTCCAACGCTCCCTCCTCTCTCCCTCTAGATAGCGGGCGTATCTACATTCGGCCTCCGCCCTAGTGGTGTACCCTTTGTAACTGTTACCGCTGAAACGGTGAACCTGTCTCCGACACTCCTCCCAGTCGTCGTAGACTCCGGGAACCTTACCCTTGTACACGACATACGACGGCATCTCTATGCACAAGCCAAACAACAGACAATACATAAGCAATATGTAAGTATGCAACAAAAGGATCGGAAGAGAAAAGCAAGACATTAATAGCACGATTCATGGTCCTACTAATAAATAGCATCGATTACATCTAAGTTGAACGACTGTCCAAACCAAAGAGACATACGAATTCATTAAAGTATAATTACAACATGAGCCAATCAATGTTTCAGAACTACACATCACTACTTTCGACTCGACTCATCGGACAGGAACGTGGATGAAGCCGCCGTCTGTCGTGATGGTCATGAAATCGCGGTCGTTGTCACCCTGCATTTGTAGCATTTCATCTATCTCACTGTTGGACGGTTGATATCTGAGGAAGAACTGCCCCGAGGTATGAAGGACATCTTGATGGATGATGTCCGCAAACTCCGACTGGATGCGAAAGAATTCTTGTCTGAGGTCCGCGTCCTGGACTGCCGACAAGCTCGCGGCCCAATCTTTGAGATTATCTGGTAGCAGAAGTTGATGATGGTCCCTTACGATCGCCCGCATGTGATGGAGGGCGTAGTAGGCATCCTTCTGACCGCCAGGCGGCTGCTTGATGCAGCAGAATTTCGTACTGTGTGAGAACATGTGCTTGCCGTACTTACGAACTGCCCTGGTAAAGGTGCCTCCAAATTTGGCGTAGGCGGGGAGAACATCATCAAGAACTTTCTTGACATTTGTTTAGTCTATCTTGGAGTTACAGTTCGGGTCTAAATACGTGGCCATGGAATATTTCGGGCTTAAGAGGATGAGTGTGCAATGTGTGTCACTGCACAGAACACGGAATGTTAGGAAAAAAAAGAACGATCGAAATCTAAGAAATCATATGTTACGGGGCGGTTAAGGGATGACTTACTCAGGAAAGTAAGCCACAAGGAAGTTATCCTTATCTGGGTTTGCCAGAATGACGCCTTCGAGGTGTGAACTCGCAACTTGGCGGTCCCCAGCGCTGCTCAAGTGCTTGGCACGCATGTAGAAGGGGTCGACTATCATGATGTCCGAGGTCTTGTCTCTAATGATCCGCATCTCCATACTCAGCGAAAACAGCCGAACGAAGGTGTAGTGCAGCGGATGAAGGTTAAACATAGCAAAGATGTCATCAAACCGCAGGACGATCGTACCCCCAATGTCGCCATCCACAAAGCCCTTGCCCTCTGGCACCTTGGCCACGAAAACCGGGTATGCCACATCCTTCTCTCTAAGACGCCGCTTCTCCAAAGAAAGAACACTATCGTGCAGACTCCACATAGCACCAGTTGCAGCATTCAGCATATTTGGCGGTAGCATCGCCCTACCCACCACATGAACCCTCCTCGAGATATCCTTAGGTGAAGGTGGCCCGTCCTGAGCATGGATCGAACTCGGTGCCGGCTGGCTCGCACCGGCGCCCTTGTTAGTCTTTCGTTTCCGTCCCTTCTTCTTGATCTCCTATAATGGGACCGAGTTCCGCTCATAGACCGCCTTCTTGAGCGTGTTGGGGCTGATAATATTTCGCACCTCAGCTATCTGAGGCTCGGTGAAGGCGGGAGCTAGAGGCGTGTCCTGAGAACTGAACGCCAGACGACACCTGTTGCAATTGGATTTCTCCGCCGTACCAGCTAGATCGCGGTCGTCTTGGTTGGGTTCTTGAGAAAGAGGCCCGCAGAACTCGTTAGTGTACCCATGTTCGGCAAAGTACTTATCAACTTTGGTAAATGTACCATCGTCGTTGTCGTCGCCGTCCGGATCCTGTGCCATAGGGCTGTCCGGATCCTGTGCCATAGGGATGTCCGGCAGGTCCGGTAGTGTTGCGGCGTTCTAGCCATGGCTTGGCGCCGGCACGACTGGCGGTCTTGTCTGTGGGGTGGTGTCCCCCGCCCCCAAACGAATCTGGCTCTTCGGCCAAAGCAGGGGCCAGTTTACACAGGTGCTGAAGGTCATCTCATCTTCTTCATCGGCCCAGCGGGTCGAACCGGAGGTAACAGCTCATCGCAGCCTGGCAGCACCCGAACCACTTCAACCATATACATTGTGGGTGGCATCGGATTACCGTGGAACATGGGGTTGCCCGGTTGAACGATTCTGCCCTTGGCGACATCGACCAACTCGGCGCGCACGAAGTGCAAAAGAGTGCAAGGAACGTCGGCGGTGCCCTGCGAAAACATGTACAGGGCGTCAGGGATGCCCAGTCAAAGGCAAGGAAATGAAGTCATCGGCCGAGAGGCTTAGTTACCGTGATGCCGTCGAGCTCGGCTAATGTCGAGGCACCGCCAACGGCGGGCGTGCAACTGACGGAGGGGGCGCTTGTTGGCGAGGTGCCGGCCGACGTACACCCAGGTGCATTAAGCTCCAATGCCCGTGCCGACGCCGGAGACACGAATACCGCCTCCGCCGGAGACACCAATGGTGCCGCCGCCGGAGACACCAATGGAGCCACCTGTGCGCTGTGCGAGTTGCTGGCCGTGAAGCTGGGAACCGGGGGAGGCCCCTGTTGGCCGCCCGCAATCCACGTCGTCAGCCCATGAATCAACGTACGCACCATGGCGTTGAGCGTCGTTCCAAGTTGTTTTTGCACTTGCTCTTGGATAAGCTCCAGAATCTGCGCCACTTGTGCCTTGAGTTCTTGAACCTCGCGCGTCTGGCTTTCCGAGCTGGTCTTTTTCTCCTTCCGCACACTAGCGATATAGTATGACCCCCATTTTGTGGACAAGCCTTTGCCGGCCACACGACCAGCTGACGTCGGCTTAGTGAGCTTATCCTTATTTTTCATGACGTTCAACGCCCTATTTAAAGGGGTGTGGAAAGGGGAGCTCTTAGACGACCCCGCGCTACTGCTTTCAGTGTCCTGCGAAAGGAACGTGAACCATTTAGAAATATTGGGGATTAATTAGAGTGCAACCATATGGAGCTAATTACGCGGGGGTGTATTACTTACCAGAAGAAGCTCAAGCGCCCTGGTCTTCGGATCCATGGTAAGCTCCTTTGTTATCGGTTCCTCCTTGTACCGGGCCCTGACATAGTTCCTGGTCTGCTTGTCACCGCTATATTTCTCGAAGCGGGGTGGTAGGCCTTGCTCGGCACGCTCCGTGTCCTCCTTGTCCCATATAGGCTCCGCCACTCTGTAACCGCCGGGACCAAGTTTCTGTTCCCCTAAGTTCAACTCCCGCATTTCTTTCCCCCACTGACTTGATTCGGAGGTTGCACTACTCTCGCACTTGATCTTGAACTCCTTGTACTCATCTTCGCTCATCAAAGGATATTTCGCCTTGATCTTCTCATAACTATCACCTTTATCAATCATTCTCTTCACCGCGCTTTTCCAAGTAGACAGGGCCATGCTCATCTTTGTGAGGGCGGCACTGTTCACTTTATTCCCTGAGAGGCGTGTGTTTTCAAATTCGGCGGGGTACTTGTATCGTTCGTGCAGCTTCGTGAAGAGGAGGTTGCGCAAATTCCCTTGGTCCTTATGCCTAAGGTTCTCAGTGTTGATCGAGACGGTGCTCCGGAGAATGCACCCGAGCTGAACCGAGTACCCCTTGACTATATGTTTGGGCTCCATTGGATTCCCGTCGGAGTCCACTTGAGTGAATTCCTCCTTGACAGTGCGGAGCGCATTCGGGCGCCGGTCCTTCCTTTGCTTCTTCGGTTGGCTGCCATCTGTGTGTGCGCCGCCATGATCAGTGGTGGCATCCTTGGCAGCACCATCAGTGGTGTCATCCCCGATGCCACTAGGGGTTGTGTAATCAGGATCGGTGTCTTCCGCGGAGTCCTCATAGCGGTGAGGTTGTTCCTCCATCTCCTGGGACAGCTCCTAGAATTGCTTGCCGCCCGAACCACCAGCCTCGTCGTTGTGGGCCATGTTTCGCTCTAAATAGGAAAAAAGTTTGGTCAAAAAGTTGGTTATTGTCAAGGAACAAGATCATGGTCTCATCATTTAGGGTTTGTCGACACCGAGGCACCCTAAAAGCCTAAGCTTTCATCATTTAGGGTTTGTCGACGCCGAGGCACCCTAAAAGCCTAAGCGTACATCATTTAGGTTCTCATCGACACCGAGGCATCCGGGGCAGCCAAGTTAAGTTTTCATCATTTAGTGTTTATCGATGCCGAGGCACCCTAGGTTGGGCCTAATCACTTGGCACTAATCACTTGGCTCTATTGCCACCTATGGTTTAATACAACAAGAATAAAGGGGCAGTTGATCCTACTTAATTAAGTACTAAGATACCCCGGCCCATGCATTAGTAGCAAGTACCTCATATGTCCAATTTTTAGCAAAGTCATGCTAAAATTCACGGAAAATTTCAGCATGACCTTTGCTGAAAATAGGACATATGGAGTACCCGAATTTGCCGGAACGGAAGTTAATCGACATTACGGCAAACTCAAGGGCCTCTCGGGGTACCTGCAAAATCATCACGACACGAAGGGCCTCTCAAGGGCCTCAAGCAGCAGCGGTGTCTCCCAGGACCCCCTTTTATTGCTAAATTTCTTTGAGCAACAATCAGAGCAGAAAATTCAGGATATTTCTATACAACAACACTGTAAAGATGAAGAACACTTCTACAGCAACCCATTTATATACAATAGCATCTTTGGTCATACCAATTTCTGAAACAATTCAAATCTGAACTGTATCTTTGGTCATACAAATCTCTGAAACTACACAAATCTGAAATATATATTTGGTCATACAAATTTATGGAACTAATCAAATATGAACTGTATCTTTGGTCATACAAATCTCTGAAAATTTTCTAAATCTATGGTCATACAAATTTATGGAAGTAATCAAATTCTGGATTCAGAAGTTGGAGTTCAAAAATCTTTCATGCAAATTACTTGAAGTACTGAAGTTAAATTGTTCTCATTCTGTCCAGATATTGTCAGTGACAATTAGGATCATTCAGAAAGATGCTGAAGAGAAGAAATTAACTATGTATAGTTTATTATTTTTGTACCAGGAACTATTTTAGTTTATTATTTATTGTACCAGGGAGGAATATAACAATATTTTTTGGTATATATCAGGTTTTGGCTGCATTTGCAAATGCATTCCATGTAATGCAACCCTCGAGTCATCTGATGTTCCTGAATCATTGTAGTTTAGGCACCATACAAGATTGTTAGTTCAATGTGCTTTATATCCTAGTTATACTACTGCAGGAAAGGAGGATCATCATACACATATATATGTATAGCAATTGACAGGAGCTTCATCATTTTTAGTAACAACAATACATATATAGCAATTGGAAGCAAACAGATGTACACATAATATAGAAAGTAGTGCTGAAAGTTTAATGCTTACAAAAGACTTGTTGAAATAGTGAAAAATATGGAGTCACCAAGCTAGCTAAGAAACTCCCAAAGTTCACTAGCAAATCCAAGACCTAATCCTGTTACACACATCATAAGAATTTAAGATAATTAGGATAAGGATAGTAGGAAATGAAAAAGAAAGAGCTCAAAAAACAATCACAATAGAAAAATAATAAAAACCTAGTCCTAGAAGAAAATAAATCCTAAAAGAAAAGAAATCCTAAAATCTGGAGAAAGTCCTAGCAGTAGTAGTCCAAATAAAAGGTAACAATGATATTGCAGGAATAGACCTTCCTAAAATAGGAATGATAATCTACTGTCAATAACCATTGAATAAAACAGATTTACCAACAAAATCTAAAAGGACACCTGCCTATCAGATTCAAATAGTTTATCGTTTTCTAAAGCCATAAGCACAACAATCATGATCAGAACTAACACTACTTCAGACAAATAACCAATTAAGCGCCAAAAAAGCAAATAAACACTAATCAGCAGGCACTCTCCTACTACAGCTAACCAAATAATCAGTACTAATACAGCTAACAATGGCATAGCATGGTTAATAAGGCCACCGATTTACCTACCAGCATCCTTTGAAGCAAGGATAAGGACCCAAATAATCAGTACTAATACATAGGACAGTAGTTTGACAATTCTATCAAGAAATCATAACAGAGCACTAATTCCTTAGTCATCCTCCAAGAACACTACTGAACAATTTATAAGGACCAAAAACAATATGCAGGAGCACCAATTTGTATGACCAAATGGTAGCTACATGTATGGAAATCTTAACAACATGTGATTTGCATGCATCTATCTATAATGGCCATTACTTATATCTCTATCTGAGAAACCTTAGGAACCCTATGGTTAATTGAAGATAAGCATGGCAGGAATTGAAGGTATGGCAGCAAACTGACAACAAGAAGCAGCAGCCGCGTGACGGCGGCGGCAGCAACGCACGAGCACGTGGGGCCCGGCGTCCGCGCACGAGCGCGCCGGAAAGGCGGCCGCAAGAAGCAGCAGCAGCGGCACGACGGAGCGGCGGCGGCGAGCTCCTGCTCCTAACCCTAGGTCGCCGCCCCGTGGGGGCATGGGGATGAGCGGGGGAGAGAGGGATGGAGGGACAGAGACTAACAGTCATTGATGAGCAGCATCCGCGCGGGGAGGCTCGCGCCGCCGTTGAGGAGCACGTCCGTCGAGCAGATACCTCCACAGATGGTGAGGCCACGGTGGCCGGAGGTGGAAGAAGGCGCAGACGGCGAGGAGGAGTCTAGCGAGGGTCGGGGCGGCGGGGGTGGGGGCGCGAGGGCGGCGGGGGTGGAGTCCGGTGAGGGTCGGGGCGGCGGCGTCGTGGGTCAGGGCAGCGCGCGGGCGGATCTAGTGGCGAGGGAGAGAGGGTCGAAGGGGATCTGGCGAGGGAGAGGGTGGATAGCTAGGGGGAGGGTTCTAATGGCGCACCACCCAGCCGTGCGCCATAAGTATGACTATTCTAATGGTGCACCTCCCCTCGGTGCGCCATTAGAATTTTGTTTTAATCTAGCCCACTAACCATATCTACAGCCTAACCCTATCTACAAAAGAACCCACCCACTAGCCCGACTGGTCAGCACGCAGCACTCACACCAGGAGGTCCTGGGTTTGATTCTCAGGCTGCCCAATATTTTTTTATGCATTTTAAATGTTGTTTTTGATATTTATTTGTGTTTAAATATGTTCAAACTTGTTTAAATCATAACAGTAATATTTTTTATAAAAACAGTAATAATTTTTTAAAAAATATGTTCAAATTTGTTACTTGAAAATATCATCGGCGGCGGCGGTGGAGCGGGGGAGGGTGCGGGGGGTGCCCGTTGGCGGCGGTGGAGCGGGGGAGTGTGCAGGGGGCCGGGTGCTCGTCGGCGGCGGTGGAGTGGGGGAGGGTTGCGGTGGGTCGTCGGCAGCGGTGGAGCTAGCGGGGGAGGGTGCGGGTGGAATCAAGATGGAGGGGGATCGAGATCGAGATGGAGGGGGAATCGAGCTCGAGATGGAGGGGGATCGAGATCAAGTGTCCTCATGAATTCAAAAAGTGCCCATGAAATTTAAAAATATTCATGATAGCAAAAAGTGCCCATGAAATACCATCGAGAAATGAAGACTACGATTTAAATACAATCGATCTTAGCTAGCTATCTGTTCACAATCTTCTTGCCCTTCTTTTTCGCAAATGGAGTTCTTCTGTGGAACGGACAACCTTTAGGTAGGGTGGTCCTGCTTCTTCTTGTGGTGTGTGCTGCTACTTCATCGTCGTCGTCATGTTCGATCTTCGGGTCGCCGTATTTGTCAAAGTCTTGCTCATTGGCTACTCCATCCATTCCGATGATCTTCCTTTTGCCTCTCCTCACGACAACACGACTGGGCTTTGATGGGTCGGTAATGAAGAAGCATTGGTCCACTTGGGAACCCAGTACCCATGGCTCATTTTTCGCGGTGACGTTTGCGCCCGCAGTCTTGGATTTGGCTTCGGGTATAACCATGGTGGTGAAATACCGGTCTTCTTTTAGGACGCTCTTGGCCCATCTGACACGGAACATCAGGACCTTCTCTCCAGCGTAGCTCAGCTCCCAGATCTCCTTGATCCTTCCGTAGTATTTGTCCTTGTCGTTACCGGTGTAGGATTCCATCGTTACCCCGGAGTTCCAATAACCATCGCTCTTCATGTCCTTGTCCTCGGTGTAGAATGTGTAGCTGTTGATATCGTACGCCTCATAGGTCATCAGGTTGTGCTCGGCGCCCTGTGACAAGGCGAATATGAGTTGTTCTTCCGCGGAAGAATCTTCATGTAAAGGGTACGACAGAAGCTTCTGCTTGAACCAATGCGTGAAACATGAGTTGTGCTCTTTGAGTATATCTCCATCCGTCCTCTGTTGGCCTCGGTCATTGTATGAAATATCTAGTTGTGGAGAAGATGGCCGAAAGCTTGGAGAAGATGGCCGAAAGCTTGGAGAAGGAGGTGGAGGGAATGAAGTGGGGAAAGTGAGTGGGTAGGTGTGGGGCTGTCCAAAATATCTTGTTGGGGTCCCAGGTTACTAATGGCGCACCACCAGCAAATGCGCCATTAGTAACCCTGGTTACTAATGGCGCACCTGCAGGTGGTGCACCATTAGTAGTTTTGCAAAAAAATAAAAAATAAAAAATATATATACTAATGGAGCACCGGGTAATAGTGCGCCATTACTAGTTTAAACTAGTAATGGCGCACTATGAAACGATGTGCCATTAGTAGTTTTGCAAAAAAAAGAATAAATTTTTTTACAGTAATGGCGCACTGTCTGCTTGGTGCGCCATTACTACTTAGAACTAGTAATGGCGCACTTCGACCTGATGCGCCATTAGTATGTATGGAAAAATGGAAAAAATAATAATTTAATACTAGTGGCGCACCCTGTTTCTGGTGCGCCATTAGTGTCTTCCACACTAATGGCGCATCACCAACCGGTGCGCCATTAGTATATAGTAGTGGCGCACTGCTTCCATGGTGCGCCATTAGTATCAATCCTATCTATAGCCCTTTTCCTAGTAGTGACGACTCAAGTATTTATTCATTAGGCTCCGAGGAGCGAGATATTACAAACATGGGTCTCATGACCAACAATCATAGCATACAATTCAAGCACATTCGGAAGCTTAACATGTCTGAGTACAGACATCTACAAATGAAAAAGGCTGAGAAGCCTGACTATCTACCAGATCCTGCCGAGGGCACAAGATCATAGCTGAGGTATCAAGCTAAACGTCGAAGTCCTAGCGATACTACTAGCGAGACTGAAGTCTCTTTGCAAAACATAAATTAAGCAAACGTGAGTACAAAAGTACTCAGCAAGACATACATCAGAACTAGCTACATATTCATCGGTATCAACAAGGGGGGGGGAGTTTCACTGCAGCAAGCCAGCTTTGTCTCTGTGGCTAACCTGAACTACGACTGCAAGTAACTCTTTTGAGGTGGCACACATGAGTCCACATATTCACCATTCAATACACCACTATGGATCGGCTCCCGTCTCCCTACGAGAAGGCCATCCATAGCACTCACACTTATCTTGCAAGTTTTAGAGTATCCACTTTCACTTGTCTATGAACTGTTATAGGCAACCCAGAAGTCCTTTACCATGGACGCGGCTATTCGAATCGTTTTATACCCTGCAGGGGTGTACTTCGTCACACATGTTTCCACCACTTAGCATCTGCACACGACATGTGCTCGGCAAACTTCAAGTGAAAGCCGACGTGGGTGTAGACCACGACCTGACTAACCGCACAAGTCTCTAGTCCAGGTTTATCGCTTATTCGGGTTCCATCTGCGAGGAGATCCTGCTGGAGTTTCGCTCACAGCCCCAAATGATGTGTGCAGGGTTCTCGAGACACCAAACGGGTGCCCGGTACACCGTGCCACAGTGTATCTACCGCATCATAGCCCACCCCTAGGGTCAGCGCTACGCACGGCCGCCAACACATATCCTATAAACACCAGAAACTAGTTCCAACTCCTGGACAGAGGACGAGAGGGGTCAGTAAGTCGAGCGGGGTCATATTTCAGGACCCAATGTGTGGTAGTACCTGTTTCATGGATCACAAACATAGAACTCAGTTCCTAAGGACAGCTTTAATGAAACAACCCACCATGTACTCCTACATGGCCTCTCATCGATACCTTTACCAAATCATGTTCACACACTTAGCTCTCAACAGTAGGACATGCTCACACACCTCCGATTCATCCCCGATGAATCAGACCTGACACAATTCTATGCAATAGCAGGCATGACAAACAAGCATGAATGAGTAGGCACATCAGGGCTCAAACAACTCCTACTCATGCTAGTGGGTTTCATCTATTTACTGTGGCAATGACAGGTCATGCAGAGGATAAGGGGTTCAACTACCGTAGCAAGTAACAGATGAATTGTTGTTGTCCTAATGCAGTAAAAGAGAGCAAGAGTGCGAGAGTGGGATTGTATCGGTATATCTCTTCATCGGTGTCAATGATCACATCGTCGAAGCAACGTCTACTAAGAGGGGACAAATACCGGCAACAGAAAGAAACACAATCAATGCAATGCACAATATGATGCATGATCATGACATGTCAATATGTTGTGTTTTGAGCTAATGCAACTAGCAACATGTTAAATGGAGTTGGTTTGAACCTTAGGTTCAAATTCAAACTCCATATGTGAGGGTTTAAATGCCATTTATATGATTTGGCCTAAACAGCAGCCATAAGTTGTTCCAACATGCATGAAACCAGTACAGATGGATAGATTGGATTTTTCTGATCATTTTTCATATATAATTTATTTGATTTGGAGCTACGGTTGATTTACTATGAATTTTAGAAGTTTTAACTATTTTCTGGAATTTCCTGTAAAAGAATAAATCCAGAAAAAGGAGTTACTACATCAGCACTACATCACTGTGACGTCAGCTGGTCAACAGGGTCGCCCAGAGTCAAACCTGACGGCTGGGACCCACGGGTTAGTGTAACGTGGCTGGTTTGGGTGGATGACATGTGGGACCAGTCAACGGCCACGTCAGCAAAGTCAATGCTGACGTGTGGGTCCCATTGGGTTATGAACTAATCTAAACAGGAAATTAAATTAAACTAAACAGGCACAGGGCCCACATGGCAGTAGCACTAGGGGTGGTTTAGCTGGGTCATTAGTGGCTAATGACGAGCCACGACATTAGTCGCCGGAGTTTCGTCGGCATCGACCTTTTCGCGCGGCGGAGATCGTCGGGATCTCGCTACAGCCCACGGTTTGAGGCGGGATTTGCTCCAACGGATTGCTGGCGCTCTCGCGCATCTAGTGGTGGTAGCAGCAGCTGGGATGGCCGGAGTTAACGGCGGCGAGCACTTCTGCGGCTGCCGGAGTACGAGCACGCTCGGACACAACATTTTGGTGCACGGGAGGACGAGCTGCGGGTTGCAACGGAGTCCTGCGGACTCGCTGAGCACGGTGGTGCGCTCGGTTGCAGCTCTAGGTGGCGGTGGCCACGACGGCGACATGGCTGGGCGGCGGTGAGCTCTCGGATCCGGCGGAAATAGCGGCTAGAGCGGCCAAACGGCATGGGAAGAAGAGGGGAACGGGTCAGCGGCTCACCGCGAGTCCAGCAAGCGCGAGGGCGAGGCCGGGGACGCTCTGTGGGCGGCAAATCGAGCAACGGCGGCCGTCGGTGCAGAGGACGAAGATGGCATCAAGGACGGTGTTGCAGGACTTCCGGCAGGGCGTGGCGCGGTGGGGAGGAAGAGGGGGTTGAGGCGGAGCTTCTAAGCGCTTCGGTCAGGCGAGGCAGTGGCTGTGGCCACGGAAACAGCGAGCGGCAGTGATGGCTGCGCTCGGGCATGAGAGGGAGAGAGAGCAGAGGAGGGGGAGGAGCACGGGGAGAGTGAGAGAGCGGTCGGGGCGGTGTGGCGTCACGAGGGAGGCCCAGGGCAACGAGGGGGAAGCGGCAGGGAGCAGGAGGTGGCACGGGCGCGTGCCGGCGTGCGGCGATCACTCGCCTCGCCTCCTTCTGACACGAGGTGGAGGATGACTGGCAGATGGGCGTGGTGGGCTGCTACAGTGCCAGGCCGGCCAGGTAAGGCCCAGGTGAGGTTTCTGTCTTTCTATTTCTCTTACTGTTTTCTATTTTTACTCCTTTGTTTTGATTTAGTTTCTAAACCAAATCATTTTTGTAGCATCTGAAAATTATCATGTGGCCTGATCCAACATATTCAGAGCCACTCACAAGTTTTTAGAATTATTGGAGTTATAAAAGTATTGATAGGAATTTATATCTCCAATTCAAATAAGTATTGACTTAATTCAAAGACCCAAATAAATATTTCAGTGATTCCAAAAATATTGGTTTGAATTTTACCTCTTGCCAATATTTTCAGAAATGAACAGGAACATTTTCTTGGGTTTATTTGAAGCAATTTTTTAATGTTGATCATTTTTAGAAATGATTTCTGAGGCTTTTCACTTTCCCCAATTCAACTTTCATAATTTTAAACATGATGCAAGAAGATTGACGCAAGGACAAGTAGTGACTAGCTAGGGATGTGACAACTCACCCCCACTATACAAGAATCTTGTCCCGAGATTCAAGACGTGAGGTAAGGTAAAAGGTGGTCACAAAACTCTCACAATCCTCATGATCGATTTGCCCTTCTGGTAGCTGTTGATACATTGCATCATAATGATCTTGATGTCCTTGCCTTCGAGATCTTTATCCAACACGATGACGACAAAAGAAAACTCTATAGAAAACGATATCCTCAAAGATCGAGCAATTCACGATCAACTCTGGGATGAGACATAGTAACTCTCTCGAGTTGAGACACAAACACACATCAAGAGGTTTGGAAGAAACAGATGGCGAAGGTTCGATTTGGTAGGCAACAATCCCACGCCTAAATAGATGGCGAGGGGGTTCCAAGGTAGCGAGGAGTTAAGTTGCCCAAGATACCATAACGAGACATCTTAGGGGAGATGACTCGTAGAGTTATTGCCTTGAGTGGCAAAAAGAATTACTTTTTATACAAAGATCATTGAAACAATCTATACTAGACTAAGGCAATTCATAATGGATCGTTTAAAGGAGTTCGAAGGAATGACATACTCGGCTAGAATGGATGATGTGAACTACCTTGTTGAAGACAACGCAAGGGATGATTTTGCTTGCGCGTGCTCTCAAGAACTTGAGAATTTCCATATTCATCAAGGTTATAGCAACATCCGAGTCGAGGATCCTGGCAACACATCTTACTACCTTGACGAATAGTGATGGACAATGCAGATGCATAAAAAGACAACCCTTTCTCAGATTTCTCCTTAGCAAGGCCAAGGGAACGAAATCTGGATGATCGACCAAGAGACATTTAGCACTCTGCTTCTAATGTTCGCCTTGATGTACTGGTTACCATGGTCATGCTTTAAAGCATCAACATAGCCATCAAGTAGTGGTCGGACTTCGGAATACAAAGGATCCATAAGGAACAACTTCTGGAGTAAATCCTACGAAATCCTTAAGGAGAGGTGGCCAACTTCTTCAATCAAGATACTACAATATTAGATCTTCCAACTGGGTGTGTCAGCCACGACATCCACTTTACCGGGTTACACAGAGACCAATATTATAGCTCTTGGAAAAACGTTCCAACCATCATATCTGCCCGAGATTCAGATCTGGTTGGTGTCAGGATATTCTAGACTCATCGAGTCTAGAAAGAAAAATGATAGTTTGCAACACGAATCGACGAATCGATGAATCGACGCTGCGAGATTCTCGGGAAATGGACTACGGTAGTAAGCTCCAAAATATGAGCTGGTTTTGCTACAAACAGGTGAACACATTGTCCGAGGCAAGCGTGACCATGTGGTAGTCTTCTAATAAAATACTGCCAAGTTCATGTGGGGGAACCGTCATCGAGGGTAATGAAGTCCTAACATAAGTCATGATTCTTAAGAAGGGACTTCTTCTCCTTGAACAACTCAATCAGTGGCTTGGTGTGCTAGGGACACATATATAATGAAGGTTGCAAGTCTCCAAACCACAGAATACTTCGCACGTATGCATGACTAATTTGGGATGATTCCAGAGGAAGCAAAATAAACTTTCTCAAATCCACGGTGGCAACTTGCATCAAATGCACGTGATTCAAAGGAAGTCACTTCTTTCATCCAAGTGTATGCTTCATGAGCTAGCATGAAGAAATGCTTACAAAAGTTTCCAACACTAGCTTAATGTTCAACATGAATCATGGAGGAGATAAGATGCTACTGATGGGCTGAACAACAACTCATCGGGATTTCCATATCACTGGAGTTCCAGCATTATGTGAACAAGGTGATAGCACTGGTCAGTCCCAAAGATATAATGGGGCATGCTCGAGGGGTCAACCACGAGTAAGACAACATTACAAATATTGTTGGTTCTGATTTGATTTGACAATAGCCCATACTCAAATCAAGGTTTGGACAAGACAATAGATCCAATAACTAATCAGGAGGACCAATTGATGAAGATATCATCTTTCTTCAACACACACACACAAGGATATCCCTTTGGAATGAACTAATTCAGACAAGCTTTTCTTCCAACTCTCCAAGTTGTTTTTTGGCTTAACCAACTAGCTCAGGGATATCCAACATAGATTCTTGAAGAAAGAGTGGTTTATTGGAAAACCAACTTGATCACGAACTCAACATATCGGTCAGGTGACAACCTGGTAATACTTCCGAGAAGATATTCGGAACATCACGAACCACCGATATGTTATTAAGCTCGAGAACAATCTTGCTTTTCATAGCAAGATGATATGATCAAATAAGCAAGGGATTGAATAATCCTAACTCATTGATCGAAGAGTGCACTGAAAATAAGGACTAGGTAGCACAATCTATCTTAGAATGATGATTCAATAACCAACACGCTAAGAATGAAATTATTGTCCATTAACTACCAAGCAACAGAGTTGCTAGGAGTATTGATTTGACACATCATGATTCACTTGCCAGCATTCCGGTTACAACAACACGGAACAAAGGAATGAACAATGATGGCAAGAAGTATCACTAAATCAAGAATTCCTAAGAGGTGGTGCAATTCTCATGACATTCTTGATAAGAAGAAGGTGACACACCACGGTAGAACAGAGCAAAAGCTAGATTGGCATTTTGATCTGCGGATTACAACTGCTTTGACCCAATCTTAGAAATGGATGAGGTACTGGAGTTTGTTTCTCCTAGTCATTCCGGAATAGAATGGCTTGACGGATCACATGAATAATAGGCATCGATAACACCAATGCACAACTACTCTTGACCAACAATTGATGGATGAGGGTCAGAATACAACTAAAGAGGGACAACTCAAAGGAACATATAATTTTCTGAGTTATGGATGCATGGATTAGCATGTTATTTCTTCCGGATAACCTATGCAGAAATGTTGAACTGGCAGAGTCACAATATAGAATGGAGAACTCCTCAAGAGTACTCTGATTGTGATATTTTGGTTCAAGAAAACTCCTGCCATATTGGTTCAGGGTATTGGAAGAACGTTGTACCATGGACCTCGAGGACTATCGCATAGGTTACTAATATCCTAAAGGAACTATCAAACACTATCAACATGAGGTAAGTAGAGTGAATCTCGGGTTCAAGAACCCATGAATAGAATATCTACCACTACATGGCATCATGGGAGGCTATCGAGAATAATGGCCAGAATCACACACTAGGGATACAAAACATATTTTTGCCCAAAATTGTACAAGGAAAATTGTTTTGGGCGGCAAAACTCCGAGAAATAAAAGAACGGGAAGCCCTAGAGTCAAATAAAATTATGGTAGGTATGTCATTAATAGAAAGCATACCAATGACGACTTTTGGCTTCTCTTGGGCTTCATCGGCGGAGATATGATGCGCGTGCCCGGTGAAGTTTTGCTGGCTTGGCCGCGACTCCATATAATTGACTTGCGGCCAGCTTAGGGCATTCGTATTGTTGTTCTTGGGGCACTACTTTGCATAATGTTCGTGCTGCCGGCAAATGAAACAAGAATTATTGCGCTGACGCTCCTCATGCATTGGATTGGTCACAATATTCTTGACTTGGGTGGTGGTCTTGTTAACATTCTGTTGCCAATTCGGCATGTATTCTAACTGAGTCTGCTGCCAGGTACGAGCCTTTTGCACAGGTGGCCCATCCTTCTTTGACTCAAACTTGCACTTGTTGTCGTTAGCAGGCCTATTATCGGATATCAGCTTGTGCTCCCGTTCAGTAATGAATGCCTTGTCCACTAGGGTTTGGAAATCCGTGAAATCAAACATACTGAGAGCACACCGAAGTTGTGGACTTAAGCCTCCAAGAAATATGTCAATCTTCCTTTCTTCGGTGGCCACGTCATACAGAGAGTAACGGGCCAAATGATTGAATTTTTGCAGATATTCAGACACAGACTGATTTCCTTGGATGAGTGTGAGAAATTCACGCTGCTTGGTCTTCATAACTCTAGCAGGGATGTGGTATTTTTGGAACTTATCCTTAAATCTCGCCTAGGTGATTTCCTCATCACTCGGCCACATGACCTTGGTATTTTCCCACCATATGGCAGTTGTGCCTTCAAGGTAATGAGTTACAAATGGAACTTTATCATTCCCTTCAGTACGGGCAATCGCAAGCTTTTTCTCCATTGTACGGAACCAATCGTCGGAATCCAACGGGTCAACAGCCCGACTAAAACTGGGTGGATTTGTCCTCTGAAAATCTGACAGCTTTGAATTATGACCATTCTGATTTCCATTCTGTCCAACCATAGTTTGAACACTTCTCAATATTTCAATCAGATCACTGTTTCTTTTCTCTTCAAACATACACAGAATTTGCTCGATGGAGGGAGGATCAGGCGGTGGAGGTGGTGGCTGAACGTACTACTTGAGAGAATGTCTTGCCTGTCGTGCAAAACGATGAATAGGAGTTCCCTCACGAACGCCACTACTGCTGCCACCCTGCGTCATCCTATTGTGAATTTTTCCCAAGGCAACACAATCGAGATGAGAAACACCCAAAAATAAAATTGGGGAAAAGCCAGCGACAAATCCCGGAAGAAAGCAGAAAAAGCGAAAAAATACGGCGAATAAAGTCTCAACATAATTATACATAGACTCATACATGAAAAGTAAACTACATGAGTGGTTCACTACTGTCGTACAGGCAACAAATCATCATGACTACATCCATACATCATCCAGACAACTGCGAATACACGAAGATACTACTACTCTGCTGGTGCTGCGGCGTCCTCCCCTGAAGTGGTCTCGGATCCCGAAATGATGTGGTTAATGGAAACCTCCGGGTTAAAGGTAACACGACGGCGCTGCCTCGAGGGCTCTCCCTCAGGGGCAGGGGTAGGATGAAGCATCGGGGCTACAGGGGTAGCGAGAAGTGAGACCCACTTGGCAGAAGTACTGAGAGGGTTCGCGGCCGAAACGCCCGTGCTACTCGGGGGAGTAACTGGCGAAATAGGGGAGCTAGAACTGACTGGGACATAAGGGGTAAATCCCAGTGAAGACGGAGTAGTGGCGGATCTAGTAGTGACCAAAGTAGTGGCTAAAGCAGTACGAGTACGAGTCAGCTCTCGATCCAGCTCGTCTATCATGAGATAGCTAGCAGTGATATAACGAGCAAGGTGGCTAGCAACACTATCAGACTCCGGATCAATGAGAGGGAAAGGGACACGACCGTTGTCGTGCAGAGATGGGTAGTAGTAAAAAACTGGGTGGTTCTGCATTCGGACCTTGTTGTATCGAAGCTCGACAAGGACCTCGAATGCAGCAAACTGGATAGCCTGAGAAGCGGTTGAGGCATAACCTCTCCGAGAGTGCGAGTGTAAGAGCTAGAATCGGAACTAGTGCGCAGAGTGACCACTCCGTGATACTCATATACTGAATCAGCTAGACGCTCCCGGAACACACGATAGACTGGGTCGTCTCCGAGAGGGTACAGCTGACGCCACACGTTGCGAAGGAGGTGCGGTGACATGTACGGCATCAACTACAACTGGCACGGATACGGCACCGGAGCCATCTACACCCACAACCATTAGCAGGTTAGCATAAAAATATAAATCGAATGCATGCGACTCAATAATCAGCACAAATTACTACCGGCACTCAATTAAAACTCGTATCTAGCGCATCGTAGGCTAGCGTGGCCTACTGTCAGCGCGGCTCTGATACCAAGCGTTGTGGCACCCCGGTTCAGAGCGGCCGGTTTACCATACATTGCCAGCCCAGAGACCATGTCTTCTGGCAACGCACAACATCTTGGTACAGAATGACATCCGCTTTATTGATGCTAGCGGAATAGGGTTACATTACAATAACTGTCGAGGCCAAGCGGCACACTCGGTGCGGCTCAACAATATGTACATTATTTAGTGAACATAAATGGGCCTTGATCTGAACAACTACGTGGCAGCGGAATAAAGTCGTGGTGGAAGCTCCATATCACAGGGACACCGATGTGGACACGATCTAGACTCGGACAGCGCTCTCCTCCAACGATACTTTCCTAAAATCTGGCATGACACACAAGGTCAGTACATTGAATGTACTTGCAAGCTCACAACAGGCATCATCATAATGACAAACAAGATGATGATATTTAACCAATTATTAAAAGTGCAACACTATATGCCAACATGCTGTGCTCATGCTCGAATGTCCCTCGGGACAGCTTACCAACCGTGATCATCTCTGGATCACAAACACATCACCAAAGTGGTCAGATCACAAACACACCACCAAAGTGGTGAGAACACACCGCCAAAGTGGTCTTTCTCAAGAACAACTCGTGATCCTTACGGCGATCACAACCACGACCATCATTTGGTCCCAAATGCCTCGATGGCCTTTCTGCCATACATCAACAATGCAAAGTTCATCACTTATTGTGCAATTTTTATTAAACGTTGACTCATGGTGGGACCTACTACGAGGTGTCCATAACCGTGGACTCGGCTATCGATAGATTACACACTCTGTAGAGGTAGCACACTGTACCCACACCACGGAACCCATGGCCTCGCACTCCCATTCGGGTGGACCAACGGTATTCCGACAAAACCCCTCCATTGCCACAGCACTCTCCCGGCCACTCCGACCCAAATCCCCCAACGGGCTGGTCCTGGGTGGCCCTGTGTCTACGAAAGACACCCTGACCACCGTCGTGGTCAAAACACTCCCACTCGAGGACTCGGTACCATAATCTCATCAACAAGCACACAAGATTATGTCTGCTCACCGGGCCAGGGCAAGCACGACATAACCTTCCCTAGATGGAGGCACCGACCAGAGGCCGTGTCAATGGACCGAATCAAGGCCTTCTGACAAAGTTAAATGTGGTTGCACTGGAAAGAAACTCGATTCAGCGGCACCATGACCCAGTAAACTATATATTCAAATTGAGTTATATTCAGGTTTAACTAAAAAAATGATCGGTGTCATAGCATGCCATGAAATGCAAAATAACACTTGCATCATAAAATGATAAAAATGACCGATGTCATCCTTATACACACCAAGCATAACGTCAACAACTCAATTTACTCTACTTGCTCAAATGACTCACAACTTAACCAAAATATTTTGCCACAAGTTTTATTAACTTCTTACGCAAGAAAGTAACTCTGATAAATTTCTCATATGCTTGTCAAAAAGATTTCATTATCAACAACTCTTACTTTCTTTATCACTAAGTTGGGTTCAAACATTCTGTAAGACAAATAATATGATTAAACAAGTATTTAACAGAACATTTTCTAACAACTTTTTATCAATCTAAGAGGGCAAAAACATAGCTTTAAATAATTGCTAACATACATAACAAAATTATTTCTAACATCACCTCAAATAAATATTAACTTCCTTTATCCACTAAACTAGTTTCAACCATTATGTAACTCAATCATAACAGCTAACCAATATTTAACAGAATATAAATAACTCCATAATCATTTAAATGCATGGATTAATCCTTTCAGTCAAGTAAGAAAAACACAAATATTGAAATGTCACCATGAAAATGTTGTTGTGGCTTGCCTTTGTGCAGATGAGGTTCACAAGCCTCCTGGTGATCCTCAAGACAAGCTTCACCTTCTGAAAAATGGTTTTAAACACAACAAAAAAAATTCAAGAACACTTCCGAAAATCACCAGAAATTCTAGACAGCTTAGAAAATTCTCATCTTTGGTGAGCTGCTAGATTTCTTATCAAAGAACACAATGCAAATAGAATCAATTCATTTGGACTTATGGTTTAAGAGTTATGACTATTTGAAGTGTTCTGTAAATTCAAATGAATTTGAAATATACTGGGGGTGACGTCGAAGGCGTAAAGCCCAGGGGCGCCACCACTCGTACCGCTTTGCACACGTACTGAGTGGCTGACTAGCGGGCCCCGCTAGTCAGGTGGGGAAAGAGGGAGAGGGAAACAGAGGGGGCCGCGGCTTCGCCGGAGCTCTCACCGACGACTAGGGCTCCTTGGCCCAAACAAGAGGGAGGGATGGCAGGAGGGGGTTGAGGAGCACCTTCCCGTACCCATAGCGTAGCTAGGGGCGGTCGGACGGCATCAGAATCAACCTCGCAAGCGGAGGCAGAACGTGGGGGTCACCGGAGTTGAGGAAGACGGCGAGCAGAGGCCACTCCAGGGGCTCCAAGCGGTCGGGATGGCCTCACCGGAGAGAGGCGGAGGCCCTGGAGGGGTTGCCCAAGCCTGGAAGGAGCTAGAGCTATCGTGGTGACAAGAGGGGATCGCCGGTGAGCTCGAGCTCGGGGACGGCGGCCCAAGGCCTACCCGGCTGGGCTCCGGCTTCCTACTCGATTGTGGCGTGTGTGTGAGTATTGGCTGGTGCTCGAGGAGGCTAAGGAGGGCTCTATATATAAGCGAGCGGCGAGGGTGCTTTGGCTTCCGCCGGTGGACACCTATCCACGGAGCCCAGCGACGAGCGGCGTTAGTGAGAGGGGGAGAAGGCGACGAAGGTCACGCGGCCACTGTGGGCGGGCGGAGACAAGCACAGGATCAAGAGAGTAGCGACGAGCACAGTGCGCTCCGCACTGTTGGGCTGGCCGGACCTTGCCCGTGCTCGCTGCGGCGAGCTCCGGCGTCGGCGAGCACCAGGGAGGAGTTAAGATCATTGAGGGGATGATGGTTGCGAAGTTTGGCATGGTTGGGCAGGCGGGGAAGCGAGCACGCGAGCAACAGAGGCTCGTGCGCGTCGCAGAGCGCGTCGGCTACATGCCAGCACGCCTGGACGAATGCAGTCACAGTGTGAACTATGACATCAGGTTGATCTAAGCAAAAACCCAATGTCTGGCATGTTGTTCGTGGTAGTTTTGAGTGTTACCATGATTTGGTTTGGATCCAGGAGCAGTAGAGAAGTTTTCACACATCAAGTAAGTTTCTGGTCAGTAACTTGGTGATGTTAGTGTGGTCAAATGGCTTGGAGTTTGAAGCTGTGCTTTGGAGGCTAGTGATAAGTTACTAAGGTAAAGATGCACAAGAAATTTCATGTCAAATGGAGCAAGTAAAATGGTAGTTGCTATAGAAACCACCATTTCTGCCCAGAATAGAAAATATTTTCTGTAGCAAAAATATTCCAAAAAAGGATGAAATATTTTGCTCAGGAAGGTGCACTAGGGTTCACAAAATATTTGTGAATTATCTCAGATTTTTCTGAGCCATCAAAATTGGGGTTGCTTTGAAGCAAACAAATCTGGCTTAGGGTTTTAGAGAGAAAATGAATATTTTTCTTTTAAGAAAAATATTCCAAAGATTTTTTTTGGGTAGGTAAGAAGTGAAATGATGATTTAGGAGGGAAGTGAAGCACTTGGGTGAAAGCCAAGGATGCCCAAGTGTTGAAGTCCACATGAAAAGATTCAGAAACCTCAAGTTTCAAAAAAAATCAAATAAAAAATCAATCAAAAAGAAGGGGCAAAACCCAGGCTATCGCAGTAAGAGAGTGTAAAAAGGGGGTTGTGTAGTTGAGAGAGTTAGAGATCGAAACATGGAGAGAATGAATGAACGTGTGTCGGAAACCGATAGCTTTCTAATATGGTTAGGAGAGGAAGATTGACCGATACAGGAAGTATGTAGCATGTGTGCCGAGGGGGTGGGGAGTGGGGTGGGGCTAAAAACAACATTTGAATGTAGATAGTAGAGACTTAATATCGATGTTTCAATTCGGTGTACATTGTAAGATTTGAACTAAGGACCATGCATATGGGTAATTATTTCGAATTCGTGCCGTACTAGGTTTGGAAAAGTTTACATTGACTCGATTGTTGTGGTATTTACTATCAAGAGGCCAATGCGTTGCATGGAACATCAAGATGCATTTATACGAGCTGTTTATCTCGTGGGAGACGAAGATGGACGAGGGAAGTCCTTATCAACAAACATGGAGAGGGGTGCAGGTATTTTTTGCAAAATTGTCATAGTTTGCTTTCTATCCGTCAGATATAGATCGGACGGTCTGTATTGCAAGATGGCAGGCAAACCATCATCACCAACTCGGTTTTTTTTATAAGAGTAGATTTTAGGTCATATGTTTGAATCCATCCATAGTTTCTCACTACCATGGTGTTCAACATATACATATGAATTTGTATTAAAAATTAGCGTGGATACCGTGAAATGCGAAAGCCACATTAGAATTGGATATCGCTATGTGACACACACTCTAATTCAAATAACTCATTGTGTGACACACACTCTAATCCACCTTAGCGTGGATACCATTTCGATTTTTTTCAAATAACTCCTCATTAATTAATTTATAGTATCTCGTTTCAAATGACTAATTATTTGCAAGGAAAACATGAGCATGGTAATACATACAGATCCGTTTGCAAATGAAAGAAGATTCGTTTGCATTCTCAAATTTAGCCGCACCAGGCAGACCAGTGTCATGTCGTGGTGGAAGCGTGTGTCGTACGGATGCTTAGCACCCAGCCATCCACCCCCTCCCCCCCAAAAAAACAATGGCAAAATAAGTTCGCGCTACCACGTTTCATATTGAAATATCTGGCGGCCCCAAGCAAAATCTCCCTTCGCCACCATCCCCTTCCGCGCCCAGATTGCTCAAATCCCTAATTCGCCGCCAACCCAAGAAAAGTTTGAATCGCCCCTTGTCTCGTCTCTTTGCCCACCTCTGTGTCGGACGATGAGGATGAAGACGACGGTCGCGCTTCACCACCACACTAGAGCTACCTCATCTACACCCTCGTCCACCGCAACCGACGTGCCTCACAGACACCAACTTCCACCGCATCAGGCACGCTTCACCGATGCCATCTGCCACCACACCGGGGCTACTTCATCGAGCACATCGTCGCACCTCCGCCCCTCGAGGCTGTTGGGGCTTCACCAACGGTCTCGTCCACCGCATCGTAGCGCTCCGCTGCCACTCAAGATCTGCATCCATGCACGGCCAGCAAATGCCAGCGCATCACCCTCAATGGCTCTGAAGTGACCTGCACTCTAGCTAGGCGAGCATGCCCAAACACCAGCCCGAACTAGGTATCCACACGCCACTCCCTTGTGCACTGTTCCGACGATGTTTTGATATCCTTTCACTGCTCTCTTAGCTTACACGCCTATGCAACTCTGACTTTAACTCTTATTTCTTTTGGAGATATCATTTGAAACAAGCAAAACTTTTTTTAGCGAAGCATGACGATGCTACGGGATCTGGTACACGTCCTGCACACCCGTATAACCTTGTAAGTATCTGTCCTTCGGTACAACAGCAAGGTCAATTCCTCTTACTTGATCAACCGTTCGCCGTGTCAAAAATGCAAAGGGGGATGCAAGGAGCACAAGGCCTGCACATTCAAGCAAGTGGTAACATGGACTTGTACATGGAATATCCCAAGCACAAGCAGAACTGTAGTGAGCCTGTACAACGAGCTAGCGTAAGTCCCTGCATTTCATTTAATTCGCACTGGCCTGTGTGTATGATTTGTGTGCAGTGGCAGATCCACGGATTCAAGTTACCAGGGGAGAACATTTAACTTAAAAAATATGAAGGTACTTGCACTCTGGAAATCAACATAACTTGAGAAATGTGAACCTACATGCACTTTGCATACCAGCTAATGATCCAAAGTAGTTTAGATTATAAAACATTAAATGATGTCAGCACCAAAAAACACAAAATGCAACATGGTGTACAAGGACTACTAACATGGTCTGTACCTGCTTGAATTATTTGTTCTCTGGCTGAAAATATCGAAGTGTAATTGCACCTATAACAAGTGCGCAAACTGCATATCAATATATCTATCCTGCACAAGTATGTCAATAGTTTCACACAATAGATTAGAAAAGTATTTATGCTACGTTGTCATGATACGGGGACTTTCTGGTAAATGGCCTCGACGTTTCCTCAAGCCTTGAAAATGTACTATAATTTGCTTCTCATCAATGCCTGCAAATCTCTATGTCTCTTTGAACATAGCAGATCATCATTAGACCATAAATCCTTCAATGGGAGCTTGCAAAATGCTTGCATTAGATACCTAATTAGACACTATATGTTCATCACCAGGAGGATGTAAAATGTTTGCATCAAATCCTTCATTAGCAGTCTGTTCACTAGACACTTCATGCTCAAGAACAACATGAGCTTGTATGTTTGCACTGGAAACTTGACTAGATACATTAGATTCAATCAGTTCAGTATTGATTGGGGGAGTTATAAAATAAGCAGAAATTGGTTTCATTTTCTCGTAGATTCCCTACATACAAGAAGTTTTACAACACCGCCAGGTTTAACTATTGGCCAGAAATTGCACAATTGAATTAGATTTAATCAAGGATGTGATGTACCTACGCGTTGCGCATGCCGCTCTTGCAAGCTGCGGCTGTCCGTTTGCGCAAGCTCGATGCCATGCCCGTGCTGCCACCGCTGCCTCCAATGGAGGCTACACCCAGGGTTGTATATTCATGTTCTTATCCTTCCATTCGCTCGAAGCCCTGCGACCTCCTTCCAACGAGGGCGCGAGAAAGTGCTGTGTCAGTCTGTCCAGCGGTGGCTAGGTTAGGAGCGAACCAAATTGGAGGCTCGAGCGAACAAATTGGGATTTTTCCTGTCGTCGATCGATATGGGAGGTGCTCGTTTGGGCCGTGAGCCTGCTATAGGGTCAGCCTTGCACTTACGTTATTGGCCCATCCAAATTGAAACGTTTTTCTTCATTTTTTACATTGCCTGCTCGTGCGTTGGGACGAACAAAACCAACATGGGCCAACCTGGATGACTCAAACTAGGTGCACACTTTCCAACCACCCGAGGTAGCCGCCCATACCAGCCCCTATGGTGGTGTCACCCCTTTTTGCGTGTATGATTGGGGTAGTGAAAAATATTCTAGTGGCGCTTTTGATTTACCCACTGAATGGTTGAATTCCTTGTTTCTATGAACTGAGTTCACCAATAATGTGAAGGATTCCAGTCTTTTCATCCTATTGTTGATTGCTTAGATCTCGATATGTCAAATGTAATCGCGTGAAATATACAGTAAAAGCCAGTGTGATGTGTGTGGCTACAACTAGTCTGACTACCATCCTCATATAACATATCAAGGACGCACCATCTTGCTAGATTAACCATTTGACTTACCAATGCAGTGTGGGAAAAAATTAGTATTGGGACTGCGTATCCACGCAATTGATGCCATGGACTCGTTCATAGAACCTTGTAAGTGAAAAATAAGTTGCGGTGTGCCTGTGAAAAGAGCTAGTGTAAGTTCAGTTACCTGCTTCTCATAATTTTAGTTAGCAATTTATTGCAAAATTGTTCAATTATGTTGCTTGGCTTAATTTAGTTTGCTATTGATTACATAATGCCATGGCATGTTAATCCTATTATAGACTGCGCCTATCTATGTGGTTGCTACATACTGATAAGAATTACCTGTTTGACTAAACTTAAATAGCTACTTAAGCACGTAGATAGCTGGTCATATGTACTTCTAGGGTGGAGCAGAATTCACATATAATTTACGTTCTGATACCCTGTTTGTTTAAATGGTTTGCCGTTATCACTTGTTGCACTAGTAATCTTTGCATATTCATAGATAGACAATTGTCAGGTATATATGAGGGACACTGCCTTTTTAACTTATATATCTGTTGGAATCATTTTTCTTACCTCAAATTTTTTTACAGATGTCTGTGTTGCTGGTAAACGGTACGAACTTATTACTTTAATCATAGTTCAAAAAAGCGCTAGGCGTAAATTATGCGTTTTGCCACCGCCTTGCGCTTTACTGACCAAAGCGTATGCGTATGCGCCATTGTGTGCAGATTAAGCGTAGTTATGCGCAATGCATTTTGCCAACGCCTAGAGCCTAGGCGTGTTAAGATCTCGCTTAGGCGTGCCTTTTTAAACTATGACTTTAATACGTTGCCAAAAACTTGTTAGTTTTACTAGTTCATGTGTAATTAAATACGTTGCCAAAACTGGTTAGTTTTACTAGTTTGATGTTAGTTTCTTATGGCTCTTGCAAAACTTTATTTATTGATTGGTAACATTCAAGTTTGCAGGATCCAACTGAAACTCCATTGGCACAACATGTATGTTTTCATAAACTTCCTTGTTTACCTGGTTTGATGTTGTAACTTGTTACTGTAATCATCTTACCAACTTCAAGTTTTCATGATCCAATTGGAAGTCCAATTGCACAGCAAGTACATTTTCAAAAAAATATTTGTGTAACATGTTTGCTGCTATAACTTGTTGCTCTAATCAAGTTACTAACTACTCAACTTTTCAGGATCCAAGAGAAACTCCAATGCCACAACATGTTCTTTTTGCAAAACTTGTTTGTTTAACCGCTTTCCTGCTGCAACCGGTTGCTCTAATCATGTTACTAGCTACTCAAGTTTTCGGGATCCAAGAGAAACTCCAATGCCACAATATGTACCTTTTGCGAAACTTGTTTGTTTAACTACTTTGCTGTTGCAACAACTGGTTACAATGATGTTAATAACTATTTTTCAACATCCAATTGGAACTCTTTAATTCCATGTTCGTTTAACTGGTTTGCTGTTATAACCCCCCAGTTGAGAAGTTTTGCTAACTTCAACTTTTTGGAATCCAATCAGAACTTTAATGGCAACACAGGTTAGCCAAGGATCAAAGAGCGAGGTCCCCATGAACATTGTATCATCCCACAGCAGTGGCACCGGCCCAATCGTGCATCATGAATTGCCAACTGCTGATGCTCTAGAGGCTAAACTAGTGGTAGAAAGAGATTCTGCTTTAGCACTTAGAGATGAAGTCGACATGTTGAGGAAGCAAACAACACAATCATAAGAAGTACTTAAGACAACCATTAAATATTTGGTGGATTTCAAAACGAAGCAAGCTGAGACTGACCACATTGTTAAGGTCCTAAAGGAAAAAAGGAAATTAAATTCCCAGTTGGTAAATCATAGGTGAAATGTTCTTTTCATTGTTGAATAACCTTTGTGTTGTTTGTTCATGTAATCGATCAAACCATTTGTTTTAGAGATCATGTTATAATTGTTTTTTGTTTTTTGGTTTGTAATTTTATTTGAGCAGAAGTCTGTATTAATTGATAAGACTCGGAGACATTTCATTTTGATTGTTGTGCCAGACCTACAAATATGCCAATCGGGCTGAATGTGCTTTCAACAATAATAGTAGTATAGATGGACCATAAGTGTCACGCATCGGAAAGGGCCAAGAAGTTGTACTAGCTTTGCCAGAAAAAGGATGCTCTTCTAGCAAAAAAAATATAGCCGCCTGGCTTATGTATGTTAGTTGATATTATTGATTCATATCTATAAGTGTTTATATGTCTGTTAGTTTTGTACATTCTTGGTTGGTTGACTCATATTTGAATCTTGATACATCGCTTGTGTACATATCTAAATGGGAGTACACATAATGCTGCATGTGACATTTGAGTTGGACATAAAGTGTTTCAAATATTCAAATTCACCTTAAACTGGATTCTAGCTTTTGAGTTCGAGTATCAGCATTTGTAA